>NC_092055.1:10972218-11675551 GCF_003086295.3 Arachis hypogaea
TAAACTGTTGTAGTTTTATTATTCACAAAGACAACGGTTTTAAAGCGTTATCGTTAGTGTCATTTTTTGACAACAGTTTTAATACCATTGCCATTTAATAATCGTCTAAGACAACGGTTTTAAAGCGTTACCATTAGTTTCGTTTTTTGGCAACGGTTTTTTAAAATCATTCCTTTTGTGACTTTTGACAACGATTTTTTGTAGTTATATATTTTTTTATTTACAATAATTTTCTCATATTGCATATATTCCAACTATTTTTTTTTTTAATTTAGTGTCAATAAATAACCTTAACTATTTGAATCAAATTACTAAAGAAAACTAATTGAATATTTACCACCAAATTTAATTTTTAAAGTATTCTATAAGATTCATACATATTTGTGAATGTTAGAAGTCAAATAAACTAAGATACTTTAAAATATCAAATTTGATTTTTAAAGTATTCTATAAGATTCATACATATTTGTGAATCTTAGAAGTCAAATAAATTAAGATACTATCAAATAAACTAAGATACTTTAAAATTACATAATAAGAGTCTAAGTCATAACCATATCTAATCATAAAGAAAAGAGATTGATATATTACAATAGCAAATAGATTCCTCATCATCTTCACAAATTGGTGATTTTTACTCTCTAATATTTGATCTTCACAATTTGTGTGATTAAGTTTTTTTTCTACTTCATAATAATTTTTCTGTGAACAAAAAAATTAGCAAATTAAATATAATGTTAAGCCTAATGCTAATAATTGAAGGAATGGAAGTTTGATTTAGGCTTACCAATAGCAGTAGTTATGTTGGATGTGATTAGGATTATCACATTTGGAGATGATATTAACCTGAAATATTCATATTTAAGAATTACTAACACACTACGCAAATACTCAAGAAAATCCAACATCTCTCGGTTGTATTTTTTAAATGATATTTAACATTCTCACACACTATTTAAAAAAAAAAAAGAAAAAAAAAAGGAATAACAGGAAAGAAAAGAGGTATTTTCCTCCAGGAAGGACCAGAAAGATTGGTATACCCGAATAGAATCTGAAGGTTATGAACCGGATATAGCAGCTTTCCTCGCCGCAGCAAGGCTTTCAACTTCATCTGCATGACCACACACTTAACCCAAAGCACATGACAAGCATATAGCATTAAGTTAAATTTTGTTCTGCCTCACCAATCAAAACAAATACTAGATTGCTTTCTTCTTTATCATTTCTTGAATCTTTTGAAAAAGTTTTGCAACCTAAATAACAAGGAAACACAATTGTGCATTCAGTGCAACAATACAACATAATAACAGTTCATCTATCAATAACCTCTGAAGTGATAACAAATTGGAAATTCATCAACTACAAAACATTGGTACTTCTAATAACTATTGTACATGCATACCAGCTTGCCATTTTCAAAAAACCATTTATTGAATAAAGAATGTGCATTCACTTCAATAACCTGGCACTATGAGAATCTGAGAATGTGGCATTCACTTTAATTCTATTTTTCTAAATAGAACTCATTATTGTTTGTTAAGAATCTATCCAACAATTTTACTTGCATTAGTAAAACTAGATTCAAATAAATAAAGGTAAACATGATTAGCTTAAAACACATTCAAAATGATATTATTTGTGCGAGTTCTATGCCATTAGCTTTTAGTTCAATTCTAATCCGTTGCTTCTAAATTTTGGTGAGATTACAGTCAACATCCCTAAGTTTCAGAATCCACAAGTTTCAGGTTCATATCACTTCATTTGATTAATTAATTATCAATTGGAAGTGGAGCCATATTTTCATAAACCAGTTCAGAGTTTTCAGCAAACAACCAACCTTCCAAGTGACTTATCTAAGTCTACAAAATAGATATGAACATGAAACTTATACTCACTTAAAATAGACTGATAGATCTTTAAAATCCTTTTAAAATCAACTCAAAATTCTGTTTAAATTAAAAGTTATAGCGTCTGCAAGTTGGTACTGCAGAACCAAAAAATCAGAAAAAACTGCAGCAACCACTAAACTTCAAAAAAATCATATCTTCCAAACCACTTGGCCAAATTCCCTGAAATTTTTATGGAATTTTCAAGACACACTAAAGTTTTACAGAAAAATAATTTCATCTAAAAATTAGGTCTGGACTGCTCCCAAAAAGTCATTCGTTCTGCTGCCAATTATGCATATTTCTGCAGAAATTCTGCACAAAGTATTTCTAACAACCTCACATACCAAATCCTATATTCAAGCCTAGGATTCATCTAAAACCACATTTCTAACTTTCTTTTCACTAACCAAAGTTGCCCAAGAACTCTTAATTTAATATATCACAATTTCATATCATAGGTGCAACGTAACCATATTATCATAGCATCCATTCTTCAGCATCTCATCTATAACAACATATCTCATGTTCTGATTCATCAAATGAATTTTCAGCAATCATAGCAACATTCCATACACAAAATCATCATCAACAAGTACTAGCAACAAGTATAACTTCAAAATACACAACATCGTCAATAATCACTACATTAAATCATTAAACCAATCACCAACTACAGCCATGATTCAACTCAATTCCAACAATTATTCACACAAAGCAACCATAAACCATTTGCGGTTACTCATTTAATTTTATTGGCATTCATAACTTAAAATATTTATTTTTAAAACAAATCTCCTACCTCAATTAGTCGAGACCGCAGAATTTAAACGCGACAAATCCTTTTATTCTAAATTCACAGCAGCAGCGGCTTAGACCCAGTAGTAGCAACAGCAGTAACATTATCAATAATCATAGCTATAGGGACTGAAATAAAATAAAACGAGAATAGGGTAACCAATGAAATAGCAGTAGAGCAAGAATGGAAACAGAGCAAATTAGAGGAAGGGATCTAGACCATATCAGAGGTACTTCGACGGCATCCCCCTTTTTTTGAAACTGCAACGGTGATCATGGCAGCAGCGGTGGCGGCTGAACAGCCCTCTGCCTCTCGGCACAAGCCTCACACGACTCCTTTCCTTGTTCTCAAGGCTCCTCTCTCCTTTTGCACATGCAACAGATGATGGCGGCCATAGAAGTAGCGGCAGCGCTAGAGCCTTCGGTGGTGACGACGGGGTCACGACGTGGCGGCGGTGACGGAACACAACAGTAGTGACGGTTCTAACAGCGACTGGTCCCTCAGCGGTGGTAGAACGCGACGACTCTTCTCCTCCGACGCGGACTCCTCTCCTCCTCGCGACAACGCCGGCGACGACTCCCCATGGACGGCGCGATTCCTTCCTCCACCGCGGTCCTTTCTCGCCTCAGTTCTAATCCGTAATGAAGATGACTTCGCGGACAGCAGCGGCGGCAAGGCGCGGCTTCCCCTCCTCTCCTCTTCTCCCTTCGGTTCTCACTTTCAGATCTCTCTCTCCCTCTATGTATGTTTATGTGTCTATGCATGTTTGTTTATTTGGTGTGTGGTGTATGCTATGAGTGAGTAGCGGTGAGAAATGGTGAAGTGGCTCAGTGGAGAATGAACAGGTGGTAGGGAGAGGGGTACATGTGTGTGTGGGTTGGGTAGAAAGGGGTTAGGGTTAATGAATTAGGAATTTGGGTTTAGAATTGGGAATTTAGGATTTGAGTAGAGTTTTGAGATAAAACTCAATTTAATCATTTGAGAAAAGGACAATAGGTCCCTGATCTTTCCTCCGTCAGGGACTGATCCGTCCAAATGTCTCCGTCAGGGACTGATCCGTCCAAGTTTTGTGAAAGTGAGGGACTTAAAAGTATTTTTCAATGGTCAGGGACGAAAATGTCCGCGGGACAAAAGGTCAGGGACCTATTTGTCCTTTTCTCTAATCATTTTAATCAATATAATTAATTTTAAGAATACTAATTTATTCTTCAAATTATAAATTATTTGTAATTAAATACTTTAATATAAAATTATAGATAAATAAATAATTTTTTTTAGTTCATAATATTAATCAAAACTTTAAATTATTTCAATTTAAATTATATACAAAATTCTCTTTCATCTCCAATTACTAAAATTCTGAATTTTAATTAAGCAAAAATCATTAATTTTAGTAAATCAAAAATATCTAATTTATAATTGAAATTTATATAAAACCAAATTAATTTAAAACATGAAGTCTCATAACCTTTCTAAAAAGAAAATCATATATATAATTATAAATAATTCATTATTTATTTTCTAAAAATCTGGGACTTACAAAAATTATCAACAAATATGATAAATTATAAATAAATTATTATTTAATTTTCCAAAAATTTGGGTTGTTACAAGTTTGGTATTGTTCGATGATGGCTCTAATGATGAGTGGTGTCGGTTATGGAGCGCTAGGACTAGTAGAGGAAGGAAAAATTAACAAGTCTCTATGTTTTATTTTGAAAAGAGGTTGTTGAAACCAAAATATATCATTGTTATAAATTTATCTTAAACTTATTTCTTCTATAAAGAATATTTGTAATATATTTATAATAATAATTTTGAGTGTTCTAAAAATTTAATATTTATAGAGAAAATTATTTAAATTTGTATAATTATTTAAATAATATAAAAAAATTATTGTTTGATAAAAAATTGTTGTAATGGTTATAAAACCGTTCTTTAAAATAGTCAAAGAGAACGGTTTTATTTTGTTGCTATAACGTAATAAAAAATTGAACTTCAACAGTAACACTGTAAAAACCGTTGTCTAAGATCATCTAATAGAACAGTTTTAAAGTGTAGCATTTTGGCAATGATTTTTATGCGTTTCTTTTGTACAATTATTTAAACAACAACAAAAAATCGTGCTTAAAACCAAATCATGGTAACGGTTATAAAACCGTTCTTTAAAATAATCAAAGAGAATGGTTTTAATTTGTTGCTGTAAAATAATGAAAAATTGAATTCAACAGTAACACTATAAAAAACCGTTGTCTAAAACTATCTAAGAGAACGGTTTTAAGGCGTTGCAAAATTTGGCGTTGCTAAAGCCTATATTTGTTGTAGTGGACGGTGCCATTCTCTCCACCAGGGTTCGATCTGATGAGTTCCATTTTTTCGTTAGCCGTCTCCCTAAGTTCAAGTTCTGGTATTCAATCATGACTAGTTCAGATAGTCATTTTGGTAGGTATACGAATGGTAATTTTAATTATTATGTGGATGGTTATTTGATTGGATTGAATTTAGGTATATACAATTAAAATATGCAAGATGTTCAATTCACTAAATATGCGGGTAATTATTTTTATCCTTAAATGGATGGTTATTTTCACTAGGAGTGAGCAATGCCGGTGACAATGCATGGCAAGCCAAGCAACGACGGCGAGGAGGAGTCCGACGATGCTGTTCGTTTTCGGTTTGAAGGAGAGCAACGCCGATGAGGGTCTTTGTTGACAAACCAACGGTTATAAAGAGGATCCTCACGGAGACGATAAGGGCTAGTTGGAGATCAAACGGTGGTGACAACGACAACAAATTTAAAGAAAATGCGGGTGGTTTAGTAAATTATGGTATAATAAATGATTAAAAATTTTTAAATTATTGAATGAGATTTTTTTGTTGAATAATTTGAGTGGAATGTTTTTTTTTTAATTTCGTTAGACTAAAATTCTAATTTATTATTCACGTTGTTCAGCTCCGTTTTCTACCTATAGGAACCGTGTTCCTATTTCCCAGTAGCTTCTGATTAAGCCATTGAATTAAAAATATTTAGGATAAATAAGTAGTGTAACGTAACTAACTAATGTATCTTGAAATTAAGAAGATAGTAGGAGAATTGAATTTGTGCGTCTTTATTACATTATGAGGCCAGGTCATACATGACGATCAAGTTTAGAAAAAAGGTAGCCAGGAATAATGACAGGATGAAAGTCAAAGTAAAAAAAGGAATAGAGAGAGAGAGAGTAGTTATTTTTTTTCACAACTCTTATGTTGTTTTGACTATTAGCTAGTAGTTATGGTGTCCCGTGGTGTGAGTGAAAAAAGATAAAAAGCAGTTTATATGTTAAATTATTAAATTAATGGAATGGTTTTGAAATATTAGAAGATAGAAAATGAGACTCCAATGTACTAACCTGAATCAAAAGCTACATACATGCATGCTTGCATGCGGTCTCCATGTTTTGCTTTTGCTTATATAATGCACGCAGAATGCAACCTAGTTTCTCAATTGCTTCATGGAAACACTCACACTTTGGGGGTGGAAAGAAATAGGAAGGAGAGAAATTGAGTAAAAAAAAAATAGAAAAAAAAATTGAAGTAAAATTTAATTTTTATGGGTGTATTTGGATGGAAAAAAAAAGATAGAAAAATATTGAAAGATAAATAATTTATATTGTTTGTTTGAAAAGAAAAATAGAGAGAAAAAATGAATTAAGTTATATAATGACAATATTACCCTCCATATTATATAGTAATGTTATTATGTATATAATTATATAAATATTCATAAATATAATTAAATAATAACAACAAAATTTAATTATATTCATAATATAACAAGTTAGGAATATAAATTTTATATAATAATAATAATAATAATAATAACTAAGTTAGCGTGATCTAATTAGATAAAATATAAATTTTATTTTTGTTTACTACTCATCCCAATACATAAACTGAAAATAATTTCAACAAGAAGAAATATCTAAATCAACAATTACATGTACATGATTTTAAAGAGGCTAACCAATCATCACATTATATCATTTGATTAATATATTATGCCTTATATTACACTTACAAATACACATCAAAGAAGTCTTACATGATAATACGTTAAGGTCAGCTAAAAACAAAATATACATATGAAACTAACAAATTTAATACAAGGACCTCTTTGATCAAATCATTACTAATAGCATAGACTTCTTTGACTAACTCATTACTAATAGCATAGTTAACAATAGTTATAGTTATGAAAGTCACAGAATACAAAGACATGAGGTATTATCATTATAAGCCTTAATTAAGTCATAGATATGTTACCCACAAAAGATAAAGATACTTGTACGTATCTTAATCTTAAAGTTATATTTGTGCTAGTCTCAAAATATTAGCCACATTACTAGGACTATTGTTCCTAGAGTGCACCTACTTCTTTCATCAATTCATATAATGTGGCAAGACATACGTCAGACGGAACACCAAAAAATTCTCTCTTAGTTCTATCTTCTCTGCATAAAAAGCGGTAACATCCCATGCGCAATTCTGGCATCACACCTAAATTCTCTAACTCAGTTCACACGTTATTTTCAGAGTAAATTCGAGGCCTACTTTGCTCAAGAATCACAAGACCCCTTTCAGCTATTCGCACTTGTTGTTTAGCAATTTGAACTTGCTCCTTAGTTACCTGCACTTGTTCTTCAGCTGTTAACACTTGCTTTTCAGCAATATTAATTGATCTCTCATAAAAATGATTCCCATCTTTCATCATGTCAGTCAATGCAAGAATGCCTTGACTCATTCTTTCTATTTCTGATTTTAATTTATCATTCATGGTTGTTTTGCGTTTAGTACCTCTTGATGATGTTCCTTGAGAGCCAGTTGATTGGTTAGATAAACCAATTTCAGGACTATGATCCATTGTAAAACTAGTAACATGAGGAGTAATTGGATCCTCATTCCACTGCTCCTCCATATTTAAGAAACTATCATCATCATTCAAGTTAATTGTTTCTTTATGTTTCTCCCACCTTTTCACTTTTTCTTTGGCACTTTCAGCATGTTTTTCAGTTGTCCTGTATGTACCATATATCTCAAATAGTTTATCATAGTGTTAGATTGGAGTACGCATCCACTTTTTCACTTCTGGTTTTGCCTAAATCAAATAGAAGAATATTTACTATGAGTATGTCTATATGTAAATATATATTATTGAAATACTTCTTCAATATTTACTAGTGACATTTAAAACCAAAAAAGAGAGTAAATGCATAAAGTTTACCTTAATCAATTCTTCCCAAACTTCAGCTTCACCCTCAAACATCTTTGTAATTGGATTCTAAGAAAATCCACTAAGCCCATGAAAATTATCATAACAAACTCCAAAATAATCCTTTAAAGTCTTGAGTCTATTCTTAAGATTCTCTTTGCAAATGTGGTTACCATAGATAGATCTCAAAAGTGAAAGTATATTGTCATATGCCATTGTAGTAAATGTGCCATCCACTCTATTACCTTTGCGAGATTCTTCAATCAAAGCATCAATGAAGATTGTATATATCCATTTCGTCGGTCCATCTTAGGGTATCCCAACTAGTGGCCTCACCTTGGCATGATGCTCTCTTTGCCATTAACACTTGTAAATCTACAAAACAAGTGGATAGAAATAACATCCATAATCTTAAATCAAACTATTTGTAATGTGTCTTATCAGTTATTCAACAAATAAAGGTTCAATTCACTCCATAAGTCCTACATGTGACAAGGTGATTCAATAATTGCACACCAAAGTCTAGAATATGATAACACTTCAAGAGGTAACATGAATTCAATAATAACAAATCATAGTTATAATATCAACTCAGCGCACACATAATACAACTAATAACTTTATTTGCAAAATTTTTTAAATGAGTGATCAGAGCCTTAGTTGATAGTCAGCCCACATTTGAGTAGCTATTTCATCCCTTAATATGGCCCCACCTATAGTCTTCATCTTGTTCATGTCGAATTACTTCATCCTCTTTTGGATTATTTTCTTGTAGTTCTCGGTCAACTTGAGCTATGAGATGTGGATCAGGATCTACACCCATTAAAAAGTTATGTAATATGCAACAAGCTAGCACAATTTCAGTCATAGTTTCAAAGTCATAATGTGGTTCAGTGCCACTTGTGATTATTGCAAATCTTTTCTTTAAAACTCCAAATGACCTTTCGATAACATTTCTCAACGAAGCACGACGAAGATTAAATAATTTCCTTTTTATTTTCTGGGCCACGTCTTGCATACTCTTTTAAGTGATACTTTACACCTTGATATGGGGTAATTAATCCATGCTTCAGCATAAATCCAACATCCCCAAGGTAAAATTTTTCTACAGAATCCATCATTAAAAATGATTAATTTAGTATAATCACACAAATTACTAATCTTTACCTACTAATGAGACAATATAGTTTTATGTACATGCTAACCTCGTGGAAGTTTAAGATTATCATCCCTCGATAATGCATTCTTAAGAATTTTTGAGTCAGATGCTGTTTATTCCCAACCCGTTAATACATAAGTGAACTTCATATCAAAATCACATGCAGCTAATACATTCTGTGTCGGCCAGTCTTTTCTCCCTCGAAATTTGGGTTGATCCGCTTTGGGTACTTTGACACGAAAATACGTTCAATCTATAGCTCCAATACAGTCCTAAATAATAGTCCATTATTTAATAAAGTAACATGAAATTGTATATATCAATCAAAATTATTTATTCATGTAACTGTACATGTTCATACCTTAAAATAAGGATAAAATCTATGATTATGAATGATCGCCGGAGAAATAATGGATGCAGATGGTTGTCGAAGGAATTCATCTTCTAGTAAAATAATTGCCCGTAACACAGCATGGAAGTGGCGGCTAACAGTTTCTCCAGACCGGTGGTAGAAAAAAGAAACGGTTCTAGTTTTCACATTATGAGCTATTATATACAAGAACCTAGCAACTTGCTCCTCTACTGTAACATGTTTTGTATCCCTCATTTGACGTGTTGCTCTTAATTTCTCACACAATTGAAGAAATGCATCAGGGCCCATGCGTAGGATGTCACGACACCTATGAGTTTCTCTTAACTGTTGCATTAAAGTAGCTCGAATTTATTCTCGCCCAACCAATTTATGGGAGATGAATTTGTCAACCCGCGTAGACATAAATCTCAATAAATATAACATATGCACGATGTAACATATCAGTGTTATTGTGCATAATTTCTGTCGTCTTTTCCAATCCTCCCTCAAAACTGTTAATATATGTTCTTGGTTTTCAAGGGTTAACATATTTTTCGGATTATCGACCCCAAACTTAAATGAAAAGTTTAGTGGGAAATCACAATTAAAGATGTCTTCCATATTGGGGACCAAAAAACTTTCTTCATGATCAGCCTTATCCATTTAACAAGCACTTTGTAGTTTCAAATGTACATATCATAGATTTACAGCACCAACAAAAACAAAAAATGATAGCATCATATATTAAGCATAAGCAATGCAGTTAAATAACTAGTATTTATATATATATGACCTCCTAATCGAATAATATAATTAGTTGTAAAAAAATCTCAACCAATTGAAAGATAACAATTTTTTATACTTTTCGAAAAAATTTAACCATAAACTACATATGAAAGAAAAAATAAAAAAATAAAAAACACAGAAAACAAAAGCAAGTAATAGGTGCTAATGTGGTTTTGGGTATAAATTTACATTAAAAAAAACTATAGATATATAGAAAACAGTATTTTAGAAGAAAAGTATTAAACAAGAGACCATATTAAAGATCTTATCTTAGTGGAAAATAAACAAAAAAATCTAAGTTGAACTTGAATTTGGTCGGAAACGGCATATGCAAAGTGCCTTGCAACTTTTTAAAGTTATTTGTTGATCTTGAAACAGATAAAGTAATGAACTCTTTGATAGTCATGCCGAAGAAAGATAATTTTTTTTATATATAAAGGCTATTCACATGAAGATAGTAATTAATTTGTTATATGTTATATCATAAATTAATTTAATTAAATAACTTAGCTCCCAAATAATAATAATCTGTGTGTTCTACGAAATTAATTAGGTTACCTAAACCAAGTTTACTTTAGCAGTTATATTTCAATTGAAGCATTTTATCAAATAGTTTATATACATAAAAGTTAACAAACCATGAATCAGCATTTTTTCATTGGAGCATTTGATCAAACAGTTTACATACATGAAAATTAACAAAGTAATAAATCAAACCAAAATATAATCTCTGTCCATATACTTCAAAATTAAATCACAAACACAGATCTATCAATATATAGCGTCAAATGGGAAATAAGAGCAACATAAAAAACTTATCTATAGTCTATACACATCAATTCTTTCAACTCTCATTAACTTTGAAATCAGTACCTTTGCATGTTTTCATTGGAGTATTTTATCAAATAGGTTACAGGCATGAAATTTAACAAACTCATAATTCGAACTAAAATGTAATCTCTATTCCTATACTGTAAAATTGAATCTCAAACACACAAATCTATGAATCTAATAAAGAATGAAAGGTGAAATAAGAGCAACAAGTTTTATCTCCAGATGCAAGATGCTGTGACCAAAATGATTGAGAAGTGGTGGAGGAATGGACCGTTAGTAACAGTTGCACTGGTTGATAGTATTGGAAATGGATAGCATGCATAACTGAATCTCAGGTTAAAGAAGAGTCTTTAGAAAAAGAGAAGGGTAGAGTTTGAAAATAATGCAGTGGAATGAGTTTTCTTTCTATTTTCTCGCCTTAGTTGGAGAAAAAAGTTTTTGGTAAGTCCTTTCATTTTTTGTTATTGTTGTATTTTTCTCTTAACATTTTTTTTAAAACCAAATAAGTGAAACTTTATATTTCCTTCCTTTCTCTTTCCGTCGATGTTCAATTCCCTCCAATTTCTATCTAAACAAACACAGCGTCAAGGTGTTGAAGCCAGCAATGATGATGGTAATAGTGCAGATTGTACTTGCTTCGGTAAATGTGCTCTATAAACTTGCCATTAATAACGATGACATGAGTGTTAGACATTTTCGCTGCAGCTTCTACTATTCCTCTTGGTCTTTTTTTTTGAAAGGTGATTAATAATTAACTTCGTTACCACGCACTCTGCAACCTAAAAGTAATTCATTAGTAGCACTTAATATTTTAATTTTCACGGAAGAACAGGCCAAAGCTGACTTGGAGAGTTGCTTTCATGTCATTCTTTTGTGGCCTCTTTGGATAAGTTTTTTTTTTTTTAAAGCAAACAGTACAACACAATAGAAGTGGAGCAAACAGAAGTACACAAAAAAACTATCTTAACAAAAATCACAACACAAAGATGGTTCTCATGTTATTTTTGGCATAGCCATCAATAACTAATTAAAGAGATTCACACCACTTCACTCGTTAGCACTGTTCGACGTCATGTTGATAATTTTTTTAACATCTTTACTTGTGTGCTGGAAAATTCTCCTATTCCTTTCCAACCATATATTCTAAATTATCGCACAGAAACACCTCAACCGCTGATTACACTCCTCTCTCCTCCTCGGTTCTTTTATCCAACTAAGAAAATGGCCTTTCATCAATTTCGGATAAGACCATTGTCGGCCAAAAGCTGAAATTCAAGCACTCCACACCTGCCAAACAAAAGCACAGTCTAAAAATAAGTGATATACATGTTTCACATCATTATTACAAAAAACATAAATAATATCGTCCTGACTGATGATTCCAAACTGACTTAGCTTGTCCTTTGTATTCACTCTTCCTATCAGAACAAACTAGACAAACAGCCTCTTTGAATAAGTAATAATAATAATAATAATCATCCTTCGCTCATCACGTTTACTTATCAATTCTTCTTCCTCCTTTTCTTGTTAGGGGAAGCTTATTCCAAAATCTTTACTACGAGTCTTTGGCATCGATATCAGCAGTTTATAACCTTATTCCTGCTGTTACTTTTATCTTAGCTGTTACATGCGGGTAATTTATTAAATCCTCTGAATTAACGAACATTTCTCATTACTACTGCCTCTAATTAGTAATAGGGGTGTCCATGGATCGGATTGTATCCGCAGATCCGCGGTAAATATCCGCATCCGATCCGAAAATTGCGGATACGATCCAATTCGCAAATTGATCGGATCGGATCACCTTTTGCGGATCGGATCGCGGATATCTGCTCTACATCCGCGTATCCGATCCGCGGATTCGTAGATCCGCACTATAATAATTAAAAATAAATAAATAAATATATGTTTGGTATTATATTTACTTATTTGTATGTTTTAGTTAGTAATTATTATTCATATATTGTATTATTTTATTTTTGTTATTTAGAGAGAGTTTGATTAAAAATATTTTAGAAATAAATAAGTTTAAAAGTATGAAAGAAATATTTTTATCGAGTTCTTTTACATAAAAATATGATTAAAAAGAGAAGGTTTAATTATGCGGATATATCCGATATCCAATCCGATCCGCAAATGTGCGGATCGGATCGGATCGGATCCGGTACTAAAAAGTGCGGATATCATATCCGATCCGATCCGATGAAAATTGTGCGGATCGGATCGAATTTTCGGCCATATCCGATCCGATCCGATCTGCGGACACCCTAATTAGTAATTATTATTAGTTTGGAAAGATTAGGGTTGGGGAGTGCAGCGGGGAAGGCTAAGGTGTTAGGAACCATAACAGGAGGGGCAATGAGTTGAAATTAACATTTGGACCTTCCACATTAACATCTTGCATCATAATGGAAGTAAACCCACAAATTAGGAAGGTATATTAATACATCCTGAAATCTTTATAATGATACATAAATGAAGTGACATTTATTAATAATGATAGATAAATGATGATTGTGATTTGATAGTGTAATTGGAGCGGTGCTAATAGCGATGGGGTTCGTCGGAGACCGTCACTGGTGGTGGTGATGATGATGGATTATTTGAAGAAAATGATAGGGAAAGTGGTGGATGTAACTGTGACAAACAGGATAATGATGGCGATAATTCATAGTAGTCATCATTCATCTAAGAGAAAAGAATAATATCAAGAAACTAGGGTTCAGATGAAAAGTGCTCGTAATAATCATATAAGAAGAATGGATAACAGAATCCGAGTACAGTGGATGCATCACATATACTTCGCATTTCGTATAATTCCAAGTTACCCACATATTTCAAAATAAATATCTTATATCAATCATTTATTTATTGAATTAATACTCAAATTCATTTATAAAAAAA
This sequence comes from Arachis hypogaea, assembly GCF_003086295.3. NCBI lineage: Eukaryota > Viridiplantae > Streptophyta > Magnoliopsida > Fabales > Fabaceae > Arachis > Arachis hypogaea. Next base: position 10,986,190 of record NC_092055.1, read on the forward strand.
AATTATTTTTAAATATTTTATTAATCATATTAGTCTCTAAAAAAAATAAAATTATAAATCACATTAGTTCTTTTATCTACTAGACAATAATACATTACTTTAAATGTCCCGTATCATAATAATATCATAGGTTAAAATTATGTTATAAAATAATTAGTTCATATATTTATGGTTATAATTGATTGTTTGCTGGAAGATTAATTAATTTACGGTTATAATTTTTAGAGATATTTGTTAAAAAAAAAAATTTAGAGACTAATATAATTAATAAAATTTTTTGAAAATTAATTTAAAAGATAAATTATATTTCAAAAACATATTGAAGTATTAACTCTTTATTTATTCATATTAAGAAATGTTGGAGACCACTTTAATAATGACACTAAAAATGCTTTTTTTTAAAGAGGCTTATATGTGTCATGTTATTATTGGACATCTTTATTAAATCGGTTAATAATTTATTTTTTAATAAACCAGAATAAAATCGGTTTATAATTATTAGACCCGATTTGATCCGATCGAATTACACAATCTAAATCGAATATCTTTAAATTTTTTGATAAAAAAATAAATATATCTCTGACTTTTTGTTTTGTAGACATTTGAATCTCTTAAAAATTTAAAAATACAATTAGATCCCTAACAAAAAAATTGGGTTTATTATTATTGTTATAAAAAAAATCGATTTTATTCTAATTTGTTAAGAAATTCAAAAATAACAAATTTATTAATACGTCCAATAATAATGCGGCACGTAAACGTCTTTACAAAAAGACGTTTTAAGCGTGTTTATGGAAGCATCCCAAGAATGTTATATTATTATAGCTACATTTGTGTATTTATGTGGTACGGTCTGTTATGTGTTCTAACTTTTCTACCTTTTTACGTTACCTCAAATTTTATTCCTTCTCTTCTCCTTTTAATTCAGCTATGGAATTATTCTTGGTAATTTTTTTTTCTTCCATAGTTGTTGTACTACTAAGTAACAGTACATGAGATATCTTTATCAATTATGATCGTGAATAGTTGACGAATCCTGGAACATTAGTTTATTAGGTTGGTTGATTAAATGAACCTGCACAATCTTCATTCCATAATAATTCCATTTGAATTTGGTATAGAACATAATGCCAAAATAGAAATAAGAAACATTAATATAACACGAGAAATGAACCTAGGGTAGTAGGCTAGGCTACTGTATTAGTTCTGTGTATATATGCTCACATAGAGTTGGCACAATATGGAGCTTACATTGTGCTGCATGCTTACCAAGAATCATTCAAAAATGCCCCAGCAGACCGCCATGCCCATAACATATGGAACTTAGAATATTTTTTTTTTTAATTTTATTTTTGGCTTTCAATCAAACAAGATAAGTATTCTGTATTATTCCAGCATTTCATTTAATTTGGCTTACCCCGGACACAGCGAACGGTTTAGAATTCTTTTCTAAGAATAATATGCAATCTACCTGAAATATTCATTATTAGATTTAATGGGTCATAGCATGATGGCCCCTCCTTCATATTTGGGTTTGGGCCATACATGCTATACTTTATGCTCTCTTTTTTTTCTTTCTAAATTATAAGTTTTTTGTTTAATTTAAGTTAGTCGAGTGATCACTTTATTTATCTGTTTAATTAAGTGTTGAAAGTTTAAATTTTATTTTATATATGTAGCAATTTATTGGCTAATAGCAGATTCTTACGTAAAACTCAGATCTGCGATGAATTAGTTTTTAAACTGTCGGATTAAAAAATACTGCGAGCAAGTGAGCAAGCAAAAAACAATTATAGGTCTTCTCTAAGGAAGTGGAACCATGTTGTGACTTTGATGAACCTTGTACATTGAATAATGGCTTTCTACTTTTCACGGTGATAACAAGTTATAATTAACTCATTAGTTTCTTACTTTTTCTTTTTCTTTTTCTTTTTAATTTGGATCGTAAATAGTTAATGCCTACTATTACAATATATATATATATATGAATTTTGTCATGGACAAAAATTAGTCGTTGATGAAATTAAGAAAACTATGGAGATCACTTCTCGTAATTGACTTTGCAAAATACAGATAATAATACGTACTATAATATGTCGCGGCGGTTTGTTCAATGTCACATTCATGCTTCTGTTTCCATCCACCTTAGCTTCAGTATTATTTCTTTGAATGCACTTAAGGAATAAGGTTTTATATATATAAATATAATTAGATCGATTATTGTCAACTATATATTATGTATTTATTTGCTTGCTTAGAGTGTAATCATCCGATCCACACTCTAGCTAACTAATTACACCTCTTATATATATATATCATCATTCAACACTTAATTAATAATAATTTGACCTTTTATTCTGTGATATCTTCGCTGATTGTCGATCTCACTACACTTTTTCAATAGCAATTTGGTGGAGACATAGAGTTTGCACTTGAGGAGATTTGCCTAGCTAGGAAGGATACACGTAAATGTGACACCACTAGTACATCTTTCTATGATTTGTAGGTAGCAACAACAACAATAGTGGCACCTTTTGTTATAATGAGTTGTTTTGTGGCCACCAAAAGTGATTCCCTAGTTAGATAATTTGGATAACAACTAAAAGTATTCATCAGTTTGATTCATTGAATCAATGGTAGCTAGGTACATCCTATCATATCTCCCTTTTTGTTTTCTGAATTTTCTTCGGAAAAAAAAAATCAAACAAAGTTGATATACATACACACAATTATATTGCCTGTCTTGATGATGATTGATTAGGCCCTTTAATTAATTTGTTATATTTAATGTAATGTCTAAGAGAAAAGCATAAGATAAAGCAAATGCCTTCTTAATCACATGAATTTGAGTTGCTTTGGATCAACAATCAAATCAAAAATAATGTAGTTGAATTTCTTTCAATAAGTAAGCAAATAATCATAATAATAATAAAAAGAAAACGGATTTTGTGATACTTTTTGAAGACTTTAATTGGTTTGGCTGCGATTTTGTGAGAAGTTGTCGATAAGAAAGCGAGATTTTAGGATGTGGGTGGCTCCACCGGAGGAGGCTCTTTGAGTAGGTGGAGACGTGGAGTTAAATGTAGCACATGCTAGTGTATCATCATCAAATTCTTCTGTTTCTATGGGGATCACAACATGGAAATAAAAATAATATATCAAAAGGTGAACTCGTTCCCTGTACCAAAAAGTTATTTGTTCATTATTACCACGTTCTTTCAATTACTATTAAACTAACTTCAAATAATTGACATTTTCGCAGAGGCTCTTCTCAATTTGAAGTTGGACGTGCTTTATTTTTATATATATTTAAGCTCAATGATTATCCAAGTTGCTATTGAATTCTTGTATCTTTTTAAATTACCAATGTTTAAAAGTTCTAGCATCAAAATTGCATTCTTTTGCCAATATTACTTATTATAAGTTATTACCAAGAGTTCCTTACATTATATTCGACTATCTAAAAACCAAGTAAAAAAAAAAGAAAGAAAGAAAGAAATAGAGATATATATGATGGTCTAGTCACAAACAAGAAAGATAATAAAAAAGGAAAATACTAGACCGCTAGAATTTTATGCTGAGAATCATGTGCTACTAAGTCATAAGGTAAACCTTAGAATTAAGAAATGGTAGTTACTTTTTTTAATCAAATGTCGCGTCCAATCACCTCTTTAAATAAAATGTGGAGAAAATTCTGATAATACTTTTAGCAAATATAGAAATGAAGAATGGCAATTTCGATGAAGGACATGCAAACATAACACAAAAATACCAAAAGAGTTTTGATGCGAAATTGTGAATGGAGGGTCCTACAATAATATAAGTAGTGATGAGATGAGTCCACTAATTGATCGAAAATAAATAAAAGACATGTTCCAAGTACCTTACCGGAAAAAACATAAGGGGTCTAATTTGTCTAGCAATATCGTCCAATGTCTAAGTCTTTGTCTGAGAAAAGCACATGAATTAATTAACTTGAATTAAAGTTCAAAAAATTAAAGCCTAATGTCTAATTGGCAAGACGTCCTCATTGACCCTGCACAAAAATTAAAAATAAATAATAATACGCATATTTATACATAAATATATGTTAAAATGATTTTAGTATAGAAATAACATTTTTATTTGATTTGATAAGACGCACATGTGAAAAATAATTGAAAGCGTGCATGCCTCTTAGCTGTGTGTTACGTTTACGTACGTGAAAACAATTATTATAACGACTTGTAAAATTAAAACATACTCTTTTTTGGGAATCTGAATCTTTTTGAATAGTGCTATAGCTATAAATACCCCCTTATGTTGCTGCTCTTGTTGCAATGCAATCAAGCAAGTAGTGAGTAGTGAAGATGAAGGGTATGGCGAACGTATTGAGCGGGTTGAAACCCGTGATTCTAATGGTGTTGGTGCAGGTTGCATTCACTGCTGTCAATGTCTTCTACAAGCTTGCCATCAATGATGGGATGAGTGTTAAAGTTCTCACTGCTTATCGTCTCGCTTTTGGTGCTGCTTTCACTGTTCCACTTGCTCTTGTTTCTGAAAGGAACAAGAGACCAAAGATGACTTGGAGGGTGCTTTTCATGTCATTTCTTTGCGGCTTCTTTGGGTACGTATAAATGTTAGACGAACATCAGAATTTATTATTATTTTTTTTTATAGTTTTTATACATACATATAAGATTAATAGATCATATATTTTTACAGGGCAAGTTTGTTTCAGAACCTTTTCTATGAGGCACTGGCTTTGACGTCAGCAACGTTTGTGTCTGCCATCTACAACCTCATACCAGGCATCACTTTTGTGTTGGCCATAACCTTCGGTTTTGAGAAACTGAAACTGAGGGGAGCAGCTGGAAAGGCCAAGGTGTTTGGAACCCTGATTGGAATTGGTGGGGCAATGGTGTTGACTTTTGTCAAAGGGGTTCAAATTAATATATGGCCTTTCCATGTCAACCTTTTGAAGAACCCATCACATCATCATAATACGCATACAAGTAGTAACGACTTGTTGGGGGTTGTGTGCGCCATTGCTAGCTGCTTCTCTTATGCTTCTTGGCTCATCATTCAGGCTAAGATGACCAAGGAATACCCAAGTCATAACTCAAGCACAGCTTTGATGCTTACAGCAGCAGCTATTCAAGCCACTGTTTTTGCTTTTTGCACTGAGAGGGATCTCCATCAATGGAAGCTTGGTTGGAATATCAGGCTTTTGGCTTCTGCTTATTCGGTACATACATACATTATATTGTATTATTACTCTTAACTTAGCTTCTTTTTAATTAATTGGTTTGTTATTGGTGCAGGGAATTGTGGGGTCTGGAGTAGTGTTTCTCATCATAGCATGGTGCATACAAATGAGAGGGCCATTATTTGCCTCCATTTTCAACCCTCTCATGCTTGTGCTTGTGGCTGTTGCGGCTTCTTTCATGTTGGATGAGCAATTGTATCTTGGAAGGTACATATATAATAGATTATTATTGGTTTTGGTATTAGTATAGATATATGATTTGGTATATATGCAGTGTGATTGGAGCAGTGGTGATAGTGTGTGGACTATACATGGTTCTATGGGGAAAGAACAAAGAGATGAAAAAGGTAACTCAGTTGCTGCCATCTGAAATCATGCAATTACAGCAGCAGCAGGATCAACAACAGACTATACAAGTTGTTGTTACGTCCACGCCAGTTGTCAAATGTGAGCAACAACAATAATAAGGGAAAATTAGTGTCCAGCAAGAGAATAAAGATGAACATCTATTATTAAATATTCTAAATATAAAGTGTTGTGGACTAAGATAATGATGATGTTGTATATATTGGCATATGTGTCCTTGTCCATTGCTTGTGTTCCATAAATTAAATTCTTTTATCCACTAGCCGTAGCCGCCACTGATTACTGATTAGTGATTAGATTAGACAGATTTGCATCTATGATTCTATGTATTGGAGATATATGATATGGGCTTCTTAATAAACCAAACAACAAAAACCCTTCCTTATAAACTCATGTCTAGCTACTTGGACCCTAATAAAATCCCCGGCCCAAGTAAGAGAAACTAATATAACGGAATGATTGTCTATTAATACACACGGGACAAAATAAGTTGAGTGAGTCTAATAGTTAGTTTATTAATCTGTTTGAGGAAGTGTTGGAATTCGAATTCTATTTTTTATATGCAGTAAATTCATAGTTGTCAGAACCGAATCGGGTGATCGAACTAGTCAGGTCACTGGATCACTGGTTCAACCAATGGATTACTGGTTGAACTGGTCCTATGTAAATAAAAAATAAAAAATAATCAAAAGTTTAAAATTAAAATTTAAAATACACATTTTTACTAACATTAATATCAAGTTATTTTAAAACAATATGGAATATGAACAATAAATATTTTATTATTTTTACACTATCATAAATATTTTTATTTTGTTTTTATATTAAAATAACTATTATTTTTAAATTTTAATGATTTATTAATTAGTTTATATCTATTATACTATTATATACTACAAGTATTTATTAAAAAATAATATTAATAGATATTATATAATTATAAAAAAATAAGTGAGTTTATAATTAAAATAAAAATAAATTATTTGATAAAAAAATATCTATATATATTATAATTTGCATAAATTTTAATTAGAAGTATAGTGGCCTGGTAGTTGTAGAGTGCTTTTGTTTTCTTGAGGGCAAGAGTTTGAATCCTACTAGCATTTTGAAAATATTTTCACTCTCAAGTGGTTTGGTCGAACCAGTCTCATCGAGTTTAATCGGTTCACACTGGTTCATATTGGATTTGACTGGTTTGTACTAGTTCGATTTTTTGTACGGTCCAAACATTATATTGGATTGATATAGGGTTTGGTTTATTAATTTTTTGGTTGAACCGGTCGATCCGGTCTGATTTTTACAACAATGAATAAATTATTGATTAATGATAAAATTTTAAATAAAACGATGAATTAGTTATTCACCTATGGAGTTGAAGGATAATGTGGAAAAAAAAATTAATAATACACAGGGGACGATAAAGTTGAAAATATGAACATTGGATAAAAGAAGCATTAAATGGCACTCGATTACTTGAAACATACATTGGACGGAGGATAAGTGGGCACGATTGAAAAATTCAATAGTGGTGGCTGACAGGTACAAATGTATGTAGATGCAGTCAACAGCTGTAGGCACACATGCATGTGCTGGCTACTACTATACAGATAGAGATAATAACATCAATCCTGTTCCCTTTAATTAACTACATATAGAGATCATAGAGATCCCACCCTTGCTAATAAACTAAGGAAGAAGATGAAGATGAAGATGAAGATGAAGATGGGTGCGGTGGTGATGCTTTTGTTTATCATTTGTTCCCAAATGGAGAGCGTTCAGTCTGATGCTTTCGATTGCCTTGATGCTTGTCAAACTGGCTGTGTTACTCCAGGCGACTGTTAGTCTTCTCTTTCTCTTCAATTCTTCATATCTCTACCTTAATTAGCTTCTTCTATTATTGTACTACTTTAAATACACGACTTTATATTATGGTTTGGATGCATGATGCAGTAAGGCTTCAGCAAAGGTGTGAGCGCAAATGTCAGATTAAATGCGGACCAGGTAACCTATACCTACATATATTGCTTCTTAATACATGTATACAGTCTCAACAATTCTCAAAAACAACATGAAATTAATGTATAGGATATGCACTTTTCTTGTATTATATATTGTTTTATAAGAACTAGGGAAATTCATTAACATGTGGTCTGGGTGGTGTAGTTGGTTATCACGCTAGTCTCACACACTAGAGGTCCCCGGTTCGAACCCGGGCTCAGACATTGATTTTAACGGTTTTTTCCATGTCAAATTTTGCAGACTCCACAGTGGAGGAGGACAGGGGTTGAATGCAAGCAACCAATTGACCATGTCAAATTTTACACCCTCTTACTACTTCATTTCGTATCTGGTATCTGTAATAAATAATAATAATAACATTTTGATGTTTCTTCGTAGCTGTAGTGGTAGGACAATATAATTAATTAAATAAGGCATTGGTGAGAGGGTGGTTGTTGTTGAAGATAAACTCATTAAAGTTTGTTCATGTTTCGTGATTTCAAGGAACGTATGATGTATACTGAAAAATTTATTATTGGTTAATAATAAGAAGCAGAAACTTAGAGATTAATTACGAAAAGCAAATTAAATTCATCAGTAATTAGTATTAGTATTACCAACTTTCTTTACCGGCATTATTGCTTATGCTTAAGGCGTAATTCACCACATTCAAGGTCATCACTCATCAGTAAACTTCACTTTACTTCATTCACTGACCTCTGAAAATATGTTGTGACAACTGACACGACCAACATCAATACGCATGTGAGGTGTTTGGTACTAGCTAGTGCAAAATTTTAATTCAAAGATTAGTGCACAAATTAAAAGCAAGGAAAACAAACACGACACGAGTGGATCCTCGTGATTTAAGGCTCTGACTTTGAACATCACAATATTTTGACCAACACAAGAGATAAGTTGAATTCTTAGACTAGAAAATTGATAAAGAGGGCATGCGTGCTATTTGGTGCTTTGTGCCTTGACCTAGGAAATGGGGACCCCAAACCTCTTCATGAACAGATAAGTTTGGCTCCATAAACAAACAAAATAAAATTTTTAAATATTTAAATCGTATATTCTATTTTAATGTCCCAACATAGATTAGATTAGAGTAGTAGTTAGTTGAATAGAAAGGCATGCTTTTCCTAAGCGACAACTACTTCATTTCAACCAACATAAAACCGAACAACCTAAGGAGCAATGCATGTTGTGCCACGAAGGCTCAATAATAATGATGAAAGGATTAAGAGTCTAAGAGGGTTGTCAACGTTAGACTTTAACGATATAGCTCCAACAACTACCCCTCCAAAAAAAAGCAATCAATCAATTAATCAATTTAATCAAAGTTATGAGCAACGAACAAAGTAGAAACAAAGCAGCGGAAAGAAGGCTTGATCACAAGACAAAAATCTCTGAAGTCTCAAGTTGAATATCATTGTCAACGTCGAATCTGAGCAGCACATGCGTAATTCCGGGGTTTCTACCTCATATAATTCCCTGCTTTTAAGCATGTTTTACTTTACTATAGCATCTATATTCAACAATCTATTACTATTAATAAAGTCTAACATATTTAAAAAAAATTAAATTAATTCAAATAAAATTGACATTTGACCATCCTTTATATGAGTTTTTTTTTTCACGAACTTTATGAGCTTTAAGCAATGCTACCGGTAAGTTCAATTTGTTGTTTTTGCTCAACAGTTAATTAATAATATATAAAAATATTAATTAAAGTATAATAATAAATTAAAAAAGTATTGGGTTATTAGCTGAAATAAATTAAAACTGCTGATACTTAAATTTTTTTTTAAATTGTCTTTTTTTAAAAAAAGAACACCTTGCCCCGGGCCATACCAATTCGGAAAAGGATAAATTCAGATTGTATCCTCAAATGATCTTGGGCATATCCTGCATGATTTATTCTCGATCCCCAACAAATTTACCACCAAATATTATAAAGAGGTAAATACAAAATTCGTACTCTAAAAAATTTTGGAGCTAAAATGTATCTGATTTTTATTATTAATAAAATAATTTTTAAAAAATTTTAAAATTTGATAAAAATGTTATGTCAGTTAATAATTGTTATAATTATAAAAATTATCTATTTTTAATTTTTATAATTTTAAAAGCACTCTAATTTCAAATCACAAAAGTGAATAACTTTTGTAATTATAATACTTGTTAACTAATACGTCACCTTCTAAATTATAACTCCAGGTAACATAATTGATGGTTTCTCACTTTTATCAAATTTTAAAATTTTTTTGGGATTATTTTGTCAATAACAAAGATCAGATAAATTTTGTCAGCGCCAAAATCTTTTAATTATCGATTTGGTATTTACCTCTATTTTGAATAACAATAATGCTCCTCATACAAGTTATATTAGCAACCAAGTCCAACCAAGTAATTTACATACACGCGCGCACGTTTTTTTCTGCGCTCCTCTTGCCGCTTCTTTTTCTTATTCTTCTTTTTCTTCTTTTTCTTCTTCCAAATTCGTGCATGCAAGTTCCTCCTCTGATGATGTTGCATCTTCTTCTTCTTCTTTTCCTTTTTTGTTATCTTTCTCTTTTGTTATCGTCATCACTAACAACACCAATATTTTGCTAACATCTTTATTGTTGATTATTGAGTATTTTTACTGTTTGTTCAAATCTAAACTAATTTTGGTTCATTTGTGAATTAATTGACGTTCAATTGATGTTGCTGAAAAGTATTGACAAAGATTTTTATTCCTAAAGTAATTTATGTTTATTCTTTAGTTTAATTGAGGTTCATTTGGATCCAGAAATGAATTCGACGTGTTTTTATTGATGATAGAGTCTTTTTGACTGCTTGTTCAAATCTGAACTAATTTCGGTTCATTTGTGTATTAATTGAAGTTCACTCGATGATACTGATAAGTATTGATTAAATTTGTTATTCTTTAATTAATTTCAATTCATTTCTTAATTTAATTGAGGTTCATTTGGGTTCAAAAATAAATTTGATGTGTTTTTGTTGATAATTTAGTCTTTTTTTTAGCAAAGAAGAATGAAATTCTTTATTATCACTTTATTTAATTGTATTGGATTTCATTTCAGTCCATTCAATTTGTCTTGAAAGTTATCCCAACCATTGGGACAAATTGTTCATCGACAATACATTTGGACTGCAAATGAATCGAAATATTATTATAACAACATTATTGTGTAATAACAAATGAATCGAAAATTGTGCATTTTATAAACTCAGAAACTCCTGCATTCTATTCAAATTCAAATTCATACACAACATTAATTTTATCAAAGAATGATAAAATTATTCATTATCACTTTATTCAATTGTATTAGATTCCATTTCATTCAGAATTGTTGAAGATGACGATAACGAAGGAGAAACATAACGAAAAAGGAAAAGAAAAAGAAGACGCATCATCATCATCATCATCATCATCATCATCATCATCATCATCATCATCATCATCATCATCATCATCATCATCATCATCATCATCATCATCATCATCATCATCGGAGGAGGACGAACTTGCGTGTGCGAATTTGGAAGAAGAAGAAGAAAAAAATAAGCGTGAAGAGTAACGTTAGGGATTTTGAGCGTGTGTACACACTCTTTTAATAAGAGTGATTTTTGTTGATGTTGGACCTACTTAGTTGAACTTAAATGACAATAAAACTTAAATGTATAGCAAATCTGTATAAATAAAAGACTTAATATAAGTCCAAGGTATGTTATTTAAGCTTAAAGTCTTTGTCTTTGATTTTAGATCATTCTTAAGGTTTTGGTCTAAAATTGGGAAGAAAGAATTTAATTTGTGAATTATCCCCTTTAACAATGTCATCAAAGATAAGAACAAATTAAATAAAATACACATCATACTAAAATAGTCTTAAAAACTAATAACCAAGACATAGTTAACCAAATCTTGAAATAAATAATAAGTAAAATTATATGACAAAATATAAATAAATATCTTCTTGTTCGTTGTTAAGTAATCTAAATATTGTGTTTACCTTATTTTAATTTTTTCTCAAATGATTTCACTATGTTAATTATTCATATCATTCTAATTTCATAGATTTGTCTCATTCATCACACCTTCATTATTATGCGCTTATATCTATCTAATCTACTTCATTCAATAGTTATTCTTTGTCATAACTACATTCTCTCATTCTTTTCTTGCCTTAAAATCACCGATTCACCTATATTTTTAAATTTAACCTCAATATTTTGGGCCAAATATTTTATTTCATGAGCTTTATTTTTTAGGTTTTATTACTCCCAAAACGTACCTTTTTTTCATTTAACTATTTTATTATCCTCTTGTTATCAATAAAGATCACCATATCTTTTTTTTTACCTTTAATTCCTCCAATAAAAATTAAAGCACTAATTTGTACTTAATTTCGTACTTGTAATAATAACTTCACCCTCATATTTTTCAAGAATATTATTCTACTTCGTAAAATACTTTATTATACTATGAAAATCTTCAAAATATCTACCAACAACAAAATTACTATAACTAGGAGCATATATTTTATATACCCACCAAGCTCACTTTTCATTAATTTTCTCCATTCTTGCTAACCTAAATCCATCATCTTTCTTCTCTTTTACTACATCACATTGATTTATAAATGCATTAACTGCCAACTACTATTAACTTCAGGCTAAATAATCTAAATAATAACAAATAATAATCTATGCTACTTATTGTGTTATTATTCATAGCAATCAATCAATTCGAAGAGCGCAATTTGTGGAGGTCCTCCCTCACTCAATATTCCGTTCAGATGACTTAATTAAAGCCATTGATGTAGTATTTTTGTAATTTGATGTTTAGGGTTATTATTTTCTTAACATAAGAATTATGATATTTTTGTATGCAAATTTTTGTTATATTTTGTCTGATGATTATTAAATTATTATATGCACAAGTGGTATTTAAATTTTTAATACTTATTTAAGTAGATGAATATCAAATCAGTTGCAAACATTATTTAGATGCAGCTTACTGAAAGAATTCTTGGCCTTTCATATATTAACAAGTAGATAATACTCTCACGATCATTAGGGATGCACATGAACCCGATCCGGCTCGAAGGTCCGATCCGGTCTCGAACACTTTAGAAGCTAATTTGGTGTGATTTTATTGGGTTTAAAATCGGGTAAGGGTCTCAAAAATAGACCCGGTCATTATTTTGGGTCGGGTCCGGACCATAGCTCGAGTCATCCGAAGTCGACCCGGTGGCCCAGTCATCATGCACAGTTAATATTTTGTGTTATTAGTGATGGATCATGACTATTCTTATGTGAAATTTAAGTATTGTAAACCTTAATATTTTGTGTTATTAGTCATTATAAGACTATAAGTTAATGTTTTATGTTTAGAATGCATAAGACTTTAGACTAATGCATAATATTGTGTTATTTGTATTGATTTAAATATTTGGTATTATTAGACAATATTAGTATTGATTGTGGTTATACTTTAGTATTGATTGTGGTTATGCTTTAATTTTAAAGAAGGGTTAGTTTTTGTTATATTTTTCTAAGTGAATTTTACCATGTTAAATAATGGTTAGAGTCTTGAAAATTTGGATATTTTTACATGCTAGTTTACAAGAAAGTATCAACGTAATGTAATGTTAGCGGTCCGATTTTCACCCAGTATAATTGTGGTCCGAAAATGTATTGGTTTCATCGGGTTTAGGATCGAGTTTGGGTCTAATAAATAGACCCGATGTATATTTCAAGTTGGATCTGTATCACATTAAACTCGTCTTCACCCCGCTCATGTGCACTCCTATCCTAACAATCATGATCTTTAATGTCATTGTTATGTGACCTAATTAATTAGGCATAATAAATAAATTAAATAGAGGAATATATATTGAGATAATTGCAATCCAGCAGCAAGAATTGATGACGAAGGATTCCATGTTCGCTGCCTAGACAGTACAACGTGTAGATGCTTCAATAATCCACCATGAGTGATTACGTTCGTTATCTTTTTTTTTTCTTTTATTAGAAAAAAAAAATAACTTTGATTGCCAAGTGCGGTGTTATCATGCAATATTTCGATATATACAATAGTTATTTAGAAGATACGATATATACAATAGTTATTGAGAAGGTAAATATATAATAACATTAAGGATAAAAAATTTATGGTTTAATTTGTGAAAGAATCTTAAAAAAATTAGAAGCAAAATATTTCTACGAAAAGAATTTTAAGTCTTAGAGTTTAAAGTTTAAGTTTTAATAAGAAAAGCATTAATATCTTTACTTTTTTTATATTTAGCTAAAAAGTAATATCTCAAATAGATTTCAAAAAATTTATGATTTAACAGGTTTCTTAAAAAAAATTTAATTAAAATTTTAGGCCTAATTTTTTTTATTATACATCATATACATCCCGAATCCAGTTTGAATCGGTTAAGATTAACGATGACGTCTTACATGTCGATTAATTGGCTGACGCGTTACGCGCAGGACAATTTAATCTCTGGCCACATAGACAAAACGACGTCGTACCATATGAAAATAGAACGACATCGTTTTGAAGTGGACAAATTAGTAAGAGTTTAGAAGTTAAAAGAATGAAACGACACCATTTTAAAGGGAGAGAAACTCCTTTAACGAAAAATCCATCATGATGGCGGAGAAGACGAAAACCACGGTAGAAAACTTAGCTCCGAATGAGCGATTGGCGCCAAGCTCATTTCCTATCCCGGGTGGAGACCGTGAGCCCTAAGGAGGAAGAGAATACGTAGATAAAGAAAGTGAGTTGGATGAGCACGTGAGATAGTGCAGACCGAAGAGCCATATGCGTCCGACGAGGGAGAGGAGGATGAAGAGGTTAGAGGCAGCGAAGGCAGCGACAACACTGACAATGCCGAGGCAGAGGTGCGTGACAAAGATGTAGTTGAAGGAGAAGTGAAGGAGAATGCCAACGAGAGAGGCTTGCAGGAGAGGGTGGATGATGCCCTTCGTGCGAAGGTAAATACGGATTGAGTGGAAGAATGAGTTTGTTACGGGGTTCGTGAGAAAGAAGATGAGGTAGTGTGTGCTATAGTGGCAGTGTCAAGGTGCTGGTGAAGGGCACGAAGGATGGCTAAGATATTGAGTCAGGGAGATTGGTATGGATCGGAGGAGAAGAGGAGGAGAAGATGATGCTGTGATGGAGTGTTGGTTACTCTAGGAATTAATTTGTCCATTTTGAAATGGCTAGAGATCAAACTGTTGACACGTCTCACTTAACAGGACACGTAAGTCAATTAATTGATACAGAAAACGTCGTTATCAGTCTTAACCAGTTTAAACTGGGTTGGAAACGTATCTGGCGTATAATAAAGAAAATCAAACCTAAAATTCTAATTAAATTTTTTTAAAGACAAATTCGTCGAATTGTAAATTTTTTGGAAACCTATCTTAAAATCTAGGAGATCAATACTTTTATTAAAATTTAACTAATATTTAATTAATAAAAAAAAGTAAATAATTTCATATAAATTTTATATCATTAAAAATACTAATAATAATTAATTAATAATTATAAATTACAAAACTTATTGATACTTAACACTCTTCTTTTTAAGATATTACTCTAACTAAAAGAAGTGAAACATTTTAACTCATTTGCTAATAGAATATAAAAACGCATGATAACAATATAATGATGGATTGGTTTTTTTTGTCAAACCTTAGACTAAATTTTAACCACTAATTTGATATTGTAGGATCTATTAATTTAATTTCTATATAAGATTGATAGTTGAAATTTAGTGCTTTAAACTTTGACCATATATAGAAAAAAAAAAAAACGAGTCATTATTGGCATGATAATAATATAGTGTGTTGATAAGTTGCAACACAACACTATTTTAGCAGGGAAGTCAGTCACATGAATGGCATAAGGAAAAAGCAGGGAGTGAATCTTTTTTAGGGGGAAAAAAATTGAATGATGTCTAGTGTTTAATCTCATTTTTTATTATTCTTTCTCTTTTTTTTGTTTTTGATCTCATTTATAAAATTAATAATAAAAAATACATTTTATTTTTTCTAAGTATTAAAAAAAATGAGAAAGATCCATTTCCAAAAAACAGCTGGTATCTGGCCATTCTTGGTCATGGATACCAAAGGGGTATACTTTAATTATATATTAAGGATTAGATAGGGTAATTATTTTTTTTTTGTGAAATATCATTTAAATTTATGGATAAAAGATGAAATATTAAAATAAATGTAAATAGGTGGACAGCATAACTTAACTAATGCTACTAGATTAGTGTATAAAAATGAATGAAACACCAATTTAAGTGAAGTTATATCATTCTCCTGATTTTAATTCCTCCATAATAGAGTTTAATAATAATAATAATAATACATTACCAAAGTACAGGTAGCAAGTACCAACATAAGGAATATAGATACTAAACACACAAAATAAAAGTATAGACCAATTATTAAATAGGAAAAATAGACAAAAGTACACCCGGATTTTTACACGGAGTACAAATGTACTCCTCAATTTTTTAATGAGTCATTTGTACACATGAATATAAAACTCTGTTGTCAATTCTACCCTTCCGTGACCTGAGTAAATTTTCCGGCGGTGGTGGAGGCCAGGTGGCACAGTATTGTATGATGTGGCTAATTTGAGGTGACACTGTGTAAAATAGAAATATTAATTATGAAATTTGTTGAATTTTTTTTTTAAAAAAGGAAAATTTTTTACAAATCTCTTCATTATCTTTGTTTTCATATTTCAGTGTTGAATGAAAACATGCCCTAGCAGAGAGTAAGCATAGTGAATTTCTGAGCACTTCACAGTCGTTCATTGCAGTTCGTCATTTGCTTTACATTCTGAAGACAAAAGCGGTAGGGCAAGAAGCGTGGAAGTCCAAACGCAAGCTTGTGCGAAGGAGGAGAGTTCAGAATCAGACGCGATCAAAAGGTAATGCTTCCGTCCTTCACATGTATCTGTGTTATGATATGAAAATGCATCAATTTAGTTATTCTATAGTTTGATAGAGGAATTTTTGATAAACAGATGGCAAATCATATAACCTTTGTGTATCATCACAAAGGAAGATTTGAGAGAAATATGAATGGGGTTCTAAAATATGTTGGAGGGGAGGTTGCTGTAATTCCTAGGGTGAATGTGGAAACTCTGAATACATTTTTTATGGTGGGTTATTTAAGGATTTGGGGTATGTCTTGTTCAAAGATTTTTACTGGGCTGAAAATGAGGTATCGAATGGTTTGCATTTAATTAGGCTTGACAGTGATGTAGTCCGAATGTATGAATTTGGTATTCAGAATGGAAGAATATGCCATGTTTATTGGGATCATATTGTTGATGTACCTGAGGAAGTTGAAGTGGTAGACGTTGTAGATGATGAGCCATGTCCAACTACAGATACCGTTGAACAATCTACACCACAAGAAACCCCAAGACGAAGAAGTAAGAAGGCAGTCCACAAAAAGCCTACCCCAAAAAAGTTGTATGTTAAGAAGGCCAATAAGAAAAACGAAATCAACCAAAGTTGCAATGAAACTCAAAACCCAGCATCTCCCAATCCTTCTCCTACAACCCAACCAACGTCACATTCCGAAATCCCAAATGTCAACCGAAACACGACCCAGCAGCAAAGTGAAGCAGAAGTCCCACCTCCTAATAATTCACAGCAAGAAGGTCAGAATGAAGTGCCCACCCAACAATCTAAGAACAGTCAGAAGAATAGAAGAGCATCGTATAAGAGGCCAGCACCGACTGGTCAAAGGTTTGTTCAAGGAGGAAGGAATGAGGCACCAAAGATATTTGTTCCTCATGTGGAGCCTGATTCCTCTAATTCAGATGATGATAGTGACTCCGACCCTGACTACTATCAGTATGAATCTGAAGATTTACACAGTCCAATGTCATCTGATTGTGAGGATGATTATGATAGTGAACAAGGTGTGTGGCCTCAGGGAAATCCAACAGCACCATTTGGCCAAGTTCATCTGGAGCTTGGGATGGAGTTTGCTACCATGGATGAGTTTAAGAGATCCGTGAGGAAGTACAATATTCAAATAGGAAGAAGCATCAAGTTCAGCAGGGTTGAGCCAACCAAATGTAAGGCGATTTGTTGGGATGAGAATTGTCCCTGGAACATTTACTGCTCTAGGTCAAACGAGCCGAGGAGTTATCAGGTGAAGACATTTGTGGATCAGCACGTCTGTGCTAGAAGACATAATAATAAATCTGCAGATAGGGTGTGGGTTACTGAGATGCTAGAAGAAAAAATTAGAGACCAAAGGGAAATCACTTGTGCGGAGGCCGAAACTTGGTTTAAAAAAGAGTTTAATGTAGCAATTAATTATAAGAAGATCCAGAGAGCCATGAAAAAGGCAAGGGAAAATATAGAAGGATCGGAGAGAGAACAATATGCTGAGTTGAGGGACTATCTTAACCAAATACTACTGTCAAATCCAGGCTCAACAGTGCACTTGGATACCACCCCAATGCCTGACTCGTTGCCCTTGTTCAAGAGAGTCTACATTTCTTTTGAGGCATGTAAGAAGGGTTTTGTCTTAGGGTGTAGACCTTTCATTGGCCTTGATGGCACATTCTTAAAGGGCTTCTATGGAGGACAGCTACTCACTGCAATAGGTCAAGATGCGAACAACCAGATTTTCCCAATTGCTTATGCCGTGGTGGATTCAGAAACTAGAGATAACTGGAAATGGTTCTTGGAGCATTTACATAATGACTTGGGCAACTACAAGGTTTATGGTTGGAACTTCATTAGTGACCAACAAAAGGTATGCAGTTAGTTGTTGTTAACATGGTTGGAACTTCAATTGTATTAACCATTGACATATTAATTGAATAGGGTCTGATTCCGGCTATGCAACAAGTTATGCCTGGAGTTCATCATCGCTTCTGTGCTATGCATATTTGGAATAATTTCACAAAGAGATGGAAGGACAAACAACTCAAAGGGGCAGTGTGGGAGTGTTGTCGAGCCACTACAACTCAAGAATTTGATGCTGCAATGTTGAGGCTACAACGGATCAATACTGGAGCATGGGAGTATCTGAACAAGCTTGATCCGAAGCAGTGGACAAAGGCTCACTTCAGTGAGTGGCCCAAGGTTGACAACGTTACTAACAACAACTGCGAGACATTCAATGGTAAGATTGTGAAATATAGAGGTAAACCCATTATCACTATGTTAGAGGAAGTAAGGACATATGTAATGAGAATCATGGCTAGAAATAAAAAAAGTCTATCTGGATATATTGGAACGGTTGCTCCAAGACAGTTAAGTAGGCTTGAGAGAGAGAAGGAGGAGAGCAACAAGTGGACTCCCACCTGGTCTGGAGACGATGCTGAAGATATATATGAGGTTGAGAAGCATCCAACTAAAGTAACTGTTGATTTGGGTAACCAGAAATGTACTTGCAGATTCTGGCAGCTTACCGGCTTACCTTGTAGGCATGCTTGTGCTGCACTCGCTCTTAGAGGTCGCAAGCCAGAGGAGCAAATCCACAACTGGCTTGGAATGCATGCATACAGCACAGCTTATCAAATGAATATTAATCCTGTGCCAAGCAGAGAATTCTGGAATAAAGCTGATGGCTACCCTCCTCTGCCTCCCCACTATAAAAAGCCAATTGGAAGGCCCACCAAAAAAAGAAGAAGAGATAAGAATGAACAAAGACCAAACTCCAACCCTCACAAACTTAAGAGAAATTATGGTGTAACTATATGTAATTACTGTGGACAGGTATGACTATAGCCCAATAATTAATGTTCTCACTTTAGTGACTATTAATTGACAATTTAGAATTAGTTATACTCACTTAAACTTGTTTTTATAGTCCGGTCATAACAGCAGGACTTGTCAACAAAAGAAGGATGATACTCTGGATGAAGAAGTTGCTCTAGCAGCAGAGGCAGCAGCTACAGCAGCAAAATCAAAAAACCAACCAGAACAGGTGAGGTGGTAGCTCATATTAGAATAAACAAAATCTGAATTACATGTTACCTTACCACTTGAGTTTGTCTTTTTTTTTTCCAGAACACTGGAGAGCCAACATCAGAAGTCAATGTTGCCCAGCCTCCATCTAACAATTCTGGTTCAAGTGTTAGGGTTCAGCCAATAGTCAGCTCTGAGACAATGAATGCTGCAAGTCCTTCTTTGAGAGAAAGGTTCCAGCAATTTATGCCCACACCAGGCCTGACCCGACAACCCATGAGTGGCCCAAGACCCTCACCACTAGCCCCTAGTTTGAGTGGCCCAAATGCAAGTAGTCCAAGTGCAAAATGTGGTCCAGCTGCTAAAAATGTTCCAAGTGCAAAAGTGGTAAAAGGTGGCTCAGGTGCAAAGGGTGTAACCAGTACACAACCAATAGGTGGAAAAAAAATCAGCAAGTAGAACTGGAACAATGGCTGCAACTCAAATGTAGTTGCTTTGGACAAAGGAGTTTTTTGGCTTTGGTTTTCTCATTTGGACCTGTAGATTTCTGATTGGAGTTTAAAAGATTGTTGTTATCATTTAAGACTATGTTTATGGTATTGTAATTTAGATATGTACTCCTGTGGTTTGGATTTAGCTGATTAATATTTTGATGTAGACATCTGTTTTGATGCCTATAGGCATAGACATGTTTGCTATTTTGCAAGGTGAAATTGTAGTTTGCTGTTTAAGCCTCTGGCTTCATGACTTGTGTTTCAATTTGTTGTTAATGATAGATTATCATAGTTATGCTTACTTATTGTTCATAATGAATTAGATCTTCAGTTTGTTTTGTTGCCGGAATTGTACTAGAAATAAAATTGAACCAACCATTTGTATTAATAACCTTGAAAAAACCCTTTGTATTCAGATACTAGTAAAAATGAAATTGACAACACAGCCTTCTACTTAGAGGAAATTACAACTACTGATTAAATGTCTTAATGAATAAACACAGAATACATATACTTATCCCTAAGCATACATACTGCATCCATTTTCTAATGTTCTGTAACTCTTGATTAATCCCATCAATTGTCTGCAACATCTTCTTCATTTCTTCTTCTACCTTCCAGTTGCTTTCTTCTGCAAACCTCCATTTGCTTTCTTCACTCTGTTCCTGAATTCCACAATCTCTTCCAGCATCAACAACTTCATCAGCCCAAATGAAATAGTCACACCTCAATTCAACCTTCTGCATCATGAATTCGACGACAAATTTTAACCATTTTGCAGAAAATTAACATTTGTCATCATAAACAAAATCAGAATTCACATACCTCCCATAATGGACAACGAAGAAACAATCTTCCAGGGTTCCACTCTGTAGCAGACTCTGTAGCAGACTCAAGCATCACTGCGTCAAGTCCATGCAGGCACTTGCCATTGTTGTAGTCAAACTTCTTCTTCTTCCTATTTTTTGGCGTAAAAGACGAGCATGAAGTATATTCTTCCTTCGTTGAGACTGTGACATTTTCATACATTATAGTTTACAAACCCTTGTTACAACAGAAAGGACGAAGATGTACAAAGAAAAATGAAGAGGGTGAAGGAAGATTTTTTTAGGGTTCATATGGTTCGAAGAAGGGAGAGGATGAAGAGTGATTTGATTATTCCCTTTTCTTATATTTATTTCAACAAATTTCATAATTAATATTTCTATTTTCCACAGTGTCACCTCAAATTGGCCACATCATACAATACCGTGCCACCTGGTCTCCACCACCGCCGGAAAATTTACTCAGGTCACGGAATGGTAGAATTGACAACGGAATTTTATATTCATGTGTACAAATGACTCATTAAAAAATTGAGGAGTACATTTGTACTCCGTGTGAAAATCCGGGTGTACTTTTGTCTATTTTTCCTATTAAATAAATAAAATAATTGAGGTTGGTTGCTTTTTAAGCTTTACTTCATCAACTACATTTAAGGCAGCTTTGGAGTCCGGTTAGAGAGAGAGAGAGTGAGAAGCTGTAAGAGAGAGAGAGAGAGAGAGAGAGAGAGCATTCTCTGACCTAAAAGCCTCTGTCTTTCAGCTTCCTTGTTTGTCTCTGATTCATAAAAAACGTCACTTTTCTCATAGATTTCATATCTGAAAACTGTCCCTGCCAATGCTTCAGCTATGGATCTCTCCTATTTCAATCTGGGTACATTCCTCTCTTTCTCAAATCCATTGTTTTCAACTTCTCCTCTCTTTTTTCGTCATCGGGTTCACTTCAAAACTGGACTTTTTTTTTTGCCCCGTTATATGGATTCATGTTCATAATGCTGAGAAAAACTCATGAGTTTTCAGCTTCTCAAATCTGTGTTTACAACCTTTTTGGGAAGGGAAATGGGTGGTAATGTGATGATTAGCTTCCTGTGTTTATAAGAGGCAAACTTTTAAGGATATTGTGGGATTTCAAATTCAGTGGGCTTTTAGTTAATCATGTTTAACATTTTCTTCTGGTTTTCAGGTAAAGGGTGGTGATGTTCTGATCTAGCTTGGTACCAAATCCAACGCTTATGAGGTACTATTTCAGTATTTCTTGCTCCCTTCCTTTTCTTTTGGTTCATCATCTTTGTGTTAGCAAAAATAGCCAAAAGAAAATGAGAGTGGAAATATTTTTTATTTTTAAATTCATATAATCCCAAAAATTAGCTGGTGAATTGGTGATAGCTCTGCCATATTTATTTACTTATTTATTATATATAATTGATAATTGATTTTTTACCTAATAAGATTAGATTATAAGACCCAGTTATGATTTAAGTAAGAAAACTATTATATTCCTATACCTGCATTTGCAACAATATCATCATGATAATGCTGTTTGAGTATTCCTTCCTGAAGGGGGTAGCCAAATATCTAATCTTGAACCACTGCTTCGTTTTGACATTTCATCATCTACTTTAAAGACTTAAAATTGTATAGTTTGAAGAAGTTGATCTAAATATCCATTGATATCACATGTGTCTGAGTCTTTATTGGTGGGAAAGATGAAGATATATATACAGTCTTGAGCTGAAAGACTGAAACTCTCCTGTTTTGGCAGCCATATGCATGCTGTGCTTGGATACAGTTCTTTTCAACTTCAAAGAAGATACATACATTCATAGTTATTCTTGAGATTGACCAGAACAATGTCATTCCGAAGCATAGTTCGGGATGTGAGGGATAGTATTGGGAGCTTATCTAGGCGCAGTTTTGATGTTAGGCTGACCGGCCATCATAGAGGAAAATCTCATGGATCGGTACAGGATTTGCATGACCAGCCTCTAGTAATTCAAAATAGTCGCTGGGCAAGCTTACCCCCAGAACTACTGTATGATGTCATTAGACGGCTGGAGGAGAGTGAGAACACATGGCCTGCTCGAAAGCACGTTGTTGCATGTTCTGCAGTTTGCCAGTCTTGGAGGAGGATGTGCAAGGAAATTGTTAAGAGCCCTGAGTTCTGTGGCAAACTTACATTTCCTGTGTCCCTGAAGCAGGTTAGCTTTGTCATTTCCATGTAGCTGGTGCTCTATTCTCTCTATTAAATATTAACTAACATATTACATTTCTCATATGTGTGGAGGATCTGGAACTAACATTGATACTTGATTCGGTTATTTGAAGCAATACCTTGACTTCTTTTGTTTTTAATTCTTTTTGTTTTCAGCCTGGGCCACGAGATGGAATTATTCAGTGTTTCATCAAAAGAGATAAATCTAATTCAACATATCACCTATTCCTCTGTCTCAGCCCTGGTAAAATTTCTTTCCATTTGTTGTACACGTGGACTACATATTGCTTGCGTTTATGCCTTTTTTGTGATCGGATGCTTCTAGTGTGACTATGTAAATTTTGACTTCAGTTCAAATAGTTCAGGCTGTTGAAGCTTCTGATTTTGACTTCAGACTTCTGATTTTGTATATGTTTGCATTGATACATGATCTATATGCTTACAATATGAAATTATAAATTACTAGTAAGAGAGTGCTGGACATGGTTGATCAAGGTCAAAATTTCCATATTTTTTTTTCTTTGTTTAAATCGGCATTTACTTAGTGTTCTGAGTATGAAACTCGGATAGTTTCATAATTTTAGTTCCCATATGTTATTTGTTTCCCTTCCCCATTAGGAGTCTAGGATCTTATTATCTGATAATTGTTTACTTGGGGGGGCACACTTAACCAGGTTTCTTTGCCACTTAAATAAACATTATAAATTTTTGGATGTTGATCAGGTGAAATAAGTTTAGGTATCTGCACTACTTGGGGTTGAAAACTATTACACATTTATATATTTGGAAATATTTTTCATTCTATTAAATTATAATTTCTGATGTCAGTTTCTCCAGTGTTTGCATATCTTCTCAATTCATCATTAATTGCTTTCTTGATTTGTTGAAATGGCTTGAATATGTGTTTATGATCATGTTACATACTAAATTGAAACCTTAAGAACAGTATATTGTCTGCCATATTTTGGTCTATAATACTGAACCCATTCCATTTTTTCTTTTCCTTTTTTTGGTTTCCTTGGACTTTTGCAGCTTTGTTAGTTGAAAATGGAAAATTCCTCCTTTCTGCTAAGAGGATGCGGAGAACTACTTACACAGAGTATGTTATTTCTATGGATGCTGACAACATCTCAAGATCAAGTAACACATACATTGGAAAGCTGCGGTGAGTTTACTGCTTATTGTTATTTTCTTTGATTATGTAATATGTTATTTTATCTTCTTTTTTGTGTATTTCTTCCTTTTAACTCGAGAAACTTTCTTGTAATTTCATACACCAGATCAAACTTCATTGGAACGAAATTCATTATATTCGATACACAGCCTCCATATTCCTCTGCCCATATATGCCCTCCTGAAGGAACTGGGAGAACGAGCCGCAGATTTTATTCCAAAAAGGTCTCTCCAAAGGTTCCATCTGGAAGTTACAACATAGCTCAGGTAACATATGAATTAAATGTCCTTGGGACACGGGGCCCAAGGAAGATGCACTGCATCATGCATTCAATACCGGCCGCAGCACTTGACGCCGGCGGCAGTGTTCCTGGCCAACCAGAGCTGCTCCCCCGTTCCCTGGAGGACTCATTTCGGAGCATCTCATTTTCCAAGTCTCTAGATCACTCTATTGAGTTCAGCAGCTCACGATTTTCTGATATCGGTGGATCTGTTGCCAATGAGGATGATGAGGGCAAGATAAGACCCTTGGTTCTTAAAAACAAGCCTCCAAGATGGCATGAACAATTACAATGTTGGTGCCTCAATTTCCGGGGAAGGGTGACAGTTGCATCTGTTAAGAACTTTCAGTTGATTGCCGCCACCCAGCCTGCTGCCGGTGTGCCCACGCCATCTCAACCAACTCCACCGGATCACGACAAGATTATCCTGCAGTTCGGCAAAGTTGGGAAAGATATGTTCACCATGGATTACCGGTATCCCCTATCAGCATTCCAAGCTTTTGCAATATGCTTGAGCAGCTTTGACACCAAATTGGCCTGTGAATAGTTGAATCATGAAGATATCTCTAAGAAAAAGCTAATCAAATTATCATTTCTCTTATTACCAGTGTATGACACAATTGTAATTCTAGTGTATCCCGCTGTAACATGGTTTTAGAGCATTTTTAACTTGCTGTGTTTCATTCCCCAGTTGATTCATGCGTGTCAACGCCATGTTATCCTTTCTACCAACAGATTATTATCATTTTAACACATTTTTAGGTTCTGTTTCCTTCCAAAATGTATGCTGGTGTTTTCTGAGGTGTATCACGGGGTGCTGCTTGTGGTTATATATTACAAACAGGGCACTGAATAAAAAGTGATATCAAAGTTGTTTGCGAATCATGGGTACTCGGGTGATATGTAATTAGAATTTTGTTTTTTTTTTATAAATACCCTGAAGTTGTTAAATATTGTAAGGGCAGTACGAGGTGCCGGGGCCGGGGGAAAGGAGGACTAAAGAGAGAGAATATGCTAACAACGAGTCCAAATTTGGACAATGCATTTGTTAGTGTGTTTTCAGAGTCCAAAGTTTAGTTTTCATTGGTGACCAATTCTGATTTTAGTTGAGCGTAAAGTTTAACAGTCAAATGTCTAATGTAGGTGGAAACTCAGGTACAGTAAAGTTGATAGCTGAAAGTCGTTACATGATTTAACTAAATTTTCATCTGACAGTTCTCAACTATCAACTTCACGTGACTGTACCTGAGTTTTCACCTCTTATGTATTTGGTGAAAAATATATGTATTTTAAATAACAACAATGCATTGAAATTCTTCAGAATATATTATCTATCGTTTAATAATAATAATTATTATTAATAACATATATAATTTATTTAATAGTTGTTTATTTTTACTTTTAAATTGATATTTTTCACACTCAAAAAAAAGTATCTCTGTTCAAAGAAACGGTTTTGCTGAAAATTTAACTCCTTTTTTTCCACCAACAATTTCTCTATTCTAGATTTGATATCATGGGTGATGTTGGTTAGAAATGGAATCTAATTCAATATAAAATATAAATAATTAAGATTTTGATTAGTTCTAGTTTAAATTGGATAAGATTGGAAGACAATTTTTTATTAAATTGATTTGAATTTAAACATTTCGATACATACGATTTTAAACTGAGTAAAGATATATCTACCAAAATAAAAAGTTAAAAATCGATCAAATATATTTAGTGTGTTTTGGGGCTATTAAATCGCTAAAAAAATATATTTTTCAATTAAAAAAATATTTTTTTTTTATTTTTTAGTGTGTTTGACAAATTAATAGAAATAAAAGCATTAGAAAAAACAAAAAAAAATATTTTTTTGAAAAGTTACAATTTATATTTTAAAAAAAGAAAGATATTTTTCATATAATAAATAAATAAATAAATACTTTAATCTTATTTTCTCCCAACATAATTAATAAATAAAAAAATCTTTTTACATAAGATATCCAAACATAAAATCACTTTTACTTTCATAAAAGATCTTTTAAAAAAAATATTTAAAATAAAATCTTTTCTAAAAATAGTTTCCAAACACACCCTTAAATACTATATATAATCAGCTCGAAGTTTAGGGCTAGCGTCATTCTTTTCTTTTTGTTGTTTGAATTTTTCCTTGTGACTTATATGGCCGAAATTGATCGATGGTCGAACCTGCATCCTGATCTTCTGTATCAAATTACAGAGCATCTGTATTCCTATCATGATTCCATTCGACTTTGATTGGTTTGTAAGGAATGGAACTCTAAATTTTCAAGCATTCCAAATCATAAAAGAAACTCGTGGCTGTTGTTACCTGGCACTACTCACGACTCTTGTTTGAGCCATATTTTTGAAAAAGAGTAGATCTACCATGTTATGTTGCCCATATCCTGATATACCTTAATTGCAGCAAGAACAAGTATATGATTGGTTGTGTTGACGGCAATTTGTTAATGATAGTTAAACATGATTCTGAGGCTATGGAATTGCTCCATATGTGCAATAAATTTGATGTGTTCAAGAATTTAAAGGAATGGTCAAGAATACATAGTTTAGAGGATTATGCAGTAATGATTGGATATAATTCCTCTATTTAAATGTTTCCTGGCAATTCCCCTTATTGCAAGGGAAATCATGTATACTCCACAGACAACCAAGTGGAGTTGCACACTCTTGGCAAACCCAGCCTGCGAGATATGGGCATCTTAAACTTGGAAGATACAAACATCAACAAAATATCACCAAATGTGGAATGGTTGTATCCTCCAACTTGGTTGTTACTCTAATGGAGTACTACTTTTTTTTTTGTGGCTATTATCTACCAGAATTTGTTAGTGTTTTTTCTTGCACTTATAAAGTTACGGGAAAAGGATAGATAGGTCCCTGACTTTTTAAATTTTTGACAAATACATCCCTAATAAAATTTAAGTACAAAAAAGTCACTGACTTTAACAAACGGAGGACAATTTAATCATTCCGTCTATTTGCCTCTCATACACCAAACGGAACTAGCTGACGTGGTTGAAACGGTGTCCAGGTGTCCGTTACGGTACCACGCTGGAAGGGAAATAAAGTTCGAAGGACAAATAAGTCCTTGACGTCGTTTTACAAATAAAGTTCGAAGGACAAATAGGTCCTTGAAAATTTAGTTCATTATGCTTCTATTATGAGAATTTAGTTTATAAAATTATGCTTGTATTTTGAAATCTAGTTAACTTGTTGAATTCTGCAATTTAGATTAGTTGTATTAAAATTGAAGAAATTGGGCTTGTTCTGTTTCTACTTTTTTTTCTTAAATTGCATTAGTTCAGTTTTCTCACATTAGTTAGCATTAGTTAGAATTAGTGTATTTGTGTATTTTATTAGAATTTGTTAAATTGCATTAGTTCAGTTTTCATCGTACCAGTGGCATTAGTTAGCATCAGTTCATTTATGCATGAAGTTAGCATTAGTTCACTTGTGCATCATTCATGTATTAAGTTAGCATTAGTGTATTTGTGTATTATATTAGAACTAGTATTTTCATCTGTAATAAATAATTCTGATTTTCAGCAGTTGAGCCTAAAGTTTAACAGTCAAGTATCTTATGTATTTGGTAAAAAATATCTGTATTTTAAATAACAACAATGCATTGAAATTCTTCAAAATACATTATCTATCGTTTAATAACAATAATTATTAATACTAATAGATATAATTTATTTAATAGTTGTTTATTTTTACTTTTAAAATGATATTTTTCACTCTCAAAAAAAAAGTATCTCTGTTCAAAAAAACGGTTTTGCTGAAAATTTAACTCATTTTTTTCACCAACAATTTCTCTATTTTAGATTTGATATCATGGGTGATGTTGGTTAGAAATGGAATCTAATTCAATATAAAATATAAATAATTAAGATTTTGATTAGTTCTAGTTAGAATTGGATAAGATTGGAAGACAATTTTTTATTAAATTGATTTGAATTTAAACACTCTGATACATACGATTTTAAACTGAGTAAAGATATATCTACCAAAATAAAAAGTTAAAAATCGATTAAAGATATTTAGTGTGTTTGACAAATTAATAGAAGTAAAAGCATTAGAAAAAATAAAAAAAAATATTTTTTTTTGAAAAGTTATAATTTATATTTTTTTGAAAATATTTTTTTATAAAAAAAAGATATTTTTCATGTAATAAATAAATAAATAAATACTTTTATCTTATTTTCCCCAAACATAAATTAATAGATAAAAAAATCTTTTTACATAAGATATCCAAATATAAAATTATTTTTACTTTCATAAAAGATCTTTTAAAAAAATATTTAAAATAAAATCTTTTCTAAAAATGGTTTCCAAACACACCCTTAAATACTATATATAAATATAATCAGCTCGAAGTTGAGGGCTAGCGTCATTCTTTTCTTTTTGTTGTTTGAATTTTTCCTTGTGACTTATATGGCCAAAATTGATCGATGATCGAACCTACATCCTGATCTTTTGTATCAAATTACAGAGCATCTGTATTCCTACCATGATTCCATTCGACTTCGATTGGTTTGTAAGGAATGGAACTCTAAACTTTCAAGTATTCCAAATC
Organism: Arachis hypogaea; assembly: GCF_003086295.3. Classification (NCBI taxonomy): domain Eukaryota; kingdom Viridiplantae; phylum Streptophyta; class Magnoliopsida; order Fabales; family Fabaceae; genus Arachis; species Arachis hypogaea. Next base: position 11,015,373 of record NC_092055.1, read on the forward strand.
ATAAAAGAAACCCGTGGCTGTTATTACCTAACACTACTCACGACTCTTGTTTGAGCCATATTCTTGAAAAGGAACAGATCTACCACGTTATGTTGCCCATATCCTGCCTACCTTAATTGCAACAGGAACAAGTATATAATTGATTGTGTTGACGGCAGTTTGTTAATGATAGTTAAACATGATTCGGAGGCTATGGAAATGCTCCACATGTGCATTAAATTTGATGTGTTCAAGAATTCAAAGAAATGGTCAAGAATACATAGTTTAGAGGATTATGCAGTAATGATTAGATATAATTCCTCTATTCAAATGTTTCCTGGAAATTCCCCCTTATTGCAAGGGAATCATATATACTACATAGACAACCAAGTGGAGTTATACACTCCTGACAAACCCAGCCTGCGAAATACGGGAATCTTAAACTTGGAAGATACAAACACCAACAAAATACTACCAAATGTGGAATGGTTGTGTCCTCCAATTTGGTTGTTACTCTATTGGAGTACTCCTTTTTTTTATGACTATTATCTACCAGAGTTTTTTAGTATTTTTTCTTGCACTTATAAGGTTATGGGAAAAGGACAGATAGGTTCCTGACTTTTTAAATTTGTGACAAATACATCCCTGACAAAATTTAAATACAAAAAAATTCATAACTTTAACAAACGGAGGACAATTTAATCCTTCTGTCTATTTGCCTCTCATACACCAAACGGAACTGGCTGACGTGGTTGAAAGAGTGTCCATGTGTCCGTTACGATGCCACGCTAGAAGGGGAATAAAGTTCGAAGGACAAATAGGTCCTTGAGAATTTAGTTCATTATACTTCTATTATGAGAATTTAGTTTATAAAATTATGCTTGTATTTTGAAATCTAGTTAACTTGTTGTATTCTGTAATTTAGATTATTTGTATTAAAATTGCAGAAACTGGATTTGTTCTGTTTCTATTTTTTTTCTTAAATTGCATTTGTTCAGTTTTCTCACATTAGTTAGCATTAGTGCATTTATGTATTCTATTAGAATTTGTTAAATTGCATTAGTTCAGTTTTCATCGTACCAGTGGCATTAGTTAGCATCAGTTCATTTATACATAAAGTTAGTATTAGCTCACTTGTGCATCATTCATGTATTAAGTTAGCATTAATACATTTGTGTATTATATTAGAACTAGTATTTTTATCCGTAATAAACAATTCTAATTTTTAGTAGTTGAGCCTAAAGTTTAACAGTCAAGTGTCTTATGTATTTGGTGAAAAATATCTGTATTTTAAATAACAACAACGCATTAAAATTCTTCAGAATATATTATCTATCGTTTAATAACAATAATTATTATTAATAATAGATATAATTTATTTAATAGTTGTTTATTTTTACTTTTAAATTGATATTTTTCACACTAAAAAAAAGTATCTCTGTTCAAAGAAACGATTTTGCTGAAAATTTAACTCATTTTTTTCCACCAACAATTTCTCTATTCTAGATTTGATATCATGGGTGATGTTGGTTAGAAATGGAATCTAATTCAATATAAAATATAAATAATTAAGATTTTAATTAGTTCTAGTTTGAATTGGATAAGATTGGAAGACAATTTTTTATTAAATTGATTTGAATTTAAACACTCCGATACATATGATTTTAAACTGAATAAAGATATATCTACCAAAATAAAAAGTTAAAAATTGATCAAAGATATTTAGTGTGTTTTGGGGTTATTAAATTGCTAAAAAAGATATATTTTTTTAATAATTTTTTTTATTTTTTAGTGTGTTTGACAAATTAATAGAAATAAAAGCATTAGAAAAAACAAAAAAAATATTTTTTTTGAAAAGTTATAATTTATATTTTTTTTTAAATTAAAAAAAAAGATATTTTTCATATAATAAATAAATAAATAAATAAATATTTTAGTCTTATTTTCTCAAAACATAATTAATAGATAAAAAATCTTTTTACATAAGATATCCAAATATAAAATTATTTTTACTTTCATAAAAGATCTTTTAAAAAAATATTTAAAATAAAATTTTTTCTAAAGATAGTTTCCAAACACACCCTTAAATACTATATATAATCAGCTCGAAGTTAAGGACTAGCGTCATTCTTTTCTTTTTGTTGTTTGAATTTTCCTTTGTGACTTATATGGCCGAAATTGATCGATGGTCGAACCTGTATCCTGATCTTCTGTATCAAATCACAGAGTATCTGTATTCCTACTATAATTCCATTCGACTTCGATTGGTTTGTAAGGAATGGAACTCTAAACTTTAAGCATTCCAAATCATAAAAGAAATCCGTGGCTGTTGTTACCTGACACTACTCACGATTCTTGTTTGAGCCATATTCTTGAAAAGGAGCAGATCTACCACGTTATGTTGCCTATATCCTTATCTACCTTAATTACAGCAGGAACAAGTATATAATTGGTTGTGTTGACGGCAGTTTGTTAATGATAGTTAAACATGATTCTGAGGCTATGGAAATGCTCCACATGTGTAATAAATTTGGTGTTCAAGAATTCAAAGGAATGGTCAAGAATTATGCAAATGATCGGATATATGCAGTAATGATCGGATATAATTCCTTTATTCAAATGTTTCCTGGCAATTCCCCTTATTACAAGAAAAATCATATATACTACACAGACAACCAAGTGGAGTTGCACACTCCTGGCAAACCCAGCCTGTGAGATATAGGCATTTTAAACTTGGAAGATACAAACACTAACAAAATACTACCAAATGTGGAATGGTTGTGTCCTCCAACTTGGTTGTTACTCTAATGGAGTACTCATTTTTTTTGTGACTATTATCTACCAGAATTTTTTTAGTGTTTTTTCTTGCACTTATAAAGTTATGGAAAAAGGACAGATAGGTCCCTGACTTTTTAAATTTTTGACAAATACATTCCTAACAAAATTTAAATAGAAAAAAGTTCCTGCCTTTAATAAATGGAGGACAATTTAATCCTTCCGTCTATTTGCCTCTGATACACTAGACGGAACTGGCTGACGTGGTTGAAACGGTGTCCATGTGTCTATTACGGTGCCACGCTGAAAGGGGAATAAAGCTTGAAGGAAATATAAGTCCTTGACGTCATTTTCCAAATAAAGTTCGAACCAGTGGCATTAGTTAGTATCAGTTCATTTATGCATCAAGTTAGCATTAGTTCACTTGTGTATCATTCATGTATTAAGTTAGCATTAGTGCATTTGTGTATTATATTAGAACTAGTATTTTTATCTGTAATAAACAATTCTGATTTTCAGTAGTTGAGCCTAAAGTTTAAAAGTCAAGTATCTTATGTATTTGGTAAAAAACATCTGTATTTTAAATAACAACGCATTGAAATTCTTCAAAATAAATTATCTATCGTTTAATAACAATAATTATTATTAATAACAAATATAATTTATTTAATATTTGTTTATTTTTACTTTTAAATTGATATTTTTCACACTAAAAAAAAGTATCTCTATTCAAAGAAACGGTTTTGCTGAAAATTTAACTCATTTTTTTTCACCAACAATTTCTCTTTTCTAGATTTGATATCATGGGTGATGTTAGTTAGAAATGGAATCTAATTCAATATAAAATATAAATAATTAAGATTTTGATTAGTTCTAGTTTGAATTGGATAAGATTGGAAGACAATTTTTTATTAAATTGATTTGAATTTAAACACTCTGATACATACGATTTTAAACTGAGTAAAAATATATCTACCAAAATAAAAAGTTAAAAATCGATCAAAGATATTTAGTGTGTTTTGGGCTATTAAATCGCTAAAAAAATATATTTTTTAATAAAAAATATTTTTTATTTTTAAGTGTGTTTGACAAATTAATAGAAGTAAAAGCATTAGAAAAAACAAAAAATTTTTTTGAAAAGTTACAATTTATATTTTTTTAAAAGATCTTTTTTTATAAAAAAAAAAGATATTTTTCATATAATAAATAAATAAATAAATACTATTATCTTATTTTCTCCAAACATAATTAATAGATAAATTTTTTTTTTTACATAAGATATCCAAACATAAAATCACTTTTACTTTCATAAAAGATCTTTTAAAAAAATATTTAAAATAAAATTTTCTCAAAAAATGGTTTCCAAACACACCCTTAAATACTATATATAATCAGCTCGAAGTTGAGGGCTAGCGTCATTCTTTTCTTTTCTTTTTGTTGTTTGAATTTTCCTTTGTGACTTATATGGCCAAAGTTGAACGATGGTCGAACCTACATCCTGATCTTCTGTATCAAATCATAGAGCATCTGTATTCCTACCATGATTTCATTCGACTTTGATTGGTTTGCAAGGAATGGAACTCTAAACTTTCAAGCATTCCAAATCATAAAAGAAATCCGTGACTGTTGTTACCTGGCACTACTCACGACTCATGTTTGAGCCATATTATTGAAAAAGAGCAGATCTACCACGTTATGTTGCCTATATCCTGATCTACCTTAATTGCAGCAAGAACAAGTATATAATTGGTTGTGTTGACGGCAGTTTGTTAATGATAGTTAAATATGATTCTGAGGCTATGAAAATACTCCACATGTGTAATAAATTTGATGTGTTCAAGAATTTAAAGGAATGGTCAAGAATACATAGTTTAGAGGATTATGCAGTAATGATTGGATATAATTCCTCTATTCAAATGTTTTCTGGCAATTTCCCTTATTGCAAGAGAAATCATATATACTACACAGACAACCAAGTGGAGTTGCACACTCCTGACAAATCCAGGGAGATATGGGTGATGACAAGTCATCTTAGCCTAGTTTCACTAGCCTTTTTCTTTTGTTTTCAATAGAATTATGCACTTTCTTGAGCCATAAGCAAGCCAATTGGGTAGATTTTCATGCTTCCTTTGATTTAATCAACCATGTATGGATTCATGCTATTTCATGAGGTTTTATGCTATAATTGTCACATATTATGAAAGAATGAATATCTCATGGTTTTGAGCATAGCTTTGATGTGTTTGGTTGATTAATGATAGGTGAAGAAAGCTTGGAGAAAGGTTGAAACAAGAAGGAATGGCTAGGAGGAAGAGAGGACAAAAAGTTTGAGCAAAAGTTTGCCTCAAACTTTAGCTCAAACTTTTGGATTAATTGAAAATGAACCAGGAAGCAAAAAGCTGGACCAAAAGTTAGCCTCAAACTTTTTGGCTAACTTTTGGGCAAAAAGCTGGAGCAAAAGTTAGCCTCAAACTTTTTGGCTAACTTTTGGGCAAAAGCTGGAGCAAAAGTTAGCCTCAAACTTTTTGGCTAACTTTTGGCATCACAAATCAACACCCTGGAGAGCAAAAGTTTGCGCCAACGTTAGCCCCTAACTTTTTGGCTAACGTTGGCGCATGAAAAACACACCCTGGATGAGCAAAAGTTTGCGCCAACGTTAGCCCCTAACTTTTTGGCTAACGTTGGCGCCATGAGTGTGCTAGGGGAGGCCAACGTTGGAGCAAAAGTTTGACCCCTAACTTTTTCCCCAACGTTGGTATCAGCAAAGAAGGGTGGCTGATGTGAAAAGTTGGAGTAAAAGTTAGCCTCAAACTTTTACTCCAACTTTTACTCAAGCTTTCATGATTCCAAACCCGGTTCAATTCGGTTCTTCTCCAAACTCCAAGAGCAATCAACCAAGGCCTCTATCAACCCAATTCCATCAAGAGCAAAGGCCCAATTGAAGGCTTGAAGACCATTTGAAGAAAGTGTATAAATAGCATAGGATTTAAGTTTTTAGGAGAGCTTTTCCTTTTAGTTTTCATAGAGAGTTTTCGGAGAGCTATTGGTATTGAGTGAATTTTAATTTCTAAGTCTCGGGGAAGGAGAATTGAATTCCCTTCCTCTTAGTTTTCTTGCTTTCAATTTCAATTACAATTGTCTTGGATCTTGGGTTGGAGAATTGAAGGAATTCTGTTTCAGTCTCATCCTAAGATCTCTCTATTTCATTTTACTGCACAATTGAATTTCCATTTCTATTAATTGCTTCTGTTTCTACTCTTTCTGCACTTTACATTTCTTTAATATCTTTGCAATTGCTCTTGTTGGATCTAGGAAGGCATTGAGATCTAGACTTGGTTATCTAGTCTCTTGGGTCCTGAGATCTGGATTCTCATTTTCAATTCTCTGTTTAATGCTTTTCATGCTCATTTATATTTCTGTTTTAAGATCCGGTTCAATCCAAGTTATTTTCTACTCCTCTGCTTGTTGAATTTTACTTTCCTTTGTTTAATTTCTGCAAATCCAATTCCCAATTCCCTTTACAATTCAAGCCATTTACATTTCTTGCACTTTAAGATTCTGCAATTTACATTTCTTGCGTTCTAAGTTTCTGCCATTTAATTTCTTGTTCTTTAAGATTCAGCACTTTAAATTTCAGTTCTCTTTAATTTCATGCAATTTACCCATTCCCTTTACTTCCCATGTAATTTAATTTCTGCAAATCACAATTCACTCAACCAAATCTTGATTCGCTTGACTAAATCAACCACTAAACTAAAATTGCTCAATCCTTCAATCCCTGTGGGATCGACCTCACTCCCGTGAGTTATTATTACTTGATGCGACCCGGTGCACTTGCCGGTGAGTTTTGTGTCGGATCGTTTTCCGCACATCAATGGGCACCTTAAACTTGGAAGGAGTTGAAACCCATTTTGGCCCCTCAAATTTGGAATCGGCCTTAATTTTGACCCCAAATTTTTAGTTACCTAATTAACACCCCCAAATATTGGATCGTGCCTCACGTTTGTCCCTGTAGTTATCTCCATTAACGGAGAGCTGATGTGGCACATTAAGTTGACACGGTATGCATCTACGTAGCACCCAACTTACCAGAATAAATGCATGATGAGTGAATTATGTGGCAAAAAATTATTTTCACTTAATTTGACTTCTACGTAGATGTTAAAACCTAATTTGCATGGACTCATATTGAGTGAAAACAACTTTTACCACATCATTCACTCATTACACATCCATTCTGGCAAGTTGGGTGCCACGTAAATACACATCGTGTCAACTTAACGTGTCACATCAGCTTTTCGTTAACGGAAATAATTATAGGGACAAACATGAGGCACGATCCAATATTTGGAGGTGTTAATTGGATAACTAAAAATTTGAAAGTTAAAATTAAGGCCAACTTCAAATTTCAGGAGTCAAAATAGGTTTCAACTCAACTTAAAAAATACAAACACCAACAAAATACTACAAAATGTGAAATAATTGTGTCCTCCAATTTAGTTGTTACCTTAATGGAGTACTCCTTTTTTTTTGTGATTATTATCTACCAAAATTTTTTAATATTTTTTCTTGCACTTATAAAATTATTTTTTAGTCTTACTATTTTATAGGATTTAGCTAAAAATAGTTAAAATTAAAACTTCAGGATTTTTTTAACGTATTGAAAATTTAAAAAGTTTGTATAATTTATTTGGATTTCTTACTTATAATATCTTTATCACATTTGTTTTTAGGTTGATAATAAAAAAATAAATTCTTATAAATATTAGAGTCGAACGTGTATTTCTGTGTAGATTTAAAAAATAATAATTTAGAATTGTTTTCTTTTTATTCGTTAAAATTTTTTATAATGGAATATGATGCTTCTTTGCATCATAGAGGATACTTATTTTATTTTTTAAATTTTTAACTATCATTTAGTTTTCTATAAATATTTTTTTATATATAAAAAATATTAGTGATTGATTTTTTTTATCTATAGTTTTTTTATATAAAATATCAATTTATCCACGGTCATCACCATCACCAGCCAAGTTAGTGGCTCATTTGTTTGGACATGGATTCTTTGAATGTTGTTTATAGTTATGAAAATTTTGTGTGTTTTTAATTAATACGGAGTGATTTTTTTTTTAAATTCCAAAACATAAATTGGAGGAAAAAAAATGATGGTCCAATTTGAGGAGAGTTAAATTTAAATTTTGGAAGATTGGTTTTGTATTTTAAAAATTTTAAAAAATTAAAGTTTATAAATAAAAGGATTGGTTTTGTTAAAGTTCATAAATCAAAAGATCGATTTTGTATTTAAAAAAAAGTTAAACTTCATAAATTAGAGGGCTAGATTTGTAATTTCTATATAAAAAAAATATACCAAATCTTACACATTGTTAAAAAATATTACTATAAATCTAATATTAAAAATTAAGAAGTACAAGTTAGTAATCACTCATATATAAAATTTGATTCTTAAGTTAAAATTGGAGTTAAATCTCATTTTGACCCTTAAAATTTGGTTAGATACTCAATTTAACTTTTACAATTTTGTTAACTTCAATTAGAACCCCCCAAATTTATAACAGTGGCTCTCGATTGCCCTTACAATAATCTTCGTAGTCGGAATACTGATAAGATACATTTACTTAACACATAGGGTTAATCACCAAAAACGCCATCGAATTATTCAAACGCCGACAAAAATGCACTCGAATTTTACTATCGACGAAAATACCTTTAAATAATTTAAAAACATAACAATACTCAACACTAAATATATATTTTCAAAAAATGTCTTAGAGATTAAATTTTAATGTAATTTTTTACAAACATAATTAAAAAATGAGATATTATTATTCTTAAAATTTGATAATTTTTTTCTACGTATATATTTTTTTTGTAATTTTTTAAAAGTATTATTAGTTGTTAACAAAACAATTACAAAAAAAATATATATACTCAACGAAAAATCACCAAATTTTAATGATAATAATATCTCATTTTTTTAATCATGCTTGCAAAAAATTGTATCAAAATTCAATCTCTAATGTATTTTTTGAGAAATACATATTTAATGTTAGATAATTTTACAAAAAAATTAATATTAAATATGTATTTTTCAAAAAATACATTAAAAATTAAATTTTGATGTAATTTTTTTCAAGTATGATTAGAAAAATGAGATATTATTATTCTTAAAATTTGATATTTTTTGTTAAGTATATATTATTTTGTAATTTTTAAAAGTATTATTAATTGTTAAAAAAAATTATAAAAAAGATATATACTTAACAAAAAAGGACAGAGGCATAGAGAGAGGCAGAAAGAGAGAGAAGCAGAAGAGGAGGCAAAGTTGTTGTACCATCACGCACCAACGATTTGAGCGATGTCAATGTTGTTGCAGTTGCGGCGGGACTTTGTGTTGAAGGGGAGGGGACCGAAACGACGCCATTTTTTTCTTGGGAAGAAAATAGATCTTCTCAGTCGATTATCAAGTATGATATATTTAAAATTACAGCAAATCCTGGTAGATTTTGTTTTCTATTGTTTTAGTACGAGGTTTACTTGTGGATGCAAGTTATAATCACGTTATGGGCAAATACTATATTAAGCTATTTTAATGTTGTTGAAGTTAACAATAACATAAACATATAGAGTATGAAATTGAAGTCAAATATTCGTCATCTTGAGTTCGTTGCTTCTACCCTTTTCTCCGTTTTCTTCACATCATTTCAGTTTATATATATCCTGCACTTCTTAAGTAATCTGAAGCATGGAAGGTCGTTGCAGCTGTTTTTGATGGGTTTATTTTAGGCAATGTATGTGCTTATTGTGTGTACTTTCGGAGGAGGGATTCTCTCAAGGGTAGTGACAGACTGACAGTGCCATCTACTGATAATCAGGCTCCTTCTTCGCCATTTTCCTCCTTTGGCCGGTCCATGTTTGGCATCAGGAAGGGACAGGCTCACTCCTTGGGAGCAAATCATGAATCTAGTTTCCGGGATTCAGAGCTTGAATCATTTCAAAAGCATGTAACTGATCGATTTCAGGACCTATCTGGGGATTTGCTCTCCATTGGTTGGATGCATTTATCTTCTGTCATGAAGAATTCAGAGCCATTCTATTGAAGAATAAAGATCAGGTGTCAAAATCCCCTCTAGATCAGTCTATTTCTGAATTCCTTGAGAGGTCAGTGAAGGCATTTGACATTTGTAATGCGAGTCGCAATGGAATTGAGAAGATTCACACTTGGCTAAAGCATGTGGAAATTGTCTTGTGCTCCTTGGGTTCTAACCAGAGAGCATTTAAGGAAGGCCAGTTTCTAAGGGCTAGAAAGGCACTGATGGATTTAGCATTGGCAATGGTTGATGGGAAAGAATCCGGATCAGCCTTTTCTCACAGAAACAGATCTTTTGGGAGAAATGGCACCAGCAAGGATCATCATTGCCAATCGAAAGGGCATTCTTGGTCGCATTCGTGGAGCGTATCGCCATCATGGTCTGCAGCCAAGCAGCTTCAGTCCATTGCAAGCAACCTGGTTCCTCCTGGTGCAAATGAGATTATTGCAACAAGAGGGATGGCAGTTCCTATGTATGCAATGAATTCTGTTCTCTTGTTTGTTTTGATAGATGGATTGCAACCATTGGAGCACCAAGTAAAGAAGGCATTCCGCAAGATTATGACTTGCCGGATTGAGATGCTTGATCTTCTAGGTACTTGATATTGGTGGAAGTGTTACTTAAAATTGAGATTATGACTAGCTGAGCATTATGACTTACCAGCATTTTAGAAAGAGGAAGATTGCGTTAACAGATAAATCATCTAGCTATTGCTATCTGATATTGTATTTATTTATTTATTTCAGTATACTTGTGTTTAAAAAGGAAACTGATGGCATGGTTACTAGTCCAAAAAAAAATCTTCTAATTTCAATTGTCAGTATACATCATCTTGTCCTTGTTCCAATGATCCTAGTCCTACAGAACTAACAACTTGTCAAAGACTTTTCAACTTCTAGATAAAATCTACATGTACTTTTATTGCTTTTACATGGCATGCAAGGAATGGAAAACATATTTGCCTCAGTTAACTTACATGTTATAACTCATGTCCTAGTTTTGGACTTTGGTCACCATGCATTGCTTTTAATAATTCCAGTTATGGATTGGAAGTACTGTATGAACCTTAACATCTTTTTTTTAATTATTATTATTATTTCTTTTTTTTTTTCTCTGTGTCTCTAAATCAACATGGTGTGAATTCCATGCAAATTCAACTCCCTTGTTTGCTAACTAAAAATCTCTGGGAAAGACCACATTATGAACTTGATAAAGATGTCACGCTCCAAGAAGTCGATATGAGCAGCTCGTCCGAGGAATGAATTCAAATTCCTTCCATAGGATGAGGTGTCAAAGTTGATGTCGAAACGCATGACCACACGACGGTCAGAGTGAGTTCGGAGTTGGTCCAAGCAGTTATTTAACATCTGGAGGAAGACTTTTCCTTGTTTGGAGGAATCCAAAGAAGCTCCTGGACACGATTCTATTCTGGCAGAATGATATGGAACATAACCATCCTGAAATGCATGGAAGTTTAGAAATATATCATTGCCTAATCATCAAGTTCAAGAAGAAGATCTTTCTAGACAGTTCATGCCTTCTTAGGTTACCTGAGGTGAGGCTAGAAGAATCACATTCCTGAAGTTTATCAATGTCATCTTCTGTAGTACAAACAAACATAATTTTACATTGGTATACAATGAAATCAAATATAAAGGGGTGAACCAGTTCCTGTGAATAGAAACCACTTATATGAATTCAATACCTTGGAAAGATTGTAGATGAAGGTATTCTCAAGATCATTATCATCTGAGAAAGTTAGTTGATGCATGCATTGCATGTCTGTCATCTTCTTCAAGAGCCACAACCCCGAATTGAATATAGGGTTCGAACTATACATATAACCCAAGTGCGGACCAGACATAGAAACATATGTATACAAGTATCTTGTATATGGCTCCATGATGCTTTCTGAAATTCAATAAATAAATAAATGCAGATTATTACTTCTCCTTGTTTAAACATCAATGAGTATATATTATGCTTCATTCCTTAGAAATCTTGTGCACAAGTACCTGTTAAAGCAGTTCTAATAATGAGATTCCCCATAGAATGGCCAACAAAGCTAAGATGGATGTCCTTTAAGCGTCCACTCCTTGAAGCTTTGACGATTTTCTTCTTCAAGTATTTGTCGACTTCCTTGGCGAGTCGTGATCCCATTTCTCTTATGTCACCAGATGTATTGTCTTCATTTGCTTCTGACATAAGAAACTTTACTTTGGGGTCTATTATAACCCATTGATTCCGAACAAGCCGTAAATCCAAATGATGTCCCTGTTAATGTTTCATGTTTGAGTGAAGAGGGATCACATTAACTTCAAACTAAAAGGGGATGAAGGAAAATAGAGTACTATAATAAATTATGAGTGAACTTAAGAATGTGAAACATGCCTGAAACCCATGAACAAAAACAACTACTCTCAGAACATCCTCATTTTGAAACAGGTTACTCTCAGACAACTCGCATGTTGTAGATCCATTTTCCACGTCCAAAGGAGTGAGATAAGAATTCACACTCACGGACCTTGTGATGTTTGCTAAGCGCTCTACAATAACAATAGGAACTTGCGAAGGATCTCCGAACATGAACATGTCTTGAAGTGACCGGCTGTTAATCTGCATTGAGTTCAATGTCACAAATTCCAATCAACAGGAAACAAAAGGAATGTTGTGATGATCTGCATATGTCAAAAAAAGGACTTACCCTCATTTGTGCTATACCTTGTCTATGGAGTTCAGCTCGCATTATTGATGTCTGAACAGGCTGAAAATGAAAATAGGGATAGATGCACATTATATCTATTTGGTTATGCTGATTCATATAAAGACCATCTAATGATTAGTTTAAACTAGATAATTACATCATCTGATAACCTCCTTGTACTTAGTGATCTTCTTAGTAATCCATAGAAACGTGAAGTCCCCTCAACATCATTATTCATGTACTGGTGAGGCATCTCAACCTTTGAGTACACCATCCATATTGAACATTCAGTTTTTCGATCATTAGCCCATGAGTTAAACAGAAACTCCAGTATCTTTGTTTTATTTTCCCTGGATGAAAGTATAATATAATTAAAATCCAAAGAAAAAGCATGTCATGGACTAGAAGGAATGCTGAATATTATTAAGATGCGAAATTACTCTGATAATAATTTTGAATATACCTGTGAAAGCTAAGAAATGCATTCCAGATATTTAAGAGTTGACTCCCCATAGACTGGAAAGAGTTTAACATATCATCCCATGAAAAATGTTGAATTGATTCCTCATTAAGACGGCTCATATCATTATCGGCTTTCTGTTGAAGGGAGGAATAATGTATTACACAGATGTTAAATTTTAAAGCAACGGGAAGAGAAAACGTATAATGAAGTATCCACAATGTTGGAGTTAAGGACCTCAGCATCAGCTTTTGGCTTCATTGAAGATTGAGGTGACAATTTACCCTCAGCAATATCTTGTTTCAAAGTAATTCCATTCAAATCAATATCTTGGTTGATTCCTTTGCTTATTCTTCTCAGGTCTTCAAGAAGGAAATCATGGGCAGCCATCATTGATTTGATAAGCACAACCTGATCTTAAATAAAGAGATTTAATAGTAAGCAAAAATAAATAGATTAAATATATGGAATTAATAATCCTGGAAAGTAATGTAAATAAAATGACAACTGAAACTCCTTAACAAAAAGAAGCATTGGTATGAAGTTGTAAAAGATTGTTACAGTGACAATGCATACCGTGTTTGATCTAACATAATCTTCATCATAAGTGTCTTCAGATGTCTGAGAAGCACTGCTATAATTAAACTAACGATATTACTCAAATTAGAATAGTATGTAGCAAACATAGGAACATATATAAGTGATGGCAATGCAACAGTTACCATGGCATCTAATTCAACAGTGAAAACATAAATGCTGACAAGCTTTGGTACCTTCTGTCGGGCTGTTCGATAACTAGGTTTTAGTAAAGTGATATGAACACTTGTATCAACAAGGACAGCATGGAAAGAATCAAAATAAACAGGACAATATGAATGTGATCCCAGAAGAGCTTTTGGGGGAATTCTGTACTCATGAACTGAACCACAAGAATCCAGCAACCCAGTCCTGGATATTGATGCAAACAATAACAGAATTGACAACTTCAAATTGATATGGTAGTAATGAATAAATCTTAATCTAACACCAGGTCAATCAATATCTTTGCATTTAACTTTCTCTTCTTCAATAAATCAAGGACAGAGAAAAGCTTCATTAGCTAACCGAAATTCAGGTGTTGGAGAGTGCACGAGTTCAAATTTCAATATAACAGCAGAAGTTTTCTCCTGTAGATAAAATCAACTAGTTAGCCTATAGAGCTTTTGTTCTCTTTTGAAAAATATACAAAGTTAAGGCTATATGTGTTGTGTGCACACCAAGAAGTTAGTAAGTTGCTACAACCTTTTCTTGCTACCACACAGGAAACCTCAAATGATCAAATGCTATTCTAAATTTGTCCGCTTATGATAACATGTTTCTAATGTTTTTGTTGCTGAGCTAGTTAGTTTGCTAAATAGAGAAAATAAATTCCTCAATTGCCAACAGATACTATAAATTACAAAAAAATAATTAACAAATAGATATAAACACTGACCTCATATCCACGGAATGATACATAGAATGAGATCATGATAGAAAGGAATACATCCTGCCTTGCATATGATATTTGAAATGGCGGTGTTGAAAAACTATGGTCTGTATCATCAATCATCCAAACTCTAGATGAACTGTTAGCACCCACTTCAGGAGCTGCAGCTCAAAGAAATAATGGATTCTCATTGTTCATTCAATCTGAAGTGCAACCATTAGGAAACAGAGAAAACTAGTAGAAAAAATGTAACTACTCAGAATAACAATCATGCTAGTGCGAATCTTAGAACAAATCAAAAGCTAGACTAGTTCAAAATACAGGGCATAGATAATTGAGAATGTGTGTCAATCTAGGCTAACATGAGATTTATTGAAGATGAAATTGGATGAAACATGCAGAAAAATACAGAGACATTTGACTTTTGTTTTGCATGAAGGCATCCTTGTTAGAAAATTCATTGAATGAAAATGGGAACTCAATCTAGAAACTAAAAGAGCACAAGTTATTTTGAGATAAAATAAATAACCATGAGAAGTTCAAGCCTTGTTTGGTACAAGGGTCAAATTGTTAAAACAGAAAGCAACAAATAATGGAAACATGGGATAAGTTTTGTTTTTCCTGGTGGGGAAAAAAAAACTTCTAAACTCATTTTTAAAAAAAAAATGTAACTTGAAATCCTCACCTTCATATTGTACAACCCTTGCAGGAATCCCAGGATAGGAGTCTTCACCATCCTCCCATCTCATGGTAATTTTGATTTTGTACCATCTACACAACAACAAAAGAATCATGATTCACCAAACAATGTTATTGAATGATAAACTTTATTGGTAGAGATTGCATTTGAGCTTACCCTTCTTCAAAAAGGTCGAGATTATGAAACCTGTGAATGTAAATGGCAATTTCATGAACAGCATTGAGCTGCTTCTGAATTGGTCTTGCAGGGGTGCCGGGTTGCTCCACATTCTGCGACCTTTTTGCTGCCAAAAGCCTTTGATTCAGACTCACAAACCATCCTATTCTCCGCAACATATGTATCTAGAAGCACAATGATCCACAATAACACCCAATTCCAGAACGATCATCCCTTAGCTTCTCAATACAATTATTTCAGCTGTAAAGGAACCAACTTTCTCACACCCCATAACAGTTTGACATGAAAAAAGCTTCAAAGTCTTAAGCTTTAGACGACATTGGCATAAATGCAGGCGTGCGTTGATGCGATTGATCAGTGGTCGGAGATAGGAAAAGTTGGGACGAAAATGGAAAAAAGTGGCATAATGATTCTTAATCATAACTTGTTGTTTGTCATTTTAATTCATAATTCATAATGATTAATGATAATAATTTGGGTAGCACGTAGATGGCAATGGTACATGAAGATAGAAGAGCATGATTTTAGCATTCTACAACCCTTTTTTGTCGCAGGTCTGGTGACATTTCTTTTGTTTTATGTAATCAACAAAAATATACATGCACATCAACATGTGTTATTTTATATATAATTTCAATCTATATTTTATATAAAGAAAAATAATGATGAAAAAGTTGGGCGTACATAATGTTATATTGTTATCTTCATCATATTCAATTATTCATACATAGTGATAGAGGTGCATGCTGTTTGCTGATTTTCATGCATGCTGTATCTCTATGTTTCCTATTCTGTTGTAGTTTGTGAACTTGTGATTAAGAATTGATTCACTGAAAAAAATGAGAGTAATTATCCAAATCAATCCAATTTTAAAATCAGATATTTTAGTCTTAAAAAAAAATTAATACACAGATCAATTTCTAATGTTTTATTCTGACAGACAAATTAATCTCCAGTTCATTTTTCGGCAGAGTAATTACCCAGATCAGTCCTAAAGATTTTAAAAACGGACATTTTAGTCCCCAAGAAAAACTAATATACAAATCAATCTCCAACGTTTCTCTCTATTAGACATAATAGTCCTCCGTCCAAAAATAAAATAAAATAAAATAAAATAATAATTATTATTAATTGCACAATAATATTGTACTATATTTTTTGTATTTTTTGGACAAAAATAATGATAAATTTATTCATTAAATATATATATATATATATATATATATATATATATATATATATATATATATATATATATATATAGTCACTCAATAATAATAATAATAAAATTATTAGAGATTATTTTGTAAAAAATTCAAGGTTAAAACCATTTGATATTTTTGTATTTAATATAATCAAAAGACGTCCTATGTAAAAAAAAAATATATGTTTGTATTAAAAAATATGTATTAAAAGAAAATATTTTAATTTGAATTTATATTAAATACATATTTTTTTTAATACAAACATATTTTTTAAAATAATACATCTTTTGATTATATTAAATACAAAAATATCAAATGGTTTTAACCTTGAATTTCTTGTAAAATAATCTTTAATAATTTTATTAATTATTATTATTATTATTATTATTATTATTATTGAGTGATATTATATATATATATATATATATATATATATATATATATATATATATATATATATATATATATATAAGATTCTAATGAATAAATTTATCATTATTTTACAAAAAAGTATGGTACAATATTATTATGTAAATAATAATAATAATAATAATAATAATAATAATAATAATAATAATAATAATAATCAATAAAATTATTAGAGATTATTTTACAAGAAATTCAAGGTTAAAACCATTTGATATTTTTGAATTTAATATAATCAAAAGATGTATTATTTTAAAAAATATGTTTGTATTAAAAAAAGATGTATTTAATATAAATCTAAATTAAAATATTTTCTTTTAATACATATTTTTTAATACAAACATATTTTTTTTACATAACACATCTTTTAATTATATTAAATACAAAAATATCAAATAGTTTTAACCTTGAATTTCTTGTAGAATAATATCTAATAATTTTATTATTATTATTATTATTATTATTGAGTGACAATATATATATATATATATAAAAGAATCTAATGAATAAATTTATTATTATTTTTGTCCAAAAAATGCAAAAAAAAATATAGTACAGTATTATTGTATAATTAATAATAATAATAATTTTATTTTATTTTATTTTTTGACGGAGGACTGCTATGTCTAACAGAGAGAAATATTGGGGATTGATTTGTACATTAATTTTTCTTGGGAACTAAAATGTCCATTTTTAAAATATTCGGGACTGATCTGGATGATTACTGTGCCAAAAAATGAACTGGGGACTGATTTATCTGCCGGAGTAAAACTTTGAGAATTGATGTGTGTATTAACTTTTTTTTAGGGACTAAAATGTCCGATTTTAAAATCTTTGAGACTGATTTGAGTAATTACTCCAAAAATTATCATATCATTTCTCCATGGATTTCTTTGGGCTTCTTATAATTTCTTACCGTCTAGGTAAAGCCTAAAATTTTTTATAACAAAGTCTCGATAATGGTCATAGGAAAAAAAAGGGTAATATGTAATATCCGAATATTGTTTCTTTATTTGCATAGTTTGTCTGCTGTTTTATTATATTTATCAAAATATATTAATAATTAGCTGGAATAGCTCAGTTGGTTAGAGCGTGTGGCTGTTAACCACAAGGTCGGAGGTTCAAGCCCTCCTTCTAGCGTTTTGGCATTTTCGGAAATGAAAACTTTAGAAAATCAAGCCTTTTAAAACATTTGACAACACTGATTTTGTACTAAGCCCTATGCTGTTTCAATAATTTCTACCATTTTATTTTAGAGGGGACTTTTCCATAGCTATTGAATCGCCCTGTTATGCTGTGGCACTAATCCTACTGTTAAATAAATAAAGCAGATTCCTTAATCTCCTCTTCATTATTCTTTCCTTATCTAAATCCCAACCTTATCTCCATAAGCTAGCTGAATTGGCTTAGTTACTTAATTGTGGCACTTAATCCATTTCTATACAAAACCATCAGTCCATCACCAACCCACCAAGTTTTTCTTATATGATTCAGCAGCCACTTCTACCAGAAATAGAACCAAAAATGAAACAAGAAAACAAAAGTTTCATTGTTATGATGTTATCCACTCAAAAAGATTAGACTAGCATTAACTCCCCATTATTCTCTTCTAATTTCATGCACTAATCACAAATTGCAAGCTCCTAATCAATTCTTCCTGTAGGTTGTACTTGGTGCAGGCATTTAGATTCCAAATTCCTTCGTATTTTAATTTGTTACACCATCAATCATACGATTTTTAAAATTGAATTGGTTACTCAATCTTTTTGTTAGTATATATTGGTCATCAATTTTAATAAAAACACATACACATTCTAATTATGAAAATATCTAAATATTTAATTACACTAAACTAAACAAAATATTAGAAGATACTTAAAATTAAACCAAACAACTGACTTATATTATTCAAGCTAACAAGATTTTAGATTAAAAAAAAATAGTGACCTGAATGATTAGCTAATGTGATCTAATAATAATTGAAGTAGCTAGGTGCTTAGGTACGTATATAACAGCATGCATTACGAATAAGTATAAAACTACAATTAATATAGTGAGTAGAGTACATTTTATCTTATATGAGGGTAGCTTAGAGCTACTAATTAATGATAGCTTATTGTAGATCATTTTGTGTGGGACAGTGTTAATAGCTACGTAAGATTCCTAGAAACCATAACCCTTTTCTCATTTTTCTGTGGACACTTTTTGAGTTTTTTTCTACCTATTATTCCCACAACAGAAAGAATAATTGGTCACCCCATATCTTTATTTGTTCTTTAAATTGAGTTTGAAGACACAGACGTTTGACTTCGACCAAGATATGAAAACTAATTAAACTACATATATATAACCGCATGTTACTCGTACGTAGGCTCCTAAATCTTTAGAGGGGAATTGTTTTTATATTCACATGATCGATAACCATGCTTTTGATTGAATTGGAAATTATACAGATGATCAAGTAACCAAGGCAATCCCAATCATTTATGAAATGGATTGTTTGAATATGGAAAATGAATGCGGCATGACAATATATAAGGGATATGATATATGGCTATGGACCTAATAGGTAGTTTATTGGATTAATACTCCACTAATTAAAACAATTATAGTTGATTGGGAGAAGTAGTTCTTATTTTGTCCTACTCCTAACTTTTGCATAGCTTCAAGAATAAAATAAATAGTCCCATCGATGCCCTCTTACACACGAAAATTCTTCAATTTGCACACATACACACTACAGCTAGCCCTCACCTATACACAAATATTTACATTATTTTAGAAGAAACATATTATGGATATTCAACAATGAATCCTCTAAAAATTGAGAGAAAACCAACTCAAATTAGTCGAGTGATTAATTCAGCTATTTATTAAGTGTAGAGTTTTAAATTATGTTTTGTATTTATAACGATCTATTAGTCACGATAAATTTTTAAATGGAATTTACATCTGCGACGAATTATTTTTTTTGTTGAATACCATAAAAAAAAGACCGCACGTATATGTTCTCAATACACATGTTAAATAATGTTACTAGCTTGCATAAAGTGCAAGTAGTTCTACTATGATGCAATGGGAACAACAGAAATGGATCTTGCGAGTTGTAATCTATTTGAACACACCTTCCCCATATCTCAGTAGTTTCGTGCAGTGAATCATCATAGATTTTTCCAGCTTTGTTTTTGTTTTATTTAAGCCAATATCTTCTTATAATCATAACATATTAGAAATTACACCAATTAGACAAAAAGCCACTTGGAGGACCAATTGCATCATTCAGAATTCCCAAGAACTAACATTGCATAAATAATAATAGGAAAAATATAGGTAACCAACAATATTTTTGAACAATGTGAATTAATAGGATTAAAAGAGTAAATTTAATTAGTAGCATTAAATTAGAGTGTAGTATATTTTCATTTGATTGATAGTTGTTCATGTTGTTCAAAATTTTCATTGTTTACTTAGCATTTCTCACGAAAAAGTTTGGTAACCAAAGAAAATCAGCCAAAAATAGCCATAACTTGTCTTATTTAGCATTCATTAATAGTTACGACAATTAATGAATGCTAAATAAGACGGCTAGTTCTTATAATTATTAGAGTGGTGGGCGTGTTTTGGTTATATAATTAAAAGAAAAAGTCGTTTTAATGTAATAATAATTTAAGAAGTTTTTGAACGAAAATAAATCAAGTTTATGTTGGCATTTAATCATATTCATAGTAAAAAAATATTTAACTATCTTCTCGCTCTCATAGTATAAAATTTTATCTCTCATTTATATTGATATCTCTTGTTATTTATAATTATAACTATCTCTTTTTAAAATAATGAAATGTGGTTAACTAATGCAGTGCTTTGTAATACATCACATCAAAAGCTATTTTCCATATTAATTATACCTATATCAACACTAGAGAAGAAAAGAATAAAATAACATGACTTAATTATTCATGCAAAAACACTTTATATAATATTAAAATTTAATCACCAAATCAACTATTTTATCATGGTAAGAATTTTTCATTATCAGAAATCGTATTTACTTTATTTATATATTAATTCGTATATTTTTTAAAATTAAATAATTAGTCATTATAATAATTAAATTTACTATAATAAAATAACTAAATCTATATTAGACAAATAATTAAATTATTTATAGTAATATAATAAAAAATTAAAAAATATTTTTCTATATACAATAATTAACTAGCCAATGAGTTATAACTTAAATGACAATCTTTTTATATTCACTTTAAAGGTTGCGAGTTCCAACTTGGTCAAAAAATACAATAACTAAATAATTATTGATATTTTTTTAAGAAAAAATATAGGGAGCCAATACATGTTCCGTACAATGCATACAATGGAGGTTAATTTTAAATTAAAATTAAAGTATTGGATGTTTATTTAAAGTTATTCAGTAGGATATCAGATGTTTATTATCTCTAGTATTTGGATGGTTATTCCATATAATATGAGTGTATTGTGTTTGATAAATTAATAGTATTTTACCCTGGATGTTCAAACCTGTCGTACAGATGGTTACTTCTTTTTATTGGGTCAAAGAATCAGTCAATTGTACACATTGTATACTTATTCTATTGGCTCCCGCGGGATTAATATACACGTAAGATTGTTAGTATTTAATAGTTAGAAATAAATAATTGATTTGTGATGATCGAAAAATGAATATTATTCATGTGACATCATAGTTTCAAATAAATATTTATAAAATAAACTCTCACCGTCAAATATTTTCCACTTTTGTTTTGTTGGAAAGGGATTTAAGGAGTTGTGTTTTGGTGAAGCAGAAAATTGAAAAAATCAATTGGCAAGCATATATAGATACATAATGGTGACATGGGAAGGCAAATGGTTTTGTGCTACGCTACCTACTAAATAAGTTTAATCCTTCATCAAACCTGAATGACTTCATTGACACATGCACCCCCACCTCAAACTATAATATTCTTCCATTAATTCCTTTTTCCCATTTCTCTTCTTTTTCTTATATATACCACTTGTTGCTCAACACAAATTCCTCATTCCATTTCATTCATCACAACTTTGAGGGGTTGCTTTTGGAAACAATAAAAACCCACCTAAGGTTTTTTTTGCAACCCCCAAAATCTTGTGCTAATAGCTTCAAATTTCTCTCTAGAGATTGTGGCTATGACGACCAATCATCCCAGTTCTTTGGCCTTTACATTTGGCATACTTGGTAACACATTCATAATTAATATCATCTTCTTTTAGATCCTCATCAATTTCTTTCTTTCTTTCTTATATTCTTTATTTTCATTTAATTTGTTCTTGTTTCTTGTTCAAGAGTGGAATGCATGTATACATAAAAAGTGAAATTTTCTAACTTGTTTTCTATATCCATTTTTGCATCATTCTTGTCTCTTGCCTCAATTAAGAATCCACTCACAACTTCAAATTAATTACGATATGGTTCTGATCTTAAGCTTTTATTTTCTTTAGAAGTAGTTAATATTTTCTTTCTCTATCTTTTGGAAGTATTATTAATATTGTATCATAAAGTTTATTAATTAGTTGAGTGATAGCCATGGTAGCTAGCTTGCTAGGTTGATCACAAAATTGCAATTTTAATTATTTTCTGTTCTTAACTTTGAAATTGATTCATTATTCATAGGTAACGTGATATCGTTCCTGGTGTACTTGGCTCCGCTGTAAGTAGTGAACTAATAACAAATAATTAGTGTTAATTACGAGAATTAATTACTGAAACAAAGCATGGTGAATATTATATAATTTTCAGGCCAACATTTTACCGGATATACAAGAAGAAAACAACAGAAGGATTCCAATCACTACCTTACTTGGTAGCATTATTCAGTTGTATGCTATGGTTGTACTACGCTTTTCTCAAAACAGATGCTGTTCTTCTCATCACTATTAACTCTGTTGGATGTGTCATTGAGATTATTTACATCACCATCTTCATAATCTATGCTACCAATGATGCCAGGGTATGTATACTACTTCTACTCTTACTGCCACTATTCAATAATTCAATAATTCTAAGCATGCATGCATGTTATTGGGGTGCAGAAATTAACAGTAAAACTATTTGCTGGAATGAACATGGGTTTATTCGGGGTGATCCTGTTTGTGACGCATTTTGCACTAAATGGTATTCTCCGAGTTCAAGTTCTTGGATGGATTTGTGTCTCCATTTCGGTCACTGTTTTTGCAGCACCTCTAAGCATTGTGGTCAGTGATTAATTCTTACCATTTAATTTCTTTCTTAATATCATAGTTTTTATTAGCTTTGTGATTAGTTATTATTGTACGTGATGCAGGCACAGGTTATAAGAACAAAGAGTGTTCAATTTATGCCATTCAATTTGTCGTTTTTCCTCACATTAAGTGCGGTTATGTGGTTTGCATATGGTTTATTTCTCAGGGATATCTGTATTGCTGTAAGTACACCAACTTTATCATCAGTTTGAATATAAAGTTAAAGAATTTGAAAGTGACCTAATGACTTAATTGAGTAATTAATTGTCAGCTACCAAACGTGTTGGGTTTTGCACTTGGGGTACTTCAGATGCTGCTATATGCCATATACAGAAATGGTGGTGG
Organism: Arachis hypogaea; assembly: GCF_003086295.3. NCBI lineage: Eukaryota > Viridiplantae > Streptophyta > Magnoliopsida > Fabales > Fabaceae > Arachis > Arachis hypogaea. Next base: position 11,038,994 of record NC_092055.1, read on the forward strand.
TGATGTTGTTGTGAAGACACAAGAGAAAGAGAAGGAGAAGGAGAAGGAGAAAGGATTGGATCTGGGAATTAAGAACATACTTGTGGTGAATCCATTGGGGGGTTGTGAAGTGTTCCCAATACCAATAGTGGATGCTGCAAAGTGTGTTAATATTGTTGTTAATGATGATGTCAATGATCAACAACTACAACAAGATCAGAAGAATCACCACAAATCCCCAGTGTGATCTGATATATCAGTGATGTAGCTCATGCCATCCATGTTATATAAGTGGATACTATCATGAAAATTTTATAATTGTCTTTATATAAAAATGTTTTTTTTTTATCTTTGGACGATGGATTGTACGGTTAGATTTTAATATGATATAAAAGTATTGTCTTTGTTTAAAATGTGACTAAATAAATAAGTCACATTTTTAAACAAAGCATTTTCATGAAAAGTTATTTCTGTCATCTTCGTTTCAGTAGTTACCTATTATACATGCTTCATACATCATCTATATGCTTTTATTTTACTCTATGTTGGTGTTTGTATTTCTTGCTACTTGCTAGAAATTAAATACCTTTTTTAATTTTTTCATGGGCAATCATGTTTTCAAATCAAATACAGAGCATGTATTGAAAAGAAAGGAAATATGAGTTTTATTAACTAATTGTGGTGGAGTGCATACAATTTTTGAAGGAAATGATAAAGCATTAGGTACAATAATAGATGAGTTTATAAATTTCTTTTTGTAGTGGAGTTTGACAAGTCTATATATAATCAGAAGAAACTAAAAGTTATAACTTCTTACTTAGTTGAAACTTCTAGTATTATCACTTAGCTTCTTTTCCTTTTTTTTTTTTTTCTTGTTAGGAGAAAAATAACTACTACGCATCCAACCTAACACATCTTAAATGAAAAATATGATATCTAAGTATTGTTCATTTATTCCTTTCATTTAACATCAAAGTAATTTAATTATTCTGTATGCTCGAATAGGTCCTGGTAGATAGAGTTTTAATTCCAAACAAAACAATGAGCTCTCATTTAGTAGTTTTCCTCGTGATGTTTGCGTGGCTTCTGGATACTATTTTGCTAGGACACAACCTTAATTTCTGGTGAATATATATTAAAAAAAAGGACATAACATACATTCAATTAGGTTTTGATGAAATTTTATTTCAATCCCTTATCTCAATTATCAAATAAGAGGATATAGTTTATCAAAGGAATCCCTTAAAATTTTCTTTTATTATAAAAAGGGAGTGCTAGGTAAACAATGAAAATTTTGAACAACATGAACAATCACCAATCAAATAAAAATATATTACACCCTAATTTAATGCTATTAATTAAATTTACTCTTTTAACCCTATTAATTCACATTATTTACACATTATTCAAAAATCTTGTTGGTTACCTATACTTTTCCTTATAAAAAAAGAAAAAATCATTTTGAATGTGTATACTAAATTTATTTAGAGAAATTATAAGACACTATCAGAATTTATTATTTTTTGCCATTACTTAATGATCAATTCTATTTTTTTAGTTTAATAATTCAACAACATATTTTATCTCACACTTTTAAACATTGATGACTAATTAATAAGTGATGACCTAATAAATTTTAATAGCCATCTAGCATTTTTCATTTACTTATAGTCTATTTGTTTTTAATTTTTTATGGTATTTTCTAACTTAGCAAACCAATAACTAATTTTATCGTGGATTTGAGTTTTATTTAAAAATTTATTATTAATCAATAAACTACTACATACACAGACGAAAATTAAATTTTATATACTTATTTAAACAGACGAATAAATTAATCACTTGACTAATTCGAATTAGTTTAACTATAAACTGCTATCTTAAAAAGTAAGAATTGGCCCGAAATTATTTTAAAATTATTATATATCTTTCTCATCATGGCTATCTTTATTGGTAGTGATAATTATGATTGAGTTTGAAATCTTTCAATATATAGTATATATAATATATCAGCAATGATCTAAGTATAACAAACGCTACTATATCTAAATTCCTAACTAGATATATAATGCTAATATATAGTTGCGTTTATTACTTTTATTATATATAAGGAAAAGTTTAGGAGCAGCAACTTTATTAAATTTTGGCCAGAATGTAACCAGTAAAGAAAAGTGAGTCATTGGATGAAATTTCACACTAATCTCACACCATTAAAACCATCATTAATGACTACAAATCACAAAAATTGTTGGCCTCCTAGCATTCCTCGTGTTGCTATTAAACGCTTTTAATTAAGGTATGTCATTTTCCAGAAAATTAAATAAAAAGATCAATTCCACTTATTGTTTTCAGCTTTTAAATGATGAAGAAATTAAACGAGATGTATATATATCCTAAGATTAAGTCAGTTTGGCCCAGATTCTTTCTTTCTTTGCTTTGTATTCAAAGTTTGCTCAATTAATTTGTATGATTAAATAACTGTGATAATATAAGCATCAGAGCAACGCGTTAGAATATACTCTCTAATCTCTTTTGTGTTCAAACTTCAGAGTTCAAACTCTCGTTGGCCCCTTCATATTTATGCAATAACATGGTATATGTTATTTAGAAAAAATAACACTCTCTTGTATGTCTCTACTCTCTTCCGTTATGAAATACTTAATTAAAATGATACTTATCACATAATATATAACTTTTTAACTTGTTTCAAAATTATGTAATTTAAATTTTATTATATATTTCATGATTATTAATGGTAAAATATTAAAAATAAATATAATTATTGACAATTATTTTAATCACTAAAGAGTAAGTTACTTTAATTTTACAGAAAAAAAAAATATATATATATATATACATATATTATAAAAAAAGTAAATATGTAATATAAAAAAATACTACATAATCAATAAAATTTATTTATTTAAATTAATATTTAACCAATTTTAAATACTAAAGACTATATAAATTATAAATTTTAATAATATAAAATAAAGTGTTAGATTAAAATATTAGTTAATATTAATAAAAGGGATTAGTTGTTAATATCTTTTAACAGAGATATGTACAAGAATGACATTATGAATAGCTTCTAAAAATAGAAATTAAAACTCCATGCATGCATTGGCATTAACAAACTATGTATGGTTGACGTCAGAAGCGAAGGAGATGAAAACTCAACGCTTTTAATATGCTCCGGCGCCACAGCAATTAAGTAACCGCTTCACATTTTGCTTACCTAAGGAAGATCAAAATTCAACGCTTTTAATATGACACCTCACACTCTCACATCATATTGCATGCAGACTTTACATGTACCACATATAAAATGTTATTAGCAGTCAAGGAGATTAATTATGCAAAGTTTAAAAATATTATGTGTAAAATACGTTTAGTAAGTGTTGTGCTCGCCCAGTGCTTGCTTTATTACCTAACGCTGAAGATGAAGAAGAAAGTTACCCGTGAAATAATCAACTTTTTGTCTATTTTCCAAGTATATCGTCCTGTAGTGTTGAACTTTTGCTTGTGCCAATTAATAAAATAATCAATCATGGTGTAAGGTGGTAACTAAGTAACTAACACTACCAAACTTTATGAGAAATTGACAAACAATAATTAAAGGTTAAAGCTGATGAATATTTAATGAAGGTAAATGCATATTTTTATCTATTTTTTTAATTTTTAAAATTTAAATCTTAAATTTTAAATTTTAAATTTTAAACTTTAAACTCTAAATATAAATTCTAAATTATAAACTATAAATTTTATGAACTTTTTGTTTTTGATATTAGAGTGATAATGGTGTTTTTTTAAAATATAAATTGTTGGAGTGTTATTCTCAATTGTGAAACGGTTTAATTAGAAAAGTAGAAATTGGACCATTCGATTTGTAGAAATAAAGAAATCGGACTGTCTAATTTGTGAGAGATACAGAAATTAAATCGTCTGATTTGTATTAAAAAAAATTAAAAATTTTGAAGTATAGAAATCGGACTGTTAAATTTGTATACTTTTAACTATTTTAAAAAATACTAAAAATTATAATATTAAGATCATTACTTTTATTTTTATACAAAAAAAAGTCAAATTTTGCATTTTAAATTATAAATTGTAAATTCTAGATTCTAAATTATAAATTATAAATTTAAATTATTAATATAAAATATAATAAATAAAAAATAAAAAATTTATTTAATTAACGAGACTTCTTACTTAATAAAGAGTATTTAAAGATAAACCAAATATGATTGTATTGGCCTTATTTACTTTAGATTTGTGAAAAAATTAGTATCGTAATATAATAATAAAATATCAAAATTTCGGAGACTTAAAATTTTAAAATTCAATCTTCATGTAATTTATTTTATAATTATATTAGATATACACTAAAATTAGTGACTAATTAATTTTAGTACGAAAATAACATCTTTGATTTGTTCATCATATTATTTTAAACTTGGGATAGAGGCATGATTACAGAAGAGGGGGATTAAGCAAAGCATAGTGAAGGAGTTCCTGAGATTGTTGAAAGGAATCCATGTGTTGATGATCCAAGGTGACAAAAGCTTCGACGCCATGCCCATCCCTTGTATCCATCAAAGCAACGGTGTTACTCACTATGTTGTTCACGCTGCACATCCAAAGCGGCTTCCCCCACCCAAAATCAACCTCATACAGTGATGATCCAACTTTGCACCAACTCGAACACTTATACACCACATTACCACTCTTCTTCAACATCTCACCCCTCTCCTTCAAATCCTCCATCACCACCTCACACCTACCTTCTGAATTATTCAACCTTTCGCCTTTCCTCTCCATGAATTCCTTCAAAGAATCCCTCATCTTCTTTACTACCACCTGCAACTCTACCTCACACTCCTCCTCCACAGTCACTGCAAACGCCCACACCAAGTTCCCCAACGCCGTCTCTGGAATCGGAGGTTCCATTCGTCGTCGCAGGTTCACTGCCTGGAACAAGGTTGAAGGCGTTTTACGTTTTGAAGTAGTTAACAATGCGCATCTCCAAATGAGACCAAGCACCACCTCAACCCTCGACGCCTCAAACTGAAGCTCGCTTTTCACCCTCTTCTTCAGCTCTTCTACCTTCGAAGACTCGAAAATCAGCCTCCTCGTCGTGAACTTCTCCGCCGCGATGTTCACGGAGCCTGATATCCCGGCGGGAAGAATCTCTCTCGGAGGGAAGAGAGCAGATCCGATGGCGAGTTCGGGGACCACCGGCTGGGTGTCTCCGCCAATGCAGGCGGCGGTCCATGCCTTGAGGAGAGTGATCAAGGCTGCGAAGTCAGCGATCTTGTGAGTAAGGGAGATGGTGATGGCGGTGGCGCCGCAACCGAACAAGGTAAAGCGGACAAGGAGCAAGGAGTCGGAGTGGGTGGTAGGGAGAAGATTCTGGATGATATCGAAGTTAGGGGGGGAGAGGATCTGAGAGAGAGGTGTTTGGGTTCGTGATTGGATGAAGAAGGCTCCTTGGTCGTTGCAGTGGATGGTGGCGGCGTCTCGGAGGCGGGCGGCGAGAGGATAGAAGAGCGTCAAGATTTGAGAGAGTGAGTCCTGAAGGAGTTGGGATTTGGCGGAGAATTCCTGAGCAGAAGTTTTGTGAGGGTAGAAGAAGGTGATGTTGCCATGGATGTTAGGGGAAAGCTGGTCCAGAAGAGACATGTTGAAGATTTGAAGGTTTGGAGGCGTTGGTGATGATGGCTTTATGCATTTTCTGGATATGCACTCCAAATTCATTTTGTTTCTGCTCGTTGAAGACGGCCAAGTTCTTAATTAGTTATATATACTGATTGTTTTTGTTTTTGTTAAGACAAGTATTAGTTAAGAGAAGTTTTTTAATGATATTTTTCAGGCAAATCCATAATTAATTAGGTATTAAAGTGTGGTACAGCTGGAGTGAATAAGACCTGGTTATGGAAGTCGTCAAATGTTTATAAGGTCCAAGGCGCGAAACACAGAGAGAAAACGTCAAAGCATTCGTCAAGTGCTTGACAGAGGCGTAGACAATGCGTATCGCATTGACTCCTCTTTCAGTCTTTCATATTCATGCACTATTGCCACGTCACGGTATCAAAAGTTATTAATAAAGAGGTGCTTGGTTAACATATAATATTTGATTATTGATTTGAGGCAGTACAATAAATGGATGAAGATTGAAGAGGGGTATTGAGCAATCACCAGGGGAGGGAATTGAGTCTGCGAAGCATTGGTCTTGGTTTACGCTTGTGGATAACTGGAATGATGGTGTGGAGGAGGTGGTTGTACCTCTGCCTCTTGATTTGTGCCTGTTCCTCTAATAATCGGGTATTCTCAGCCTCAAGTTGAAGAACCAAACATTCTAGCTCAAGGGTGTAAGCTTGTTTGCGTTCCCTGGATCTGGCCGCAGACTCTCTGTTCTTGATCATCCTCCTCTGTTTCTGAAGGCTCGCCTTGTCAGCAGTGCTCTTCGTGTCGTTGGACGAGTAGATGTTGTTCAGAAACTCCTCCATGGCCTTGTTATTGGAAGCTTCTTCTTCTGCTTCTTCTGCAAGAGAACACACCCATGAGTCACGTGGCAGATCCGGATCAGTCGACGCCATCGATCTCACAACTCAATTATTCACTTCAATGCATTCAATCAATATATAGTTACTTATATACCTTGCCTCCCCCTACTTCCTTCTTTTATTAAAGCCGCCCTCCCTTATATTCATCTATTTATTTACTATTTCTTTCATAATAATAATAATAATACTAATAATATTCCTACACAACATTAAATTTTTTTTATATAATAAATTATGAGTAATAAATTCTTTAAAGATGACCTAAATTATTTAAAGATAAAATATTTTTTTTAACAAAACGTTAATAATATTTTATACTATTATCATAACACGATAAAACACTAAAATAATAAAATATTTTTATATTTTACATTAAAATTATTCGTATATAAAAATTTTAGCCACAACATTACGTTACCTATATCTTCTTTAATTTCGCCTCTCACTCAATTTCATAAGTTTTTTATGCTGCAAATTTTCCTTTCTCATGTAAAGCATATTAAAAGTGCTCCTATTGGACAGAGTTAGGTATCAAATAAACAACACATTCGGCAAATGCCAACTTAAAAGCAAATTTTAGGTTTCTTCATCATTCGTACCTAAAATGCTAAGGTTTGGGCGCATTTATTTATTTCAACAAAGATTAAAGATCCACCCCTGGGCAAGAATTATAGTTTAAGTAAAGTAAAATAGCAATCATGCTACTAACACTATAAAAAAATATTAAATATTATCGAAATTATCATTAAATTTAGTAGTATTTATTATCATTTAGCGTCGATTCAATTTTATCGAAATGGAACCTATATCAATATGTGTGCTTTTTTTGGATATGGAAGCATGGGGGACTAGACATATATGTGAGACAGCTTTTTGGCAGTGTGAGGGAGAAGAATTCGGACCGTGCGTTTTCTTTGGTTATGAACTTTTGCATGTCAATTCGCACGGTCCGTTTTGTATGCAAGTGAGAAATAAAGTTTGGGGTGCTGTAAACCGGACCCTCCGTGTTACCTTAGGTTGGTTTTTTAATAGCCGATGGTACTATAAGTCGCATGGTCCGAGTTCCATGCTTAGAAATTGAATTGAACTCGGACCCTCCGTTTTGAGTGCGGATGGAATATTTGTTTGATGAACTCAGACCCTCCGATTTCATTTCTTAATATTTTTTTGAATCATCTTAACCTAGTCGAAGGGTGCGAGTTCGTTAAAGTGGCCTATATAAAAGTGTGAAGTGAACTGGTAGCTTACTCGCGTCTTCTTCCCCAAACTTGAACGGCTGTGTCTTCTGTTTCTTCTTCCTGGTTTCTTTATTATTTGCTGTTTTGAGCCATTGAGAATTTAGTAGCTAAAGTTATGCTTTTTTTTTTTGTGATTGAGAGAAATGAGTGACAGAGTGTTACTAAAAGTGTATTATTTTGGTCAGATTTTACTACAAACGTCTGAAGGAGTAAAATTTATCTGTGAAAATCCACTAGATGTTGTTATTTCTTTTATCATCTCATTTGAAGAGTTTAAAGGTGTGATCTGTGAAAAGATTGATTCTGAGAGGGCAAGAAAGATATCATGTATTCTATACAGATATCCCATACAGGTGTTTGGTGGATTTGTCCAGTTTCAGACCAAATATGTGACGGACGAAGCGAGCATGCAAGAGATGTTTTCAATGTATATTGAAAACCGGGGTCAGATCTCATTCATCGAGTTGTATGTTGAGTTTGAACAGTTTGAGGCCGACCGGAATATTCTACGGGAAGATTATAATAGTGACAGTGAAAAAGAGTTCGAAAGTAACTACAAGTTTGTTGGTCCAGATGGAGATGAAGATCAAGGTGATGGAACTACGGCTCCAGATGTGACAGAGGTGGCAAATGCACTCGCAAACGAAGTGCCGTTTGAGGAGCCATCATTCATGTGAGTTTTGGACTTGGAAGCCATGCATGTTCCGGAGTTTCCGGAATATATGACTGCATGTATGTAATACGTCGTATTAGTTTTTTTTAATCAGTTATTGATTTAGTTATGAATAAGTTAGTATTTATTTACCATTATTTAATCATGCGTTGATGTCATAGTTCTCAGGATCGAACCGGTGGTCGAGCGGTTCAGGTGACTGAGTCACTGGTTTAACTGCTGGGTTAGTGGAAAAAATCGGTTCGACCCGGTCTTATGTAAAAAAAAATAGCACGACTGTTATATGCCAAAGTTGAAAATGTATATATTTTATAAGAATAAATATTTTATTTTTTCACTTTTATATATATACTATAAGTACTTATTAGGTAATAATAAAATTCACTCGAATCTGAATAGTAAATATTACGTGAGTTTCTAATTATCATTCACAGTTGATCGATCCCTTTTACGGTTCAAATCCAGTGAACCGGACCGGTTAGCAACCGGTTCATTTGGTTTGACGGTCGAACCGACCGGTCCGGTTCATTTTTACATCTTCTGCTGTTGTTCTTTTCTTAATTAGAGTGACATAATAACATGTCAGATTTGGATTTATGTCATACTAGAGGCAGTGACTGTAGATTTACCGTTATGATCGGTTTTGAAATATCTGTGTATTTATTTGATTTTTTCTATGGTGGTTGTCAATTGCAGAGATTTCTATTGTCGCAGATGGTGAATTTGCTGTTGGTATGGAGTTCAGTTCCAGGGAAGCTGCTATTAAGGCGATAAAAGAGTATACCATACGACGAAGCGTAGACTACCGGGTGTATGAGTCTGAGCCGTTGACATTTTATGCCAAGTGTACGCAGTATGGGTCAAGGTGTGATTGGCTTATCAGGGTTAGCATGATCAGCAGGAAGTACTGTTGGGTTATAAGGAGGTATAATGGTAGTCACACCTGTACCAGAGCCACCATTTCACAAGATCATTCGAAGCTGGATTCTATCACAATTGCAGAAGCGATAAAGCCATTGATTGAGGCTGACCCCTCCTTAAAGGTAAAATCGGTTATAGCAGAAGTGCAAGCGAGGTTCAACTACACCGTTAGTTATCGGAAAGCATGGTTGGCTAAGCAAAGGGCAGTAGAAAAAAATATTTGGAGGTTGGGAAGCATCGTTTGAAGCGTTGCCTATATGGTTTGAGGCCATGTGTCATAAGGAGCCATCAGCTGTTGTCCATTTTGAGACTATGCCTGCATATCAAGGCGATGACTTGGTGGGTGATATTCGGGTACTACATCGAGTATTTTGGAGTTATTACCCCTGTATTAGGGCATTCAGACATTGTAAGCCAATTGTCCAGGTGGATGGGACTCACTTGTACGGAAAGTATAAGAATAAACAGCAATGGGTCTCCTTCTGAGCCATCCAAGGTCAAAAATTTTTTTCTATTTTTGACGAGTCCTTCCTTGATTTCAAGAATTTCTTTTTCATAGTCCGAGCTGTAGAGGGTCATCATCCCTTCTTTTTAAATGAGAGTAATGAGCCCTGTTTCCCTCTGTACTGGATAGAGACAACCCCTGTCGAGAAATATAATTTGGTATATTTGGATGAGGTCGAGGAGGCTGTAGTTGAGTTTTTTCGAGAGGTTTGGGGACGGGCTCCAAACTTTGACACCAAAAAATTTCTACTCGAAACTCCGAGTTATATCCAAACCGAGTTAGATAGCTTTTATTTTTATTTTGTAGATAATTGTTTATTCCTCCGACTTGCTTGTTGATGTCCCTTTAATTTTCTTGTAGAAAAAATGAAAAATGGTTCTAAGGCATACCAGAAAGTCCAGGAGGCTAAGAGGAACACCCGAGCCCGAGTTGCTCAATTACAAGAAGGCGGGACGTCGGCGACCCCTTCTCCTCAGAAGTCTAATTCGGGGACCTCCTCTTTTTCTTTGGGCAAGTCGGTAAATTCTCTCCCTCCTACTCCTACTCCTCTTCCTCCTGTTCTAATCCCTACTCCACCTATTCTTCCCTTCTCAGAGTCAAGTTACAATAAGAGGAAAACCTCGAAATCCGGTGTTTCCAACATTGGTGACACTGGATTTGATGGAGTGAAGTTCTATGAGAGGCACATTCTTTCTCATAGCTTTATTTCTATGGATGATGCTTCGATCAGAAATCATCTCCAAGTCTTGATCCAGGTAGGGATAAGGTCTGCTGGGGTTTGTTCTTCCCTCTTGAAAGAGTTGGATAAAACTCCCTTGAACACTACTCAGCGTTCTCTGGAGGCCCTTCAAGCCGAGGCGGCCGCTCTTCAGGGGGAAGAAAAGGAGTTGGAGGAGGAGAAAGTAACCCTTTAGGCCGAGCTCTAGAAAGCTCAGGAGGCAGAGAGATAGTTCCTTGCTTCTCGTGCTATGGCCAAGGGGTTGACAAAAGGCTGAACAAAGTTATGCAAGAATTTTTGGGGACAACTTGGATTTGAAGGAGCAAATGGAGCGGCTTAGGGAGAGTTATATGGATTTGGAGGAGTCTGTTGCTGAAGGTACTGAGGAGGTGTTTGAGGTGCTCAAGCAACAAGTCTGGGTTCTTGCTCCCGACTTGGATTTGTCACCTCTTCACCCTGATAAAGTCGTAATTGACGGAAAGATCATCTCTCCTCCTCGTCCTCTCACTGACTCTAAACTGAAAACTACTGAACAGCGCTTGGTGGAATCTCCTCCCCGAGAAGTCGCTACTTCCTCGGAGGTTCCTCCGAGTTTTTCAAGTCAGCCCGAGGTCGTACCATCCGAAAAGGTTCCTCCGACCCCTCCGACTTTCACTGCCGATCCGACCTCCTATCTTGATGATGACCTGAATCCTCTCCTTGGTCCTATTTGATATTTCTGTTAAGCCCCGACTTGTGGGACCTTTTTTATGAACACTTTTATGTATATTTTGAATATTTTCTTTGGTATATTTGCTGCTGACTTTGATCCTTTGGAAAGGATCTTTAACAACCGTTATTATCTTTATGAATGTTGATCATTTTTAATAGGATTTTTCAACTATCCCTTTGCCTTATAGGTATTTTGAAAGGATTTTTGTATGAATTTTTCTTCAAAGATCTTGTTGTATTGGCCTTAGTCGTATAGCTGCTACTCGAGCTATTCTAATGACTGTTGATAAGGTTCTTCACGAAGCCTTTTGACTTTTTATCCTTTATGTTTAAGATTTTGTTAAGCTCGTCTTCGTAGCGTAACTCGTCTGTTACTGTCTGTGGGATTTTGACATAAACTTGTGTTAAGTACCTTAAATTTGTCAAGGTTTGGAGGAGTGACTTTTTCCATTACTTAGCACGAACGACTCATTTTCTTTACTATTGAACTGCTTTCTTAGGTTATTTTTGCGACGCATTTTGGTCTGCTTGGAGGCTTTCCAACTTATAAATTGGTTGCCATCTTATTTACGAGTTGTTATGATCTTCATTTATAATCTTTTTACACCGACTTGTTATGATCTTCATTTATAATCTTTTTTCGAGCTTAAGTCGGTGTGTATAGTAGGAATAATAATAGAATTTAAGAAAATGAAATATTGTCATTAATAAAACCTGTGTTACAAAAATGCTTTTGCTACTGAGGGAATCAAATTCTTGCCCCTTACTCCCGCTTTAATGCTTTGTTAAAATCCCCTTTAGGAAAAACCCTTCTTGGAAAAAAACTATGAAGTCGGGAAAAAGAGTACATCAGGGAATGAGGTACGCTTCTAGCTATAATATCTCTTTGGATTGCAAGCATGCCACGACCTTGGGAGCTCGTCTCCATTCAAGTCGGACACTTTATAGTAATAATTTCCCAAGACTTCAGTTGTCTTCAATGTTCTGAAAATCGATTCGAACCAGCCGGTCGGACCGGTCGAACCATGAACCAGACCGAAAAATGGATCGGTCAATCATCAAAACCGTGAAATTAAAAAATTGGAATTAAACCGGCAAACCGGTCGGTCGAACTGAACCGTGACCCGGCCGATTTTTAAGTTAGCAACAAAACGCTGCCGTTTTTGAGTTTTTTCCCTCTGAAGTCTGAATCCATAAATCACGAAAACTCCCAAGGCTGAGATTGAGATCCCTAATTGGTTTCGCTGCTCTCTCTGCTTCAGTGGTTCCCATTGTTGATGATTCTTCTTCAAGCAAGCTTGCTTCACTGAAGTCACGGGCGTCATCGCGTCACACAGGTCGAGGGTTCACCGTCGAGACACCGCCATCATGCCACCTAGAGCCATCGAGAACTGAGAAGTGAGAACGCCTCACTCTCACACGAGTCGAGCCACCACCGTCGAGCCACCGCAGTAGCCGTGGAGAACTGAGAAGGTGCCTTCGCTGTCTCCCACCGCCTCACTCTCACTCTCCCTTCCCCCATATCTGCTTCTTCTCTGTCTTCCAGATCTCTGCCCTTCCCCTGTTCTATTCATTTTGTTGCTATAGCTAGTTAATTTTGATTAGCTTAGTTAGTTAGAAATACATGTTAGTTGATTAGGTGGTTAGAGAATCTAAGCTGGATAGTGGATTTAGGTTTGTTTTGAATAATGATGATGACTGAAAGTGTTACTGTTTCATTGATTTTCTTGCTTTGTTTGTGCTGTATGGTTTGCTCCTGTGCCAATTTGGCTTGATTGATGTTGTTGCATACTGATTTATTGCTGCCTTGTCCTGCTTGTTGATGCTGAGTCTTGTTTTAATTTGAGCGTAATCACTGGATTCAGTTAGGAGCATTTGTGTGGATGCATGTTGCTTGCTTATGCAGTGAGGATTTTTGCTGAATTCCTGTTTCATTTTGTTCTGATGCTGTGTTGTAAGCCAGTATTTCTGTACATAGTTTAAAGAAGGAATGTTGTTTATTGCTGGATGGTTCGGTCTAAATTGCTTTGTGATGTTTAGTTGCTGAAGGATTGGCTTGTTTCTTTGGATTCATATGCATTCAGACATGATTTTTGTGTTTCTACTAGTTAATGAATTCATATGACATCTGGGAGACATGATTTTTGTGTTTCTCACTCTCACTCGCACCTGTGAACTTTGAAATTCTGTCTCCCTGTTTAATTTTTCTTTGAACTGTGTAGTGTGAAACTGTGAACTGATTCAAGATTCAATATGAAACTGAAATGTGATTCTCCCTGTACTGTGATTATTGACTAGTGAGTGATTAGTGAAACTGATTACTGAAACTGAACTGTGATTCATTCAACATGATGAACTGTGAACTTTGGTTAATAATTGTTGTTTATTGATTAGTGATTAACTGATTACTTAAACATGAACTGATTTTGGTTTGTTTACTAAACTGGATTTTATTGTTTGTTGGATAATTGTGAATAATTTTGAATAATTTTGGATGTTGTTTGTTGTGAACTTGAGATTTGAGATTATTGGGTTGGATTGTTGGTAATGTTTAGTACTTTTGAATAATTTTGAATAATTCTGGTTTATGTAGTACTTTTAATTTGAATGATATTTTGAAGTTTAGATTAGACTATAATTATATTTTCATGTGTTTATTTATATTTTATTTATTATTTTATTATAAAACGATTTTTCGGTTCAACTACGATCGAACCGGTTGAATCTATGAACCAATGAACCAGTAGCTAGAGCGGTTTGATGACCGGTTCGGTTTTCAGAACCTTGGTTGTCTTGAATGACTTTTTTTTATTGTATCTAGCTGTCTTCCTTCGAGCTGTAGTCGGAGTTCTTCTCTTCCTCAGGCTCCTCCGAATTAAATGGAATTGACCTCTTTGCCCTTACCTCGTAGGTTTAGGCTCTCATTGTAACATTTTCTTACCAGCTTCTGATCTCCTCTAATGGTGGCAATTCCGTCTTCTGTAGGAAATTTCAGCAAAGATGAGGAGTGGAGACGACTGCTCCCAACCGATTTAGGGTTGTCCTACCGATCAGGGCATTATAAGTTGAAGTTACATCGACGACAATGAAGTCGATGTTTAAGGTTTTGGACTTCAGTCCCTTTCCAAAAGTCGTGTATAGAGAGATGAAGCCTAGTGGTTTAATAGGAGCATCTCCTAACCCAAAGAGAGTATTCGGATAGGCTTTTGACACCTTTTCTTTCAACCCCAGCTTATCGAATGACGGCTTAAATAATATGTCGGCTGAGCTGCCTTGGTCTATCAGGGTTCTGTGCAAGTGAGCATTGACAAGGATCATTATGATTACTACCAGGTTGTCATGCCCGGGTGCAATGCCCTGTCTATCTTCTTTGGTGAAAGAGATGGTCGGGAGATCGGGTCCGTTATTCCCGACTTGGTAGATTTCTTTTAAATGTCTCTTCCGAGATGACTTGGTTAGCCCCCTCCCGCGAATCCTCTCGATATCATGTGAACGTGTCGTTCTGGAGTCTACGAGGGAGGACCTCTTCGGTTGACGTCTTTGTCATCTCTTTTCCTTTTTTCATGATTGTCCGACTTTTCCATGAGATATCTGTCTAACCGAATTTTCTTGGCCAGTTTCTCTATCACATTTTTTAGGTCATAACAATCATTCGTTGAATGCTCGTACAGCTTATGGTACTCACAATACTCATTACGGCTTCCACCCTTTTGGTTTTTTATTTGGCGCGGGGGAGGGAGCTTCTCGGTGTGACAAATTTTTCTGTAGACGTCCACGAGAGAAACTCGTAACGGAGTATAATTATGGTACCTTCTGGGCTTGTTGGATCCTACTTCTTCTTTCTTCTTGGGCTCCTCTTTTTCTTTTGACTGATGAGGGTGCCCAAGTCGCCAACTCGGCTCTCGTAGCTTGGCGTTTTCTTCCATATTGATGTATTTTTCAGCTCGCTTTTGTACATCGTTTAAAGAAGTCAGGTGTCTTTTTGAGATAGACTGGGAGAAGGGTCCTTCTCAGAGACCATTGACTAATTCCATTATTACCGCCTCAGTAGGCAAGTCTTGGATTTCCAAGCATGCTTTGTTGAACCTCTCCATGTAGTCTCTTAGGGGTTCTCTGATCTCTTAATTCACTTCGGGTAGGCTGGGTGCATGTTTGACCTTGTCTTTTTGAATTGAAAATCGTGTAAAGAACTTGTGCGCGAGGTCGTCGAAACTGGTGACCGATCTAGGGGCAGGCTGTCAAACCACTTCATGGCCGCTTTTGTTAAAGTTGTAGGGAAGGCCTTGCAGCGAGTAGCATCCGAGGCGTCGGCCAAATATATCTGACTTTTAAAATTGCTGAGGTGGTGCTTCGGGTCAGTTGTCCCATCGTATAGATTCATGTCGGGGCTTTTAAAGTTTCTAGGAACTCTTGCCCACATGATATCCTCAGTGAAAGGATCTTCTCCCCCCAATGGGGAATCTTTCCGAGCCGTACGAGAATTCTTGTTTGGAAGATTGAATTCTAGCTTTGAGAGCTTTTTTTCTAGCTCTCTTTGCCGTTTGATCTCCTTCCTCAAGCTCTTCTCTGCTTCGCGCTGTCGCACTAATTTCTGCTCCAATTGTTTAAGTTGACCATGATGCACATGCAGTAATCCCATGAAGTCGGTGCTGTGAGGTTGTTCTTCCGCTTCGGGGAGACAAACCTCGGATGGGATTCTCCTCTGGTGTGGGTCACCGGAAGGGCCTTCACCATGTGGTTCCTCCGTTCTTGGAGGAGGTATCACTAGACCTTGGTCGTTGTTGACCATGTCTTGGTATTCTTGATCTGATTCAAACGCTATACGTCCGTCTTTATACTGATCGTCTGCCATGGAGTGTTGGATTCCAGGTCCCCGGCAACGGCGCCAATATGTCGAGTGTTACCTGAAACCGGATGATGTTTGGGCTTGTATGCGAGGCCCAAGCGTTCAATGCAGTGGTCTCCGACTTGTCCTGGGTTAGAGAACCACCGTCCGAGTTGTGTGTTTGAAAAGGTGGAGGGTGGTACTTGCAAGACACTCCAATGCCTAAATCAGCAAGGGGTTAAGCAGGTTTTTTATATATTAGAACTTGAGTATACCTGAGTGTGCCAGCATATTTATAGGAAATGAGCCAACAACCACCGTTGGAATAGTTCCACTTCTGGTAATGGATAACCGTCCCTTTATCTTAGAGTTGTTGAGATCTCTTTTCTAGAGATGGATGAGAGATATTAGGGGAAGTTACAACTCCTTCGAGAGAGTTGTCATCTGTAACGCTATTATCCGACCTCTTAAGAGGCCAGTTGTACAATGAATGTCTTTTGGACTTTTTTGTACACTTTTTGGACCTGGCTTATAATTTGAGTCAAAGTATGAACAATTTTAAATTTAATTTTTCAATTTAATAATTTATTTTATTTTATATTTATAAATATTAATAATTAATTAATAATAAAAAATAACAAATTCTTAATGATTCTCTAATATGTCACAATATGGGTTCGTTTGACACATAAGGTTTCCATTTTACCCGTTTCGGCTGCGCCGCCCGGACACAAAAGAACGCGCTTTTAAAAGTGATTGCCCTCCCAAATCAGATCATGATTCATGATATTGATCTCAACACTATGTATGCTACATTAATGTAAGTGGCCGTATGCAGCGGAGGCCTAGCACAGATGACATACTTATGTGCCTTTTGCAAGCTGCATTTGAGTTTAAATTTCACTTGAGATGTACTCATGTAGTGTATGTGAATGTGAGTGTGTTGTGTGAGTGTGTGAAGTATGGATGTAATGTTTAAAATTGGCCACTTGACAAAAAAAAATTATTAAAATTAATTATTAATATATAATATTATTAAATATAAAATATATATTAAAAATAAATTAAATTATATATATTTATATAAAAATATATAATAATTAATTTTAGTATATAAATAATTTTTTTATATATTATATTATGATCATTATTATAGTATTTAAAAATAGTATCTAATTTGTTAAAAAGAATTAAAAATTAATATTAAATTAAAAATATATAAAAATAAAAATATTTAAATTTATTATAGATAATAAATTAGACAAAACTTAAACACCAAATAACAATTACAATAAAATTCACCTTATATTATAATCTTTTGTTATAGACTATAGTTTCTCGTAGCGGTATTTCAAAAGGATTGCAGCTTGTATATTGTCGTTTTGTTGACAACATTGACATATGTGTGTTGAATAGTGAAGCCGTCCAATTACGGCAATATAATCACATTCCATTTCTTGTCCTTTTGCATTAGTCTTTTTCATTGTTACAGTTTAACTCTTCTTGTTTTCTCCTTCCTCCGTTTCCTTTTCATTACACCAATACTTCTGTCTATGTTTTAAGCAAAGCAAATCAATATGTGCGTATAGCACCCTTTCAGTCACTCATACATTCACAAATCACAACACACACCACACATACACACACCACCTCTAGTATAGATTCTATAACTTCCTGAACTTACTTCGGATTCGAATCTTTTGAGGAAGCATATTCTACCGCTGATTCCAATTTTGCTTAATACTTTCTAGTTTCTTTGGTTCTCACGTTTGCTTTGAGGGGCCCAATTTTACTTTCGTCAAGAATCCGTGGCTGATTCTAGGAACTGTATGTCTTAGCGCGCATAAAACTTTATGTCAAAACAAATGGCCTAACGTTTTCAATCATATATCATATATAAACAACACAAATGTCCACATACACTTTTGGTTAGGATCGGATCATAACAACTTTTTTAACAAGCACAACAATAAAATCTAGCTTACATATTTTACAAGATCCACCTAAATTCAATGCCCTGCTTGAAATGTCACTCTCTCTTGCTATTTAATTATTGTTTTTTAATCAACTGTTTGAAAAGTACCAATGTTGCCGACTTCCCGCGAGAAAGTGATCATACAAGGGCGCATATATTATGGGATCGAAAGATTTACGCATACTGTTACTTCTCCAACACACTCATTTTGATCGTATATAAAATGTCCTTATCCACTCAATTTATTTGTAGAGTAAAAATGTAAAATCGACCACCAATTATTTATTGGAATAATTGCTGTATTTTTTGTGTTTTTATTTTACATTTCTCGTCTTTTCAGTTTTTGGTTAATTCTTTTTATTTTTGGGTCAGGATTTGGTTTACTTCTTTATGGACAATGTAGAAAACCATCACCCATAAACGGGCCTATTGGGCCTTGGGATGTAAGGTGTATGGCAATTTGGTAATAAAAGCAGTTCGGAGATCGAGAGCGAATTTTCATTTGTAAACGTTAAAGGAAAAAAAAAGCCGCGAAAGCAACGAGCACCAAAGCATTGGTATTCTTGACTCTTGAGAAGAATCTTGGAGAATCTCCGTCAATGGCGTGGACCCTCCGTCCATTCACCGTGATGTGCATCGTAACCTTGCTGATGAACGCCGTGAGCTGCATTCCGAGCATAGAGTTCGATTCAATGCTGGAGAGTCTACGGGAGCGAGGGTACGACCTCTTCTGCAACGCAATCGTGACCTCTGATCTGCAATTCGACATTTTTGCTTACCAGAATCAGAGACGGCAAGAAGAAGAAGAAGAAGAAGAAGGAAACAGCACAAGAACTAACAGCCATGCGCGCAACACCTTCACGTTTTTCGCGCCAACCGATGCTTCCCTTTTTGCCCTCGATATGACGCAAACGGCGTCGTCTTACACAGATACACTCCGATTCCACGTCGTACCTCGCCGCCTCTCCGTCACCGAGCTCCGCCGCCTCCCTGAAGGCTACGGCCTCCCCACTCTCCTCTCCAAGCGCCGCCTCGAGGTCACTCGCAGCCCCGCCTATGCCTTCGGCATCTCCGTCGGCGGCGTTGAGATCGCCTTCCCCGGCCTCTTTTACGGCCGATACGTCGCCGTTCACGGCCTCTCCGGGATCCTAAGCCTCCGCTCGAACGCTGTCTCTGGTGTTTCCTCTGTTCCCCCTTCTCCGCCGCCGGTGGTACCTCCTTCTCAGGAACGGGGGCCCGTGGGGGTTCCTCCGGTTGCTTCCTCCGGTCGCCGGTGGAGAAATAATCCTAACAGGCCGGACAAAAGAACGTTTCTTGCTCCTAATTCTCCTCCTGCGCGTCCGGTGCCGAAGGGGATTTCGTTCAACATCACGGACCAGCGGCGACATCATCCTCCGGTTGAAGTTCCAGCGCCTGCACCCAACGCCGTCAGTAGGCGAGCTCCTCCGCCTACTTCTCCAGTAATGGGAAGGATTAATGCTCCACTTCCCGGACCTGCAGCTGACTCTCCTACGAGTCTTGATATTGCTCCCGTCATGACGCCGGTGGTTGCGACTCCGATATATCCACCGGAAGGGTTTTCAGACGCGCCGATTGAAGAGAAACCTAGTGTTTCGGTTGTGGAAAGTTGGGGTGGTGAATTGGAAGGAGTAGTAGAAATGCCGAAGAATACGTTATTAGACGAAAACATCACCAGAAATTGTGACTTAGAAGGGAGTGGTCCCATGGATAATGCTGATCAGCCTCGCATCATGCAGTGTTACGCTTCCTAGAATCTTGCACAGAGTGAGTGACCTTCAATGCAACTTTTGTGTTTCTTCTCTCTGTTTCTTTGTTTCTTTCCCTAGAAACATTCATTTTTGTAGCACTTACACTTGTAAATTCCAGTGGTACTTGTTTGTTAAGATCATCCCAACTGAAGAAATATGTTGTAATTGTGACATGCTTGCTGTCAATGAATAATCTTACTTGCTCAATACATGGAAAATTGATTACCACTACCATTATTAATTTATTATCATAGTTATTAAGTTCTCTGATGTAGCATTTTCAAGTGGTACATCATTGTCTACTCTAAGAACAGCTCTTGTCACGTGAGACTACTATTTCATCTCTGTGTTCATCACAGAAAAGTGTGGGGAATGACTTTTCATTTGGAAACTTTCAGATGAAAATTATTTAGTCAGTCTTAGGCTTATGTAGCTATCAAGAACTGAATTATTTTGGCCCACACTAGGTACCAATAATGGATGCAATCAGGATCATTAAGCACATACAGAATAATAATGTAATCACTGATCACACTTTGAATGATACTCCAAGCTAGGGAGAAAATGAATGTGGATAAATAATAGGTGTTCAGATACAATAGCATATATTACTAAACACTATGTCCACAACTTTTTCTAATGAGTGGCAAGTGCTGCATTTGGAAGAGGTTGACTTGGTTACCTGCCTGATAAGGTTAGAGAAGTTTCTATTCCTGTTTGAAGAAGGACAAAACAGATGTGGTCCACATTAATCCATGAACCAATTTTAGATGGCTAAGCCTCCTTCTTTCATCAAAGAAGGAAAATGGTTCAAAGCAGTAGTAACTAGTAACTTTGCCATTCCTCCTCTCTCCCTTAAATTTGACATCGTTCCTTCTTCCAAGCCCCAGCACATGGCATGTCCATAAAAGTTCATTGTGGGAAACCTTATTCAGAAAGCTTGCTCTCTTCTTTGTTATAATATTATGCAATAAAATCCTTATTATTATATATCATACATGATGCATAAGCCTGGTTTGTTATGATTTTCTCCTCCTCCTTCCAATTAATTACATATCTATTGCGTGGAAGTAGCTTCCCTTTACTTGTTGGCATAAGCATTAACAAAGAAGGATTCAAAGATGATGGAGTGGGAAAAACATTATCTTTTTGCTATATATGTATATATATTCGAGCATAGTACCAGGGTCTGGCTCCTTGTTTTTATGAAAGTAGAAACTAGAAAGAGTACGTATATGCCTACATCAATTATTGAGTGTTCCAAATAATAAGTATTAAGTGTTAATTTTAAAGTCTCAACACAACAAATTTTGCCTGTCTTTTTTCTCTAAAAAATAAATCCCAAGATTTGAATAGTTCAAAGCATTGAATTATTGGAATGTTACTTACTTATAACTTACTTACACGAATGGATCATTGTAATGTGATGCTGAAAACATCAACTGTTAACTGAAATATTATAAAAGATTTGAGTTTTAAATTTATTTCGGTACGGATTGTAAAAAATTACAAGTATAATAGCTGTATAGACTATATATGGATCATTAATAATCATTGTTTTTTATTTAAACACGAATAAATTACAATTTTTATTCATGTAATATAAAATGCTAGAAAATTTATTTTTGGATGAATAAAATTGACTTTATATTTATGAAAAATAATTTTCTTGTAAACGTAAGTAGATTTGTTAGAATTTTAAAATTTTTATTGGTAGAACGTTAATTTATTCCTTTTTTGTAAGTACAAAATTAGTTATTTATTCCTAATTTATCATATTTCAAATTTTTATGAGTAGAAGTAATAATTTATTTTATATATTATTTATACAGAAAAAAATGCTAATTTTTCATGGGAAAATTTTTGTTGGAACTATCTCCTAAGGACAGTATGGAATAAAAGAAATTGAAATTATAACCTGTCTCTCTCGTTAGCTAATATTGGTCACTAGCTCACAGCAAAGACTTAAAGAATCCTGAATCCTGGACCAAAAGCACATGACTAGACCCAAACAAATTAATAAGGATAAGAAGGAGACGAAAAATAGTTCTTTTATTCTGTTATTGGTATATAAAACGAATCAATATTTGTATTTTGAAACCTCAAATTTTGGTATCCTTAATAAAGAAGCCACAGAGAGTCCTTATCAACGAAGGATTAGTAGTTCAGTATCAGATAAGTTGCGCCAAGGGAACGTTTAGAAGGCAACACGTTAACGTGTGGCTCCAACATACAAAGCATTGATTTTTGATGGAGAGACCCATGTACATAGATGGTATTCCATTCTATTATATTAAATTGAATAAGGAATTAGAAAAAGTAAAAGTAAAAGAGAATAACTAACAAAAGAAAAAAACAGTCACATATAAATAATTATATTAGAGAGATATAAGTGTAATTAAGCGTAGCGAAGAGACCCTACCTATATATGTAAGAGAGGACGATATATGTGGTCCTCTTTCTCTCTCTTCTCTCGTCAATGGAATGCGAAAACAACGAAACCCAGAAGGGGAACAATAGTACCCTAACCCAAGTTGAAGCAGCGTGGATTCTCACGTACATCAAGAACCACACCATCACCACTACCACCACCACCGAAGAAGAAGAAGAAGAAGAAGAAGAAGAAGATCAACAGCACCATAGCATCAGCAGCAACAATAGCTGCAGCTACGGCAACAGCGTGCAGGAATGGAAAGCGGTTGATGAGGTGTCCGTGTCATCCTTCAGCATGGAAATAGAGGATGTGTTGGCGGACATAGAAGAAGATGAAAGCTTAAGGAGAAGGAATAAGAGGTATCGCTACGTTGATGAATTATATAGCACTACACAGCCTCTTTCACATGTTTATGTACCTGCAGAAGCTGCGGTTGAAGCCAACAACAACATCATGTTTATAAAGTTACATTATTAATGTATTTTGACTAGTTTCTATTATGCTATAGGTTACATGGACTACAATTTTCCGTTAAAATGTTCATAATCGTCGTTGCTATATTAGATTATAAGTTTCATGGGATTTGTGTAGATATGATATATATAATAAACATATTATCAAACCAAGATTGTTAGTTAGCCTAATCTCTTCTTGCAGATCAGAGTAGGAATGAGTATTTAGTCAAACAAAATTTGGGCACTGCATATAAGGTTCTGGTTTTTACGGTCCCTACTCCCAACTGTCGAATTGAGGAATTTGAGAGCCAGCCTTTGTTCTCTTAATTATCGTCTCTTTCTTATTCGGGTTATAGACTGATTTTCGAGGATATTCTACCATTAGAAGATTTGAACCTCAATTGCAAACACGGTGTGTGTATCGGTCTACATAAATCGTAATGAATTCACATCTCCAAATGCAGACTATATGTCAGCCAAATCAATAATGTCAATATAATTATGCTCCTTGTTAATTTTATCAAATAATGTCTCAGTTCTTTAACGTGAAATATGAATATTCCGTCCAAAACGGAAAAAGGGTAGGAATCCAAACAATAGTAGCAAATGAATAATATTAGCATCAACCTCCTATGAAAAAGGGTCTAATTTTGCCTGGGTCTAGTTTATCGTCTCTCGATTTCAATTCAAAAGCATGTCTAATATGAATCATTCTTATTCTTGAAAAAAAAAAAAAAAAAAAAAGGCGGTTCTTGAAAATCCCTATTGATGAATTAAGTGTACATGTTCAACCTTGTTCACCAAAATTATCGACAAGATCTTTACATTCGAGAAAAACACCTATGATCGGTTAAATCGAGAACTGCGTTGATAAAATATGTCGTAATTTTCTATCTTCTATTTCTTCACAAGATTAAAGGCTTCAATGCTCTAGATGGAAGACATATTCTGTCAGCCGCTGTAATTTACTAGGATCAAGTTTCTGCTCTGTCACAATAGGTTGCTTCTTCACAGTAAACATTTGCGATGCAGGGTCCACAGTCCAACCATGCTGTAATACATCTGCAATTTTATAACCAGAAAATGAGAGGGGGAAACTCAACAATAATAATAGAGTAGGGAAGAAGAGATAGCTGATAGAACATAGAAAAGCCAGCTAAACTTCATGTTTCATGGATAGCTCATTGATTATGATAAGCAAATTATCATGACCATCCTTAGCAGTAAAACTAATCAACATATGTAATAATTTTTTTTGTCATGGACTTCAACCATATTGTTGATAGTTCTAATATGATATAGCCTACCTACAACTTGTGTTTGTTTAAGTATAGTAGAAAACAGTTTGAGAAGGTCAACCAACCAAATTGATTCAGAAGCATTGGCACTAAAAAGTAGACTTGTAATTTAATCAAAACATAGACAAAATACTTACAGTTTGTAGCATCATCCTCATTCATTCCCAAAAATGAAGCAGTATCTTGAATGCTTATTGTTGAATAAGCAGAGAGAAGCAGCTGAAACATCTTCTTTGTGTAAAGTTCTGCAAATAATTATTGGTAGTTAATGTATACTTCTTGGTATTAACAAGATTAAACCAAAATCAATTTTGTTTCAATTGTACTAATGCTAACATTAGCCAATCAATTTCTCATGATATACTAAAGTAAGGCATATGTAAATAACTAAATATAACTTATGATGCTTCATCAATCAATAGTACTTGATAAAGATAGAATGATTAATGAATAACAAATCCTCCCTTTAATTGATTTTCCCACACAAAAAATGACCAAATTAGTTGCTTGATGACGGTAATATAATACTGACATTCACCAAGTTAACAAGTAACGTTAACAAAAATGCATCTAGCATTCCATAGTGCAAGAGAATATGATTATGATAATAGCTTCAATCACAGACACTATTTAGTATTTAAATACATAGATTGTGAAGAAGAAATCCAAATCTGAATAGAATTAAGCCCTTATTGTAGTGAAAATACAAGAGTTTCAAGATAATTCAGATACTCTATTTCAAAGAGGGGAAAGATAGTAAAAGCTTGCCTGAGAAAGCAGCAACTAGTCCTTGGAGGTCCTGGCTCCATTCATAGCCACGGATTGCCTCGTGCACTCCAGCATAGTCGCGTAACCAAAGGCGTTGACCAATTTTCCATACCGCGGTGACTTCAGGCTGGCCTTCTTTGACTGAAGAAGGTATCGATTTCCAAAGGAAGCGAGCACTATTGCTGTGACATTACAACAACAAATATCAGGACAACAAAGAAACACAACCGAGCCAAGCTCTCACCAAAATGGCAATTGAAAGAACAACACAATTGAAAAGCAATAATCCAGAAAAATAAAGGGTAAGTGTGTTTCAACCTTCCAAAAAAGTGATTACAGCTCAAATCTTCTATATAATCGAAAAACAAAACCCTAAAAAAGTAAAAACGGATAACAGATGCTCGGGCGAAACTACTATTTCCAACTTCTGAATCTGGAGAAACACATCCAAAGTTACACCGACATATAATATGATCGTTGCTCAAAACATATTCAAAATAGTAATAATAATAAGGAATATGATGGAATTACATGTCATGAACATAAATGTGAGCGAGAAGATGAATGGAGTAGGGCCAGTCGTCGTGATAAGCAATGCCGTCGGAAGCAACCTGAACATTCAGCAACCAAAATCAAAACCCTAACAACGCAAATCAAACAAAGAGAAAGAGAAAGAGAAAGGGATGATCGGAAATACCTGAAGCATAAGATTGTCGCAGAGATCGGCTACCTTGTCGTACGATTTGGATTCCAACAACTCTCTCACCCTGGACAAATCCATGCCTCTCTTTTTTCTCTCTGCAACTCACTCACTCCTCAGCTTTACAGCTCCACTATCATCCCTGCTAACTGCTAACGCCTCCTTTTTTTTTTTTTGGACTGGCTAACACCTCCTAGGCTCCTGAGTATTGGTCCCAAATCAGGCCCAATACAAGGCCCAACATGTATACTGATATCGTTCATGTTTCTAAATTTTTGTGCGATATGAAATGGATCCAACTAGATGATACATTGATACATTAGCATGTCTCTACACGTCCAAAAAAAAAAAAAGCATGTCTCTTAATATGCTACATTCGGATGTAAATATTAGCAATGCCAAGTGGTGATAAGAATTGAAAATTTGTGATGTAATACTTAAAATTAGGAGTTGTCCAAAAAAAAAAAATTTATACAATATGATTATTTAGTTTATTTTACTTTTTGGTAGATTGATTATAGGTTTATTTAAATCAATTAATTTGATTTTGTCTCTATTTTTTTTTTCTTTTCCGTTTAGTCATAAAAAAAAAAAAACGAAGGATTAATTTGCACATACTATTTGAATTTTTTTTAAGTTGTCATCCAATATTATATTAACACATAAATTAATATGCTTAACATTCCACACACACAAATTTTCCCAATGTTATTTTTCCGTTGTCAAGTTAATTGAAAAAATCTAATGCTTATTGTACCAAAATGATCTCTCTAGAAAGGATAAAAGAAACTTAATTTGAAAAGAATGGAAAATTTCATGAAACGGAGAAGTGGACAACTAAGTCTAAATGCAATTATAAATACTATGTGATAGTAATAAGGTAAATTTTTAAATGAAGTAGAATATATTATTTTATGATAAAATAGTATAATTAAATCAACAGTAAAGTGATATTTTAATTGATATTTAAATAAATTTAACTAATTAAAAAATAACATTCCGTGTTTATGCCTTGGTATCCAATCATAGTAGTGAAATTGCTCAATACCTTATTCCTTAGAACATTCAAGTTTCGTTAGGGTTTGTTTTCAAATCACCTAGCCAACTAAACATTGCTTTGTTTTATTTATTTATTGAATTTAAATCTTCTAAAACAAAAAAGTTAGTAAAATGAATTATTAATCGCTATTGATTTTATAAATTTATTGAAAAGTATAATTTATTATCTTAATTTTGGAATTACTTTATTATTTTACTAATTTTTTTACTTTAAAAGATCTTGAGCTTTATTTATTTATTATTACTATCGTCATATTTAACTAACTCTTTTTGCATATTAAGGAGATTATTGAGAGTAATAAAATTCTTAAAAGAGAATTGTTTGTTATTTAGAGAGGATATCTCTTAGCTTAGGATATGGGTCAACGAGATGTTATTTGTGAGATGGATTGTGTAGAAGTATTTAATTTTATTACTAATCACTAACATGATTTTGGGTTTATTAATTTGTTGGTGCTCAAAATAAGGGATATCATGCATTGGAATTGGCATGTTGACTTTAGTTTGATTATAAGAGAATTGATAAAGATAGCGATGACAACTTCATCATGTAGAACTTCCTTCTCCTTGAGAAGAGTTTAAAAGTAGTCTTAAACAAGACTGTCCTCTTATTTAAGTAATTTCTTTAATTTTTTTTTTTTTTTTTTAATTTATTTAAGTCACAAAAAAAAAAAAAAAAAACTCTTTTTGCATATTATAGTCTCATTTTAAAAAGGGAACGATGACTATAAATGAAAACGATAAACAGGTTGATCACCATGTCTAAATAAGCTAGCTTCATGCCTTCTAATTTTCATTTTTCTCGAAATTGAGACTCAACAAAACAAGCTTGAATTTTAATGGAGCACAACTATATATTAATTGTTAATAGATACCTCTCAATAATAATCAAACGGAACAAATATATATAGTTGAGCAGAAAAAAGGGAGGGAGAAGAACATAAATACCTCTCACCCACTCATTGGATTTACTTTACAGATTACAGTTTGCAACTTGTTTTTGTTGTCTTCTGACTGAAGTAACCAATTAAATTAAATAATTTCTGCAAAATTCTTTTTGAGAGTAAAAAAAAAAATGAAAAAGATGGCTGGCCTTGCAATTTAGCAACTTCCTTGTGATCAATTGATAACCATTCTCTTCTATTCTAAACTCACTCCTCCAAATCCAATGCCTTTACTTTCCCATCCTCATTTCTTTACTTAGATTACTTAAAGAAATGAGAGACATTAATTAGTAGCATCAACAAGTGAATGATACCTCCTCATTAATCATTAAACACTCAATCCATCGAATCCACACTGCTTGTAAGTCAGAGATTGCTTTCTTGGACTGATCGCTATTGCACAATCCACCGACACCTGTGCAGTTCAGTTCAACATCATCAACCAAATGATTGTTATTACCCAGATAAAGTGACGAAATTTTTTGACTTGGGAGTCTTATTATTGTTACCCACAAACATATGATTTGAACAATGTTAATAAGAATTGGGAAGGAGTTAAAATGTGAACACAATCTATCCCATGCCATGCCATGTGCCCCACCACAACCCGGAGAGTCACATGCTCAATACTTTTCTTGGCCTAAAAAGAAAACAAATGCCAACATACACTTTGACATTTGTATGCTCTATGATTCTAGATTGATTTTTTAAACTAATTTATAATGCTTAGTATATTGTAGCATCTAACATCATGACCATAGTGGAAGAGACAAGGTAACTATTTATATATAGTTGTCTTTATGTAAAAATAATAATAATAATTTATTAAATGATTTGACATATTTAATTAAACTATTTAATATAATACTGTTAGAAAAGTTATTAGGTGTATCCGAAAATACCGGTATTCCAGTTGTTTTAACCGTTGATTTTAATTAATATATATTATATATATTTTTTATAATTCAGATCAACGGTTAAAACAACTAGAACACTGGTATTCCCGATACACTTGATAACCTTCTACATGTTAATATCTTAACTATTATCTTTACAGGAAAAAATCTTATTTTAAGTAGCCACTAAAAATTACATCCTTGGCATTGGAACAAATGTTAAAATGAACATTATTGAGCATCAACTGACAGACACCATAATCCATGATCAGTTGTTGGTACTATGGACTCTGAATCCGGCGACTTAGGTTCAACTTTGGTGGGGCCTAATAATTTTATCATTTTCTTTACTCTTTCTAATCATATTGTTACTGGCCAAAGTAGGGCCCTAAGTAACAATAAGTTTTTCCAATGGCAAAATCTACAGTAACTTTTGCATCCTGAATTCATTCCCATTCTACCCCCATTAAAGCAGCACATTGATAAAGGATAGTAAGTTAGTAACTACTACTAGAGAAAATAATTGCATATTTGAAAAAGCACTTGGGTGAATTATGCTCCATCTATAAATAAATGTAATTTTAAATAATCTTATCATACAAATTGTTCTATTTTACTATATCAATAAATAAAATACAATACAATGTCTCACCACGGCAGAATCAATGGCTCAAAAAGTTTTAAACCATACTTAAACAATTATAAATAAAAATAATTGATTTTTCTGTAAGATAAATAGAATTGATAGTGAGGAATACATGAGTGCAGCATTTTAATGGTTGGATTAAGCCATGAGTGGCCATGTAAAACTATAAAGGATAAAGAAAAAAAAGAAAAGATAAGAGGCAGAAACCCCACACATTAGAAATATTCCATTAACCAAGAAGAGCCATGGGCACACAGTGACAAAGAGGTACATAAATTGAAGATGAAGCCAAAGACCAAAAGGAGCGCAACCAAGATCAAAAGTGGAAAATGACTAAAGGAGTATAGCCCGAAAGATGTACCAAAAAATATGTGTAATTAAATCACCCAAAAATTTAAATAGTAATAAAACAAAAGAGGGAAATACATGTGCATATGATGCAATGGTGTTAGGCAGAAACTGCAGAGATTTACACACCCAACAGAAAAAAGCATCAAATCAGACGAGATAGAAGTTTAAGAAGGCATAAAGCTATACAAGAGAAGAAGTGGTCAAGTGTTGGTACCCCTATAAAATACAAATTAGCTCGTTAAATAATATGATACCATAGTTTATATAAACCGATAACTGATACAAAATAACTTTCGGCGCACGTTATCATGGTGGCCAATGTGGTACTAATTAGTAATTACCAACTAGATTTCTGAAACACCAAGCCACCACCCACGTCCTCATCAGCGCATGTTAGCAAGATTTTTAAAAGAAGGAAAAAAAGAAGAGAGAAATAAAGAAAAAGGCAGAGGGTAGTGGAATTCGTAGCTACACCACCGTCCCTCTTCCCCTCCGGCCTCCGCCACTCTCATTCTCTCTCCATCTCTCCCTAAACTACAATCACATTTAAGAATTAAAATCGAAACCACCAACAAGGAATCTTAATCCATAAGCCAAAAACAAAAAAGGTAAAGAAACGAAAAAAAGCGAAGCTAAATTGGGAAAGTTGTATTATAAACGGTAAGCTGTAACTAGAGGCAAGCATGGCAAGATTCGTGAACTACCGAGTAGGAAAAATGGAAAAATTGGAAGAGAAAAAGGGAATGGGCATAAGAAATTAGGCACCTGAACACCAGGGGTATCGAAGTTCATGACTCGGATCTTGGCACCAACGTCACCCAGAATTCGGAGCTCCACTCGGTCGTTGAGCGAGGCGTCACGCATCAAATTAGCGGCGTCAGCCTGAAGAAGATTAACCCGATCAACGGCGATGGTGGCCACAACTGACCTTACGCTGTGAGCATCCTGGTAGAAGCCCGGAACAGAGGCTCTCCCCAATGGGATTCCACGGTACATAACGGTGAACCTGGACTCGCCGTACTTGATCCCTACCTTGTTGGGGTTGACGGCGGTGAAGAGGAGCCTGATGGTGAGTGAGAATGAGGCGGCCGTGGTGGTTGGGTCGGCCACGGCGGACGGCGTTATGCCCACGTACTGTACACCTACCTGCTGTAGATCGAACTGTGGCTTCTTGGGTTTGACGGCGAGGAGGACGACGAGGACGACGGCGAGGACCAAGAGGGCGATGAATGAGAAGAGAAGGAAGAGGCAGCAGCAGCATCCTTTGAGAGATGCTGCGGAAGAAGAGCGTGCGGGTGTTGTTGGGTAGAAGTATGGACGGCTCTGATTGTAACCGTTTGCATACGATGATGATGAAGCTGCTGCTTCTTCCTGTCTTCCTCTCTGCTCTCCATTTTGGTATGCTGGGTTCGCTCTATTGCTCATTTTCCTATCTTTATCTCTCTCTCTCTCTCTCTCGCTATATTGTCGTCTTGGGTTTGTTGTTACAGTGCGTGTCTGTGTCTTGACTCAGAGAGAGAGAGAGAGAGAGAGTGTGTGTGTAAGTGAGGGAATGACAAATGAGGGTGGCTTGCCTTTTGATGACGATGACGATGGACTCACACTTTTTAATTTTTTGGTTGCTAGTTGTTTTGGTAGACAAAGTAATTAGTGAACTATGGAATGGATAAATAAAAATAAAATAAAATAATAATAACAATGATGGTTATGTTGATGATGATGACATTATGGAAAACATGGTGAGGATGGATGTTGATTAGTAACTAGTAACTACTACAATAAATTAGAAAAGTTCATGTTTCTTCTTATGAACAACATATCTTACTTGAAATTGAAAAAACCATTGAATCACGTTGGAATTAGGAAACACAACAACAACAATTTTCTTCGACCAAATAATGCTACTGTAGTTTATAGATAATGCTACTTCAGTTTTGGTTGTTGAGCTTTGATGCTAATTCGGTTGCTCCTACCCTATTAAAAGTTTTCATAATTTTTCTTTTTCAAGTTACATGAGAAGAGGTTCGAATCTGAGACCTCTATGCAAAAACCGGGACAAATGCCGGAGCCAAGATTCTTCAGATTTGCCGGGGCCAAGCATTTTGGGCTAAAATATGAAACTGGGCTTCTTATGCTTTCTTTTTTAAAGCCTTTTATTGGTTCTCCCTCCAATCCAAGGTAACGTATCGTAACGTATATTCGTATTCTACGGTGGCAGAACCTACAAATATATAACATCAAAAAAGTGAAAAACAAAATTTGGCACTCATAAGTCATAAAACGTATCATTCTCTTTCTATGCAAAAATTGAAGGAACAACCCTAACTGACTAACTATCAAAATATGCAAATAAATTATTTTAACAAAAAAGGTTAAATAAATAAAATTTAAATACCTCTAAAATATAGCATTCTCAAAACACACTCACGAAGATCAAAGTTCCCCCATGTGGGTCACATTATTAACTGAAAAAGCCAACTCCATCGATTCAAGACATAGTGAGTAGTACTGTAGTAGACCCAACCAGTCAACCACATCTCTTGTTTCTTTCGCATTAAGAAAACCCTTCAGTAGATTCCTTACCTATTCATTGTCCAACCTTTTTATACGTACCATGAATCAACAAGGATTAGGCAGATCCAAATTAGCGCAGCGCAGCTGCTAAATGCTAATGATTGGAACATCAAACATGGATGTTTATTTTATACTAACGACCCACAAACAAAATGAGAATGGATGCATCAAAAAGAGAATATTTTTGTCATCAAACCTTTGATTAAATAACGTTAAAACAACTCATTTTAAATGCTTGAACAAAAGCGTTACCACATTAGTTTTTCTGCACTACACAATAGAGATATCACTTTAACCAAAGTTATAAATAATGCAACAATGCATCCAGTTATTACCAATTAAATGGCAAGTAGGTTGTGAATGTGAAAGTGAAGCAAAAAATTTAGAGTCTTTTAATCAAACACTTTTCTGGCTATTCTTTCTCATCTCACCGAAAAAAGAAAAATGATGGAGCCATGTAGCAGATTGAGATTATCAAATAAAATGGTAGAAGATAAATAACACGTAAAGTATCCATTAAACGACAGTTACCAGCTTGGTACGCTCATTTGAAACTAGAGGGTTGGAAACTTCCTTGGAGTTCTTTATTGTCTCGAACCTCGTTGGAAAGTTCTCTCTTTTGTGTGTTCTAAAAAGCAGAATTGCTCGGCACTTGATTGGATAATATCCTAAATTACCAATAATGTTTGTATTTTATTTTATTTTTTTCTCATATGCAATCAAAAGAGGCTAGTATCTGCTATCCCAATTGCAAATGCCTTCTTTCTTAAGACAGCTGCTTGCATATTTACAGGGCACGTGTGAAGGTAATATGACAATTACCAAGTACCAATAGTGAGGGACATGGGACTAATCAGTAACTAATTAGCACACAATATAAAATAAATATATTTAAATTTCCAATACATTAAATACATCATTAATTTTGAAGTTCTGTATGCTAAGTTTGATGCTAAAGAGAACAATCCCAAACATACTGCAAAAACATGTGAACAAAGTTAATTTGAATACAGAAAACACAAAGGCAACAAGTTTTCTAATACATAGCTAAGAAAAAAATTACTACTAAACACGAATATCTCAGAATCCTCTAAAGTAGACAGCCCTGGACAGCCATTACTGCTTCTCAACATTTTCGGCATCAGCTGCAGAATCTGCATTGTTGTTATCCGCTTCTGTTTCAATTGTTTCCTCAACCCTTCTCCCAGAATCATCCTCTAATTCGTCGTCCATCATGTCATCCTCTCCAACATTTATATCTTCCACATCATCGTCATCGTCATTAGTGCTTCCGCCTGGGATCTTTCTTTTCTTGGGACCATGCTCAAGCCTATGTGTGTCCAGTTCTTTGTCCATAGTCTCCTGCAAATTCTGATCATTGTTTGCTTTCTTTGCATTCCTTGCATTCTGCCATCTCTGTAGCTCCTTCTCAACATTGGCAAGATACTGCTCCCCAATCTGTTTCTGATACTCAGAGACTTCCTCTCTTCTAACATTCTTCCATGCTAAGAAATCCTGCAAATTTAAAAGAAAGATATCACATGAATAAAATATTAATTATATGTTTTGAGATTCAATTAAGATTTGGGTGGCTTAATGCTACACTGTGATATTCATAATTGTCAAAATTCAAAATATATACAATATGAAGACTTAACACAAAAAAAAAAAAAGAAAAAAGAAAAAAAGGGGGGGGGGGGGTTGTAAGTTCGACACCCTGTTTCCTCAAGTTCAAAAGATCAAACCTCTTCTTTGCGTTTCTCAATTGACTCAGTGTCTTCCTCCAAGGGCTTGTTAGGCAAATAGTATATTGGAGGCTCTGCTTTAGTCCTGGAAAAATGCATGCCACATTCAATCAAAGAAAAGCCAAAAATGATCAAAGAAAAATTCATATGTCTACCTAAAATCCTGCAATTAGCAGGAAACATCTGGTCCTCAACTTGCTTCAAAACTACAAAGCACATGAACAGAAACTTATCTTCGTCTCAATAAAATGTGAATATGGACACTTGGACCAAAATTAAAAATAACCTGCAAAGCATCACATAACATGATATGATATCAGATATTAAGGCATGAAGTAACAAAAAAGATTTGTCATGAGAAGCTTCACGTCTTCAATGGTTAGTGTTACTTCAAGATTTGTCATAAAATATCTGAAAATAAAAAATAACCTTATAAAATTGCTTAGTCTTTTATGATGCTCACTCCATCGAAGAAATAGCAACTCCAATCTTTTTTCTTCTGTCTTAGCAGCCACACGTGCCCTAAGAGTCTGAAAATAAAAATAAGAAGAGTAAAATCAAAAAGGGGAAATTGATGAAAGTGTTAGTGTGGATAAATACACAGAACACACTACTTTAAACTGAAAACCAACCAAGTCTCTCCTCCATTTTTCAGCTATCTGTTCACGCTCTTCTTTCCTAAGCCTTTCACTTTCCTCCCGTGCTCTTTGCTCAGCCTAGGAAAGAATTTCAATGAATATTATTGTATGAGGTCTTAGATAATACAATGAAAAAAACCAAAAGGGGTGGGTTGGATGAGTTATAAATTCAAGCTAATTCAGTGCTTGACATGGAGGTGCTCACGTAACATGCAAGCATCATAACAAACAGGGAACATTGCACTTCACCACATTCATCTTTAGTTTAAAACGACACATTTCACCCTAGTCTAATCAATATTCCATCAATTATTCAATTTTCACCTAGCCTATGGCAATGAACGTAAGTCTATTATCTATAAGTGTTATGCATACTTGCATGGTGAGTTGATTGGAGTTTGGACCATTATTTAAGAGTATCTAAGTATATTGGGAGAATGAGAGTTGGTGGCTATAGTGACTAGACATTAACTTACTCTTTGCAAAGAATTAGATCTTCGCATATATGCCTCTGTTCCTGAGAGTTGCTTGTCTTCCTTTCTGAATTTCTGGAACAGTTCATACCAAAAACAACATATAAAAATATAGAAACCAAGTAAGCGCTAGCAATAGTTATGAAATCAAAGGAACCTGCTTATAGAAGAGAAGAAAAATAACTTGTAAGAATAGAAGAAGTAGCAGTAAACATGTAGACAGAAACATCAAGAGAACCTATCAATGAGAGAAAGCTAAAATGTATTCAGTAAATCCAGACTTTATAGATTATAACATTCTATTTCCATTGCTTCTAAAAGCAAAACAAAGTAACTAGTCTTAACATACCTCCAGAGTTCCCAAAAGCTGTCCCAGCATTCTTTTATTTCTATTAACCAAGCTTGGATCCTCGTTCTTCGGCAATAGCCTTGGTACATGTTCTGTAGTAGGAATCTCAGAAGCCTTACATGAACAAAAAATGATAAAGCATTATATTTACAACCTTAAACCAAACACTGATGGAAGAAGGCAATACATTTGCATTCACCACCTTTGAAATTCTTTGATCATCTCTCCTAGACCATCCACTTTGATGAGAATTAAAAGGCTTCCTATCACTGTGGCCTTCAGAAGCAGTTCCACTCCCACCATCCACCTTAGTCTCAGCATCTTCAGTCAACTCCCCACCATCCACCTTCATTCCCAAATGAATAATAATTAGTCAATAGCATGCTCCTATGTTGCCATAACCCTCTATCAAGGAGTGAACTTCAATAGATAAAAAATGCATAGAGATTATGCATGAAATGGTACCTTAACGACAGCAGATGATAGACGACGTTTGGGAGGGGGTTGATCTTCGGAGTGATTCCTATCTCCCTGAATAACAAACATAGAAGAATGAATATCCTACATTGAATGCTGATTACTAAAGCCTAAAGGCATGGAGAACCCTAATCAGAAAAGAAACAAACCGGTCGAAGAAAAGGTCGTTGGCGAATTCCGTTGGAAGAGAAGTTGCGGGGAGCAGCAGCGCCTCTGCGAAGGCCTCGAGGATCTCGAAGCCTTTCCGTAATCTACAGTTTTCAAAAAGAGAACAAAAACTGAAGAACACATAATAGAAATGTAGATGTAGAAAGAAAGAGTGAGTGAGTGAGTGAGAGTGACCTCGCGCTGTTGGCGAAGAAGCTCGCCGATCTCGTGGCGGAGTTGGTCCTCGGTTTTGTCCACCGCCGTGCTTGCCATTGCGTTGGTTTCAGCCATTTTTCTCCACCGCGCTGCACTCTGTCTCTCTGCCCTTATAAAACCCTCATCCTCTCTTTTTTTCTTACCTTAACTATACTTGTTTACATGCTTATTAGCAATGCATAATTAAGCAACACTGTCCACTATAATAGTTATTTAATGATTCATTTATATTTATTTATTTATTTTGATACTAATTTGTATTTTAGTTTACTATTAATTGTATAGTATTTAACAGAGTTAAACCCCAAAATGGATTCAAATTTAGCGGGATTTGGGTGTATTATTAGAGATTCTAAGGGAGATTGGATCTCGGGCTGCTCTGGAAGCATTCTCCTTTGGTCTATAATCAGATGTGAATTATTTGCTGCTTGGAGGGGGCTAGTTTTAGCTTGGGATTGCGGTTTGAGGGATATTATATGTGAAACGGATTGCCTTGACATTCTGCCCATCATGCATGAGCTTACAAGTGGGTATTCATCTGAAGTAACATATTTGGTTCACAAGATTCAGGAGCTTTTATCTCGTCCTTAGCTTGTTCACGTTGAATGGGTGTCCCGAGAAGCAAATAGAGCTGCGGATTGGATGGATAAATATGGTGCCAAGAGTAACTCTAATCATGTTATTTGGTCTGAGCCTGGTGTTGATCTCCAACGAATCATCCGCTCGGATTTAGGATAGTTTTTGCTTTGTTTCTTTCCTTGTTTAGACACAAAAAAAAATCCCAAAATGGTCCCTAAGATTGGTGTCGTCCACTAAAATCGTCTCTGAGATTCCAATTGCACCAAGATTGAAAAAAGTGCACCATATTAGTCCCTGACCTATTTTCCATTAACGACGTGATGACATGGCATGATGATGTGGACTGTAAGTGACACGTGTCACTTCATAATTTGGCCACGTGTAATCGTATGATGATTTGGTGACCAGTGACACGTGGCATGCTAACGTGGATGGTTGTGCCACGTGTCACAATGTTTTTTGGCCACGTGTCCGTTTGTGCCACGTGTCGCAACAGTATTCGTCCACGTGTTATCTATTATGTCATCGTTGTATATGCACCAAATTAGTCCCTCACTTTGCATTAAGTGACTCATTTTAGTCCCTGAAATTGAATGTCGTGCACCAAATTAGTCCCTTCACTAGTTTTTTCTCATTTTTTTCTATAAATTCAAAATTCTCAATATTTTTGAATGCATTAATTTCAATTCTATTTTTTCACATGTTCTTCAAATAAAAGTATTTTTATAAAATATTTTTTCTCTTGCGAATACCCTAACCGCTAACTTAGAGTTGACGTGAAGGCTTTTCAAGCACCTTCACTACCATCTCCGACCTCTTTCAATACTTTTATAAAATATTTTTTTCTTGCGGATACCCTTAATAACCGCCGTCTTGGAGTTGACGTGAAGGCATTTCAAGCTTCCCTCCCTCATTATCATCTCCGACCTCTTTCTTCTAGACTGCAGAGGTCAAAGATGGTAGTGAGGGTGTTTGAAGTGGCTTCAATCTAGCTCATTTACACATAACGAAAACGTGTATTTTATAAGAAAAAAATGTTTATTTTAATTATTAATTTATTGTCAAAAACACATATTTTTTAATGAAAAAAATGTGTCTAATCAATTATATAATTATTTTTTTTAATAACATACTTATATATTATAAATTTACCAATGTTAAATTATTAAAAAAATATATAATTAAAGCTAAAAAGTAAAATCTTAAAATTTTTTATGAAAGTACTTGTATTTAAACGATATATGAAAAAATAGAATTGGAATTAGTGTATCCAAAATATTAAAATTTTAAATTTAAAAAAAATGAGAAAAATTGGTGAAGGGACTAGTTTGGTGCACGACATTCAATTTCAGGGACTAAAATGAGTCACTTAATGCAAAGTGAAGGACTAATTTGGTGCATATACAACGATGACATAATAGATAACACGTGAACAAATACTGTTGCGATACGTGGCACAAACGGACACGTGGCCAAATAACATTGTGACACGTGTCACAACCATCCATATGTCACTTACAGTCCACGTCATCATGCCATGTCATCACGTCGTTAATGAAAAATAGGTCAGGGACTAATATGGTGCATTTTTTCAATCTCAGGGACGATTTTAGTGCATGATGCCAATCTCAGAAACCATTTTGGGTTTAACTCTATTTAACATTATGTGAAAAGCATATTAGAAAAAGAATGTTAAAGAAAAATATTTTAATAGAAAAAAATATAGAATTAATTCATATTAATTTAAATGTAAAATAAATGTTAAAAAAATATCATTCACCTTAAATTTCTCATTTAAAAAATCTACAAAAATATTAAATTGAATTTTTTTATTTTTGGGTCTTAAAACATCATCACCGTCAAATATTAAAGATGGTTAAATGATGTAAGGAGTACATACTCCTTCAACTTGCTCTACTAGAATTTTTTCCAAAACAGAAATTTTGTGCCGTCTAGGTCAATGTTTGATTTTGTCAATTCTTTTCTTTAATCCTTTCTTTATTCCTGATGTGTACCCTAAAACGTGGTATAGATCCTAACCGACCAAAAAAGGCGGAGATATCAATGCAAGAGAATTCAACACAACTTGAAAGCAAGTCAAAACACCATCTCTAGTCCGTTAACAATAACGGCACTCACCTCACGACCACAAAAATCGGAACTAACGATGAAAGGATAACACTCAACTCGCCTATATAAACAAACCAAGTAACCCAGAAGAAGACGGGTTATAAAATACATTTCATTATCTCATTCACATTATTCTCTTATTATCTTGCACTGACTTGAGCGTCGGAGTGCTTTTTGCAGGTGCTCCCGCCGCCGTGTTTCGTATTGCCGAGGTTTTCCACCACCCTCTCCAAGACGACGTATAACTTATCCCAAGACCGAGCAGTCGCGAAAGGAGCCTTATACTTCGGTTGGACTCGGACGGAACATTTGGCGCCCACCGTGGGGCCCGAACAAACTCATCTAACCCCACTATTTTTTTTTACCTAGTTTTTTATTTCTTTTCTTTTACAGGATCTCCGATCCTCAACCATGGCTGAAAATGGGGTTCATCAACCCACGCAAGCAGAGCTCTTAGCTCAAATTGTTGAACTTCAAGCAAAAGTTCGAAGGATAGCCAAACTTACCGTCAACAACAATGCCGGAAAGCATGAGGAAGGAAACTCCAAAGGCTCAACTCAAGGCAATACCAATCCATTATGCCTCAATCCGCCAAAAGAGAAGCTGACCTTGGACAACCCATTCTTTAAAGAGATCACCAGCTTCCAGATGCCAAAAAATTTCGTGCTACCCACTACTCTTGAGCCGTATAAGGGGATTGGTGACCCTCGTGCTCATGTTAAAAAATTCCAATCCATGATGTTTTTTAATGGCGCTAACAATGAACCTGTACTCTGTCGAGCCTTTCCTACTTATTTTGATGGTGCTACATTACTTTGATTTTCTAAGTTGTCTGCAGGATCGATCTCTTCATTTGAAGAGGTGGCAAGGTCCTTCATCGACTACTTCGCAGCTTCAAGGATATACGTACACGGATCGGATTACCTTGGTACCATCCGGCAAGGACAACACGAAAGCTTAAAGGAGTACATGACCAGATTTGCTGAAGGAACCATGGAAATACCAGATCTGGACCCAGCTGTCCACCTGCACGCCCTTAAGGTCGGCCTTAGACCTAGTAAGTTCCGGGAGACAATCGCGGTGACTAAACCGAAGACACTGGAGGAGTTCCGAGAAAGAGCAGCCGGACAAATGGAGATTGAAGAAGATAAGGCCATAAGATCGCAAAACAACAAGGAACCAAGAAAGCCATTCAAGCTCAGCCCAAAATTTGACAATTACACCAGATTCAACACAAAGAAAGAAAAATAATCAAAGAGATCTTCAACGCCAAAATAATAAAACCTCCAGCCCGAGCAGGAAGTTACCAGGATCAAGGATTTGTAGACAAAAGCAAACACTGTGCTTTCCATCAGAAGTATGGGCACACGACGGACGAATGTGTGATCGCCAAAGACTTACTAGAGAGGTTAGCCCGGCAAGGCCTCTTGGACAAGTATGTTGAAGGAAGCAGAAATAAGGAAGACATTCAAAACCGAGAAGAGCGCCGACAAACTTTGGAAGGAAAAGACGACAATAGATGGTCTAACCCTAATCCACCAAAAGGGATCATAAACTGCATATCCGGAGGATTTACCGGGGGAGGCAAAACAAACTCGGCACGCAAACGAAGCTACCGAGCAATGCTGGCAATCGAAGGAACAGTACCACCAAGCAACAAAAATACAACCGGTCTCAAAATCACTTTCAGCCAGGCAGACATGTCTTTGGCCATCCCGAACTTAGACGATCCAGTGGTGATTTTCATCCAAACAGGATAACTATTGGTAAGAAAAGTCCTTTTGGACCCAAGTAGTAGCGCAGACGTACTTTTTTTATTCTACATTCCAAAAAATGAAACTTTCTAAAAGAACCATGCAACCTTCATCCAGAGAACTGGTAGGGTTCTCCGGAGAAAGGGTCCCAATTAAAGGCTATATATGGCTAAAAACGACAATGGGGGATACCCCATTATCACAGACCATTGATATCCAATATCTTATAGTCGACTGTCCCAGTCCTTACAATATTATCCTCGGAAGACCTGCTTTGAACATGTTCAGGGCAGTAGTGTCTACCTTACATTTATGTGTTAAGTTTCAAGCACAGGACGGCAAGATAGCAACACTCTACTCGGACCGCCAACAAGCTCGGCAGTGTTACAATGCAAGCCTGAAAAACATCGGCACAAGACAAAAAAACCAACAAGAGGTCAAGGCCATCCACAGCACGAACGAAGTACTAACCCTAGCAGAGCTCGACCCTCGAGAGGACACCCAAGAAAGACCTCAACTAGCGGACGAGCTCCAAAAAGTTCCCCTAACATCGAAACCAGAACAATTCACCTACATCGGCCGAGCCTTTCAAGGACAAGAACAATTGGAGCTTATAAATGTACTACAAGACAACGCCGATCTATTTGCCTGGACCCCGACAAATATGCCAGGAATAGACCCAAACATCATTTGCCACAAGCTCACCATCGACAGAACAATCCGACCTATAGCTCAAAAGAAGAGGAATCTCGGGGCGGAAAAAGCAAAGGCAGAGCTAGAAAAAACTAAGAAGTTACTTAGTGCCGACTTCATCAAGGAAATTCGCTTCACCACGTGGCTCTCGAACGTGGTAATGGTAAGAAAAAATTCAGGTAAATGGCGCATGTGCGTCGACTTTACAAACCTCAACAAGGCATGTCCGAAAGATGCCTACCCACTGCCATGTATCGACAAACTGGTAGATAATGTGTCAGGATTTAAAAGCTTAAGCTTCATGGATGCATACTCTGGTTACAACCAGATCCTTATGCATCCAGAAGACCAGAGTAAAACAGCTTTCATAACTGAACATGAGAATTTTTGTTATAGAGTAATGCCATTTGGTCTAAAGAATGCAGGTGCAACATATCAGCGACTAACGGATAAGGTATTCCATCAATAGATAGGTCGGAATATGGAAATCTACATGGACGATATGGTCACCAAGAACACACAAAAAAGATCGCACTGTGAAGACCTCAAAGAAATATTCAGTTAGATCCGAGCATATAACATGAGACTCAATCCAGAGAAATGCGCTTTTGGGGTACAAGGAGGCAAGTTCCTTGGTTTCATGCTGACTTCACGGGGAATCGAAGCAAATCCTGATAAATGTGAGGCAATACTTAATATGGCAAGTCCAAAAATAATAAAGGAAGTACAACAACAAGCAGGGAGAGTAGCCGCCTTGTCAAGATTTTTTCCAGCGGTATCAAACCGATTATATCACTTTTTCCAGACGATACCAAAAGGTAAAAAATTCGAGTGGACAAAGGAATGCGAGACGGCATTCACCGAACTTAAAGCCACCCTGTCTTCACTGCCAGTACTACAAAGCCTAGAAGTCAGTAAGCCCTTATATTTATATTTATCTGTTTCCAATTAAACTATAAGCTCGGTTCTTGTCACTGAGGCAGGAAAAACACAAAGCCAGTATACTTCGTCAGCAGAGTCATGCAGCCAACAGAAAGAAGATACCCCAGAATAGAACAACTAGCCCTAGCACTAGTAACAACAGCAAGGAGACTAAGGCACTACTTCCAGAGCCACAATAATTGTAAGGATGAACCAACCACTAAGGCAAATATTAACAAAGCCAGAATTAGCAGGACGATTGACCAAGCGGTCCATCGAACTTTCTGAGTTTGATATTCAGTTTCAATCAAGACCAGCCCTGAAGTCACAAATCCTGGCGGACTTCGTTTCCGAGCTCACACCTGATGAGCAACACTATGAGAAGACTTGGGAATTACAAGTAGATGGCGCATCAAACCGAGAAGGAAGTGGAGCCAGGATAGTATTAAAGGAGGGAGAAACAGTAATGGCCGAGCAATCACTTCAATTCTACTTCTCAGCAAGCAATAACCAAGCCGAATACGAGGCGCTAATGGCAGGTCTCAAGCTCACCCCCAGCTTCCAAGTACAAAGCCTGGTAGTATATTGCGACTCCCTCTTAGTGGTTCAACTAATCAAAGGATACTTCCAGGTAAAAGATCTTTTGTTAGAGCAGTATTGGCTCATAGCAAAGGATCTTATTTCAAATTTCGATAAATTTATCATATCACACGTGCATAGAGAGAACAACACTAGGGTAGATATATTATCTAAGCTCGCCGCCACTAGAGCAAGCACACAAACATCGGCACTATCACAACTTACACTAGAAAAACCTACCAACGAATCATTATACATGATAAACACCATTCATACAAACGACTGGAGATTACATTTTCTTGAATACATTAATGCAGGAATCATACCCAGCAAAGAGACCAACCCTTAAAACTTCAGATGAAAAGCAAGTCTTTTTACAATAGTAGCGGGAGAGCTATACAGGCGTGGTTTCCCACACCCATTACTGAAATGTCTCGGCAAAGATGAAGCAAATGAAGAAATGAACGAGGTCCATGAGGGCGTATGTG
This sequence comes from Arachis hypogaea, assembly GCF_003086295.3. Classification (NCBI taxonomy): domain Eukaryota; kingdom Viridiplantae; phylum Streptophyta; class Magnoliopsida; order Fabales; family Fabaceae; genus Arachis; species Arachis hypogaea. The sequence goes on from NC_092055.1 coordinate 11,082,188, forward strand.
GAAATCACATAAGTGGACGAGCTCTGGCAGCAAAGATTATCCGAACAGGATATTACTGGCCGACCATAAAGAGAGACTGCATAACAAAGGTCAAAACCTGCGACAACTGTCAAAAGCATGCCGCTATCTCCATGAAGCCCGCCGAGGTAATGCACAGTATGGAAGTAAGCTGGCCTTTCTACAGATGGGGGTTCAATATCCTCAGCCCATTTCCAATAGCGCCGGGTCAGGTAAAATTTCTTTTAGTTTCAATAGATTATTTCTCAAAATGGATAGAAGCACAACCATTGGCAAGAATAACGGCTGAGAAGGTATGATCTTTCATATGGAAATACATTATACGCCAATTGTAACACCCTAATTAGCCTAAGATTTACCTCACGCGTAAAGCAAAGATTAATCAAAGGTTACGACAGTTCTAAGCTCATACGTATAATATATAGAAAGAATTAATATAATCTAGAAACCTGATAGAGGACATAGCTCAAAAACAGGATTTAAAAAGCGCAAATATACTAACGAAGCTTCTAACTTAAAACACAAGATACAGATAAGATATATCAAAATATAATAGTATAATATCATAAGAATCTAGCCACAGCTCACGGAGTTTAAGCCGGCTAACCATATACAGACCATACATGAAACCAGACAGTAAAATCAGCTTATACAATTTTTCTCTCTCAATACAAGCCACTAGGAAAAAACAAAATACAAAAGTGAGATATGTATAACAAAATAAATCAAAAGACTCCAAGAGTAACAGGATCCTCCGCTTCTGTCACCATCCAAGCAACTCACCGTGGCGGGTTGCGACCTGCATTTGAAAAACCCAACAGAAACATGGTATGATAACCGGAGATTCTCAATATGGTAACAGTGCCCAGTGATGTAGGATATAAGATCCCGGGACGCCAAAGGCAATCCTAGACTTCATATCCATCACAAGATTTCAATCTTAAGGCATACTAAAACAGATAAGCATAATTATATAAATCTTAACATAAATAAACAAGGTACTCTATCTTAAGGGATTTCTATTCTAACCAAACACTGCTGTCCCACAGCCTTCACCAGCCTATCCTCCATGCGATCCCAACGCCACCGCCTTCCAAACCTCCTCAATCTCAGTAGAAATCACAATTAATTGCAATGGAAGTAAATCACAAGTAGAAGCATATAAGGCAAGTAAGTCAAGTAAGCAAATAGGCATGTTATTCAATTAGGCATACAATTACAAGTCGGCAAAACAAACAAACAGATAGAAAATGCATATGATGAATGCCTGTCCTACTGGCTGTGATATCACATTATCGGTTCAACTGCCAACCCGACACATCTCCATGGAGATGTCGCCCTTCAGAATCATCATTGGGAACCCCTGAGATATAGTGCTTGGATCACTGTCTAGGGTTTTGCGCTTGCACGCTCTATAGATCCGAAGGGATGCGAGCGGGATACTCTTGCCACAGACCTCACATCTCAACACAAGCGGGACGAACCACCGCCCTTACGCTGCCGCCGCTACCTCGACAGGCAGGATCTAACCGCCGTCCCTGCCGGGCGCATAGCGTCTCATAATCTCAATTTAAAACAGTAGTTCAGTGGTTTTTCATAAAACATTTTCAATACAACAATGATTCATCATTGCACATTCGAGTCCTCGACTCATCTCAACCACTGTCACATCAAAATTTCCATTTCCGAGTCCTCGACTCATCACAACTACTGTCAATTCACATTTCGATTCCGAACTTAACAATTCATCAGTTCTCATCTCATATATCAATCATTCTTCACATACCGTCAAACACATCCTCAATACACCCGAAACCTAAATCTCCATTTTCTAATTTTTCATAATAATCATCAACTAAAACCCTCAAGTTATTTCCCATGTTCTCATGCCCAAAATTAAGCATAAAAGCCTTAAAATGGTGTCACAAAAGCTTACAATCTTGTTGGGAAGGTGAAATAGTTGAAAACAAAGTTTAAATTTGAGAAACAGGGCGTGTGCGTGCGCACGCCCTAGAGAAGTTTTAAAACGTGTGCGTATACATAGAGGTGTACGTACGCATAGGTACCAAAATTCACAATGTCTGTTCACTCGCACAACCTGTGCTAGCTCCCTCAACAGACTCCCCTTCCCAACTTGTGCGTGCGCACAGGTTGTAAATTCTCATTGGTGTGTGCGCGCACAAGCTGTGCTAGCGCTGTGAACAGATTGCCTGCCTCTGCGTGTGCGTACGCACAGGTCTGTGCGTGCGCACAGGTTAAATTTTTCGCAAAGGCTGTGCGTGCGCACATACCAAAAATCATAAAATTCTGCAACTTTGCAGAATTTCAGATTTTAACACCAAACTTTGATTGATCATAACTTCCTCTACAAAATTCCAAATTTTACAAACTTTATATCGATTTGAAGGGATTTCAATAAGCTTTAATTTCAAAGAAATATCAATCAATTTTGAAAACTGAGGCATGAGTTATGATCAGACAAAGTTTACCCAAAACCAACTTTTGCCAAAATCCCCAATTTCTTGTAAAACACAACCAAAACCATACCAACCCCTCCCAAACTCCATTTTTCATCAGAATTTACCCTTTGTGTCATATCACACCAAATATACCATATTTTTCTTCACATATTATTCTCAACCTCAATATCACATATCACATTATAATCAATCCTCTTTCACATTTTCCAACCACATTACCATTTCATCGATATCAACATCACACGTATTATCACCATTCACTTTTCAATTCACACAATCAATCATCATCATCATATCATCATCAATCCATAATAAATCATCATACATCAATATTCAACAACTCATCAACCATTATAATTCAAACCTATCCTATAAGTCACTAGCCTAAGTGTCTATGAATATTATATATTACATAGAGGAAACCGAAACCATACCTTGGTTGATTCCCAATATGAACCAAAACTCCAAATTTTGCACAATCAAGCCCTCAACCACACTCCAAGCTTTCAATTCTACTTCAACAAGCACCAACAAGTTCCAATAGCTCCCAAACTCACAATAATCAAGCTATATATGCATAAATCATCACAAGTCAACCTAGGGCTCAATTTAATCATAATCTCACAAGGGTTTCAAAAGCTCTTACCTTGCCCAACTGTTATGGATGCCAAATCCAATGCTAACCAAAGGCCAAAGTGCACTTAAACACCCAAAATCACAAAATCTCACTTAATCAAAAGTCCTAAATTTTCGAAATTTTAAAGAGAAGAACTGGGAAGATTTCGTGGTTACCTTTCCAATTTCTTGTACGGGTCTTGTAGAGCTCTTCACAAGGAACGCGTAGCCGCAAACGGTGCAACAATCGGAGCTCTATATCTCAAGATATGAGCTTGAGGAGAAGAAGATGGTGAATAGTGCTCATGGGATTCTCTTCTCAGCTGATGATGTTATGTTTTGAGAGTGTTATAGCTGATTGGGTTCATTAATGGACCCTTTTATATGTTGGGCTTGGACCCAACTTGAGCCCGGTCCAAACCTTTAAAATTAACGCCCGGTTTTTGACTTCTATTATTTTTCTAAGGTTTTTTACTGTTTTCACTTTTCCTCGCACAGTACCGGGTAGACTTGAACCAGTTCAACCGGTTCGTGGTTTTTCGCAGAAAACACATTTTCTAACTCAGAAAAACCTACTGAGTCCAAAAATCATATTTAAATCCTCAAATTCTCACTCTAACTTTTTGGAACTTAATTTAGGCAATTAATTATCTAATTAGGCGGTTAATTAGTCGCGGTTCTTACATTCTCCCCACCAAATAAGAAATTTTGCCCTCAAAATTAGTGATTACCTGAGAAAAGCTCGGGATAATCTTTTCGCATCTCGGACTCCAATTCTCAAGTATGCTCTTCAACTCCTGCTCGCTCCCAAGCAACTTTAACCAATGAGACTTTCTTTCCTCGCAGTTTCTTCACACTAGTGTCGTCGATACGCCCCGGTGTTACTTGAAAAGTCAAGTTCTCCCTCAACTCGACCGATTCAGGCTCTAACACATGAGCCGCATCTGACGTGTACTTGCGAAGTTGAGACACGTGGAATACGTCATGTAAGTTAGACAGGTGAGGTGGCAAGGCTACTTGATACGCCACCGGCTCGAATCGCCTCAGAATCTCAAACGGTCCTATATACCTCGGATTCAACTTCTTGGTTTTGATTGCTCTTCCGATTCCAGTAGTCGGTGTAACCCTCAGAAATACATGTTCTCCCACTTCAAACTCCAATAGTTTCCTTCTCTGATCAGCATAACTCTTTTATCGACTATGTGCCGTTAGAATTCTCCCCCGAATCTTCTTAATCTTCTCAGTAGTCTCTGCTATCAAATCAGGACCCAAAATACTTACTTCACCAGATTCATACCAACAAAGTGGAGATTGGCACTTCCGTCCATACAAGGCCTCATACGGAGCCATCCCAATGCTCGCATGAAAGCTATTGTTGTACGCAAACTCCACCAATGGCTTGTAACGGTCCCAACTTCCGGGTTGATCCAATACACATGCTCTCAGCATATCCTCCAACGTCTGAATAGTCCTTTCCGACTGTCCATCTGTTTGCGGATGATATGCCGTGCTGAGACATAGCTTCGTACCGAAAGCTCTTTGGAAAGCTCCCCAAAACCTTGATGTGAATCGGGGATCACGATCCGATACTATGCTCGATGGTACACCGTGCAACCTTACGATCTCCTTGATGTACAACCTCGCTAACTCCTCCATAGAACAATTCACTCGGATAGGGAGAAAATGAGCAGATTTGGTTAAGCGATCCACGATCAACCAAACCGCATCAAATCCCAACCTAGTCCTTGGTAATCCGGTCACAAAACCCATTGCAATTCCTTCCCACTTCCACTGAGGAATCTCAAGTGGTTGTAGCATTCCCGACGATTTCTGATGCTCTATCTTCACCTTCTGACACGTTAGGCACTTGGATACCACTGTTGCTATATCACCTTTCATCCCAGGCCACCAGAACATCTTTTTTAAGACATAATACATCTTTGTACTTCCGGGATGAATAGAAAACCCACTGTTGTGAGCTTCTGACAACAATTCTTGCCTCAAACTCCCGACATCCGGTATGTAAATTCTTACCTTATATCTCCATAACCCTTCATCATCCTTGGTGAATTCTCCACGCCTCTTATCACCAACTGGTTGAAACAATTGTTGAAACTTTTGCTCATCTTGCTGAGCCTTCTGAATCTCTGTTTTAAATGTACTCGAGATTTGCAACTAATTCAAGCAATCTCTTCCGGCAACTTCACCAATATCTAGCTTAAGATCCACAAACTTATCCACTAGCTCTTCTTCCTTAATCCCTATCCAAGCTATTGTCAAGGGCTTCCGACTCAAAGCGTCTGCTACCACATTCGCCCGTCCAGGATGATAAATTAGTTCAAAATTATAATCTTTTAACAATTCCATCCACCTCCTCTGACGCATGTTATGCTCTTTCTGATCAAAGATGTACTTGAGGCTCTTATGATTTGAAAAGACGCTATAGCTCACTCCATACAAGTGGTGTATCTAAATCTTTAAGGCAAACACAATCGCCGCTAATTCCAAATCATGAATGGGGTAATTCACTTCATGCGGTCTCAGCTGACGCGATGCGTAAGCCACCACATTCCGGTGTTGCATCAACACGCAACCCAAACCTTTCAGTGACGCATCACAATATACTTCAAACGGTTCATGCGGTTCCGGTAAGATTAGAACAGGTGCTGAAGTTAACTTCTCCTTCAAAGCTTGAAAATTCTCTTCACACTCCGACGTCCACACAAAAGGCACATCCTTCCTTGTCAACTTAGTCATCGGTAGTACTATTCGGGAAAATCCTTCAATAAATCTTCGGTAATATACAGCTAAGCCCAAGAAGCTTCAAACTTCCATCACCGTCATTGGTCTTTCCCATTCCATTACCGCTTCTACCTTCGAAGGGTCTACGGCTATTCCTCCTTTGCTCACCACATGACCTAAAAACTTTACTTCCTCCTTCCAGAACTCACACTTTGACAACTTAGCATACAACTTTCGCTCCTTTAAGATTTGCAATACAATCCTCAAGTGTTCCTTATGCTCCTTTGCCGTCTTAGAGTAAACTAAGATGTCGTCTATGAAAACCACCACGAATTTGTCCAAAAAGGGACGAAAGACTCTGTTCATGTAATCCATGAAAATAGCAGGTGCACTTGTTAACCCAAAGGACATCACCACAAATTCGTAGTGTCTATAGCGCGTCCTAAACGCAGTTTTAGGGATATCATCCTCCTTCACCCTTATCTGATGGTAACTGGATCTCAAGTCAATCTTGGAAAACACTCCGGCTCCTTGCAATTGATCCATCAAGTCGTCGATCCTAGGTAACGGATACTTGTTCTTCACAATTACTTTGTTCAACTGTCGGTAATCCACACACAGTCGCATTCCTCCATCCTTCTTCTTCACCAATAAAACTGGCGCTCCCCACTGTGATACACTCGGTCGAATAAACCTCTTGTTCAAAAGCTCTTCCAACTGAGTCTTTAAGTCTGTCAGCTCTATCGGAGCCATTCTATACAGCACAATCGATACTGGTCCAGCTCCTGGCACCAATTCAATCATAAATTCAATCTCCCTTTGAGGTGGGAACTCAGGGATATCTTCCGGGAATACCTCCAGAAAATCTCTAACTATCGGGATTTGATCTAAGTTCTGGGCATCGCCCGAAGCATTAGCAGTTAACAAGATGTAACCCTGACACCCTTCCCTACCACAGTGCACCATTACAGAGTTCAGGTAATAACCCTCAGCTACCACTGCTCCATTTTCTCCTTCCGGCATAAATTGAATTGTCCGTTCAAAGTAATCCAACAAAATCCGATTCTTCGACAACCAATCAAACCCCAAAATCATCTCCAATCCAACCATTGACAAATAGATCAAATCATGTACAAAATCTCTACCCTCTAGTTTAAATCCTACTTGCCTATAACCTGACCTAGTCATAACCGTCTGATGCGAAGTATGTACATGCAGATCAAATGCTAACTCTGACACTTTCAAACCTAGTTCATCAACTTTAGCAAATGAAATAAACGAATGTGAAGCTCCAGTATCATACAATGAAACTAAGGATTTATCACCAATTAGACATATACCTCTCATCAACGGATCTGCCTTACAAGCATCCTTGGCGTTCACAGCAAAAACTCGACCATGATGCTGACTCTGACCCGCATTTGGGTTCCTCCCACGAGTGAAATCCCTCGCAATGTGGCCAGGCAATCCACAGTTGAAGCAACCACCTAAACCAACCTTGCATGAGTCATATGGATGAAAATGCCCACAACGTACACAAGTCAAATCCAGAGAATTCTTACTTTGATTTCCTCTCCCTTTGCCACGTTGAAACTGATCCTGAGTGTTCTTTATAAAGCCTCCTTGACCTTGAGGCGCATATCCTCCTCTCTTGAAACTTTGACCCCTCGGATGGAAATACTTGCCATGTCTTAAAACTTCCTTCGTGAGTTTCCTTGGACGAAGCTACCGTCTTGGCATACTCTTCCACCACTCTCGCCTTGTTCACCAAGTCAGAAAAAGTACGAATCTCCATTGGAGCCACAGCAGTCATAATGTTGTCCTTCAAGCCTCTTTGGTACTTGATACACTTCCAACTTTCATAGGTTTCCGGGGAACCCTGACATACCCTAGAAAACTTACAAAGCTCCTCAAACTTGCTTGTGTAGTCTGCCACTAACAAGGAACCTTGCTTCAGCTGCATCAATTCCATCTCCTTCGCTTCCCTTGTAGACTCAAGAAAGTACTTCTTGTAGAAGGCCGTCTGGAATACATCCCAAGGTACGTCGACATTCTGGAGCTGTAGCAATCGACACTCTACTTGCCACCAGGCTGAGCCTCTCCTCCCAGCTGATAAGCAGCAAATTCAACATATTGGTTATTCAGAACGTGCTGCGCCTGTAAGGCACGTTCCATGGCCTGAAACCAGTTGTCCGCTTCAGTAGGATTAGTTGATTCTCGGAAAATTGGCGGATGAACTTTGAGAAAAGTCGCCAAGATCATCGGGGCACCTCCCGCATTATCTCCATTTCCCTCAACATTATCATTCACATTCCCTTCACCATTTCCGTTGCCATTTTCGGCCGGTTGGCCTAACCTCTGCACAACTTGTAGAGTCGCAGCAGCATTAGCCTCCATAGTATTCGCAAGGTTTGCCATGGCCGCCATGAATTCGGCATGGTTGTCCGCCGGTTGCGCATTCCTACTTTCTTGTGAACGGGCTCGACCTCGTCCGCTTCCTGTCTACACCAAACAATCGATATCAAGGTGATCAGTCTCAATATCAAAAGCCTAGTGCTTCAATTATCCCAAACAGGCATTCACAAACAAGCATGCTATGCAATATCAGACAGATAACTTAATAGCATCAAAGAAAAGACACACAGAGTATGCAATGAAGCACAATCGGTCCATCCCTCAGGCTCACTAGGATGAACCGCTCTGATACCACTAAATGTAACACCCTAATTAGCCTAAGATTTACTTCGCATCGTAAAGCAAAGGTTAATCAAAGGTTAAGACAGTTCTAAGCTCATACGTATAATATATAGAAAGAATTAATATAATCTAGAAACCTGATAAAGGATATAGCTCAAAAACAGGATTTAAAAAGCGCAAACGTACTAACAAAGCTTCTAACTTAAAACACAAGATACAGATAAGATATATCAAAATATAATAATATAATATCATAAGAATCTAGCCATGACTCGTGGAGTTTAAGCCGGCTAGCTATATACAGACCATACATGAAACCAGACAGTAAAATCAGCTTATACAGTTTTTCTCTCTCAATACAAGCCTCTAGGCAAAAACAAAATACAAAAGTGAGAGATGTATAACAAAATAAATCAAAAGACTCCAAGAGTAATATGATCCTCCGCTTCTGTCACCATCCAAGCAACTCACCGAGGTGGGTTGCGACCTGCATCTGAAAAATCCAACAGAAATATGGCATGAGAACCAGAGGTTCTCAGTATGGTAACAGTGCCCAGTGATGTAGGATATAAGATCTCGGGACGCCAAAGGCAATCCTAGACTTCATATCCATCACAAGATTTCAATCTTAAGGCATACTAAAATAGATAAGCATAATTATATAAATCTTAACATAAATAAACAGGGTACTCTATCTTAAGGGATTTCTATTCTAACCAAACACCGCTGTCCCACAGCCTTCACCAACCTATCCTCCAAGCGATCCCATCGCCACCGCCTTCTGAACCTCCGCAATCCCAGTAGAAATTACAATTAATTGCAATGGAAGTAAATCACAAGTAGAAGCATATAAGGCAAGTCAAGTAAGCAAATAGGCATGTTATTCAATTAGGCATACAATTACAAGTCGGTAAAACAAACAAACAGATATAAAATGCATATGATGAATACCTGTCCTACTGGCTGTGATATCACATTGTCGGTTTAACTGCCAACCCGACACATCTCCATGGAAATGTCGCCATTCGAAATCATCATTAGGAACCCCCGAGATATAGTACTCGGATCACTGTCCAGGGTTTTGCGCCTGCACGCTCTATTGATCCGAATGGATGCGAGCGGGATACTCTTACCACAGACCTTACATCTCAACGCAAGCGGAACGAACCACCGCCCTTACGCCGACGCCGCTACCTCGACAGGTGGGATCCAACCGTCGTCCCTGTCGGGCGCATAGCGTCTCATAATCTAAATTTAAAACAGTAGTTCAGTGGTTTTTCATAAAACAATTTTAATACAGCAATGATTCATCATTGCACATTTGAGTCCTCGACTCATCTTAACCACTGTCACATCAACATTTCCATTTCCGAGTTGACTCATCACAACTACTGTCAATTCACATTTCAATTCCGAACTTAACAATTCATCAGTCCTCATCTCATATATCAGTCATTCTTCACATACCGTCAAACACATCCTCAGTACACCCGAAATATAAATCTCTATTTTCTAATTTTTCATAATAATCATCAACTAAAACCCTCAGGTTATTTCCCATGTTCTCATGCCCAAAATTAAGACTAAAAGCATAAAATGGTGTCACAAAAGCTTACAATCTTGTTGGAAAGGTAAAATAGTTGAAAACAAAGTTTAAATTTGAGAAACAGGGCGTGTGCGTACGCATAGGGGTGTGCGTGCGCACGCCCTAGAGAAGTTTTAAAACGTGTGCATCGCATAGAGGTGTGCGTACGCATAGGTAACAGAATTCACAATGTCTGTTCGCTCGCAAAACCTGTGCTAGCGCCCTCAACAAACTCCCCTTCCCAACTTGTGCGTACGCACAGGGCTGCACGTGCGCACAGGTTGTAAATTCTCATTAGTGTGTGCGCGCACAAGCTGTGCTAGCGCTGTGAATAGATTGCCTGCCTCTGTGTGTGCGTACGCACATGTTTGTACGTGCGCACAGGTTAAAATTTTCACAGAGGCTGTGCGTGCACACATACCAGAAATCATAAAATTCTGCAACTTTGCAAAATTTCAGATTTTAACACCTAACTTTGATTGATCATAACTTCCTCTAAAAAATTCCAAATTTTACAAACTTTATATCGATTCGAAGGGTTTTCAATAAGCTTTAATTTCAAACAAATATCATTCAATTTTGAAAATTGAGACATGAGTTATGATCAGACAAAGTTCACCAAAAACTAACTTTTGCCAAAATCCCCAATTTCTTGTAAAACACAACCAAAACCATACCAACCCCTCCCAAACTCCATTTTTCATCAAAATTTACCCTTTGTGTCATATCACACCAAACTTACCATATTTTTCTTCACATATTATTCTCAACCTCAATATCACATATCACATTATAATCAATCCTCTTTCACATTTTCCAACCACATTACCATTTCATCGTTATCAACATCACACATATTATCACCATTCACTTTTCAATTCACACAATCAATCATCATCATCATCATATCATCATCAATCCATAATAAATCATCATACATTAATATTCAACAACTCATCAACCATTATAATTCAAACTTATCCTATAAGTCACTAGCCTAAGTGTCCATGAATATTATATACTACATAGAGGAAACCAAAACCATACCTTAGCCGATTTCTAAAATGAATCAAAACTCCAAATTTTGCACAATCAATCCCTCAACCACACTCCAAGCTTTCAATTCCACTTCAACAAGCACCAACAAGTTCCAATAGCTCCCAAACTCACAATAATCAAGCTATATATGCATAAATCATCACAAGTCAACCTAGGGCTCAATTTAATCATAATCTCACAAGGGTTTCAAAAGCTCTTACCTTGCCCAACTGTTATGGATACCAAATCCAATGCTAACCAAAGGATAGAGTGCACCTAAACACCCAAAATCACAAAATCTCACTTAATCAAAAGCCCTAAATTTTCGAAATTTTGAAGAGAAGAACTGGGAAAATTTCGTGGTTACCTTTCTAGTTTCTTGTATGGGTCTTGTAGAGCTCTTCACAAGGAACGCGTAGCCGCAAACGGTGTGGCAATCGGAGCTCTATAGCTCAACATATGAGCTTGAGAAGAAGATGGTGAATAGTGCTCATGGGGTTCTCTTCTCCTTCTCTTCTTAGCTGGTGATGTTATGTTTTGAGAGTGTTATGGCTGATTGGGTTCATTAATGGACCCTTTTATATGTTGGGCTTGAGCCCAACTTGGGCTCAATCCAACCCTTTAGCGTTTTTAGCCCGTTTGGCCCAACTTCAGGCCAAACCTTTAAAATTAACGCCCGATTTTCGACTTCTATCATTTTTCTAAGGTTTTTGACTGTTTTCACTTTTTCCCACGCAGTACCGGGCAGACTTGAACTGGTTCAACCGGTTCAACTGTTGGTTCGCGGTTTTTTGCAGTTTTTTGCAGAAAACACATTTTCTAACTCAGAAAAACATACTGAGTCCAAAAATCATATTTAAATCCTCAAATTCTCACTCTAACTTTTTGGAACCTAATTTGGGCAATTAATTATCTAATTAGGCGGTTAATTTGTCACGGTTCTTACACCGATTCAGAATACCATGGGAAATAATATCGGATAATGGTAGACAATTTACAGATAACAAACTTGCATCATTTTTGAAAAATTTTGACATACAACACCATTTTAGCTCGGTTGAACTCCCACAAACAAATGGGCAGGCCGAAGCTACTAACCGAGTAATATTGCAGGCAATGAGAAAAAAGCTCAGCAATGCAAAAGGTGAATGGGAAGATCTGATCCCAGAAATACTATGGATCTATAACACGATGATACAAACTACAACAGGCGAAACCCCATTGAAACTAGTCTATGGAACAGAGGCCCTTATACCAATCGAGGTTGGCATCCCCACACTAAGGTTCGAGCTATACCATCACAATAAAAATATAGATACAAGAAGGGCCGAGCTAGACCTCGTGGAGGAAGATAGAGACATCGCTGCTATTAAACAAAGAGCAATGAAACAGCTAACAGAGAGAAGACACAACAAAAAAGTAGTACCCAGGACATTCAACGAAGGCGACCTGGTCCTCCAGAAAACCGAGGCATGACGACCCCCATCTTGCAGGAAACTTGCCGCAAATTGGGAAGGATCATTTCAGATTTCAAAAGTGCTCATAATGGGGGCTTACCAACTCCAAACACTGCAAGGCGACCCATTATCAGGAAATTGGAATATATCTTCACTAAAGTTGTATAGATCCTAACTTGTACAAATCCGCGAAGGAAGGTAATATTTTTCCCCCTTAGAGGTTTTTTCCCATATAAGGGTTTTACCTCAGGAGGGTTTTAACGAGGCCGGACGCCCAACTTGTCAAATTGTCGAATTTAGAGAAACGCAATATGAATACACGATTTATTCCTATTTTTTTCTATCCTACTTCTGAATACAAAAGTATCAAACCAAGCAGTCATAACTATATATTATCCAAATACCAAATTGTCAAATTGACCAGACCTTGGTAAGCTCAAATAAAGGTTACTTAAGTTCAAAACGACAAACAAACATCAAAATACACAAGTCACAGTCACAGAAATATACAAATACATAAATCAAGAAGGTGGGACATTCTCGTCGTGATCCTCCACAGTCCCGTCCACAACAAGCTTCCCATCAATGACTATTTTGGTCACATCCAGCCGGCCACAATCAAACTCAAGGGCTAAAACAGCAACCTGACTGACAGCTTAATCAAACCCAGAGGAAAACATCTCCATTCCCTCCTCTTCCAACTCATGGACTCTGGAAGTCAGCTATCCTTTAGTCTTATCGCTATCTTTTATCTCTGTTTGTATAAGTCGAATCTGATATCTAAGACGAACAACCTCGTCCTCAGACTCTTTTATCTTCGCTGTGACATCCACAATAACGTCGTCTTTCTCCTTCAACAACTTCTCCATTTCAGTATCCTTGTCCTTAATCAATTTCTCCAGCTCAGCAACCCTTTCCATGGAAACCTGCTGCTCAGCCCCGACCAGCTCAGTAGTACGACCAACACACATCAACCGCGAGGCAATGATCTACGATAGTAACACACAAACATGAATAAAGAACAAACAAGAAAGAAAGAAAATTACACATATGCATATGCAAACCGACCTGGATAAACTTCCCCATACCCTCCATATCAACACGACGAGTCATGAGCATATAACCAGGATACTGAGAAACCCTATCCGAAAGCTCGGCAATGGGAAATTGCTCGCTCCACAAAGAGTGAGGACTCGTACCAGAGATAAAACCGTGAAGCCTTTTTTGTCGATCAAATATGGACTTACTACTACCAACGGCCTCTCTGTCACCTTCAGAAATAACCTCCAAAGACTTCTCAGTGTCATCTTTTTTCCTCTTATACGAAGATGCCGACTAAGCAGTAGATTGAGCAGCCTCACCACCGCCCTCCTTCAGAATCCCTGAGCCACCTGCATCTCCCTGAGCCACAAAGACTGGAACCGAGAAGGATCAAGATGGGGAACTCGTCCACCTACAGGCGCAAAGCAGGTATAATAGAAAGAAATACAACATTAACACAACCAATAGCAAACAAAATATTACCTATGTAAGTTTTCAAACCCTCACTATCACCAGAGTCATACAAACGCAAGAGCTCGGGAATAGATAAACACTCCCTGACAGCAAAGCTTTCTATCAGAAAATCTAAAAAAGACTCTTCCTCTTCAATCCGCTCAGTAGCTTCAAGGATTTGGCTCGGTTCAGAACACCAATAAAGAGGAAACCTTTCAATAAGCTCATCATCTAAGTAAAACGGATACTCGGCCTCAACCGACCGAACTTTAACAAAAAAGGATTTAAAGTTCTTAAAAGAAGACTTGTAAAGCAAAAAAAGGGAGTGGCCAGGAAAGCTGCTAAGGCAAACCTTTCTGTACCCCTTTGGACTGAAACAACGAGAAGAATACCGACAAAGAGCAAAGAAAAGAAAGAAACTCCATCAAACATTGAAAGGCGCAAAGAAATGCCCAAGAGTTTGGATGCAACTGCGAAGGCGCACAGTTAAGTTGGGTCAAGACATTACACTCAAAATCAGAAAAGGGAAAACTTACGCGCAGTTCAGTTAGACAGGGAGTATACATGTAAAAATACTTCCAATCACCCCTCCTCTCACAAACCCTATCCTCGCCAGAACAGGGGAAAAGCTCAACTGACACACCAGAACCATTTTTCACAAATTTCAAACCCCCCAGTTCACGCATTGACTCGACACTCGTATAAGACGACAAACGGGTCCTAACATTATCATGTACCCAATGATAAGGGTCATCTTTCTTTACCTCAACCACTTTCAGTTTTTCTTTCTCTTTCTCTCTCACCATTGCAAAAAATAGAAACAAAAATGATCAGGAGAGGGAAACTAACCTTTAGAAGTCATGAGGGGTCAACAAGAAGGAAGAATGCGAAAGAGCAGAATGTTGAGAATACAACAGCTATTATTACAACCCACTAACTTAGTGGGAACAAAAGTAATGACCGCTCTAGGCCTCGAAAACCCAAGCGGTGAGAGGGCAAATTAATGAAAACACGATTCACAAGGTAAAAAGTCTTTTAACTTTCCTCTAGTATAACCCATATCTCTTCCTCACTTCTTTCCATGGTCAATACTCAAACGAAAGCCCAAGTTACGAAAACCCAATCCAACACGAGAACAACCCAAAAATAGCATCGTGCAAGAAAAGCATATGAAGTAGCTGATCATAAAAGCTTGCCTGACGCTTTTTGAGACAAAGTCAGACAAGCTTGGGGGCTATTACGTGTACCCTAAAACGTGGTATAGATCCTAACCGACCAAAAAAGGCGGAGATATTAACGTAGGAGAATTCAACACAACTTGAAAGCAAGTCAAAACACCATCTCTAGTCCGTTAACAATAACGGCACTCACCTCACGACCTTGAAAATTGAAACTAACGATGAAAGGATAACACTCAACTCACCTATATAAACAAACCAAGTAACCCAGAAGAAGACAGGTTACAAAATACATTTCATTATCTCATTCGTAGTATTCTCTTAATATCTTGCACTGACTTTAGCGTCGGAGTGCTTTTGCAGGTGCTCCCACCGCCATGTTTCGTATTGCCGAGGTTTTCCACCACCCTCTCCAAGACGACGTATAACTCATCCCAAGACCGAGTAGTCGCGAAAGGAGCCTTATACCTCGGTTGGACTCGAACAGAATAATTCCCTTCTTTATTCCTTCCTTTTAATTCACCATGAGAGTTCTTTCATGGAATTATCGGGGTTTGGGAAGACCCCTGACAGTTCATAACCTTAAAAGGATGTGTCAATCCTACTCCCCCGAGATTGTGTTTCTATGTGAAACAAAAAATCAATCTCGTCTGGTAGAAAGTAAGTTGAGATCTTGTCATTTTACGAATTGGAGAATTGTTAGTCCGACGGATACAGCTGGTGGATTGGCTTTAGCATGGAAAGAGGGCACAACGGTTGAGATTCTTGCTAAAAAATAGTTTTTCATAGCTGTCAAGGTAACTGATCATGCTTTGAACTATTCTTGGGGGCTGATTAAGGTACATTTAAATAGTTTGGATAGGATTCGATCTACCCAATACACAGAACCTTCCTCTTTTATACAAGGTTTCTTTGGAAAAGTTATAATTATAGGTGATTTTAATGCTATAGTGAGCCTCAATGAGAAGAAATGAGGGGGTTAAAATCAACTTCATCTATTTCTGAATTTGTGAATTTTATTGATGGTGGTGGACTGAAGGACTTGGGTAAGATTGGGAGAAGGTTCACCTGGACTAATAGGCGACGAGGGCAGGACCAAATTAGGGAGCGGCTTGACCGTGCACTTGCAAACAGTGAGTGGATGGATTGTTTTTCATCAGGCTCGCTGTCTTGATTCGCAAAAAATGGTTCAGATCATGCGCCTATCCTTCTTGATACAAATTCGGTCATAGAAAAATCTAATCGGAGGTTTAAGTTTCAGGAGAGATGGTGTGATTTAGAATAAATTCAGATAATTATCACTGAAGCTTGGAAAGAATGGGTGGATGGCTCAGCAATGTTTGTTTTGGCTCAAAAATTGAAGCATTGTAGGCACCGTATTGTTCAATGGCAGCAGCAGAACAAATCTAATTCGAAGAAAGACATTGGTGAACTCACATCTCAACTTGAAATTCTCAGAGAGGAGGGTATTACAAGGGGAGAACAGGTTGAAGCCTTGAAAAATAAACTTGAGGATACTTACTATAGGGAGGAAAGCTATTGGAGGGAGAAATCTCGTGTAAAATGGCTAAAAGAATGAGATAGAAATACAATTTTCTTTCACCAATCATTCCAATCCAGAATTTGGAGAAATAAAATTTGAAAACTGGAAAAGAATGATGGTACGTATGCTACCACCCGTGAGAAAATTGCACAAGTAGCTGAAACATACTTCAAGGATATCTTCACATCGATTAACCAAGCTAATCCGGCACATGCATTCGAAGATTTTAAAACCAAAGTTTCAGCAACCATGAACAGAAAATTAACTAGACCGATCAGTTTTGATGAGGTAAAACGTGCAGTCTTTAGTGTTCACCCCCAGAGCGCCCTTGGTGATAATGGATTTACGGCTAAATTCTTTCAATTCTACTGGAGTTTAGTAGGGGAGGATGTTTTTAAGGCTGTCCGCAGTTTCTTTGTCAGTGGTAGACTACTAAAGAGCTTCAACCATACACAAATCTGTCTCATTCCTAAGATTCCTGATGCAAAGGATATGACATAGGTTAGACCCATCAGCCTTTCCTCAGTTGTGTATAAGATTATTTCTAAAGTACTAGCCTATCGGCTACAGAAATTTATGACTTCGCTGATCAACCCTAATCAAAGTGCCTTCATTAAGGGTAGATTGATTTCAGACAATGTCCTAGTCGATCATGAATGTATGTACTATCTAAAGACAAAGAAGAGGGGCTTATCGAGTGAAATGGCTGTTAAATTGGATATGAGCAAAGCCTATGATCGTGTTAAGTGTCATTTTCTTTGGTTCATTTTGGAGAAGCTGGGATTTGAATATAGGTGGATTGGTTGGATACAGGAGGTGGAGACTACAGTTTCTTACTTTGTCGTTGTTGAAGGTCAATCTTTTGGTTTTTTTAAACCAAATAGAGGTATCTGTCAAGGAGACCCTCTATCTCCATACCTTTTTCTTTTCTGTGCAGAAGGATTATCCTTTTTGCTAAATAAGGCAAAGCAAAATGGTCTCGTTGAAGGTAGTCAAATCAACCGAAGATGTCCTACTGTTAATCATTTATTATTTGCGGATGACTCATTCCTTTTTTGCAAAGCATCAAAAAACAGTTGTGAAAATATTCTCAATCTTCTTCAATCATACGAGGGGTTCAGTGGCCAAAAAGTTAATTTGCATAAATTAGCTCTATTCTTTAGTAATAATACTCCTCCCGCTGCTCGATTACTACTAGCTCGAAAATTGAAAATTGATCATATTGGTGCACAAGATAAATATTTGGGTCTTCCATCTACAGTCCAAAAATAAAAAAAAGGCTACCTTCGGAGAAATCAAGGACAGGTGAGAAAGCGAGTTCAAGGGTGGAAAAGAAAACTTCTCTCCTTTGCAGGCAGGCATGTTCTAATCAAAGCTATTGGGGAGGCTATCCCAATTTATTCATTATCATATTTCCGTCTTCCTGACACTTTAATTAGGGAGATTCACAACATATTCTCCCAATTTTTGTGGGGTCAAAAAGGTACAGAGCGAAAAATGACATGGGTTAGTTGGGATACTATGACAAGACCGAAATTGGAAGGTGGACTAGGTTTTAAGGACCTAAGGGCTCAGAATTTGGTGCTATTAGCAAAATAATGTTGGAAAGTTATCTCTCAGCCTCAATCACTCCTATCTAGACTCCTCAAAGGTAAATATTTCGATACAGTTCTATAATAAATACAGAGTTCAGAACAGTACTTTCGTGGGGTAACGTAGCATATTGGAAGGGCGTAAGGTTGTTGAAAAGGGGCTGGTTTGGCGAGTTGGTAATGGATCCAGTATCTGAACCTTCAGTGATCCTTGGCTTGCTCCTCCACATCCTTATGTTGTTTCTTCATCTGAAACTTCCAATCTACAAAATCAACCACTATTGATGGTGAAAGACTTAATACTTTCTAATGGTCAGTAGAATGAAACTCTAATTAGAAGTATTTTTAAGACACTAGTCAGCGTGTGCTAACAACAACAATTGGGGGTGGAGAAGATAAAATTTATTGGGCCCTTAATAAAAGTGGTTTGTATGAAGTGAGTACTGGGTACCGTGTGGCTTATGGATTCTCACATCCTCCCATTGAATTTTGTCCAGAGATTATGAGACAAGAAAATTTGTGGCGAGAACTATGGAAGCTGAAAATCTCAAGAAAGATTAAGATTTTTCTCTGGAGGGGCTTCCATGAAAAGCTTCCAGTGTTGCAAAAGCTTCATCATCGCATCCCATCGATTCAACCTATCTGCCGAAGATGCCTACAATTTCCAGAAATAATAAATCATTGCATCTTCCATTGTGTAAAATCAAAGAAAATTTGGTCAAAAATGAACTTACCAGCTACTAGAAGGAGCACCGAAAACTCTGATTTCTATGTTGAATGAAACTTGAGAATGGGAGCCTTGCGTACCCAACCCAATAGCTCCTCTCAAAGAATGATGATGGTGATTTTGCGTTGGTCCTTTTGGAAGACTGGGAACATGTTCATCTTTAATAATGTATCAACTAGTGTGAAAGAGATAATGGTATCGGCTGTGAACCTGCAGAAAGAGTTTCAACAAATTCCCACTTCCTAATTAATAAGTACTTTACTTTTTTATCTCTCTTATTAGATTATTATATGATGTTACCTTTATAGTAGAGCGTTAAGAGTCTCCTATTTCTTTTATTTATCCCATATATAAACACCTATATATTTCTTTTATTTCATGAATGAAATTATCTGACTTTGAAAAAAAAAAATAAAAGATCACCACCACGATTTTTGTTTAACATTACAACTATTATTTTTGGTTTATTATCAACAAAGCCCATTGCACTTTTAACTTATTGTAATACGACTTTCAGGCCTTAAGGACTGAACTAATTTCCATTTTCCAAACCCAATCAAAATCTTGATCATCAAGCCACAAAAAATTCCAAAAAAAGAAGTTAGAGTTAAAAAACAAAATCACACCAAGTCCAAAAAAAAAAAAATCACAAAATTAACAAGGATAAAATAGGAATGTTCAATTTTTTTTCATATTTTTTATTTTTAATATTAGAAATAATTAATAAAAAATAGAAAATAAGAAATTATTTATTATACTATAAAAATTATGATATAAATATATATATATTTTTTTAAGTTAGAAACCTAACAGCAAGTAGCACAATAAGAAAAGAATTAAAAAAGGTACCCGATAGAGGAGATAACAAGTTGTTTGGAAAGAAAACCTTAGACAACTAAATTAATTAGCTTATATATATTATATATAGAAGTGAACGATTAAAGTCTTAATTATTATAGTCTTTAATTATTAATAAAAGAGGAATACTAGGGACAGCAATTTTTGTGATTTATAGCCATCAAATAACCATCAATGATGGTTTTAATGGTGTGAGATTTCATTCAATGGTTCACTTTTTTTTTGTGGTTACATGCTGGCCAAAATTTAAGAAAGTTGTTGGTCTTAAACTTTTTCTTTAATAAAATATATATATAACATGATGAATGAGCTCGATAAGATGATATGGAAGTGGGATAAAATAAATTACTACTCACTTGGCAGCAAGCCAGCAACCGGCGCCGCAGCCACATCTCATGTTCCATCAAAAAATAACATAAAAAATAAAAAATTTTACTTATCTATGCTTTCTTCAGTTCTTTATTAATGTTGACTTCACAATATATATAATTCCAGCTCTTAATTAATCGTCAATTCACTCCTATCCTCTTAATATTAATTTGTATAACTAGCTTCTGCACTCCATTCTTGTGCCAAGTTGCTTCATTATCATATATTATTGTTTCAATTTAAAAGAAAAAATAATGAAAGAAATTTACATGTACGCAGGCGATAAACATTCTTTCGTTGCTAAGATATTATATGGCCACAGAGAACATGGTCCAACTATATAACAATATATATTTCATAATCATTTACGTAATTGCTAGCGTTTAATTATCGTTTACTATATATAACACCAAACAGACTTTTCTTTTCTTTCTTTTTAATATACATAATTTGGTTTAATGGTGTTGATTATTAGAATGTGTATTAGTCACGTGGGATTGTTGTGGGAGGTAACGAAGATAATAATAAATAATAAACATAGGTTGTATGAGGTCTTGCAACAAGTTGACAACTTCAAGATCTAATTAATATATTAAATATTCCCAAAGTTTACTTTTATTCTTATATCGTTATATGAGATTTCGTGCGGGGATCTTATTCCATTTCCGTGCATGATGACAGATCTCTAGTTAAAATTCAACGGTTACACAAATTAAAATTAATCTCGGTACCCTCTCTTAATTATTTCAACTTAAAAAGGTTTACTCAAAATGAATCTTGTCGAATTGTTCTCTGTTGGCAGACACATAAACGGATTCCTCCCTACAAATATGTGTACTAATTAAGTAATTAGGTTATCTGTCCACTGCAAAATTACAATATTGCGCCTGCATGCCTGGCCTAGCAATATATGCGGCGAGAAAAAGAGAATATATATGGAAGGAGCTATATATATGTATATCTTTATATATGAACTAATATTTTTATCAGTAATAATATTAAGAAAATATAAATCTTTTAAAATTATATCAGCTTTCACATTATAAATAATGACACAAAAAAATTTGTAACACTAAACTACTTTTATAAAAAGGTTAGTTGTAAGGAACAAAAAGTTAAGACTAGAGCCTCTGTAAATAAAAAATTAAATAATAAATTTTTTTGTTGTTATTTTCATACAAAATAGTTTAATTTTTTATTAATAATTAATTTTAACATTTGTTATCTAAAATTTAAAAGAATTTAATGTGTATATTTTTATATTTGATTATGTATTAAGTCTTTTACACAAATAGAAATAATTAATTTTTATGCTTGTTATTTAAAAATAATATTTTTTTTCTATATATATAAAAATATAATTAGATATTAGCATAAAAAAATTTATATTAATAGTTATAAAATCAACTCAATTTTTTTTAAAATACTTAAATCTTGATTCTAACTTTTAATCACAATATTAATATTTTTTTAAAAATTATATGTAATAAATATTTGAAGAAAAAAAATAAAAATATAAATTAAAAAGATAAACAGTAAAAATTTAAAATTAAATAAAATATATACATATATAATGATATTTTTTATTTAAATTATATTATGTTGTTAATTTTATTTTTTGTAGAATAGAAAGGTAGAGAAAAATAGAGAATGAGAGAAAAGAAAGAGAAAGATAAAGAAGAAGAATGAGAGAGAGAATTTGTTAATTTTGGAAGTTAAGAAAAAATTTTATTTTAATTATAATGAAAAAATATTTGGTGAGATATTTTGATTTGTCAAATTATTAATATAAAATATAAATTATAAATTATATATAGAGTGAAAAAAATAGAGAGAAATAGAAAAAAAGAGAGGTAGATAAGAGAATGAAGAAGGAGGTTTACTAATTTTAGAGAAAAATATTTTTTTTAAATTTTAATAAGAAAGTGTTATGGGACACATTTTAGTTATTAAATTAGTTAGTAATATATAAATATAATATATAATATAGCTATATTTTAATTTTAATTTAATTTGATTTTAATTAGAGAATGTCATGTTGTAGATTTTGATTGTCAAATTTATAATTAATCATTAATAATGATATATAAGAGAGATAAAATGAATAAAAGAATAAGAGAGATAAAAAAAGAATTTTTTTTAATTTTAAAAAAATATTTAATTTTAGTTATAATAAAAAAATAATATATAACACCTTCTAATTGTAAAATTAATAATATACGAATAAAGGTGGCCTTGACTAACATGTAATAAGAGGTAGCAGCAGCTTTAAGAGCGTGCGGTACTTGCTTGGAAAGTTCAACGCATGGAATGTGGAGGATCAACCCTTCTAAATTCTAATCAAGTACAGTGTAGGCATGTGCATGCCCTACCTAATAATGTTATTAATTAACTTCTTAGTATCATTTTCTAATGCATGTGTGTGGGGTTAGACGGCTTAATCACGTAGCCTACTCTAAACTAATGAGGAAAAAGCCTATGATTCTGCTATTAATGTCAAAGTAGAGTTGAAGGAATATGCTTCAATTCCGTGTAATCAAGGGACAGTGTTGTCTTTTTGTGATGGTTAGGGTTCTAAATTCTAATTATAAGATAGCTAGCTAGCAAGCCCACTGGCCACTGGCCTCTATTGATCTTAGTAATTAAAATAAAGTAGATAGAGTTACTAATTAACTTAATATGATTCAATTGGGTTTTGTAAACTTTTAATTAAGAGAAGCATTAAAAGTCAAAGCTAAGCATAGATGTGTCCTTTGTGTGAGATGAGGGATTTGACTTTGGTGCCTCACCATTTATATGGAACCATAGATATTATATTCTTCAACACAAAACAAAGATGAAAACTGATCTCTCTTTGCACATAGATGCCGAGCAAGAACAAGAAAACAAACAAGAGGACGATGTTGATGTTGATGTTGAGGAAGAAATGAAACAAACACAGCTGCAATTAGAAGCTGGAGAAATAGAAGAAGATGTTGTATCTTTGCAAGACAACAAGAACTATAAAACTAGAGAGGTGCAATAATAATTCTTTTCAATGCAATTAACAATGTTACACTCTTATAATATATTGTGCATGATGATTTTGGCAGCAGGAGGAGGACCTGAATGTGTTACAAATGGAGATGGATCGCATCAAAGAGGAGAATAAAGCTCTGAGGAAACTGGTGGAACAAACTATGAAAGACTACTATGATCTCCAAATGAAAATTTCCAACAATTATAATAACAAACACATCAAGGTACATGGACCAATTTTAATTTCCTTTATCGAAATATGTTCCCTGTTTTATTTATTAATTACTACTAGCTAGCTATTATATATTAATATATAAACATATATAATTTAGGATCTTGAAATTTCTGTCCAAAGGGCATCACCGACAATTCATGATGATGATGATGAACTGAGTTTGTCACTGAGGTTGAATAATACAAGTAGCACATCATGGAGGATTCATCAACAAGGGAGGGTCACAGATAATATTATTAATGAAAAACTAATTTCAAGTTTTGCATCATCATCATCATCAGCATCACTGCAGAACAAGTTAATAATAAGGGGAACAACACATGATGATACTGCTATCACTACTCATCATCATAATCTTTCTGCAGCAGCTTCCACCACTACTCCAAACAGAAAACCTAGGGTTTCTGTTAGAGCCAGATGCGAGGAAGCCAAAGTCAGTAGTACTAATACTCACTCTCATCACCATTTCTAAGCATCATATTAATTTGAATAGCAGATATCATAGTTTCAACTAGTGTGTGATGGATTATGATATATATACAGATGAATGATGGGTGCCAATGGAGAAAATATGGCCAAAAAATTGCAAAAGGGAATCCATGCCCTCGAGCTTATTATCGTTGCACCGTAGCCCCGGGTTGCCCCGTTAGAAAACAGGTATAACAACTCACATACAGATATCTTTATATAATAATTTTTAACTATCAATTTTCCATGAAGATGCTAATGAGTTATAGCTTAAATGGCATAGTCTCCCCATACTCAATTAAGAGGTTGCGGATTTGAGTCTCCTATCTTTGATAAAAAAAAAAAAAAAAAAAATTTCCATGAAGACGTCTGTATTTTAGTTTTGATCGTATCTTTCGAATGAATTAGATAGTATAGTGTAATGTTTATATGATAATTTAATTAATAGGTGCAAAGATGCTTGGATGACATGTCAATACTAATCACAACGTATGAAGGGACACATAATCATCCACTGCCGGTGGGTGCAACTGCCATGGCCGCAACAGCTTCTGCACCTGCTTCCTTTGCCCTTTCTCATGGTGTCTCTGCATCACAACCTCACTTTCCATGGATCACCAATAATAATATTAATATTAATAATAATAACGTGTCGGCAATAGCCTCAGATCCTAACAAGTTCAAGGTTGCGGTTGCGGCAGCCATAACAACTCTCTTCACCAATAATAATAATAAAGAAAGCCATCATCATCATCACGGTGGTAATGTAGCCAATTCATCATTATTTGCTACTGCAGGTACCTCTAATAACAACACCAGTAACTGGATCATAGAATCTCTCTCCAGAAACGTTAAGCCCAATTGATTGATATTCATCATATATATTTTATTGAGAAAAATAAAGTAAAAGAGAGGTTGATGTGAGTTTCTGTTTGAACACAAAGTAAACATTACTGTTGATGTTTTCTTAATGTAGCAGCTATATATTAGTGTAGTTTTCTTATGTTTTAGTATTATTATATCAATTAAAAGTATTGTAAGTCTTTAATTTCTTCAACTGTATACGATATATGTACATGCAAGTGTGTCTAATTAATAACATATTATTATTGTGCATTTTCAATTTTGTTTGTCGTGTATATATATTTGGTATTTTACGTTGTAGGATACTTTTATACGTTTGGTAATCATCACTCTGATTTTTTTTAATGCACAAATAAATGTAGATAGGTTCTCATCATCTACAATTCATTAATTCTCAATGCTTATATTGAGGTTGCAAAAAGGTGCAGAAACAAACCATGGACTTGATTTTCGTTGGGCTTAATCCTGAGGTGGGCTTTGTATAAAAGCAGATTGAAAAAGGGTTCTTTTAAGTAATAATGCTCATTTGAGACCCAAAAGATCCTTTTAAAAAGTCGCAGCTGAGGCCCAGCACAGTTGGTATACCTGTCCACCTCATATAACGCTGCACCCGGGTTCAAATTCCAGCTGAGGCTGGTTGTTGGTTTAAAAACTCATGATACCCATGGTAGTGTGTGAGTGTGTTGTGTGTGTGTGAAACATGGGTGTAGTAATGCCTAGGATTGGGAGCTGTCCAATCCACTTGACAAAAAAAAAAAAGTCCTAATGTTCTTGTTTATTTATTTCTGTAAAAATAAGTGTCACGGTAAAAAAAAATATTAAATATTTATAGAGAAGATTTTAGCTAATCATCCCAATGCCCCTCATAAAAAATATTCACAACTGAAAGGAAAATTCATTTTTGTAAATATCTTTAGAAAAAATAATAAATGTGCAAATTACCTTGCGCATTGTTCTTGCCTGGTTGTGGTCGAGCTATATCTCTTCACGGGAGGTGGGTTGGCCGACCTTGTGAGTGAACCGTAACACGTCCCGACCACCAAGTGAAAAAAGAGGGGGAGCACCTGCAAAAAGCACTCCGACGCTCAAGTCAGTTAATGAGAATTATATGGAGAGTTTTTAACTTAGAACGATGATCTACCTTTTCAACTCCGACTGCTCGTTTTATAAGTCGGAGGTGATGATTGTTTGGGTCTGAATTGGCCGTTTCTGTGTAATCGATCATAGAGGTTTAATGTCATAAAGTCGGCAGAGTTAATGTGCCGATTTAAAAAGAGATTTGCCGAGCTATAATTCGTAACTGACGTATAACGGTTGTATCACAGCCCCCAAGCTTAGCCTGTATTTTAAATGAGGCAGGTTGAGCTTTTGAATCCATATAGCTGAATTATAGCTCGGAGTAAAGAAGGATCCCCCAGTTCAACTTGACTCATTTTCTTATAATGCTGATAAAAATTATTATTTAAATGAACAGTAACGGTCATGGTAGCATGAATTAATGATTGTCAACACTTCTCAATGCAAGGCTCAAGTTCCTAAGTAGGTTTGGAACCGTTGCAAGTGGGTTTTGGGTTAATGGCCATGATTAAAACTTGGAACTGAAAGAGTTTCATTAAATGAATGGGAAAGAGAATTTTTTCTTTTCACGTTACGCTTTTCGTGGGATCATAGCTACTGCTTGAACTGCAACCTTCTTCAAAAATAATGAGTAGAAGAGGTTAGTAACTGTAATTTCTTACTTGCTGTCTTTCTGATTTCTAGCTTTGAGAAAAGGGAAAATGAGTGACAAAAAGGCAAAAGCTTTACCTAAGATAGAAGATGATGATTCTTATGAGTGGGTTGATGGTGATGTGAAAATAAGGGCCTCTCTGTTCTTTGACAGAGAGAGTGTCGAAGGACTAAACCTGTCAAAGATGGTCAGACCAGGTTTTCATGTTGAGTTATTGCCATGCAACCGCATGGATCGAGTTTTTCACAGAAAGAAAGATTTTGAAAACTTTTATATGTACAGTTGTGTTCTTGAGGAACTGTTTGTAAAACTGCCTTTTACGAGTTTTGAATGTGATTTGTTAACCCAAATGAATTGTGCACCCTCTCAAGTCCATCCTAACGGATGGGCGTTTGTTAAATGTTTTCAAATTGTAATGGAGTTTTTGGAGATTGAGCATGATTTAGAATTGTTTTTTTCGTTGTTTCAAGTAAAGGGTGTATGGAAAGGCCTTTGGATTAACCTGAACAGTACCCCTGGGTTTTCTGTTTTCAAACTATATAAATCTTCTTTCAAAGATTTTAAGAAAATATTTTTCAAGGTAAAGTCTGTGGATGAAGAATTTCTATTCTATTTAGATGAAAATCTTGGGGAAAAATTTCCCCTTTACTGGTGCTGTCAACCTAATCATATCTTAGGTCCCGAGCTAATAACACCTCGGAATGAGTGCATAATAAGTTTTTTTTATGGAAATGGTTGATCGGGGTGGTTTAGTATCTGTGTCGGACCTGCTTCCTTGGGAAGAGGATAGAGCTTCTGTTGTTCAATATTTCGGTGAGGCGTTGTTTGTGCTACCTATGTTAGATTTATCTTTTGTTTTTCATCATGCTTAACGGTCTTTGTTTTACTGTTTTGTTTATTAGGTGGGAGATATCCTGGAGTTTCTGCTTCGAGCATGAGGGCTCGGTTCAAAATGAAGAACTTTGAGGGGTCCTCTTCAAATGTTGAGAAGGTAGAAGGTGAGGCTGAAGTGAATCAACCGGCACAGAAGAAGAAGGGGATTGTTTTCAAGAAGAGAAAATCTGAAGTGATTAATCTAGAGGAAGGGGATAAGGTGGTACCATTAAGTGAATTATCAAATTTTACTGTTAAGCAAAAAAACTTCATTCTTTTGAAGAGGAGGGTGATGGTTCCTCTGTGTGGGATAAAAAGTTCCCTTTCAACGTCTTGGCAGATGAAATTGTTCAGTTTGCTCCCGACGTTGCCCGTATTGAAGAGGTTGGGGATGTTGGCATAGACCAATTCATGCAGGTCAGTTGGGTTTTATACATGTGTATGTGTATTTTTTAAGAATATTGGAGTAATTAAATTTTTGCTGTTTGAACAGGTTTTGGGTTTTCGGCTAGTCAGTATTGGACGAAGTCAAGAAAAAAGGCATAAGAGGATACTTGAGAGTAGTTTAGAAGTTGCTGACCTAAAGGAACAAGTCAAATCGAAGGAAACTGTTCTTACCGAGCTGAAAAAGGAGCTGTCAGTTGCGAAAGAAAAACTGAAACTTGAGAAAGAGGAACACGAAAGAGCGGTAGAGTCTCTAGGAAAGAAGGTAAACGAACTGTCCACAATGAGTGACCAAATCATTGAGGTAACATCGAAATTGAAGCATATGGAGTCCAGCCGTGAAGCTGAAATCCTCGATGCTTTCGCCGAGGGCTTTGAACGCGCTGTTATTCAGGCGAAGTTCTTGCATCTTGAAGAGGATTTCGCTGCTATGGATCCGAGCAAGGTAGTTCGGAATGGTCAGCTAGTTGATGACGAAGAAGTCGTGGAGGAGGAGGGGGATAAAAATTTGGCCGATTAAGAAATATTTGAAGTATTTATATTTATATTTAAGTTATGCGATATTATGATAGTTGAGAGATGTGAATACTCTCATAAAGACTGTTTATTTTGAGTAGGGTATTTATAATCCCCTTAATGACTGGTATCTTGTTTGTTTGATAATATATTTGTATGGACTTTTTCCAAAAAGTTTTGGCGTATATCCCCATATGGGGTTTGATTATTGCAATGTGCTGAAAGATTATCAGCTGTTGTGTTTGCGCACTTGATACGAATGCGACTTTCATTTTAATAAGTTACTTTTTTGTGAATTGATAGGTATATA
This sequence comes from Arachis hypogaea, assembly GCF_003086295.3. Taxonomy (NCBI): domain Eukaryota; kingdom Viridiplantae; phylum Streptophyta; class Magnoliopsida; order Fabales; family Fabaceae; genus Arachis; species Arachis hypogaea. The sequence continues at coordinate 11,111,038 of NC_092055.1, forward strand.
GCGTAGGATTATCATAAACAAAATAATTCATAAGAAGAAGAAAATAAGTATTGTTTTGATGCAGTACCTTTACATCCTGAACTAGGTAAGCTAGCCTCGTTAAAACCTCCTTGAGCAAAACCCAATTATGGGAAAAATCTCGAGGTAGAAAAAAGAGTACTAGCCCTCTGCAGTATGTTAACTATAATATTGCTTTAAAGAATTCACATTCCAAGTGCTAGGAAGTTTAGTTCCATCTAATTGTTCCAAAAGGTATGCTCCTCTGCCGAGTACTTGATTGATTCTGTAAAGGCCTTCCCATGTCGCTGCGAGTTTGCCATGCATACGCGGTCTTCGTGCTTCCTCGGTTTTCCTCAATACTAAGTCCCCGACATGAAAAAATCTTGGTTTTACCCTTTTATTGTGGTGTTGACCTAGTCGCTGTTGCAAAGCCTTATGATTTATGGCCGCTGCGACCCGCACCTCCTCAATTAAATCAAGCTCGGCTCGCCGAGCATGTTCATGATCCTCGCTTTTTGTTCTTAAGGAGCCCTGTGAGATTTCAATTGGTATCATCGCTTCCGATCCGTATACCAGACGAAATGGTGTCTCTTTAGTTGTCGAGTGTGTTGAGGTATTATATCCCCATAAGATCTCTGGGACTAGTTCGGCCCATAGCCCTTTAGCGTCATCGAGCTTCTTCCTTAAAGCCTGGAGGAGGACTTTGTTGGCAACTTCGGCTAAACCGTTGGACTGAGGATGCTCTACTGAGGAGAAATGCTGCTTAATCTTTAAATTCTGTAAAAAAGACTGAAAATTATGGTCGGTAAACTGGCGACCATTATCAGTTATGATGTGACGAGGTATACCAAATCTGCAAATTATCCTTTGCCAAACAAATGATATCATTTGAGCCGATGTAATTCTGGCTAGGGGTTGAGCTTCGATCCATTTAGAAAAGTAATCAATTGCGACAACTAAATATTTTACCTGTCTTGGGGCTGTGGGGAAAGGTCCCAGAATATCCATTCCCCACTGATTAAATGGCCAGCTTACCGTTGACTGATGCAAATCCTCGGCGGGAATATTAATAATCAGGGCGTGCTTTTGGCAGTGGTCGCATGTTCGGACCTTTTTCTGACTGTCTTCCCATATGGTCGGCCAGTAAAAACCAGCACGAAGAATCTTTTGTGCTAGACTTCTTGCTCCTGAATGTATTCCGCAGATTCCCTCATGAACCTCGGCTAAGGCTAGGTCGGCCTCTGACCTGTCTAAGCATTTTAATAATGGTCGAGAATAACCTCGCTTGTACAATTTATTATTCAGCAATGTAAAGAAAGATGCCTGTCGTTTGAATTTTTTAAGGTCTGGTAACCCTTGTGGGAGCTCTCCATTTTTAAGGTAATGAATGTATGGCTTTTGCCAACTGTCCTCATTGTCTATATGAAAGATGCTAATTATATTTATGCTCGGTTCATGAAGAGTGGATTGTAGAAGTGATGCAGTGTGTGACTGAGTGGTAGCTAGCTTAGATAAGATATCTGCATTGTGATTTTGATCTCTTGCTATATGGTTAATTTCAATTTTTGAAAAATGATGCATGAGGTCTTTAACAATAGCCAAATACTTTGATAAAATTGGATCCTTAGTTTGAAAACTCTGATTTACTTGTTGAACAACTAAAAGAGAATCACAATAAACTTGTAAATTTTCAATATGCAGTTCAATTGCTAACCTGAGCCCAGCTAATAGGGCTTCATACTCGGCTTGATTATTGCTGGCCTTAAATGAGAATCGAAGAGAATGTTCAATAACAATCCCCTCAGCATTTTCCAAAAGTACTCCTGCTCCAGATCCATGAGGGTTTGAGGCTCCATCAACAAATAGTTTCCAACTTACAGTGTCTGTATCCGAGTTTGATCCTGTGAATTCGGCCACGAAATCAGCTAGGTACTGCGACTTGACGGATCCTCGTGGTTGATAGTTGATGTCAAACTCTGAGAGTTCAATGGACCATTTGATCAACCTTCCTGCAAGCTCGGGCTTGGTGAGTATTTGTCGTAGTGGCTGAGAAGTTCTAACATTGACAGTGTGACTCTGAAAATAGGGACGTAAACGCCTTGCCGAAAATACTAGGGCATATGCGAGCTTCTCTAATCTCGGATAGCGAAGTTCGGCATTCTGTAATGATTTGCTCACGAAATAAACCGGGCGTTGAGCTTTCTCATTTTCTGCAACAAGGACAGAACTAATCGCCATATCAGTAATTGACAAATATAAATATAATGGTTCGCCGACCTTAGGCTTCTGTAAAACAGGGGGTTCGGAAAGAAATCGCTTTAGACTTTGAAAGGCCGTTTCACAGTGTTCATCCCATTGGAAAGTCGTTTTTTTCTTCAAACATTGAAAAAAGCTGAGTGATTTGGACGCCAAGCATGGTAGGAATCTGGATAACGCTGCTAACCGCCCTGTTAATCGCTGAACCTCTTTGATGTTTGTAGGACTCGTCATGTCAAGGATTGCTTGGCATTTTTCAGGATTTGTCTCAATTCCTCGGCTAGTGAGGATAAAGCCGAGGAATTTTCCCCCTCGAACACCAAAGGCACATTTCTCCGGGTTGAGTCTCATGCTATAAGCTCGGATTTGGCCAAAAATTTTGGTAAGGTCTTCAATATGGGAGTGGCCGACCTTCGTCTTGGCGACCATATCGTCGACATACACTTCAGTATTCCGACCTATCTGTTGTTCGAAGACCTTGTTCATCAGTCTCTGATATGTTGCACCTACATTCTTTAAGCCAAAAGGCATGACATTATAGCAATAATTACCATATTCAGTAATGAAGGCTGTTTTTTCTTGGTCTGATGGATGCATAAGGATCTGGTTGTAACCAGAGTATGCGTCCATGAAACTCAGGGTACCATAACCACAAGAGTTATCTACTAAAGTATCGATAGAAGGCAGAGGGTAGGCATCCTTAGGACATGCTTTATTTAAATCAGTAAAGTCGACGCACATGCGCCATTTACCATTATTTTTCTTTACCATGACGATGTTGGCTAGCCAAGTTGTAAACCTGATCTCTCGGATGAAATTTGCATCGATGAGCTTTTTAGCCTCAGCCATGGATGCTAGCCGCTTCTCGTTTCCAAGATTTCACTTTTTCTGAGATATTGGTCGGGCTGCCAGGTTCAGTGCCAGTTTATGAGTGATAACAGATGGATCAATGCCTGGCATGTCTCCAGATGTCCAAGCAAATAGATCGATGTTTTCTCGCAAAAAGTGGACGAGCTTTTCCCTTTCCTCGTCTTTTATAGAGGATCCTATGAAAGTGAACTTCATTGGGTCATCAGTTAACATGAGCTTTGTTACCTCTTCATTCGGCGAAGGACGATCTTGAAAATCGGCTCTTGGATCAAGCTCGGCCAGTATTGGCTGCTCGTCATTGATAGAGTTTATACGTCGCTCGCTATTTCTTTTGATAGGTTTTAGGCTTGTATTATAGCAATACCGAGCTTCTTGCAAGTCGCCATGGATCGTTGCCACAATATTGTCCTGCACAGAAAACTTGACACACAAATGAACGGTGGATAAAATTGCAGTAAATCTATTTAAAAAAGGTCTTCCTAAGATAAGGTTATAAGGGCTAAAACAGTCAACAACAAGATACTGGATGTCATGCGTTTTAGATAAAGGCTGCTCACCGAGTGTGGTTTGCAACCACACTGAACCCATGACTAGAACGCGTTCTCCTGAAAATCCGACCAAGTCTCCTGCAGATGGTTGTAAAATGTTAGTACTTAGCTTCATTTTTTCAAATGTAGTAAAAAATAGTACATCAGCACTGCTGCCTGGGTCTAGCAGCACTTTCCAAACTATTAAATCGCCTAATTGGATGGAGATGACAACGGGGTCATCCAGGTTGGTATCTTGGCAGTTAAAATCGGTCTGATAGAAAGTCATTTCCGGAACTTCTTGCACTGGTTGAGGACTGTTGGTTGTAGCTCCAAGTGCCAACATGGCCCTGTATGTCCGTTTTCTTGCCGAACTTGTTTGGCCACCCCCGGCATAACCGCCCGAGATGCAGTTGATTATGCCCCTAGGTTGAGCAGGGGCTTTTTCTTTGTCCTTTGATGATGAAGATGTTCCTACAGGGGCTGGATCGGAAGTCGGAATAGCTCTTTTCTGCATATGACCTGAAATAAATTTATTAAGGTGTCCCTGTCTTGCTAAGCGCTCTAAGAGGTCTTTGGCGATCACACATTCGTCGGTTGTATGACCATACTTCTGATGGAATGTGCAATACTTAGATTTGTCGACATTTTTTGGTTCGGAATAACTGCCAGCTTTTCGAGGAGGTTTAATCAATTTGGAATTCAAAATTTCTTTAATGATATCGTCTCTCTTCGCGTTAAACTGGGTGTACGTCTCATAACGGGGAGTAGGTCTGAAGCTCTTCTTATTGTCTCAGGGCCTATCATCGTCTTTAGTAGTTGACGACTTTTCGGCTTTGCGGGCTTGTCGAAGCTCTTCAATATCGATTTGCCCTTTTGCTTTTTCTCGAAACTCGGCCAAGGTCTTCGGCTTGGCTACTGCGATGGTTTCCTGAAATTTTCCTGGTCGGAGGCCGCTTTTAATGGCATGGAGATGTACTTCAGGATGAAAATCGGGGATGTGCATAGCTATCTTAGTAAAACGGGTAATGTACTCCTTCAGACTTTCTTGAGGGCCTTGCTTAATAGTCGTCAAGTAGTCGGAATCATGCAAATATATTGCTGATGCTGCAAAATGATCTTCAAACTGCTTGGCTAACTCCTGGAAACGTGAGATTGAATCTGCAGGCAGAGAACAAAACCAGTCAAGTGCAGGACCATCTAAAAAGGATGGAAAACAACGGCATAAAATAGGATCAGATGCACCGTTAACGATCATGATAGATCGGAATTTTTTGATATGTTGTTTTGGATCTCCTAAGCCATCATATGGAGTTAAAGTCGTCGGCAATGTAAATTGTCTAGGTAGTTGAAAATTCATGATTTCAGCTGTGAAAGGCCCTGCCGAGTTGTCAGGTTCATCTTCCTCGTCATTCGGCGAGGTTTCGTTATTATGAGGACCTCCGCCTTCATCGTCCTGAGGAGTCTCCGAAACATGCGTCGGTTGGGATTGACGCTCATCATTGGCATTTCGCTCATGATGGTTGTCGTTATGCTCAAGGCGAGCGTTGGTTATTTGCTAAATTTGTTGCTGCATTCTTTGATTTTCCTCCGCCATACGTTGATTTGCCTCAGCCATGCGTTGATTTGCCTGCTGAAGCTCGGTTACCATCCGAAGGAGTTCGGACATAGTAGGAGGAGGCGCGTCAGCCATTATTAAACGTTAGGGTGTTTGGGGCCTGTAAAGAAAATTTTCTAAACCCTCGGACCCACGGTGGGCGCCAAATGTTCTTGCCTGGTTGTGGCCGAGCTATATCTCTTCACGGGAGGTGGGTTGGCCGACCTTGTGAGTGAACCGTAACACGTCCCGACCACCAAGTGAAACAAGAGGGGGAGGACCTGCAAAAAGCACTCCGACGCTCAAGTCAGTTAATGAGAATTATATGGAGAGTTTTTAAACATAGAACGATGATCTACCTTTTCAACTTCGACTGCTCGTTTTATAACTCGGAGGTGATGATCGTTTGGGTCTGAATTGGCCGTTTCTGTGTAACCGATCATAGAGGTTTAATGTCATAAAGTCGGCAGAGTTAATGTGTCGATTTAAAAAGAGATTTGTCGAGCTATAATTCGTAACCGACGTATAACGGTTGTATCACGCATAAAAACTTAAGCTGATAGGTAGCGTTTGTTTTGAGGTACTGAGAGACTGAGACTTAGTATCATGTTAGTTCAGATATTGATACTAACATTTTTGTCTGTCTCCAAAATTTCAGTATTTCAGTACCTCCAAAAAATGGAGACATAGGGAACTAAAATTTTTAGAGATGGAGACTGAAACTTTAACAACATTTTATACCTAAAATACCCTAATTTCAATTTTACCCTTTGTGCAAATTAAATTAGAGTTTCATTCTTGTTTCAATTACTGTCTCCCATTTTGTACCAAACAGAATACTGAGATTTATTTCAATTTCTGTCTCTTAATCTCTGGCTCTCAATTTCTGTCTCTCAGTCTCAGTCTTTCCGTCTCTATCTCTCCACCAAACGCTACCATACTTTTGGGATAGTGGGATACCCTTTCTATAGAAGTGGTGAACACTTTTTGACGATGAAAAAGAGACATTCTTATTTCCGACTTGTTTGTATTTGAGTTTTTGAGCTTTTAATAATCCCATTTTAATGCCAAAAATAAAGTGTCATGGTAAAAAATGAATGAATAAATAAATGAATATAGCAAAGAAATAAATAAAAATATATTAAATAAAAAAAAAGTTAAGGGAAGAATTATGTTTTGATTTTTATAGTCTTATATCTTAATTATGGTTTAATTTTTATATTCTTAATTTCTCAAGGAGGCTAGCTTCTCATTAAATAAAGTATAGAAAATATTTCAAGTGTATTATTGGAAGTATCAGTGTTCTAATTATTTTAACTGTTGATCTGAATTAAAAAAAATATATAATATATATTAATTAAAATTAACTGTTAAAACAACTGAAACACTGGTGCTCTTTGATGAACTTGAAATATTTCCTAAAATATATATTCTATGAATCAACTAAATAGGTATTTACCATATTAGCATGGGAAGATTCTGGAGTACCAGGTTACAAGTCAAAACAAATATTAAATTCTACATTTTATGGTTAGATTAGTACACAAACACAATTGACAAATGTTGGATCATAACAATGAATATTGAATTATATATACGCTTTCTGAGTCCAACATCCTCATCCCGCTTTATTATTTCTTAATGGCGAGAGGAAAAGAAAAAAGCTTTTTCTTCACCTTCTTTATTATTCTTTTTTGGGAGGGAGTGGAAAGCAAAAAAAAAAAAAAGCTTTTGAATGTGCTAAAAGGCCCCATAGGCTTATAATAAGATAGATTCCTTTTTTTCTAAATAGATGTTATATTGGTGTATTGCACAAATGTAAATTAAAAGAGTAAAATACTAACATAGGAATTAAATCATTTTGGTGAAGCAAAAAAGACATTTTAATTTTGTTAGGGTGAAATCAGAGTATCTTGTTAGGGTAAAAAAGGAATATAATTTTGATGGCCAAACTCGATTCTACAAGAGAATATTATATACACCCAATAAGCCTAGTTCATATTTAAATTTCGTAGCATTTAAAGATTTTTTGAAAAATAGAAATAAAAAATTGCAAGTTACAATCAATAGTACGTCATGCAGTAGGTAGCCGTACACGTATGTAGGATAGTTGAATCGATGTTAAGACTTTATAAGCCAGAGATAGTGTCATAGTGAGGTAGATATTTATTTCATAATCTGTTGGTCTAAACAAGTGTATGTGTATGTATGTATGTATGTATGTATGTATGTATGTATGTATGTATGCAACATGTTATTGGTGTTTCATTGATCATTGTCTGGGTCTGGCACAAATTGGCGGCTCAGTGTGAAATGGAAAGAACTCAAACATTAATTATGCTTGATTAGTTCTTAATCTTGTTAAAAATTATCGTCAAAGTTCACGGATTAAGCGTATGGGAATTTGATTCCGGATTCAAATAACATAAATGTATACAAACGTGCAAGAATGCATGCATGTTATCAACTTTTACAATGAGAGTGATGTATAAAACGACAGAGATTGAATTCAAAACCTGTGGAGTTCAAACTGACACATTTTTTTTTCTTCAAGAATTCGACTGAAAAACTATAATCAGGACTTTTGACAATTCTATAAAATAAGATTTTTATATTTATCTAAAAGTTATGATGTTGTGTAATATGAGTAAATAGTTAAATTTGTGTTTAAAAAATTATTTGTTTTTTAAATTAATTTTTAAAAGATTTTTTTAATTAAATTTGTCTTTTAAATATTTTAATAAGATAGTTATTTTAGTTATTTTATCATCTTTGTTGTTGATAACGTTAAAATGTATTAATGTGACATATTAAGTGATATCATACTCATCATAATATATGCTTTGTAGTCTTAATTAGTTGATAATATGATAAATTTATAAAATTAGAATCAAATTAACCCTAATTTAAGAGGATCTAGAGGCATTGAAATATTTCAATTTAGAGTTAAAATAATTTAGTTTTATAAATTTATTATATTAGCAACCAATTAAAAGACTATTTATTTTTTAAATTAGTTTTTAAATTTTTTAATTAAATTTATCTTTCAAAAATTTTAAGTTAATTATCTTAATTATTTTGTTATTTTTGTTATTGAGGTGTTAAAATGTGCTAATATAATACATTAAGTAATATCATACTCATTACAACATACACTTTGTAGTTTTAATTAATTGACAATATGATAAATTTATGAAATTAAAATAAAATTAACTCTAATTTAAAGGAGATCTAGAAGTATTGAAATATTTTAATTTAAAGTTAATTTGATTTAATTTTATAAATTTAGTATATTAAAAACCAATTAAAACTATCAAATATGTATTATAATATTATTTAATATATCATATTAACAAATTTTGACATTATTAATAACAAAAGTATAAAATAACTAAAGTGACTAAGAACAAATAATCTTACGAATTTGAACCTTTACTTTAACAATATTTCTTAAAATAAAACCACATTAAAAACATTTGTTTGAATGCATATTTCCTTTAAAACAAAAGAATAACTTTTATTTCCTCAAAGCCCCAAAATTTTTAAAGTATTTTTACTATAGTTTTGTACAAGGAGAAATTCTCTCATATAATAATAAAAATGTATTCAAATTTAAAAAAAATGTATATCCTCGTAATTGTATTACATTCTTATGAAACATATATAAAACATGTAAGATATACTTTCTTTGATTGTAAAAATAATTAAAAAAAAAAACAATTCAATCGTCTTAGAAAAAACAAGAATTAAATTAAACCAATTTATTTTAATTCTTTCCAAATTTTTGGATTGATATTAAACATAATTTATAACAAAAAATCAAAAGTTCTTATAGGGGATATACGATTTTGATTTTTTTTTTAATTTTTCTAATAAAATTATTATATGGGTTTTAAGATCACTAATTAAGATTATTTATTTTAAATTTTTTTTATTTTAATTTATATATATTTTTACACATAAATGTTATGAAAACTTATATTTTATAATTTTAATATATTTTCTATATTTAACATGATAAAAGATATAACCATATTAAAATATAAATATATATTGATAATGAATTATATGATTAATTTAGCGGTTGATTTTATTTGCAGATAATATTTTTATAGAAAAAAACATTGTCAACGAAAGAAAAAGAACCTCTATTAACTGCGTTAAGACAAGACAAGACAAGAACAGGGTATTGCCTTGAATTCCGCTGATGAAGCCACGTGGCTAAACGAGGTTTCTCCTTATCTTTGGTAATATAAGTACAATCATTGCCCAATAATTTACTTATCCGACACAGTTTACACCATTGTTCTTTTGCGCTTTCTTCCAATCTGCCGTCTCTCTCTTTTTCTTCTCTTTCTGACATCCTCTGTTTCAGCTTAGAACAGAGCTTTGAGCTTTCACAGAGACCAACAATGGAGGTACAGGGTAAGCGCTTGAAGCCACGCCTCGATCGCCGCAACGCCATGAAGAACATCACTTACAAAGTCTCCTCTTCTTTCACCCCTTCCTCCATTGACCTTCCTCCTTCTTTGAACCACCAAAAAAGCTTCAGGGTCAAGGGCATCGACGACGGCGAGTTTGACCTCATCTTCCGCACCCTCGGTCTCTCTGGACCCGAAGACTTTTCTATTCCAACCGCAGCTTGGGAAAAAGCCCAAAGGTCTCGCCTTTCTCCTTCCCCTGTCACCACCAAGAACATCATCAACCTCCAGGTTGTTGATGAAGCACATGAACACCAAGCCCCACTTCCAATTCCACCTAAAACTGAATCTGGGGTTGGCTTCAATGTCGATGTTAGGCTGAAAAATCTAAGCTTTCAGCAACTTGATGGTGGGGGCATCAAGGGTGTTAGGCCTCCACCGGTGATGTTGCGGCCACCATTTGATGATGATGACAATGATGTTGATGTTGTGGATTCACCTTCGAGGGAACAAGATGAAAGGTACTTTGAAGAGAGTGGGGACCTTGATGTTTCTGATGATGATGATAGTGATGTTGCTAGTGGTGAGGTTTCCGATGATGTTGTTGGCGAGTCAAATGTTCATAACGTGTCTCCAAATGGTTCTTTTAGGAGAACGTTTATGTCGTGGCAAAAGGGCGAGATTCTTGGTAAAGGCTCATTTGGAACGGTTTATGAAGGCTTTACCGAGTGAGTATTCCTTTCTTGAGTTTCTTCGCTTCCATCTTCTTTCAATTCAAGTCATTTTTAGATACTAATATCTTGCCATAAATACTAATATTAGAAAACTCAAGTCATCTTCTTCTAGCTTAATATGTCTAAGCACTAGCAATTAGTTACTATTTGGGAATTTACTTTGGGGCAGATTCAGTTAGTTAATTTTCCCTTACCAATAGCTGATAAATCTTTTATGGCAGTGATGGATTCTTTTTTGCGGTGAAGGAGGTATCTTTGTTGGATGAAGGAAGCCAGGGCAAACAGAGCATTTTCCAACTTCAACAGGTCAGAAATCAGAATCACTCAACTCTTTTCATCTAAAGCTTATATTAGTACATTCCATCTTACAAGTCAATGTTTGATTGTGTGAATATTTTGTGGCCTTCTTTTCAGGAAATATATCTTCTGAGTCAATTTGAACATGAGAACATAGTTAGATATCTTGGCACAGACAAGGTATGCTCGAAATTTTTGACTGAATAAATATTAGTTCTTTATCTATTGAGCTAATGTGGCAACTCTATACAAACTGTTGTAGTTTGATTATGTAAATGATGATTGTATTTTAATCTTTATTTCTCAGGACAATAACATGCTATACATCTTTCTCGAGCTTGTAACAAAAGGATCATTGGCAAGTCTTTATAGAAAGTATCGTTTAAAGGATTCTCAGGTTTCGGCATACACAAGACAGATTCTAAGTGGTTTGAAGTATCTCCATGATCGTAACGTGGTTCACAGGTAACATTGAACTTTTTAATTCTATCTTACTGCAATGTAATAATGATTTTACACCTGCAATATTCTAATGAAAAAAAAAAATCGAATTTCTTTTAGGGACATCAAGTGTGCTAATATATTGGTTGATGCAAATGGATCCGTGAAGCTTGCAGATTTTGGGTTGGCAAAGGTGCCTTTCTTTATCAAAACAATTTCCAAATAGCTGCTAACTACATCTTAAAAATGTGATTTCCAAATGCTAACAACAATCAATTATGTGTTGATCAGGCAACTAAATTAAACGATGTTAAATCAAGCAAAGGTTCTCCATATTGGATGGCCCCTGAGGTTTGTCTCTGCATGTAGTTTCAATCATTTTTAATCTACTTGAAAATTAATGTTACTAACAAAAATTCTGCATTGTTGGATGATAGGTTGTTAACTTACGAAACCGTGGTTATGGACTAGCAGCTGATATATGGAGCTTAGGATGTACAGTTTTGGAGATGTTAACACGGCAACCTCCTTATTCTCATTTAGAAGGAGTATGTCTAACATTTATTAATTTACTATATATAGACATGGATGAAAACTGAGGATGATAGATAGTAATATGTTGAAATTTTTTGTTAAAACTTAAAACAGATGCAAGCGCTATTTCGGATTGGAAGGGGTGAAGCACCTCCAGTTCCTGAAACATTATCAAAAGATGCAAGAGATTTCATAATGAAATGCTTACAAGTGAATCCAAGTAAAAGGCCAACTGCTACTCAGCTGTTGGATCATCCATTTGTAAAGAGGCCACTTCTATCTCCCATAAGTCTTGTCTCTCCACGCATTAATCTTCTTCTGTCTTAAGACCCCTCAGTTACCAACAGGATATAGTGTTGCCATAGGAGTTGAAATGTAAATAGCTAGCTAAGAGGAAAAATAGGTAGCTGACACAGATAAGCAGCATTATTTTATTTTATTTTATTTTTTGTGTGTTTTTGCAGAGTTACATCTGTCATTCAGAAGGTAAAAAATGAAATGTAGGAAAATAACTACCAGTCTTAAGTGGATTTTCAATTTTACAAAGAAAAATACTCAGGTAAGAATATCATGAACATTACATAGTTTAAAACCTATAATTAATTGGCTAAAGATCTCTTGCATAAAGGACAATATCGCATATTCTTTTACTCACCAACTCTCAGAAGAAAAATAGAAGAAAATAAAAAACAGAAGAAACCAAGGAATATTTCTCAACAAATAAACATTTTTATTTCATGGAACTTATAACTATGGTACATATGTTTGCTAGGCAAAATTTTCTAATAAAAAAATAATCTATAATAACCAAGAATCAAAGACGGTGGAAAAAAGAAAATAGTATTTTACAGAAATCAACCTTGTTTTGCTAAGCTAATACTTAATAGGCATGACTACGTATGATGACATAATGTGATTCAAACTTTATTTTACAATTTGACTAATCTTTACATTCAAGAGACTTCTCAAAACATCTACAGCTTGGCACACATGATAACTCGATTTAATAATTGTAATAATAACATCCAAGCACAATTTTCAGCTTAAAAAAAAACAAGTTAAGCACTCGTAGGAGTGTGCAAGTGCAAAATAAAAAAATATACACAATGCGGTTTTTTTTTAAGGGGGGGGGGGGGGGGGTTGGTTTGCATAGATGCTATAGCATATATATGCACAATGCCTCAATCTCTACTCTCAGGCTGGCGATTTGTATTCAATATATTGGTGAATTGGGATGGAAATGAACCCCTGTATGCCTCAGAGACAGCAGTTGCAGTTTCTGATAGTTCCCTATTCATCTCTGAAATTTTAGAACCCACGTATTCTTTATACTTTGATACTGAATCAACCAACTTCAGGAGCTCACGAGCACGCATTTGGATTTCCTCTTCACTTTGCTTAATTGCTTCCTGCAAATTCAATTGGGCAGCCTGAAAAAGAAACCAGAACGGATGCAATCATGTTACACAAGAACCATGCCAGAAACATAACTTATCTCTCAAGATTGATTGAGTCCTAAACACAACGAAGAGAATGACGCCAGAGACATGTTTCAAGTCTTCACAACTTCAATTACTTACTGAAGAATTAACAACCATGGAATTACCTTCAGAACCTCAGCTGCCTCTCTTTCCATAATGTCCAGGTCATGACCAGCTACGTGGACATCCTCCAACATTCGCTTTGCTTCAGCTGAACATCTATTTACATAATCTTGTGTTTCATTCTTTATCATGTTTAGTTCAGCTTCCATCTGGTGGATAATGTAACACACAGCAGAAGAACAAAAGTCAGGCAACAGTTTTCACAGGGTAGACGACTTCTGCTTCCAATACGCATCTAAATGACTCTGACAAAGTGAGAAAAGATTGCCAGAAAATATAGAGAAATTAAATCAACAGTAGATGCAAAGCATAAATTTAGTTTGTGTGTAATACAGTAGAGTAAATATGGCAACTAAAAGATGGGAAAAAAAAAACAAATATTTTGAATAGCTGAATCATCATCTGCAATTACTGCAGACATGATTGTAATGCAAGTACAACTGAATAATTGATGATTCTAAATTCCCAAGGACAGAAAAACAACAAAACCATAAAGACGACTCAAGTATGATAAGTCATTGCGTTGGAAACATAGGTAAAATGTATAAGCTACAGTAAAGACCCTGGACCAACTCCTACATTCCAAAAGCAGTGCAGCATGCTGCCACCATCACTTAAATTAAATTTACACCTATTCATTATTGCATTTTGTTAATAGCAAAACTTTCCAGTAGAAGAACATCAAGTTCACAATTATCTTTGGCTAATCTACACAGATGAAAATCAAAATCTCCCCCTTGAAGGTTGAAACTTAAAGTGACACAGCATAGTACACACTGGTTATCTGTGACAGGATAAAAGTATAGAATCAACATTAATAAAGTTCTGAGCATGATCATGCACTTACTTTATCAATCTGTGACTGCAATGTTGCAACATTATTTCTTTTTTCCTCAAGCCTAGCAGCATTTTCATTGGACATCTGCTGATAGGAAATTAACTCTTCCCATCTCCCCATAGAAATCTTCTTAATGTCCTCAGCGTATGAGTTAAGTGCAGGCTTCAGACTCAATTTATGGTCAAAACCCATAATCTCAGCAGGCGTAGTTCCCTTGGCATTCAACTGATACTGAATATCATCACCGATCTTCAACCTAGAAACACCAGCAAGGAGGTTTAGATGTCCAGACTTGACTGTAAAGATAGACAACAAACACAACATCTATCTAATAGAAATAAGATCAATAGAATTTGCTTCATTTTGACAAAACAGTCAATAATCTATAGATATTATTAATAGAGCAGAATTCAACCTCCTCAGCTCTTGGTTGCAATCCAAAGCAAGCACCTCAAGCTCCTTGAACTTGTGAGAAAGATTATTCTCCAGTTCCCAGAACTTGTCCTCCCAAACATTCCGGGCAAGCTCGCCCTCCTGGATCTCCCTCTCCAAAGCCTGCAACTCCCTCTTCATCCTCTCCACATCCCTCACATTCACAGGCTGTGCCTCTACCGTCCTCCTGAGTTCCTTGTTCTCCTCGCAAACCCTACGGTTCTCCTGCTCCTTCGCCTCCAGAACCTTCTCCTTCTCTGCCAGCACCTTCTCCATCTCCTCAATCTTCCTCCCAACATCCTCAATCAGAAGATTAAACTTCTTCACATCGTCCTCTAGCATGCCCTTGTAATCAAAACAAACAACAATTGAGCAGTCAAACCAAACTGAATTCAAAATAGAGGAATTCTAAGTCATCTAACTACCTTAGTCTTCTCCAGCTCCTCCTTCTTTACGGGATGCAACCTCAGCCTCTCCAAGTCATCCCTCAAACTCTTGAGCTCATTGTTGGCAGCCTCGAGCTTCTCCTGGGCGAGGGCCTTCTGGTGGTTGAGCTTGTCGATGATGTCGAGTTCGAGTTCTTCAACCACATCATCATGGCCCTTAATGTAGTTAAGATAGGAATTGAGGGTGTACTGGTGGACAAGGTTGACCTGGAGGAGGGAAGAGACGGTATTGGAGGTGGATTGGGAGAGATGAGAGCCGAAGGAGGCGATCTGAAGGAGCCAGTGAATGAGTGCGAGCAAGTAAGGCCACTGGTGAGGGGCAGCGGGGGATTTGAGGATGGACTTGTTGAGCTTGAACGGGTAATTGAGGCGCTTCAGGAGAGGGGGAAGATCCTCTTCGAGTTTCGACACAGGGTACTCGATCTCTCTCAGAAGCAACTTTAGGGTATCGATGATGTGCTTCGCGGAAGGTGTGGTGCCGCCGGATTTGAAGCTGATGGTAGAGTTCCGCGACTTTAGGAACGAGTTGATGGCGGAAATGAACGATTGCTGCGAGTGGCGCTCCTTGTAGTCCTCGAACCTCGTGCGCCCCGCGCCGCCTCCGGCGGAAGAAGGGCGGCTGCTTGCGAAACTGGCGTCGGAGTCGCGGGGGAACTGATTGCGCTGATGGAAATCCAGCGGAGTTGGCGGCGGCGGCGGAATGAATGAGTCCTTTTGTCGGCGGGGTCCAGCACCGGGCCTCATATCTGCTGTTAATGGTGGTTGGAATTGGAGAACACTTCAATTTTGAGAAGAAATCAGTGTGAGAGTGAGAGGTTACATTTCTGAATTTTGTGGGGAGTTCCCGCTCAAAGTGTCCCTCGTATGTTTCCTAGAGAAAATGGTGTACATGGGCCACTCTCTTTAATTCCATAAAAAAATATATATATCGAAATAGTAAAATATATTTAAATAATTTTTAAATACGATAAAAATAACAAATAAAAATAATACTTTATAAATGATAAACGATTTATATGTTTCAATTCGAAATTTTTTGAAAATATTTGTATAATATTTATAAAATTTATGCAAAATAAAATCAATTTTTAAATCTTATATTCATTTTTTAATATTTTGGTTATTTATAAACAAATTATTTAGCATAAAATCATTAGATTTAAATTTTTTTTTATTTTGTTGTTTGATTTGCGTTTTGGTGGGATAATTTTAAATTTTGTCTCTCTTTTCTTTTTAAGGTTTCATTACTTTATAATAAAGAGAGTTTTAATTATAAAATAGAAATTATAATGTTATTATTTAATATCATGAACATCCTTTATAAAAAAATATTGGTCCAATAAAAATATAACCTGAATCAAATTCTCAAATTGTATTCAGTATCGTGCATAATTTATGAATATTCTTTCTAAAAATATGTCGGTTGAATAAAAACATAATCTGAATAAAATTTCTAAAATGCGTTTAATACCGAGAATCAATTCATAATCATTCTTACTAAAAATATGTCAGTGCACTAAAAACATCGATTAATCTTCACGTACAAGCCTTTTCATTATAAAAGTCTTACAAGTTTTCAATATCTTTTATTCCTAAAACGCGCTTCTCATAGCACGTATGTTTCACGCGTCTCCGTAACAGATTTTTCAATCAATCAACGCGTGAATATATAACTTTCTTTTTCAAAAGGATTTTGTTTCCTTCTTCGAATTTCTTCTGCGTTTTTTTGTCTTCTCTTTTCGATCTCTTTCGTGCGTTTCTCTCTGTTTTATCCTTCGCCGTTTACGTAAGTTTCTCTCTCTGTTCTCTTTTTTCGATTTTCTCGTTTTTCATTATTTCTGAAATCAAGCTCTGAAATTGTTTTGAAGATAATGGATGATTCAACTTCAGATTATCAACTGAACCAGAGCAAAGTGGATTTTAAATTTGAATCCAATGAAGTTTCTGAGGTATATAGTTTAATTCCAGTTAATAATTGAATCTGAATTTGAATCAAGTTAGTAGTTTATGATTGTGTAGCTGAATAATACGTAGACTTTACCTGTGAAACTTGTTATTCATTGTTCCTTGTTTGAATTGAATCTAATGTACTAGTTCTGATGAATTTTCTGCATTTTATATCAGACGTTCGGGTGTAAATCAGGAATATTTGGGTATATTTTAGGAAAGTTTGAGTTTATGACTTTTCATCTCACTGAGGGTGAATTGTCTTATTCTTTTAGTTAAATTGTTTTAGTTTCTGTTTAATGATGATTCATGAATCTGATTTTTTGTTATTTTTTATGATGGTTTTATAGTTTTATTTGCATTCTATAGCTTATGCTTGTTTTAATATGGTGTATTTTGGATGTATTTTGCAGCCCATCTATGGTATTGATGAGCAGTTTGTTCTCCACATACAAGCATTTTTCTCATACAAGTCTTTACAAGTCTTCTCCTCTTTTTATTGTTTTGAATCCAATCAAGTGGCTGAGGTGTGGTTTAATTCAGAAGAAAAAAATGTAGCATTAGAAGAAACATTTTTTGTACAAAAATGCTATTTGTACATTAAAATTAGCTACTAAAATCAGCCACCAATGTATTTGTGTATAAATACATGTGTAGTTTAATTTATTTTCAAGGGTTAATACTCAAATCGTCCCTGAAAGATCACGCGATCTTCATTTTCTTCCCCGAATGATTTTTTTAATCAAATTAGTCCCCGAAAGAATTATTTTAAACCACGTTCGTCCTTCCGTTAACTGAGTGACGTCGCCGTTAGAAATCTGCTAACGTGGATTGTGACTTGGCTGCCCACCCTAATCAAACGACATCGTTTGGCAACTTCAGAGTGTTGCAATGAAACGCCTGCGTTTTGAGGGTAGAGTGTAACGTTTTACACTTTGTCTTTGATCTCTAACCTTACTTATTCTTCTTCATTCCCAGCGTGACTCTCTGTTTCTCTGACCCCTAACCAAGCATCACGAAGACGAAGAAGACCGCCCCATTGTCCGCAACCATTGGAGTAGTCGTGGAGCATTGTTCATGCGTCTGCTCTGGATCTTGGTGGGAAACCTGAACGCAAGTACACATCATTGTTTCTGCATTCGAAGTGAGAGGTAAAATTTTTTGTATCTTGTGAAAAAAAATTGGTAAAACTATGTAAACCCCTAGTTTCCGCATTATTTGATTGAGTCACCGTTAAGAATCTGTTAGTGCATAGGGTCTAGGGTTTCATCCCAGGGTTTGGTTTATGATCGGCTGAATGCATAAATGAGGAAAGACTCTGTTTTTTTGGCTTAGAAAAAATGATAACTATTTTTGTGTTAATGGAGTAATGGTTACTGGTTTAGTTGCTGTGTTGGTGATGATTTAGTGTTTTTCATGTTCTGTTTTAATTTTTGTATAGGGTTTGGAGGCCTTGAAATTCTAAGATGGAGGGTCCTCCGATGACTTTCATATTTCATCATGGTGGAAGCTTTAAAAATAATGAGAAAGGAAGTAGAATCTACGAACCAGATAATACAGAAGTACTGATGGGGGTTGATGGGGATACGTTGGACGTGTTTTTTGTTAAAGGATACTATAAGGAACTGGGATATGCTGGGGGGTATATGTTGGTGGAAGGTTCCTTGGCTGTCGCTTGAGAGTGGGCTGAGGAAGTTGGAGACTGATAAAGATCTGCTCAAATTGTGTAAGACTTGTAAAAGGAATCACAATGTCATGAACATATTCTTTGAACATGGAGTTTCAGAGCCACACGTGGTGGAATGCATGAGTGAGGAAGATGATGTAATTCTGTCAACCAATGCACCTTTGTTGAAGCTGCCCAGCACACAACCTGCAATGCAAGCAACGAAAATTGTATCCCAGCCCACAATAAAGGAGCTGGTGTGGGAATGTGCTAGATCCAGGACTGTTAGTGACTTTGAAAGAAACATGAAGAGGGTGAAGGTGTTAAATGAACGAGCATGGGCTTATCTGGATAAGTGGCCGAAAGAATCATGGACCAAATCTCATTTTCGTGAAGGGCCTAAAATGGACACTATCTGTAACAATACCTGTGAATCGTTTAATGCAAGGACCAAGCATGATAGGGCTAAGCCTATCCTTACATTGGCAAAGGAAATTAGGAGGATCATAATGAAGTCCATGATCGACAATAGGCAGAAACTGGCAAACTACCATGGTATTCTGCCTCCAGTGCAACAGAGCAGGCTTGAGGCAATGACAAAGCTTTCCCAGCATTGGAGCCCACAATGGAGTGGTGATCAGAATGAGGAGTTATACGAGGTTCACGGCTGGCCAACGACAATGGTTGTTGACTTAGGAAAGCGAACTTGCACATGCAAATTCTGGCAATTGACAGGTATATATTCTCACTCTTTATGCAGAAACTGAAGTGTACTATAAATGAACAATGCAAAACTATGTCTGAAATATTAACTGCATGCACAGGTATGCCTTGTATGCATGCCATATCATGTATACAAGATAAAAATGATAAGAGGGCTGAGGAATACTGCCATGAGTGGTTAACCATGGAATCATACCGAAAAACGTATGCTTTCCATGTTAACCCAGTCAAGGGCCAAAATTTATGGGAAAAAACAGGTTGTCCTGCACCAGTTTTCCCTCCAATTAAGCCCAAACCAGGTAGACCCACAAAGAATAGAAGAAAAGACAAAGATGAGGGAAGGTCTGGGTCCAAGACAAGAATAAAGAAAAAATATAACCCCATCCGATGCATGTTCTATGGTGAGGTTGGACACAACAAGAGAACATGCAAAATGAAAAAACAGGCTGAAGCTGAAGAAGAAGCACGTTTAATGCAGCTGCAACTGGCATTAACGAAACCTAACACAGATTCACCAAATGAGCTCCCAACTGATGCTACTGATGCTACTCCAGATAATCCTATCCCATTGTCTGTTTCCCCACCACCACAGCGATCGAATGCAGCCACTGAATCAACATCGGTTTGATTAACTACTTTAATTTCAATTTCATGTTACTCCATCTGTCTAGTTTCTCTATTCATGTGTTTACTTCACATGTCATGCAGGCTAAGGTGAGGGAAAGACCACCAAAGCTTCAAGTTTGTAAGGGAAAAGGGAAAAGAGCTGCCTCTCCCCAACCTGCTCCACCAACAGCAACAACTCCAATTTCTGCTGGAACAATCAAAGGATCTAGTGCTGCGACAACCAAGAAGCTTGCAAGTTTTATGACCTTCGTCCCGACTCCAGGGTTCAAACGGCCAAGGAAGAAAGACGACGCCATCTGAAGCACATTAATCGGAACATATGCAAATTTTTTTTTTGGTTTTAGGCTATAGACTAGGAAAGATATGTTTGTGTTAAACACTATCTAGTATCAATGTTTTGTAAGGCCTCTATTTTGGGTGCATGTTTTGCCTTGGTATGAAGTGTTTCTGTTGAATCACTTTTAGGAACTCTACTACCTTTTGTGTTGACACTTTATATTAAGAAATTTAAGGAACTTTATTATCTTGTTATGTCTTTGGTTTGCCATTTGCTTCTTTACATATTATCTTTTCATCACAGGTGTATTCAAAATCCAAATTGCCATTTATAACCTCTAGTTTCAGATTACAATACTTTAGCCAGGGTACTAGAAACAACGAAACCAGCTCCCTAAATCACATCACCATATCACATTCACTCAGTCCTACTTGTACATATATGACATGCAAAGTAAAGCTCCTACTAAGATGACTAGCATCACACTAGTGAACATGAAGCACATTAACATTCTATGTACTCTGACTTCTGCTTCTAAACTACTTATTCTCCATGCTAACTTAACCTTCCAATCTTCATAATCAATGTCCAGTTCTCCTTCGATTTTTGGGACACCCCTGGAATCTTCTGCAACAGCTACATTTTCATTTTCTTCCACCCATTTAAAAAAATTGCAATGGTTCCCTTTCTAAAAACATTGAACAACAGTGTAAACCCCAGAACAAGAGTAAAAGCCAACATGATGGTATCATTCATACAAAATTAAACTCACTCGATATCTTGCATAAGTATGAAACAACCGATCCGAATTCTTTGATGTCCCAGATTTCTTAATCAAAGTTTTTAAACCACAGAAACAGGTTTCCTCATGGTTTTGTCTTCTTCTTCGCATGGACGAGCTTGACGTATAACTACTGTGTGAGTGCGACGGAAACCTACCACCGGACCCTCCACTTTCGCTTCCCATCATGGCACCGAGGTCTGCGACAACGCTCAAGCAAGGCAATCGTGTTCTTTGAAGATTGGGAATTAGGGTTTATTTATTTGACACTTAGGGACCAAATTGACGCAACACCCTAAACATATCTCGTCATCAATACACACACCATATGCCAGGTGTTAGAGTGGGCAGCCAAGTCACAATCCACGTCAGCAGATTTCTAACGGCGACGTCACTCAGTTAACGGAAGAACGAACGTGGTTTAAAATAATTCTTTAGGGGACTAATTTGATTAAAAAAATCATTCGGGGACGAAAATGAAGATCGCGTGATCTTTCAGGGACGAATTTGGGTATTAACCCTTATTTTCAATGTATATTTGTATTCCAATATGTATTTTATACTGGTGGCTGACTTTGGTGGCTAATTTTAGTGTACACATAGCATAACTTATTTCTGTATTTGCAGCAAATTTTGGTGTAAAACAAAGATATTTGGGTGTAACACGAAAATATTTGGGTGTATTTTAAGGAATTTTAGGTGTATTTTTATTTTGATAAGTTCTGCATAATTTAGAACTCTTTCTCTTCCTCCTCCTCATCTTTTACTGCTTCGTTTTTTTCATCATCATCACCATCTTCTTCTTCTTTTTTTCTTATTCATCTTTTCCTTTTTATTTTACCTTCTCAAGTTTCTTCTTGTTTTACTCTTAACAAGAATAAAAATAAAAAATTAAACAAAGAAGAAGAAGAAACACATAATGCTCCAAAATTACTTGAAAAATGATGAATTTTATATTCATTTAACTAAAAGAAAGAAAGAAATAAGGAAAAGAAGAAGAAAAAAAATACAGCATTAGAGGAAATATTTTTCTGTATAAAAATACTATTTGTACACTAAAATTAACCATTAAAATCAGCCACCAATGTATTTATTTGTGTATAAATACATGTGTGGTTTAATTTATTTTCAATGTATATTTGTATTCTAGTATGTATTTTATACTGGTGGCTGACTTTGGTGGCTGATTCTAGTGTACACGTAGCATAACTCATTTTTGTATTTGCAATAAATTTGGGTGTAAAACAAAGATATTTGGGTGTAACACGAAGATATTTGAGTGTATTTTAAAGAATTTTAGGTGTATTTTTATTCTGATAAGTTCTGCATAATTTAGAACACTTCTTCTTCCTCTTTTTCATCTGTGCTGGTTCTTTTTTTTTATCATTATCACCATCTTCTTTTTTTTCTTATTTATCTTTTCCTTTTTGTTTTACCTTCTCAAGTTTCTTCTTTTTTTACTCTCTTAACAAGAATAAAAACAAAAAAATCAAACAAAGAAGAAGAAGAAACACATAATGTTGCAAAATTACTTGGAAGATGATGAACTCACATTTATTTAACTAAAAGAAAGAAAGAAATAAGGAAAAGAAGAAGAAAAAAAATGCAGCTTTAGAGGAAACATTTTTCTGTACAAAAATGCTATTTGTACAGTAAAATTAGCCACTAAAATCATCCACCAATGTATTTGTGTATAAATACATGTGTGGTTTAATTTATTTTCAATGTATATTTGTATTCCAGTATGTATTTTATACTGGTGGCTGACTTTGGTGGTTGATTTTAGTGTACACGTAGCATAACTCATTTCTGTATTTGCAGTAAATTTGGGTGTAACACGAATATATTTGAGTATAAAACGAAGATATTTGAGTGTATTGTTATTCTGATAAGTTCTGCATAATTCAGAACTCTTCCTCTTCCTCCTTCTCATCTTTTGCTGTTTCTTCTTCTTCATCTTATTTCATATTCTCATAATTCTTTTTGGGAGGAAAAAATCAAACAAAGAAGAAAAAAATACATAATGTTGCAAAATCAAAAGAAGAATGAGAAAAAACACGACAATGAAGATGAAACACGCAAAGAAAAAGGAGGAAAAACACAAAGAAGAATGAGAAGAAGAAGGAAGAAGAGGAGGAGGAGGAGAAACACGAAGAAAAAATAACAGTTGTGGTTTTCATTGAGGAAGAAGAGGAAGAGTCGTTCATAATGGTGACTGAGCACTTTGGAAACGTGATGCGCATGTTAACACGCTTTTGTGGGTGAGTGTAGCTTTTGTTGGATTTGGCCCAACTTGTAAGACTTATAAGTCAAAAAGACTTGTATGTGTAACATAACTGAATACTTATATGCTATAGAATCACGAAAAAAAAAGTAATGATATATCCAGACAAATTTTTTTTGTTGAATTTTTGTTAACTTAATTATATTTAATTAAAAAAACACTTATTGAGAAAAAGCATAATTATATAGGCCAATTATATATTGCTATCTCATCTGTGACGTGACATGTTCATTAAAAAAACAATCATGCTACATTACCAACTTTCTATTTGCCAAGATCTGCCAACTTTAGTTGGGCTGGACATCAAGTCCATCCACTCACCAAAGCCACATCTAAGTTAACCATGGTTTAAACCTAATTTACCACGTTAACCTAAATTACCATTCCCCCAAATTGACTGACGGTGGACCATCTCTCCCAACCCCCCTTATCCGCATCCAACGCCAAATAAAATCCTTTGTTGCCGTCTCTGCCGGTCTCCGCCGTCAAGGGAAAGTCAACGCCGGCAGACCACCAAACCACAACATCGAGAGTATGGTCCGATAGTTGTCGTGAAGTCGCTTGGTCTGTTGCATGTGCTCATCGGAGGTGCCTCGAAGACGCATCAGACTGTCTGGCCTTGTACAAGATGCAGCAACCTAGCACAGACTCTCCACAAGCCGCGGCTGAATTTGTAGGGCTGTGTGGGTTCGCTAGAAATCCTGTGGCTTTCTGGATTCGCTGTTGCCACCAAGCGCCACTCGTTCACTGACGGACGAGCCCAAGTAGAAGCGTGTCTTTCCTTGGGCACCACTGCGATACTACGAGGTTAGTGGGTATTTGAGATCTAAATTAGGTGCTTGTATATGTTTCTAATTCTGAGTATTACATTTTTGACCCTGCGCTTCCCGTGAGAGATAAAGCCATCATACGCAACTATATTGCACAAGAACAGAAAAACAACAAAACCATAAAGACGACTCAAGTATGATAAGTCATTGCGTTGGAAACATAGGTAAAATGTATAAGCTACAGTAAAGACCCTGGACCAACTCCTACATTCCAAAAGCAGTGCAGCATGCTGCCACCATCACTTAAATTAAATTTACACCTATTCATTATTCCATTTTGTTAATAGCAAAACTTTCCAGTAGAAGAACATCAAGTTCACAATTATCTTTGGATAATCTACACAGATGAAAATCAAAATCTCCCCCTTGAAGGTTGAAACTTAAAGTGACACAGAATAGTACACACTGGTTATCTGTGACAGGATAAAAGTATAGAATCAACATTAATAAAGTTCTGAGCATGATAATGCACTTACTTTATCAATCTGTGACTGCAATGTTGCAACATTATTTCTTTTTTCCTCAAGCCTAGCAGCATTTTCATTGGACATTTGCTGATAGGAAATTAACTCTTCCCATCTCCCCATAGAAATCTTCTTAATGTCCTCAGCGTATGAGTTAAGTGCAGGCTTCAGACTCAATTTATGGTCAAAACCCATAATATCAGCAGGCGTAGTTCCCTTGGCATTCAACTGATACTGAATATCATCACCGATCTTCAACCTAGAAACACCAGCAAGGAGGTTTAGGGTGCCTAGACTTGACTGTAAAGATAGACAACAAACACAACATCTATCTAATAGAAATAAGATCAATAGAATTTGCTTCATTTTGACAAAACAGTCAATAATCTATAGATATTATTAATAGAGCAGAATTCAACCTCCTCAGCTCTTGGTTGCAATCCAAAGCAAGCGCCTCAAGCTCCTTGAACTTGTGAGAAAGATTATTCTCCATTTCCCAGAACTTGTCCTCCCAAACATTCCGGGCAAGCTCGCCCTCCTGGATCTCCCTCTCCAAAGCCTGCAACTCCCTCTTCATCCTCTCCACATCCCTCGCATTCACAGGCTGTGCCTCTACCGTCCTCCTGAGTTCCTTGTTCTCCTCGCAAACCCTATGGTTCTCCCGCTCCTTCGCCTCCAGAACCTTCTCCTTCTCTGCCAGCACCTTCTCCATCTCCTCAATCTTTCTCCCAACATCCTCAATCAGAAGATTAAATTTCTTCACATCGTCCTCTAGCATGCCCTTGTAATCAAAACAAACAACAATTGAGCAGTCAAACCAAACTGAATTAAAAATAGAGGAATTCTAAGTCATCTAACTACCTTAGTCTTCTCCAGCTCCTCCTTCTTTACGGGATGCAACCTCAGCCTCTCCAAGTCATCCCTCAAACTCTTGAGCTCATTGTTGGCAGCCTCGAGCTTCTCCTGGGCGAGGGCCTTCTGGTGGTTGAGCTTGTCGATGATGTCGAGTTCGAGTTCTTCAACCACATCATCATGGCCCTTAATGTAGTTAAGATAGGAATTGAGGGTGTACTGGTGGACAAGGTTGACCTGGAGGAGGGAAGAGACGGTATTGGAGGTGGATTGGGAGAGGTGAGAGCCGAAGGAGGCGATCTGAAGGAGCCAGTGAATGAGTGCGAGCAAGTAAGGCCACTGGTGAGGGGCAGCGGGGGATTTGAGGATGGACTTGTTGAGCTTGAACGGGTAATTGAGGCGCTTCAGGAGAGGGGGAAGATCCTCTTCGAGTTTCGACACAGGGTACTCGATCTCTCTCAGAAGCAACTTTAGGGTTTCGATGATGTCCTTCGCGGAAGGTGTGGTGCCGCCGGATTTGAACCTGATGGTAGACTCCCGCGACTTTAGGAACGAGTTGATGGCGGAAATCACTGATTGCTGAAAGTGGCGCTCCTTGTAGTCCTCGAACCTCGTGCGCCCCGCGCCGCCTCCGGCGGAAGAAGGGCGGCTGCTTGCGAAACTGGCGTCGGAGTCGCGGGGGAACTGATTGCGCTGATGGAAATCCAGCGGAGTTGGCGGCGGCGGCGGAATGAATGAGTCATCGGGTTGTCGGCGGGATCCGGCGGGGGGTCTCATATCTACTGTTAACCGTAGTTGTAATCGGAGAACACTTTAATTTTGAAAAGAAATCCGTGTGAGGGTGAGAGGTTACTTTTCCCAATTTTTTGGGGAGTTCCCGCTCAAAGTGGCCATCATATTATGTTTTCTGGAGAAAAGGGTGTACATGGGCCCCTGCGTTTAATTCTATAAATAAAAATATATCAAAACAGTAAAATATATTTAATAATTTTTTAAATACAATAAAAATAACAAACAAAAACAATATTTTATAAATGTTAAACGATTTGTATGTTTCGATTCGATTTTTTTTGAAAATATTTGCAAAATATTTATAAAATTTATGCAAAATAAAATCAATTTTTAAATATTATATTTATTTTTTAATATTTTGGTTATTTATAAACAAATTATTTAAAATAAAATCATCAGATTTAAAAATATTTTTTATTTTGTTGTTTGATTTAGGTTTGGTTGAATAATTTTAAATTTTGTCTCTCTTTTCTTTTTAAGGTTTCATCAATTTATAATATAAAGAGTTTTAACTATACAATATAAATTATAATGTTATTATTTAATATGATGAGCATCTTTTATGGAGTTAATATTTAAGATCGTTCGTGAAAGATATTTCAATCTCCATTTTAGTCCCCAAATGATAAACTTAATCAAAAGAGTCTCCCAAAGATACTCGAGTTTAGTAAAGCTTTTACTTTTTAAAAGTAGCTTATAAAAGCTAACTTTTAAAAGATAGCTTTATAAAAGTTGTAGCATTTATGTTTGGTAAATTAAATTAAAAATAGCTTTCAATAAACACAAGTAACAACAATTGCGTTTGGTAAAATAGCTTTTAAAATTTAAAAATACTATAATAGATATAAATGCAAGCATTAAATTTGAAAATTAGTTAACATATGAGGTTATGTTAGACTTTTAAATTTTAAAAAGCACAAGCCAACTTTGAAAAGCTTCTTGTTAGGTGCTTTCAAAAGCACCCGTAACTTTTAAAAGATGCAAGCACAAGCACTTGAGTTTTTTAATTTACCAAACGCAAAATAAGGTGCTTGTACTTTTTAGAAGCACAAGCACCTCTCCAAAAAGCTTTACCAAACCAAGCCTCACGTTCGTCCTTCTGTCAGCTTCCTTGATGACTTGGCTCATGTCTGCTGACGTGTGACGTTAGCTGCCACCGTGGCAGAGACCAACGTGTCATAAGCTATTGCTGACAAGGTAACTTTGAAAAAACAGTTCAAATCAGTCCCTCAGTGTTTGAAACCTAATCCTAATTTCGACAATAAATACGTCGCGTTCAACAATCAGAAGGCCATATGCCTGGGTAAGTGTTGAAATTGCTAGTTTGGGGCGACGATGGAGGTAGCAAATGGAGGCCGTGGCGGTGGTGTGTCGTTTCCATCGAACGCCAATAATGGTTCCAGCGCTTTAATGCGAACCAGGAGGAAACCCATGAGGAATCATGTTTCTATTGGTTGAAGGCTGCGATAAAAAAATCTGGGACAGCAGAGAACCCAGATAGATTATTCCGTGCATGTCCAAGGTACCGGGTGAGTGTTGTGGAAGAAGTTAAAGGTTTTCCATGTTGTTCTGTGTTGTTGGATTTTTTTCAATTTTTTGTTTTCTGGTTTTTGAATTTGCAGAAGGGCAGTCACTGTAATTACTTTAAGTGGGTTGACGATGATGACTATGAAGGGGTGGCCGAAGGTGGAACAAAGAAAGATTATGGGGCTGAGCTGCAGGTTGAAAGTGACTATGATGAATGGAGATTGAAGGTGGCATGGAGACTGGGCAGCTTGGAAGCTGAAGTTAAAGCATTGAAACTGTTAATAGTTTTCATGTTTGTGGTAGTTGTCATTAATGTGATCCTTTGTTGTTTGTTATGTAGTTCCAAATAAACCAAATTCTGTTGATATGTCATGGTGTAATGAGATGAATGCCTTGAATGAGAATAGATGTTTGCATTTGGTTTTTTAAGATTAAGACAACACAATCCATCAAATGTTCCAAACCAATTCGAATCAGTGTTACAGTAAGATGTATTAAGGCATGAATATAATCAGTAGTCAAAGTACTCTTAAACATTGAGTTGTCATAGAAGGCTAAATGTCACATTGTCTTAAGGATAAAAACCACAGCAAAGTCATAAGGTTTTACATGAGGATACAAACCTAAAAAGTAGGCTAGACCAAAATAAAAGGGCATAGTACAACTTTCAATTACATAGATAACCACAATGTTGATAATGGAACTTCAATTGCGCAAAAAACATAAAGTATCCTCACACAAAAAAAATTCAAGCAGAATACATTTCAACACCAATCAAAGTCATTTATCAGTCTTTCTTGGGGGCTTGAAGCCTGGAGTAGGAACGAAGGTCATAGAGTTGGCCAGCTTTTTAGCAGTGGCTGAACCTAAGTCTGGCTTTCCCTTTAATGACCTGTAACTTGGGAGGCCTAGCTATGACTTGTTCCTACATAATTTAATAGCAGATAGGGTTGTTAGATTTAGATTATAAAAGAAATCACATATGTTTAATAGTTGAGTAGTCATTATACAACCTGTTGTGTATCTTGGGTTGGTGGAATGCTTTCAGATTGGCTAATGTCAATCACTGTTGGAGCTGGATTATGTTCATCTGGGACAGAGTTTACTTCAGGCTCAACCCCATCTGCAGCAGGGGCAACCACAGCTAGTTGTAGCTTCAGCTGCCTGGCATGCTCCTCAGCTTCCGTAGATTTCTTATTTGCACAGCTTCTCTTGTTGTGTCCTATCTCACCACAATACATGCATCTGATAGGGTTATACTTTCTCTTCATCTTTGTCTTTAACCCAGTTGGTTGCTCATCTTTGTCCCTTTTCCTTTTCTTCGTTGGTCTTCCAGGCTTGGCCTTAAATGGTGGTGGGACTGGAGCTGGGTATGGAGTTTTTCCCACAAATCCTGTCCTTTCACTGGATTGACATTGAAACAATAAGTCTTCCTGTACGCTTCCATCTTCAACTAGTCATGACAATACTCTTCAGCCCTTTTGTCATTCTTATCCTGTATGGCCGATATTGCATGCATACACGGCATCCATTACAAAGACAATTAAATGATTATTTAAGAATCGTGCATGAATGTAGATGAAAATAAGTAACTGTTGACCTTGTTACCTGTGAGTTGCCAAAAGCGGCAGCTGCATGTGTGCTTTCCTAGGTCAACCACCATATCGGTTGGCCAGCCATGAACTTCATAGAATTCTTCTTTTTCATCTACGGACCATTGAGGAGCCCAGTAGTTAGACAACGTTGTCATGGCTTCAACTCTACTCTGGTGAACAAGGGGGAGAATCCCTTGATAGTTCTGTAACTTCTTCCTGTTGTCAACAATACTCTTCATGATGATTCTTCTAACTTCTTCAGCTAATGTCAGGATGGGCTTGCTCCTTTCATGCTTGATTTTTACGTTGAAAGACTCACAAGCATTGTTGCATATGTTATCCACCTTTGGAACTTCATTGAAATTCGCCTTTGTCCATGCATCCTTAGGCCATTTGTCGAGATATTCCCAAGCTTTCTGATTGATTAGCTTAACTTTGTTAATGTTTCGGTTGAATTATTTGTTGTCCTTGACCGAGCACATTCCGATACCAAATCTTTTAGTTCAGTGCTTGATCATTGTTTTGAGAAATTGCGCCACAAATGCCACACGCAGAATCGATGGTGTACCCTAGAAAACACTTCCTGAACAACTGGTATTAAACCCTGCAAGGAAACAAACACACGAAAAGATTTTAAATCAATATAGTCCCACATCTATATTTATTAAATCAAATTGGTCCTTAAATGTTATTCATTAAATCAAATACGTCCTAACATTTTGTTATCGTGAGTTAATAACATTCTTACCTTCTACATGTCTGAAATGAAGCACCATTTATTCTCCCTGTAGTCTCCCAGGTCCCTGTGCAGTAACTCAAGGAACCACTTCCAATTGTCTTTGTTTTCGACGTTGACAATCGGATAAGCAATCACAAAGATGTGATTGTTAAAATTTGACCCCATATAGTGTCTTCAAAAACGCTCCATCAAGACCAATTAAGGGTCTACAACCTGCCTTAAACCCCCTCTTGCAGGCATCAAGACAAACATAGAAACGATCAAACAGGGGAGGACTCTGAGGCATGGGGATAACAGCTACTTGTATTGTGGACCCGGGGTTGCTAGTCAGCAACTCATTAGCATAGTCCCACACCAACCCATATTAAGCTATCTCATCACCCTCCACTACTTTCCTAGCAGCTTTCAAAGCTCTTGTAATGCATGTGCTATTGAGATACACGTTGTACTTTCTAACAAACCAGTCATAAACCTCTCGATGCTTCATCGTAGGGTGTTTTCTAAGCTTGGGTACTAGTTTACTAAGGGTCCAGGTTTGGGTTGCAGCTCTGTTTTTCCTCCTTCTTGGACAAGTGTGAGTATCTACTAGATCTGTCTTGTTTGTTACATGCACAATATACTACCCATGGACAATCTTCAAACTTGCAAACAGTTCTAACTCTAACCTTGTCATTTTTTTAAAACAAAATATTTCTACCCCACTGGATTGTATAATCCCTTGTTGCTTGCATAAATTTAGATTTTGACTTAGATACCATACTCACCTCAAATTTCAACAGTCAAAACTTTGTTTTCTCATTGAACTGAGGGTATACAGCTGGTGATTCTTCATCAGACTCCAACACTTTATCAGAATCCTCTGAATGCCATGAGTCAGCATCTAAGGCACCATCACTGTCATCTAAATCCGCTAACAAAAAATTCAAAACATAAGCTACCCTAACATTTGCCAAATAGTTCAAAAAACAAGTAACCCTAAGGAAATTAACATACCAGACTCAGAGCTTTGTTTATCTTCAGAACCCTCATAGTTAGAGTCATCAGTGTCTATTTCTTTATCACCTAATCTTGCCTTAGGGGGCTTGTGCTTCTCTCTGATTTCAGACTTGCTGTCCCTTTTTTCACTTCTTTTTCTGTTACCAGAGTCACTATCACTGTCACTGCTATACAGATTGTCTCCTACAACTTTGGGCGGCCTATACAGTTCATCTTCAGCACTCTCATAAGAGTCATGAGAGTCACTATCATCTTTCTGGAGGGGAGCTTCTTTGACTTGTCTTCCAGATTTTGTGAGTTTGCAACCACTTCTACTTTGTTTATTTTTATTCCCTTGTGAGTTCTTGGCTTCTTGTGATGATGCATTTGATTGAGGTGGGACTGATTTAGCCTGATAGCAGGTCTTCTTGGCCTAAGGGCCAGGCTTCATGGGCTGAGATGTTGTCTTCTTGGGCTGAGATGTTGTCTTCATGGGCATATGGATTGGTTTATTGGGCTGAGAAATGGGCTTCATCTTTGGTTTGTTGGGCTCAGAATTGGGCTTCATTGTTGGTTTGTTGGGCTGTGACTTGGGCTGTAAGGTTGGTATGTTGGGCTGAGAGGTTTGCTTCTTGGACTGAGGAACCATTGTTGTGGGTATCTTGGCAGGTTGAGAACTGCACTTCTTAGCTTCGAAATACTTCCTCTATTTCAAGCTTTCTGCTTCCACATTCACTACTTCCTCCTCCATGTTGTCTACTATACAAGGCTATGAAATACAATTCTCCAGGTAGATATTGATTACATGTTGGTTTCTCCTACAATCCTTGCACATGGCAAGCAAGTCTGCGTCTGTGACTAACCTTCTCAACCCGGATGAAAGGGGAACTCCAAGATCTTTCCACCATCAGTTTCCAGCTTCAATGTAACCCAACTCCCTATAGTAACCCCTTACAAAGAAGACGTCAAGCGTGTCTCCTTCAACCCCCATCAACACTTCTGTATTATCAGGTTCATATACCATATCCCCTTCCACATTCTTTTTAAACAATCCACCATGGTGAAACACAAAAATCATTGGAGGACCTTCCATCTACAATAACAAAAAAGAAAACACCCTTAGCCCACAGATCGCCACTAACTTTTCTCAATCATAACAAAACAAACCCTAACCCCAAAATGAACATGCAACAACGAAAAAGAACCATCATTAAAATGAAAGACCCATAACTAAATATCATCACAACGGTAGTCAAAGTAATGCATTCTGACACACTCAAAATCTTCAACAACAGTCACACAAACCCTTAGCCTCCTCAAACCCCTACCCTAATTCAGACGAAAACATACAGCACACCACTACGAAGACATCAGGCAACAAAATGACTCAAAAACATGAAAAAGCTTTCATTTTTACCTCTAACTGTCACGATTGCTTCTTCCACAATCAATGTTGCTCCAAGAGATGACGAACTTTATTCTCAGTAGCAATACCTTCTCTGCTTTGATCGTCAACCAACACTGACAAACGTGGATGGTGTCGTTCGAATGCAAGGTGAAAGGCTTAGGGCATGGCTTGAGGGAGACGAAACATTTTGGAGCCAAACATAGAGATAGTTGTTATGGAATGTGGTGAGAGTCTGCAACGTTTTGAATCTACTCTGGCCACAAAATGACACCGAATCATGGCTAGCAGGGCATTCAATCAAAACAGCGTCGTTTTCGTTGTCTGCCACGGTGGCAATTAACGTCACACGTCAGCAGACGTTAGCCAAGTCATCAAGAGAGTTGACAGAAGAATGAACCTGATTAAGTCGGGTATCTTTAGAGGACTCTGTTGATTAAGTT
The DNA here is from genome assembly GCF_003086295.3 of Arachis hypogaea. NCBI lineage: Eukaryota > Viridiplantae > Streptophyta > Magnoliopsida > Fabales > Fabaceae > Arachis > Arachis hypogaea. Next base: position 11,143,962 of record NC_092055.1, read on the forward strand.
TATTTTTCGGAGACTAAAATGAAGATCGAGATATCTTTCAGGGACAAATTTGACTATTAACTCATCTTTTATGAAAAATCATCGATCCAATAAAAATATAATCTGAATCAAATTTTCAAATTGTATTCAATGTTGTGACAATTCATGAGCATCCTTTTTAAAAATATATCGATACAATAAAAATATAATCTAAATCAAAATTTCAAACTACATTTAATATTGAAGGGCAATTCATGAACAACCTTATTAAAAATATACCAATCTGATAAAAATATAATCTGAATGATGTTTTAAAATAAATAAGGAAGAAGTAATAAGATAAAAGTATAAATAAAAAATACTACTATTAGTATTTACCAATACTATTATACTACTATAATAATAATATATTAATATTATATTAGTAGTATATGAAGAAAGTAAAGAAGTGCTTTATATAAGAAAGAGAGAGAGAAAGTATTTGCTTTTTATTGCTGAGTGTAATTTGCTTCATATCATATTCCTATTTATAGGCACATAAAAGTTGTGCTTTCAAATGTAATTAAATATGGTCTTCCTTTGATAAAACCAAATTCTGTATCGAAAAGGTTGGCCGCCCAAGATTGTGAAGGAAGTCACAATTCATTAAATGGGCATCCACCCATGCTTATCACAACACTCCCCATTGGATGACCATTTAGGATTATTGCCTCGTTAAAATCTTACTAAAGAAAAACCCAGTTGGAAAAAAAAACCTTAGTGGAGGAAAAAGAGTACAATATCCTTTAGTGATAGGGACTGCCTCATTAAAAACCTTGTCAAGAAAAATCCAATGGAAAAAACCTGACCAAGAAAAAAAGAGTACAGTCTCCCCCTCTTGTCGACATCAGTTGATGTCTCGAAATCGGCGCATCCCAAACTCATGTACCAATCTTTCAAAGGAGGATTTTGGGAGTGACTTTGTAAATAAATCTGCCAGATTGTCACTTGAGCAGATCTGTTGGATATCAATTGTCCCTTGATTTTGAAGATCATGAGTGAAGGAAAATTTGGGAGAAATATGCTTTGTTCTATCACCATTGATGTATCCGCCTTTAAGTCGAGCAATGCATGATGTATTATCTTCAAACAGGACAGTTGGAGCTATCTTATGATCAATTAGTCCACATGATGACAGAATATATTGAATCAGACTCCTCAGCCAAAAACACTCGCGACTAGCTTCATGAATCGTCAATATTTCAGCATGATTAGAGAAGGTTGCTGCTATCGTCTGTTTCGTGGACCTCCATGATATAGCTGTACCACCATATGTGAACAGGTATCTTGTTTGAGATCTCCCTTTATGTGGATCAGACAAGTATCCGGCATCTGCATAGCCAACTAGTTGTGACTTGGATCCATAGGGATAAAACAATCTCATATCAACCGTTTCATGAAGATATCGAAAAATTTGTTTGATTCCACTCTAATGTCTTCTGGTTGGAGATGAATTATATCTTGCTAGTAAATTCACCACGAATGATATGTCAAGTCGCGTATTATTAGCAAGATACATTAGCGCTCCAATGGCACTAAGATATGGTACTTCAGGACCACGGATATCTTCATTCTCTTCTTTAGGACGGAATTGATCTATTTCCATATCTAAAGATCTTACGATCATTGGGGTACTCAAGGGATGCGATTTATCCATATAAAATATTTTTAAGATCTTTTCTGTGTATGTTGTTTGATGAATAAAGATTCCATTTTTTGTATGCTCGATCTGTAGGCCAAGACAAAATTTAGTCTTTCCAAGATCTTTCATCTCAAACTCTTCTTTTAGAGTTTTTATAATTGTTGGAATCTCTTCAGGAGTTCCAATGATATTTAAATCATCAACATACACAGTAATTATAATGAATCCAGATACATTTTCTTTATGAAAACGCACGGGCAGATATCATCATTCTTGAATCTGTTTTTGGCCAAATACTCAGTAAGACGATTATACCACATTTGTCCAGATTGCTTTAGACCGTATAAAGATCTTTGCAATTTAATTGAGTATAACCCCTGTGAATATTCATTAGATGGTTTAGATGTCTTTAGTCCTTCAGGGATTTTCATATAGATATCCCGATCTAATGAGCCGTATAAATAGGCTGTTACCACATCCATTAAATGCATATGCAGTTTATGATATGCACATAAACTGACCAAATAACGCAATGTTATCGCATCCACTACAGGGGAATACGTTTCTTCATAATCTATACCAGGCCTTTGTGAAAAATCTTGTGCCACAAGTTGGGCTTTATAGCGCACAACTTCATTTTTCTCATTTCATTTTCTCACAAATACCCATCGGTATCCAACATGTTTTACATCTTCTGGTGTACAGACTACAGGTCTGAAGACTTCACGTTTTGCAAGTGAGTCTAATTCAGCCTTCATGGCTTCTTTCCATTTTAGCCAATCATTCATTTGTCGACATTCTTCGACTGATATTGGCTCAAGTTCCTTACTTTCATGTATGATATTTAATGCCACATTATATGCAAATATTTCATTAACAATTGTCTTATTTCAGTCCCATTTCTTTCCTATAAAGACATAATTTATCGAGATCTCGTCATTTTCACAATTTTCAGGTACCTGAACGTCTTCTGGCGTTAAAATTATATCAGAATTTTGGACAACTGCAGGTGTCTTTAATGTGTCTTTGTCAACAGGAATAGTATTTACCTCTTTTCTCTTTCGAGGATTTTTATCTTTGGAACCGACAGGCCTGCCACGCTTATGGCGTGTATTTGCTTCAGTGGCTATTTGTCCTACTGGGACATCAATTTGAATTGGGACATTTTTTGCCCTGCCACGTTTCTGGCGTGAATTTGCTTCAGTGGCTACTTGTCCTACTGGGACATCAATTCGAATTGGGGCATTTTTCACTGGTATATAAGATTTGGTTATCCTCTTTGTATCAAAAAATGCATCAGGCAATTCATTTGCTATTCTTTGCAAATGTATAATCTTTTGAACTTCTAGTTCACATTGCCCTTATCGAGGATCTAAATGCATCAAGGATGATGCATTCCAATTAAGTTCCTTTTCAGGAAGCTTATTCTCTCCCCCTAATGTTGGAAATTTTGATTCATCAAAATGACAATCCGCAAACCAGGCTTTAAATACATCTCCGGTTTGTATCTCAAGATACCTCACTATAGAGGGAGAATCATATCCAACATATATCCCCAATTTTCTTTGGGGTCCCATTTTGGTGCGATTAAGTGGTGCAATGGGAACATATATCGCACACCAAAATATTCTTAAATGGAAAACATTTGGCTGCTGGCCAAAGGCTAATTGCATATGAGAGAACTGATGGTAACTTGCTGGCCTCAAACAAATAAGTGCTGCGGCATGTAAAATAGCATGCCCTCAAACCGAGGTTGGGAGATTTGTTCTCATAAGTAAGGGTCTAGCAATTAATTGGAGGCGTTTAATAAGTGATTCTGCTAACCCATTTTGTATATGAACATAAGCTACTGGATGTTCAATACTTATTCCATTAGTCATACAATAAGCATAAAAAACTTGGAAAGCAAATTCACCAGCATTATCAAGACGAATTGCTTTGATTGGATTTTCTGGAAATTGTGATTTTAATCGAATAATTTGAGCTAGTAATCTCACAAACGCCAGGTTGCGAGAAAACAATAAGCACACATGTGACCATCTCGAAGATGCGTCTATCAGGACCATAAAATATCTAAAAGATCCACATGGTGGATGAATAGGTCCACATATATCACCTTGAATCCTTTCTAGGAATTCAGGAGACTCAAATCCAATCTTTATTGGTGATGGCCTTAAAATTAACTTCCGTTGAGAACATGCAGCACAACAAAATTCACTAGTTTTAAGAATCTTCTGGTTCTTTAGTGAATGTCCATGGGAGTTTTCAATAATTCTCCGCATTATGGTTGTTCCCGTATGACCCAATCAGTCGTGCCAAGTTATGAATTCATTTGGGCTAGTAAACTTCTGGTTTACAATGGCATGTGATTCAATTACACTAATCTTGGTATAATACAACCCAGATGAAAGTGAGGGTAACTTTTCTAATATAACATTTTTATTTAAATCATGAGTTGTGATACATAAATACTCATGATTTTCCTCATTCATTGTTTCAATATGATATCCATTTCGGCGAATATCTTTGAAACTCAACAAGTTCCTCAGAGACTTGGTAGATAATAGTGCATTATTTATTACAAATTTTGTTCCTCCAAGAAACAAAATTATAGCTCTTCCGGAGCCTTCTATCACATTGCCCGAGCTAATAATAGTATTAACATACTCTTCTTTTGGCATAAGATTGGTAAAATATATATCACTTTTAAGAATAGTGTGTGAACTTGCACTATCCGCAAGGCAAATATCTTCAGAATATGTCCTTGCCATTTTTCTTCAAAGACAAATGATAATAAAAATAAAATGAGTAGAAGTACATGCACAGTAAAATTATTCACATGAATACTTAACAAACACATACACATATTAAACTATTCCATCATTGATCAAATAGCCAATATTTCCTTTAGGATCCTCAAAGAAATTAGATACATTATAATGAGTGGTGGAATTTTCATAATTTGAAACAAAATTTGTTTCCTTTCCTTTGTCATCCTTTTTCAAGGATGCTTGATAAAGATCAACTAGGTGCTTTAGGGTACGACAGGTACGTGACCAATGGCCCTTTCCACCATAACGGAAGTATTTATCCTCAATTGATATATTTTGCCCATTGTTTCTTTCTTTATCCCACTTCTGGTGAGATCTTTTCTTGTGAATATAATTTCTTTTCCTTCCATAATTTTTCTTGTTATCAAAATCTTGCCATTTACCTCTTCTGGGGTTATAATTTGTCGCATTTGCTTCAGGAAATGGGGCGGCGCCAGCTGGGCGCGCTTCATGATTTCTTAAGAGCAACTCATTGTTGTGTTCAGCAACAAGAAAGCAAGAAATTAGCTCAAAAAAATTTTTAAATCCTTTTTCTCGATACTGCTGCTGCAGGAGCACATTCGAGGCATGGAAGGTCGAGAAAGTTTTCTCTAACACATCGGGCTTAAGGAAGTATCACCGTCTTTTGATGATTGTACATTTCTTCAAGGTCTTTCCACAGATCTGCAGGATCTTTTAATGTAGGATATTCATTTTTCAATCATACGTCAAGATGACGATGAAGGAAAATCATGGCCTTGGCTTTATCCTTCTGTGATGCATTATTTTTAACCTTAATGGTATCTCCAAAATCCATTGAATCGAGATGGATTTCAACATCCAGTATCCATGATAAATAATTATTTTCAGATATATCAAAAGCATTATATTCAAGATGAAAGAGATTCGACATAATAAAAATTTATTACCTGAAGTCTTCCTAAAATTTCGTTAGAGTTTCGTGCTGATAACGTGTTGTAAAATAAATAAGGAAGAAGAAATAAAATAAAAGTATAAATAGAAAATACTACTATTAGTATTTACCAACACTATTATACTACTATAATAATAATATATTAATATTATATTAGTAGTATACGAAGAAAGTAAAGAAGTGCTTTATATAAGAAAGAGAGAGAAAGTATTTGCTTTTTATTGCTTAGTGTAATTTGCTTCGTATCATATTCTTATTTAAAGGCACATAAAAATTGTACTTTCAAATGTAATTAAATATGATTTTCATTTGATAAAACCAAATTCTGTATCGAAAAGGTTGGCCGCCCAAGATTGTGAAGAAAGTCACAATTCATTAAATGGGCATCCACCCATGCTTATCACAACAAATGAAACTCCTAAGTTATAATTAATAATGTGAGCGATTCATTAACATTTTTTTTGAGAATATGCTGAATATATTATAATCTAATTAATGTTCAAACAAAAATTATGTATAAATTAGATGAAATATGATAGTTTTTTTTTTTATATTTTTATAAAGATATCTTTTACTAGTATTTAATATTTAGTATTAAGATATTTTAGTAAAATTTGTGTATAGATCATGTCTAGAAAAAACAATAAAGCTATGCACACAAATATTTTTTAGGGTATTAAATTGGTCTTCTCTGTTTTTAGTCTTTAAGGTTTAAAGTGTCCTATTTGAATCCAAAAAAGTTTCATTTAGCATCAATTTAGTCCCACAGTGAAGTCAAAGTTAAATAATTAATAGAATGTCCTACATAACAACAGTACAAGAACAAAATTGATAATTTGGAGAACAAGTACAAGCTTCAGAGGTACAAAATCAACCGTGGATGCATCAATACATTTATTTATTATTTTTCTTATAATATAAATAAAATATTTTCTGTAGAACTAAAGAGAATGATAAATAAATGTATTGATACATCAACGATTGATTTTGTGCCTCTGGAGCTTGTACTTGTTCTCCAAATTATCGATTTTGTTCTTGTACTATTGTTATATAGGACATTCCGTAAATTATTTAACTTTGACCTCACTGTGGGACTAAATTGATGCTAAATGAAACTTTTTTGGATTTAAATAGGACACTTTAAATCTTAAGGATCAAAACAGAATTACGCCCAAACATAGGGACCAATTTAGTATTTTACCCTATTTTTTAAATCAAGTTTTTAACCAAATCACTGCGTGTTTTTTCTCTTTCGTACTTATGCCAACGACTGCTTCTTCTTCTTCTTGCTATTGTTGTTTATTTTTCTTCTTCCTCTTCTGTCTCTTTCTATTCTTCCTTCTCTTCTCCTTCTTTTGTTATTGTCGTCGTTGCCACTACCGTTGTCTTCTCTTTGTTGTTGTTGTTTAATTTCTTTTCTTTATTTTGTCATCATCTTCCTTTATTATTATCATCGTCCTTGTCATCTTCATTTTTTCTTTTATATATATTCAGAAAATTGGAGCACAAAATTTTTGATGTACAATACATAAGTTTTTATGCACAACATACAAAATTTAATATATAGCACACAAAAATTTAAAGGACTACACGTCTAGAATATAGAGTATTGACACAAAATCAACAAAATAAGTACAGTATAAAATTTTCGATGCAAAATTTTAGTTCACAATACAAAAATTTGGTATTCAGCATAAAAATTTGGTGCTCAGCATATAAATTTTTGAAGGACCATATGTCAAACATTGACACCGAACTAATAAAATACGCACATCACATAAATTTTGGTGTAAAATACATAAATCTATATACATAGCACATAAAATTTGATATGGAGTAAATAAAATTTGAAAGATTATATACCTAAATTTTTGAGTAACCCAACTAATAAACTATATTTGCAGTCAAAATTTTATGTATTATGAAATTTTTTTTTTTTTGTATTATATACAAATATTTATATGCTATGTATAAAAATTTTTATACTATATCAATAAATTTATATTATATACAAAATTTTTTGTATTATATCAATAAATTTTTGCATTTCTCTATAAAAGACTTATATGCTATGGAAACACGAAAAAAAAAATTAAAAATAATGATATATATACAATTTTTTTTGTTAAATTTTTGTCAACTTAATTAAATTTAATTACAAAAATACTTAAAAAAAAATTTGTTTATGGTCCAAAAAATTGAAATATGTCTAAAACATATTTTAAATATGGTAAAAACTTAGGTACAATACGTAAAATTGATAACTGTAAGAACTGTAAAATAAAAATATAATAAAAGTAGTCAATTTATTTAACTGTTCAACTATTAATTTTATATAAAGTTAGCTACACTCACCTTTAAATATACCAAAAATATGTTACATGGTCAAGAAAAAGCATAATTATATATTGCTATCTCATCTGTGACGTGACATGTTCATTAATTCAAACAATAACTAAGAATAAGACCCCCAAAAAAAACAATAACTAAGAATTAACATTATAATACCAACAAGATCCTAAAAGGTACAAATTGTTAAAGAAAGCATAACTAAAATATTATTAATATAAGCTTATTTTATTCTCTTTTTATTTTGAAAGCATTGAATAAACATTTTTATGCAACAAAGGCAGCCTGTTTAAGAATCGAAAGTTTTACGTTAATAATTACATAATCACGGTTGTGGACAAAGAGCGTAGTTTCAGTCGCTGAACGAAGCGCGTAAGAGGAATATTCTGTGCGGAGTTGTGTTTCTTCTTCCTTTACGCCACTGTGATGGAAAAAAAATGGAGGGAGAGAAAGAGAAGGAGCGAGAAGGAGAGGGAGACGGAGTGGCGTAAACTCAACACACTCTCTCTCTCTAACCCCGCCAACCTCGTTTCTCTCTCTTTCTCTCTCTTCCGATTCGATCGCCTTAGCGTTCGATCGTGCCCATGCTACAGAATCCTATTTCCCTCTCTGTCTCTTCAATTTGAAACCGTTTTCATATTCAATGTCTGCCTGGTATGACCATTTCTCATTCCTCTAAATTTTTCTTTTCCTTTTTGGGTCATTCTTACATTTTTCTCTAGATTCATGTGTGTGAGTAACGAAACTTTCGTAGATTTCGATGACTCATTTCTCTTCGTTATTTTCATAACAAATTTGAGAAAAACAGATATACCCAGTTGGCTCTATTTTGTAGCTTCAAGCTCAATTTTCAATTTTTCTTCCATTTTTCATTGGTTTCCGTGCAGATGGGCATTTTTAGTTTGGTCACATTTTTTTTTTGGATATATTCTTCTCCTTCTTCCCATTAAAATATGCGTTTTTTTTTTCATTTATTTTAAAGTATTATTGTGTATGATTGGATCTGAAGATGAGTGGATCAAGTTAGGAACATGTGCTTCTTTTCTTGGCTGCATGTTCTGCTTAATATTATATTACTCTAACTTGTCTTTGCTTGCTGCTCTTGCTTACTGCCACGTTGTTTTCTTTTAGATGAGTTATATGAATCTCTGACTTTGTTTTCTTTCTTGTTTGGCTAATGTATTACTTCTACTTTTACTACGGTACTACCAGTTGCAATTGGGCCTCAAACTGATCTGCTAAGGACTCAAATATACTCAAATAGCAATCTAGTGAGTTTCTCATCCTCTTGGTTAGTTTGGTGCATTAAAGGTTATCCTTTGCATTTCACTTGTGTTTTCAGCTGCCTGGATGTTAAGTATATTGGTTAGAAGAACTGGGCCATTTCCAGGAATTTTCTTTCTTAGATAACTGATTTCGAATTTTCATTGGGTTATTATTTCTTAGTTCCTAGATAATTGACCTATGTATATTATATCAATATCAAGACCAATGATTTTGACTCAGTAACTAGATGGGCCGAGCTCTTTTTGTCTTAATTGGGACAATAGTCCAGAAAATGTTTTCAGTATGAACAGTTTTAAGTTCCTTTAGCTATTGCAATTACTTCATGCGTATATAAATTATGTTTTGGGGAAAAGAAAGGGTGCTCATAACTCAGATGTTGGTATTTTGATGTCATCAGGAATTTAGGTCTCTCCATATATAGGGAATTGGTTTCTCATGAAAAACTTGGAGAAACCTTTGGTAGTGAATGGAATAAGTTAAGACGTTTTATGCCATGTTGCAAGTTGTGTAAATTTGGATTTGATCACAGAAACTTGATGAATGTGTTTTTTATTGCAAGAGCGGAAAATTGGTGTTTTTTCAGTTTTTCACTTCTTCTCTTCATTCCTGTTTAGATATTTGGGTAACATCGATTGCTTTCTCTCTCATGTCCTTCTGGATTTGTTTGTGAAACTGAATTTATGATTTACCATCATTGAACCTTTGATATCACATTCAAGCTTTGTGCCACTTACTCTAATTTCCTTAGATTATGGGTTAAGTAGTGTTATTATTATAATTCTTCAATACAGTACTGATTTCCTTTAATGTAGTTTGACCGTGTTGTCTTTTGAATTACAAAGTCAGAATGTCTTATTTTTTTTCCCTTTCATATTTTGCATTTTGAATCCCAGGCTCTGTTGGGAAATAAAAAAATGGCAAAAGGAAGCAGGGGACAGCGTAGGAATGCTTCGCATAGGTATAGATCTATCCCATACCTGCTGCCTACTTGCAAGAAGAATATTTGTGAGGATATGTGCCCAAAGAAATGCTCTGAAGCCTTGGATAAGAGGGAGTGGAAAGATGTCACATGTTCTGTGTGCATGGAGTACCCTCACAATGCTGTTCTTCTCCTTTGTTCTTCACATGACAAAGGTTGCCGTCCCTATATGTGTGGGACTAGCTTTCGTCATTCCAACTGCCTCGATCAGTACAAAAAAGCATACACTAACATTATATCAACAAATAATCAAGGTGCATTACAAGATTCAAACTCCCTTGCTGGGGAGAAAGAAGTCTTAAAGCTTGCATGCCCACTATGCAGGGGACAGGTGAAAGGTTGGACTGTTGTTGAACCTGCTCGGGACTATTTGAATGCAAAGAAAAGAAGTTGCATGCAAGATAATTGCTTGTTTTCTGGGAATTACAAAGAGTTGAGGAAGCATGTGAGGGCGGAGCATCCCCTGGCACGTCCCCGTGCGGTTGATCCCGCTCACGAGCAGAAATGGAGATGGCTTGAGTGGGAGCGTGAACGTGACGATGTGATCAGTACAGTAACATCAACCATGCCTGGGGCAATGGTTTTGGGAGACTATGTCATAGAAGGACGCCAAAACAACATTGATACAGATGAAGATGAAGAGGATGCTTCTGTTGATGTAGATGGTGCTGATAGAAATGGTAGAGTTCAGATGAGCATAGAAGCCATGAATTTATTCCTCCGGCTACATTCAGCTCGGCAAGGGAATAGGAACCTTGACAACTTAAATTTACAGTTTAGACCGGGATCAAGTCAGAATGGGGCACAGCATTCCACTTCTATTGGTGGGATGGAATTTGCCAATGAAGATGCTAGAAATAGTGAAGTTAATCATCATGATGAATCACTGGTTAACCACCTCCATCACCATGGCACTGGCAGAGTTCTACTCCATCGCTCAGGCCGGAGACACAGACAGAGAGAAGGACATGCAGCTCAGGGTAGCTGAAGATGATGCTGGAAGCAGGATATTGGAAAAGGAGAAGTTTGGTAGGCATATATATGATTTGAATCTTTAGCATCATAAATTGGGTAGTTTCCAGATCCAAAAGAAAAGCTAGGTAGTTTTAATAACAATCGCAGGTATTCTTTGCAAGGATCTTAGAAATCAGAAATTGGGCATTTATGTTACGGGGTAATTTCTTTTACTTGTACATTCCTACATTCTTTCTATTATACACATTTCATTATGAAATTTACTCGTGTAAAGGTTTGATTGAGGTCTTTAATCTCAAACTAATATTCATGCAAACGATTGGTAACAAGCAGTTTCAGCAAATTACAAAATCTAAAGTTCGATGATTTTGCTTTTGATGCAACATTATAGTAAAAAGTTACACATTAAAAGAAATTGGAGGAATTAATCATGATACCTAATTTCATTGGAATGTGGACATTTTTAAGTTGAGATCCCTTAGAACTTTGAAGCACAAAAAGTGATATAAGTTTACAAATATATTTACTTCAAAAATTTAAAAATTCATACTCTTAGTTTTCAAAGAATTTTACTTTATCTTTAAAGAAAATCGTACCAGTTTGATAACATGTAGATAACTTGGAAAAATAGCTAATAAAATTTAGTTCTAGTTCCAGGAGTTCATGTTCTTAGTCTGATCACACTTGGATTTGATTGGCATTTCCATAACTAATTGATACTAGAATAATATTCACGCAATGCGTGGAGAGCTAAATTAATTATATTATATAGTATAAATTGAAAATGCTATATATATTGCTTAGGGATATATTAGATAATATGTAAATTAATATTAAATTTAGAAGTTAATTTGTAAAAAGTATTGTCCAATATATTTATTTAATTTGACAATTTATATATAATATTATTATTCAACAAAAAAGATATATAAAGAAAAAATATACTATTTTAATATAGATAATAATTGTGCTCAACCGTTATTTTGTAATTCAATTGAATAATAATATGAATTATATTTAATTGATTAAGAAGTTCAAAATTTTGTCTAGTAGCATATCAAAATTAATTTAAATTTTATAACGGTTGATGATAAATGATAATTTAAAATAAAAATTAATTCAAAATTTAATAATTATAAAAAATAAAATTAAGCATAAATTAAACTATAAGTAATAAAAATATTCAATTGAAGTTTATTTACCTAATTTTATATAATTATTTATTTTTTTTAAATAGTTACTTTTATTTTTTTTCTTTTTTAGGTTATATTTAAATATTATGATATAGTGATGAAACTATTAGATAAAATACAAATATGAATATTATTAATGTTTTGATAATTAAAAACGACATTCAATTTTCTAATTAATTTTCATAAATCATGACAATATGTATTTTCAACAATATTGTTATAACTAAATAATATTAAAAAAATATAAATTGTTGAAAGAAAAAAAAATGATATATAGACGACAAAGAAATTAGATAATTTATAAATACAATTACATAAAAAAAATAAAAATATTAATGAATATTGAATACAATTACACAATCACCTAATACATACATTTAGAAAATTTAGAAAAAAAACTATGATCATTAATCAAATTCTAGTTGTGCAAAAAATTAGCAACAATAGAAAAAAAAAAGTGAAAGAAGTATGAAATTATGTGAGAGCTGATAAAAAAAAATGTGTGAATTAGCCACTTAAATTAATGCGACATAATGCAAAGATATAAAATTGTGCTCTCAAGTTGTGGGAATTAATCATCTAAGCTGACGTAATATAATAGTAGAAAGCTAATAATACGTCTAGAAACTATCTTGAGCTCTGTTTTAATATATTATTAATAGATTGTTTAGATGCAAAGGAATTGAAAGATTTTCCACTAGAATTTTCCAATCAGCGGGTGACGATCCAACTATTAGAGCTTTTAAATGATTCCAATATATGAGTAAGGCATTACATAATCATGATTTATTCTCTACATTAACGGTGCTCTGATCTAGCTGTTGGTGTACAATGACAAATTGTACAATAAAAATACAAATTAAATGGATGGTTAGAAGTTAGTGCTGTAGGATTAGGTTTGGTTAGTTGGCTTGGTGAATTGGGATTTGTATTTCTTTCCGGTAATGTAGGATCAAATTCCTATTTTCTTGGGATTAAGCATGATACATAGATGAACTTCTTGACAGCATATCAAACAAGGGTGGTTGTGTAAGAGCTTTGTTTGAGGCTAAATATTCTTCTTCCTCCAAATCCCAGTAGGAACACCATAACATATTGGAGATGCCCCTGTCAGAAAAGGAAGGGTGCAGACTTCACGTGCTTGGCCCATGAAAGCTCCAATTTTAGGTCGGTGACCACAGTTGATCCTAGGTGAATCAGTTTCTGTCGATTCTTGTACTTTCTTCCTTGCACCTTTCCTCTTTGCTTTACCCTTTAAGTTCATCGCCTCAAATTCCTCTGATAATAAGTTACACTGGAAGCATTCCTTTGGAAGATCAGACCTCTGTTTCAACCACGCATCAAGCATAGCCTTACCAAATCTATCTATATCCTTGTCTGTCACTTCCCACAAATTGGCAACAATAACCGGAGAACCAGCCAACAGATATGACAAGGGAACACCTTGTGGCACATAGTTCCCCTGCAAGGTCAATGAACCACTGCTGCACCCCATTAGTAGCGTAGCAGCACATTTCTCTAGTTTCTGAATCTCGTGCCGCGGAATGTATTGTGCTCCTGTGAAGATGCATTCAAACACCTTAAATATATTTACAACCGGAAACTATAATGTATCATATCTATAAATTTTAAGACATTTAATAAAGCTTTACCACTGCCATGCCCAAAGTATATGAAAAGGTCATGACTTGTTAATGCTGAAGCTAGTTCTTTGACGGTAGGTTTGGAACCTGCCTTTCCCTGAAAAGTAACAATGAGAAGACATGATTATTCATTGGATCACAGACAAAACAATCAGCAATACAAAAGTCTATTAACAATTTACTTTGGTGAAAGTACAAACTACTAAAATACCTCAAGATTTTGATCTCTAAACCAGTTCTCAAATTCAATTTGAGTGCGAGAGAGATCACCATCCGGATTCAATAAATAGAAGGCATCCAATGGATCTATAGAAGGAAAAGATACTAGGTTTCTTCCCTCCTGTTCCTGATGGATGCCACTGATATCAAGGACAGCAGAGATGCTGCTAACTGAAGGCATCCGATAAACTTCCAGGTTTCTTAATATGGGCAAACTTTCCCAAGGAAGCATCTGTCAGTGGTGGAAATAAGCAATCTGATTAGGTTTGTTGAAAATGCTGCTACTTTGAATGCCAGCTAGGGAGCACATAGATCAATTATATTAATTTTGGAAACATAGAAAATGAAACATTTTTAGATAGAAGCATGAACTACAACTTAAACATGAGGAGGCATTATATTAATAATAAAAGGTACCATATTACTAAATGATAAATTCCAAAACATCCAGAAAGTAGAACTTGAAACTAATTCCTAACTACCATTAGGTCAGAAAGAACTTAACTTACCTGCACCTCATAATCCAACACAAGAATTACTGGCTCTCTATTAACAGTGTCATCAACTTCCAGCACTTCTAATGCGTCATTTAACAGCTGAAAAGCGACCTCAGATGATACTCTAAACTCATTGGCAGCATTTAACAATATCCCACTCCTTGCTTCATCACAATAACCTACTTTAGAAACGTAACAGTCTTTCCTTGAGCATAGTTGTGAAACAATTGTTTTCCCTTCACTAACATATTTAGAGCCTCCAAGAATAACCTTAAGAAGACTCTCATTTACATCTATTTTGCACTTCGATCTTAGATCATTCACAAGATTCTTGAGCACCAAGTCAAAGTTCTTGCAATTCAACCATTCTCCAAGAAGCAAGCATTTCCATGGGCCAAACCACAAGTCTTCAATGTTCCTGGTAAGGTATGCCAATTTTAAGAAGATTTGAAAATTACTTTGCTATAATTTTAAATTACTACTAGTCATATCCAAGATGTTAATGTGCATAGTGGCATATTTAACCTTTTGTATATCCCTTGAAAAGAGTAGAAAAAGTGGCTATTGCATTGAATACAAGCAGCACTACTATGGTGAAATGGAGCAATAGATGTGTTTGGGACTTGGGTATTTTGGAGTACCCAAAGTTCCACAACAAGTAGTATATGATGCTTGATATTGTATTTAAAGAGCATGGTTCTTCTTCCTTAATAGCTAGCTTTTAAGGTGTGGTTCTTAACTTTACTCAGGTGCTTAACAATATGCATGGTAGCAAAAGCCCAATTTAAGCAAAGCTAATGCAAATCAGCTCATAAAAATCATAAGCAGTAGCACACCTCAACAATTCATCAAGACGGTGGTCAAGGTTTTTTCTTCTCTTCCACCATAAAATTCTATTCTGTGGTGTATCTTCAAAAGGAGATAGTGATGACAAGTAATTCTCTTCCAAGATTGTTCTGAATGCTGGAGCAACATCATCAACTGCTGTGAAACCCCACGGACAATGCCAATTTTCACTAGGTTTTTCAAGAAGTGTACCAGTTATAAGATCATCCTCATTTGAATCTGGCAAATAGAAGTTATAAATTATCTGTTAGACAAAGATAAGCTTAATACTTACATGAGATGCAGACTATGTCTAAAGAAATTAGGTACCTTGCAAAATAGAATCTAGAGGCAGTAACATTACAATGGGTTCACTCTTAAAACTCAGTCGTGAGACCTGCATCCATACTTTAACACTTGTAGGATAAAGCAACAATTCCTGAAGTAAACTAGCATAATCATGTCCAAGAAAACTTATGCAGATTATTGTTGTAGATGGCAGACTAGCTAGAAACTTTTTCACATATTCTGCAAGATCTGCAGAGGTATCAGGTACAAGCCTGCAGGAAGTAACATGTACAGAGAGAATTGCATTTGCTTCAGGTTATGTCAACTGGAGCTTCATTTCTTATGCAACAAGAACAACTGTTACCTGAGTAAGTTGAATGAGCCTTCTTGCTTGCAAGATTTAGATATATATGAACCCTGAAATTGAACATGTGATTAATACTTGATGGGATGTAATTGTCACATACCATAATTACAAATGTCACTTCAGAGCACCTAGTAACAAGAATTCATCAATGTTTCACTGATAGCATGAATCACTCTTGGGTTACTAAATTACTGACAATGTCTAAATTTTTAAATAAATTTGTGTCATCTAGATTGCACACAAACTAACCATTGCATGTGTATAGCTTAGATGTAAGTGCTACAATGCACAACTCATGCCTGTAAGCAAGCTGTAACTCAGTCAAAGGATTACTTAGAGACTTAGAGGACAAAATAAACACAATTCTATAGGAATTAGTATACTGAGAAATACACATGATGATGCCCAAATCAGAGCACAAATTTACAAGAGAAATTCCCATTTTCTGAACCAACTAGTGTTTTGTTCCACATGTCAACATTTAAAGCTGAAGCCTAGATAAAATTCCATAATATTTGATAGTCACAGAGAAACGAGTCTTGACAAGGGACTGTACCTTGCATCTCCCAGTTAGATTTGAAAGAAATTGGTGAGTATAATGAGTTCCAATTGAAGCTTGGTGGAAATACGAAGCCCAATAATTTTCACTCAAAGTTTGGCTAAGAGATGACATAGAAATTTGCTCCCTCAAGGTGGAAACATGTATTACAGCAAGTAATTTAGACACCTGTTGCAGCATCATTATCATCATAAGGTCATGACCAATCCAAATGTCAAAAAGGAAACATAGTAAGAAACTATAAAGCTCAGAAAGAGGATTAAGCAACTAAATATTCAGCTACAAAATACGAAGCATCAACGATTATCTAACCATATAGACCTGTTGTGCAATCTGCATTTAGAGATAGTTATAGTTTCCCCAAAAATTAACCAAAAACCTAAATATTACACTGACTTTTTGTCAGAGATAGATGCAATGCAATGTATATATAATTAAGGCTCTTATATAATTTTAATCTATATTATACATATTACAATACTAGTGTATAGTGCATATTAATCCACCATTATTTATCAAATGTTTGCAATAAAAACTAGTGTATAGTACTTTGCACTCTAAGAGGTCTTGGGTTAAGTCAGAAATTAAAAATATTTTTGTGAATATACATGACAAAGGACATTTTAGAAAAAAAAGTGTGCACCAAACTTCTCCCAATCCCCATTATCTATAATAGATTAGTAGATATGTATATTCTTTAAAATATATATTCTTCATATAATCATATTCAAATTTTGTTTGATTCCTTGAATCCTCCAAAAAGCAATCAGCACTTCCACAAATTTACTAATTACTATCAAGGAAAAGTATCCAGTTTATAACAACCAATAAAAATATTAAATTAATTTAGTGAAAGATTGTAATGAGTAATAACAACATGAAAATGGAGAAGTATGACCTTCTGAAAAATAACAGAAACCTCACGAGAGAGTATGAAGGCTACCATCAGCCAAGAAGCCAGGTCTTCAAACCTGATGGAATTTACATTACGGAAAATGTTCCTGTAAGGTAAAATCAAAATGTAAAACTTCTAGAGTTAGTTATTCATAAATATGTTCCTGGAGCAGCAACCATAACTAAGTAGGGGCTACCCTACTTTAAAATTTAATATATTCAGACCTCAAAATCTGAACAATAATAATCAGTACACATACCTTGCAGCCTTGGAGTGATAGCATTTCAAAGAATACCAACATATTTCATAAAGTATTTCTGCACGTTCAATTGTAAATACATCTCCTGGGATCTCCTTTGGGACCATGAGCACAAAATAATCTAAAGGAATAGAGGAGAATGTTTGGTAGAATGGATTTCTGCTGGCTAGAACTGATACACTTCTTAGAAGAACTTTATGAACTTCATCAATTTGATTGGGATATGCAAAGCATTTCACTGTGGTTCAAGTTCAACAATCACATCAGAAGGAAGAACTAAACAACTGTATGCCACAAATAAATACTACATGACTTAGACATCAAAGAACAGAAATTTATCAAGTATAAAGCAAAGCAAGTTATGAGTCAACTAGTCTGCAATTTCACATTCCTGGAAAATCAAGATCTTGCATGCAGAATAGCAGAAGTGCTCTCAACTGAAGCATCCTATCCCATCAACTATGAAGAAAGAAGAGTCCACAAAAATAACAACTACAAGTAAAAGCGATGCAACTATAGCTCTTGACTGGCAGCTACCAAAGTAAGCAAAAGCACATTATCATTGTGAAAGGCAAAATATCTTGAAAGGATTGATAACCACCGCCAATAGATGACCATTGAAAATGCACAAATTCACACAAGAGCAGAGCAAAAACAGAAGATATGAAACAGCATCCGTACCTAATCGAGTAAGCAACTTCATTGACATTTTTCTCCGGACAAACTCCCATTTCAGATTAATAAAATCAGTTAGTAAACCAGATTCCAAGACTTCTGAAGGAAGACAGTGCCAACACCT
Source organism: Arachis hypogaea (assembly GCF_003086295.3). Taxonomy (NCBI): domain Eukaryota; kingdom Viridiplantae; phylum Streptophyta; class Magnoliopsida; order Fabales; family Fabaceae; genus Arachis; species Arachis hypogaea. The sequence continues at coordinate 11,162,500 of NC_092055.1, forward strand.
CATTTTTGAGAAAATGCATGTTGCAGCAGTATTCAAATCTGACTCCTTCCTGTTTAGCATACAAGATGGATTGGAAATAAAATTTCCATCCACACTTTGTACAACTTCTGACTTGCTGGAAATGCTTATATCTTGATTTTGTGAAGCTCGATATTTAGAACGGGTTATCCTTGGTTTATTCTCAATAGACAAATTTGTATCCTTTGTTAAAACCTTTGCTGCATTCTTTAGCTTTTTATTTTTCTTTTCTCCAATCTTGGATGCTGGCCCTGCTTTCATGGATTTCCTCACTTTTTCACCCATTTCATTCATTGTAGAGCAAGTACAAGTTTTAGCAGAACCACATTTAACATCCATTGCAGTTTCATCACTGCCATTGTCAGGACAGCTAAGAGAGTTTTTCCACACAGAAAGATTTAATTTATCTAGAGCTGATGTGAACCAATATTTTGCGGTCTTTCCATTAGTAGTCCCTTCACAACTGTCAAATTTACTTTGACACAAATCTCCAAAAAAGTGATTAAGTGTCACCTCAAGAATCAGTTTACACTTTGAGCAACACAACATTGTGTCGCTTTTCTTCAAAATTTCCTGAGCACTTTGAAGTTCCTTTTCTGCTAAATCCCAGTGTCTTTTCTTAACATAGAGCTTTCCTAGCAAATTACATCACAAAAACGACAAAACAACTTTATACCACTGAGAATGAAAAGTTATAAATCAAAGGGAGAAATTCTACAAATGATTTTAATACCTAAGAGAGAAGAGAAAGCAACGGTAAACAAAGGCAGCTGCAGTGAATCAGATATGGCTTTCCCCCACTGGAGATAAGTTTCAGATTCAGTTGCATCTCCGATCATTTCAAGGATAATTCCTACCTGCATAGATGGATGAAATTGAATTGTAGTGCATAACAGGATACCACCAATTCACCAAATAGATTTGATTCAAAGTACAAGATAGATGATGTCACAAAGTCAAACCTGAAGAGTGCTCTCTAGATAACACTGCAATATTTTCCATGGACTAAGATAAAATTCTTCCAAGTTCCATGATATAGAATCAAATAGCAAAGTTTCCCTAGCAACTGATTTGCTCACTTCAATTCTATCAACTCCATCCCTAAGATTCTTAGAGAAATCAACTATTACATTGTGCTCTTCATTCATCTGCTTAACAACGTGCGTAAATTTAAGATGGAAGAGTTTAGAATGTAATTTGTGGGCTTCCTTTGCAAATGAAAGAGCCTAGCAAATAAAACAGAAAAAGAGATACTGTGAGCTGGGGAATAATGTAAGCCAATGCTATATAAACTCAAAAAGAAGAATACAACATGTCCTCCATTGATTAGGTCGACTATAAGTAACATTGTTAGCTCTTGTTACAATTTATGCATGGCCCTAACCTTGAAAAATGGGGCAACCTACCCCCCCCCCCCCCCTATATAGTTTTTTCTTCATCAGTAAAAAAATTAATTATGCCTTATACTATGTTAGAGTGAAAGATATCTTTATTTCTAACAAGTTAATAAGAAAATTCAACCTATTGCAAACCAGCACATATGGAATGAAATTAACTTGATATATATTCTTTCAAGAAGTCAATTTGAATTGAAAGAAGATAAGACACATCTCCATAGATCTACAGCTAATAGACAAAGAATTTTTAAGTTGATAAAAAAACCGTGTTTTAAGATAATTAAGACATGCTTGAATGAAAAGGTAGAAGCTAGAAGGAGGAAAGTAAAAATGCATTTGGACCTATATAGAGATGTATTAAAATTTTTGAATTTTTAACTTTGATTTAGACCATATCATGAAAGGGACCCCTGGAGCAACTGTTTAGTTTTCTCCATTTGACCTCCCGGTCACAAGTGTGGTGCTTGCCATAGGTTAGATCTCTTACATTACCCAGTGACTACAGCCATTCCCGAAATCCTGTGTAACACAGGAAGTTTGTGCACTGGACTGCCCTTTTTAGACCATATCATGTCCAAATCCATTTTCAAGTTCATGTATGTTTCCACTATTTACCTATTCAACCAAGTTGGAGATAAAATATACACCAGTTTCGCAATCTCTTATTAAAATAGAACAATGAAGACAAGTATGACACATGTTTCAAATAGCACTTATCTATTACTTAAAAAAAATTAAGGCAGCCAATGGGTAACACAAGAATTTAGATTGAATCAAAATTAGTGATACTTACCTCTATTAACCGTCCATTTGCAACAAGCCTTGGGCACAAATCATAGTAAAGATAACCAGCAAGAAAAGTGGAATGATTTGGAACAGAAACCTAGGAGATTAAAAGAGAACAGAGTGATGATTTTGGATAAAAGAGTATGATAAAGTCTTCCTAAAAACGAACCTTACATTTGAAATCAGTTCCAGAGCAGCCTTTTGAACATCATCAGCTGTAATGTCATTTTGAAAAGAGTCTCCACTACAGCAAGAATTTTTATGAGAGCTAGAAAGTAAAAATGAGAAAATCTGCTGAAACCCTATTAATGATGAATGGTTTCCTTGAAGATAACGTGTCCAAGATTCAATATTTGAAAGTTCATTAAAGTGCTCTAATGAATTCTGGAATGCCTCACAGATAGGTGAAACACATAGAGCATGACTTAGCCTTCTACTTTCCCAAAGAAAAGTCAACCACTTCTCAATTGAGACATTCTTCCATTTAAACATTCTACTCAGCAGCTTGTATGCATTACTGGAGAGTTCCATGAAACCCTGGGGATATGCCAACAAAAACCTAAATCTTGTTACTGAACATATTATGCAACAACTCCAGCAACCAATATGACAAAAGAAGTAAAGTGAACCTTCAGTTGTATTAAATCTATTATATTGCAGAGTAGAATCATTATACTGTCAGGCAGATAACAGTCTCCATCCTCAAAGCAACCAAGAGGAGAAATACCCAACCATAGATCCAATGTAGCTTTGACATCTTCAAAGATTTGCTGGTTAATATACAAAACAAAGAAAGCTTACTAGCTTAGCAAAATAAGAAATTCAATAAGACAAAGTATATAATTGATTCTAAGACCATAACTGAGGACAACATTCACCAATGAAATTCCTGTGTCAGCCCCTTCCAAAAATTAAAAGGAGAGAAATAAATAATAGTTTATGTTCTAGTACCTTTGAACTTGGTTCAGCTTCTTGGGTACAAAGTGCACGCATGCAATAGGCCACCGACAACTGATGCTCAATGGCATTTTTATCAGCACCCGTCTCACCAAATATCTCCTTCTATTTAAGAGGAATTGCCTCGAATAAGTAATTTATACAATAGTAAACAATAGTTTACAAATAATAAAGGTTACCATGATAGTTATTGCTTCTGAGAAACATTGAATGCAGTCCCTAAGATCGCCAGTACCACACATCCTTAGTGCCTTTCCCTTTCTAACCAGAGTTTGTGCCTTTTGAAAACAAGTATCTGGTGTGATGTATATATCTTTCAGGAGGATATTTATAATTTTCGTTTGCATTTTCTGACAGAATTCTGCATATTTAAGATTAATTTCCTCATATGCTTGAAGTTCCTACAGCAAACATTCACAAAAGGTGCAAAATCATTACATACATAGCAGCAAAAAATGATGAAATTATATGCAAAGGAAATATCTGCTATGATAGTGAACCTGCTCCAGGATGATGCTAATGTTCCTCTTGGAAAACTCAGTGGAAGATGACAGGAGAGAGTACAAGGTAAGAGAATCAACTCCCTCATCTACCTGCTTAGCTTGTTTACATTCTATCTGCATGACCATATTAAAACAATAAGTCAAAAGAAGTAAACATAAACAGAAAACTGATAAATACTTGAAATTAAATGCTTTGAAACAACACCTTCACCCACTGCTTCAATACAGGAATAGGAGTTGGCAGATCCTGAAACAGATTGTTGGCAGTGGACCAGTTTGTAAGGATCTTAATCACTTTCTTTCGTATCTTAGGACTGCTGATGTCATAAAGAATATCTAAGAGTAGAGCACTTCTTTTGTAAGCCTCTATTACAAACTCTTTCGGAGCCCCTTCCGTGAAATTAGCACAATAACATTTAATACAGATCCAGGATGCTTTGCAACACAGGTTTAGAACCTTAGAAGCCTGCATCAAAATGTCATACATTGTATTTGAGCAACTTTAAGATACATCTTTTCCACATTTTCATTTCTCCCATGATCTACCTATTTGCACTTTTTTTCACAAAATCAACGTCAGTGGTAGAATATGGCAGCCCTACATTATTCGAGGAGCTTTTAAGCAGTTTATGTGTGATTTACTTGCAAACACAAACTTTTAAGTATTTAATTAATTACTAATAGAGTTTTTGAACCTACAAAAAGAACCAGGTGTCTTACTAAATAGTTTGTCGATGCATTGCCAAAGCTTAGTTGATAAAGCAAATAAATGATGAGGAATTTGATTCTTTCTAACCATTCTTATATTTCAATTGAGCTCAAGGACATTGTGTACCTCCAATACAAGGAAGTAACTACAATTTTCAAGTTTTCAACCCAGTTTGGGTTTCATGGAATGCATGGTGGAGTTAAAAAAAAGTCCATTCAAAAACCGTTACTTAATATAGACAATTACTCGTGTAACCTCTGGAAATTAGAGAGTAAATTACCCCTTTTTCATATATTATCGCATAATAAGCCTAATGGTACACGCATTTAACACATGAAATAAATATCCATATATATTAATTTGAATATAGAGAACTAGATAAGTAACTTATCAGTTATCACGTCATTTCTATTCTTTTAGGACTATAAACTTGAGACAAACTTGTGTAATCCTTGAGTACATTTAATGTGTGTTCCAATATATATACTTCAGATTTAAAGTGAGCAATACTACTACCAGCAGCTACTGGTTTATATTAAGTGAAAATACTGTATGCCATCCATGCTTCTCACATCCTGTTTGTTAAAAGTTAACTTAACAAAGCCTTTTCCTACTAGGTGAGCTACATGGATTGTGTCGTGTCCATGCATTGAGATGGGACAAAGTTTTACGTTGGCTGGCACATGTTTAACACAATTCAACATGGATCCAAATTTCGACATTGCGTCATGGACATGACTCAGGATGCGACAAAGTTTGACATGAATTGTCACAGACCTAACACAACCTTACATGGATCCAAAGACGTCATTGCGTCTTGGTCATGTATTGGGATAAAGAAAGGTTTTACATGGGTTGTCGCGGCCCTAACACAACCCCACATGGATTCAAAGATGTTATTGGGTCGTGGGAATGCATTGGGATGCAACAAAGTACAACAGGAGCTATTGCAAGCTTTAACACAACCCTGCTTGTTTTTTCCAAGTTTAGGATTGGCTATGTAAACATAGGTTGGGATACTCTGAAAATTTCATAAGTAAATATATGACATTATATAAAAGATGGTAATGGAAAATAGTATATCAATACCTCATTTGGCTGCTTGTTTCTGTACAAAGCTACAGCAATATTGTAGAGAGAAGCAATTATGTATTTCATCCCTTCAGTATCAATCCATTTACTCGCCATCATCTGCTTAACTAATCTTGTGCTCTCCTGATATGTTGGAAACAAATAAATAAATTGTCAAAACACTAGATCTAATAACAATGTATTTAGAAACTCAGGAAGCCATTTTTAAGTTGAAAAAAATTAGAAATAATAGGCGGACCTGGAGTTTAAGATTAGTTCTGATAGAAAGAGTGAAGGTTGCTAGAGCTACATTAAGCAATGTTCTGCTGTTTTCATCAAATTCATCTGTGTTCTTTTCAGATGTAAAGCTGCAGGGGGAATGAACAAAGTGTATAATCTTTATATTTTTTTGAATTGTCTTATATATGAAAAAGATGTATATTGGTAAACTCTTGGAAACTGCTCTTCAGCATTAACATGACAGGTGAAGATTCTAAATAAACTGTGCTGTATACAATGAAAACAAACAAGAATAGATTGATAATATACACAAAGGACATAAAGTAGAATTAATTTTCAGATATTTAACTGGATGTACCTTAGGCTAGAAAGAAGAATTTGACAAAGGATATAGAATGCATCTTGGACTGTGGACAGCATTGTTATGGCAGAAGCATCATCCTCCTCAGTAACTAACTGCTTCCTTTCTGAATTAACTGATTTAGCAAGTGGTTTGCATAGAAACTTCAATGCCTCTGAGTAAGATGGCAGGTAAGTCATATAAGACTCACAGCCAGAATCTAACCAGGCAAATGCTTGACCAAGCAAAGGTGGCGAAGTCTGTATCATTTTCTGATTTTCCATTAAAGTGCCAAGTAGACATTCAAATTTTGCACTTTCAGAGGCTGCAAGATCTCCAACCTTGGACCTCAAACTGCAGCTAACAAGGAGCAATCCAGCAGCATATAGCCTGAGTACTGAGTTGATAGGTGTCAAAACCTGCCAAACTACCCCAATCAAAGTAGAATACAAAAATTTATCAATTATACAAACAAAACAAGCACCAGAAACATACCTTTTGAAAACGCTCTGCTATTTTGTTCAAATATGCTGCAAATGTATTACAAAAACTTGCATTTGCAGGCTGACATTTGTTGGCACAATAATTTACAAGTTCAATAAATTCTATTCCAGCATTGCCTTCTTCAAGCTGAAAGGAAAAGTATAGTTGATAAATAGGGGAAACCATTCCATGAAGATAACACCATACTAAATTCTAATTAATTAATTAGCTAAATAAAATTGCAAATCTTCTACCTATGTCTAGTCTAAATATAATTTAAATGGTAATAGGCTATGGTAAGTAACTTTGCATGGTTACTTTCTTGCAAGCATTAACATGCAGAATCATTAAATTGTAAGCAGAGATCTCCTATACAATACCTTGCACTCAGAAGCAACACAATCGAATATATCAATAATATACAAGGATTCATCCCCCTGCAGAGCTAACAGTGAAGAGCACATCCTTCGGGCAATCTGCGTTTAAAATTTTATTAGGGCAACAAGTACAAGATTTATCAAAGTTTATATCCAAAACATAAGAAGCGTGTTACCTTGTAGACTTGATCGTTGACCGGAGATTTGACATACTCAGTCAATGTCATGCGGCAGAACGAGACTACCAGATCTTTATCAGAACATGTCTTCCCCAGTAAACTCAAAGCGCATTTGCCCAGATTAATCACTAACGCTTGGTGTTTATCATAAGAACTGGCACCTAACCCCCTAAAACAATAAGTTGAATAAACAAGAAAATTTAATAGCTAATATCAGTTCAGAGCATACAAAGCTGCAATGTGTCCAAAATAAGGCCCTCTGAGCAAGCATTGGAAAATACAAGTTGATGTTTTAATACAAATGGAAGCTGAAACTACTTCAGAAGCTTCTCATTTTTTTTTTCTTTTTCATACAATTATACAAAAAACCGTGCTCTATTTGTCAATAAGCAATATGAAATTACTATTAACAACACAACCTTGCCAGAAAAATGCCGGAACGACAAACACTGACATACCTGAGCCATGGCCTTACTTCCTCCACCAAATCAAGCACCCTCCTGAAGCGCGCATACTCTTTACTAGTCCCCACCGCCGCACACCTCACTAGTGCCACAACAATCTGAACCACCAACAAAGACAACTCCTTATCTTTGTCAGCAACGCCGCCCTTATCTACCTCGGGAAGAATCTTCGCCTTCCTCTTTGTCGATTTCGAAGTAGGCTGAAGATTCTCCAAAATCCGTAAACCTTCAGCTTCTGCGTCGTCAACCCTACCACAAGCTTCGAGACATTGTACCATTCGAACTCTCAGGAACTCAACTGAAAAGGGCTTGGATTCCAATTGAGAAGCCACGGATTCCAAGCAATCCAAGCAGAGCTTGAAAACCTGGAAGAGCTCGAGCACAACGGCGCCGTCGGAGGAACCTGATTTGGAAATGTTAGTGAGGTGTTTGGGGAGAACGGACAGAGAGCTGTTGAGGAATGGAAGAAAACGCTTAGCGAGGGAGCGGATTAGGGTTTGATCGGGTTTGGACTTGGAGGACTTGTTGTTTTTGCTGAGATCGGCGAGGGGACGGAGGTAATCGTAGACTTGTGTGAAAATTCCGGCGGAATCGGCGGATTGGAGCTTCGATATCAAAGAAGATTCAGTTACGGAAGCCATAATCGGTGAACGGAACAATTTGAAGAAGAAGAAGAAGAAGTGTTGTGCGAAGTTCAAAGGGAATGGAAGCAGAGAGGGTGGTCGCTGTTTGGGAGAAGAATGAAAGTGCGAGCTTAATTCCAAAGGCGCCAATGGACACCGCAATTTCACGTTTCATTTCAAATTTTGTTATTGGGCCTCCCACGTTTTATAACGGTCTATCACAATTTTTTCTGTTTTGTTATTGGGTGTTTATTTTCTTGTGGGTTATGATGAAAGTTACATATATTTTTGGACATTAAAGCCAATTTTAAAGAGGGAAATGGAGAGGAAGAGGCTAAACCGAATAGCCCAAAGAGAAAGCGGGCTCGATAGAACGGCAATGGAATCATAACAAAACTTGATAAAAGAAGGGCAGGGAACATCCAAAAAAAAAATTGAAGGCAAGGGAAACACCACCTTTAGTTAACATTTTGATAATATGATTATTTATTATTTAATTTTTATGCATTGATAGTTTAAATAGTTATACACAATCAATCATTAACAATACATGATTAAATATGTGTATAAAACACTAAAACTGCAAATTAAATTAATTTCTAATATCTAATATCCTAAACATTTTGCGTTATTTTAGTCTTTTTTTAAATCTATTAAACATAGAATTCGCGTGGATTCATCTCCGATGTGGAGAGCTCCCCGCGTTCCAGGCCGGCTCTATTCTTAGGTGGATGCTCTCTTCCAGCGTGGCATCTCCTCTTCAAGGGTGCATGTGCTCCTCTGTGATTCCTCTGTCAGCTGTCCTTTTTACCGATTCGCTCACGCAACCTTCCTTCTTCACGGATTTGGTTGAACAGGTAATCATTACTTCGAACCCTAGGACCTTTACCTTCTTCTCCTAATTTTCTTTCCTCTGCCCTACGAAACGTTGTGTGGAAGCTCTGTTTCTTGGGACTTTGCTTCCCCGCCGTTCATCCAGGTTAGGGATTTCTCGTTACAGTCTCAAATTTAAGATCTCCAATCAATCAATCAGGTGCACTCTTTTGGTGCCTTTAGTTCCAAACCTATTTTCCTCTTCATCATTTTTTTCTTTCATTGTGTACATCTTTGTGATCAATTTTGGTATCTCTTAGATAGTTAACCCAAATTTTATTGTCTAGGGTTTGTGAATTTCCTAATTTGCAAATTGTCTATCTGACTTAGTGTGTTTTGGGTTCATGTTCTTGGTTACATTCTTTGGAAGTTGCTATTAATTTGAGTATGGTCTATGAATCTGGTTCATCTTTTTCATTTCATTGTTTAGAATTTGATGTTAATCTGATTATCATTTCTCCTTTTGCTAGCTGTTGAATTATTTGTTGCATGTGATTTGTGTATTTCATCAATTTTTTGGATTTTATAATGATTATAAAGATTGTCTTCTTACTTATGTTTTTTTATATTTATGGATCATGGGTTTGGTTTTGTGAATCATTGTGTAGGTATGGGGTTTCTACCTAATCTACTTCTTTTGTGGTGATGTGATTGACAGAGTTTCTAAAACAAAGTGAGTTGTTAATCTGATTATCATTTCTCCTTTTGCTAGCTGTTAAATTGTTTGTTGCATGTGCTTTGTGTATTTCATCAATTTGTTTTTTGGATTTTATAATGATTATAAAGATTATCTTCGTACTTATATTTTCTTATATTTATGGATCATCGGTTTGGTTTTGTGAATCATTGTCTAGGTATGGGATTTCTACTTAATCTATTTTCTCTGTGGTGATGTGATTGACAGAGTTTCTCCAGTAAAGTGAGTTTATAAACACAACTTCTCCGATTCAAGTTTTGTATTCCCAATTTCATTCTCTCCTATTCAAGTTTTGCATTCCCATTTTCATTCTCATTCAATAATCCTTTTGAATTGTTTGAGTTGAATTTAGGAATTTATAATGTTTTTTGTATTCAAAATCATGCTCTGCTATATATGCTTGATGTCAAATTTTATGAAGCACTCAAATAATTATATCCAAAGTAGACCCATTCATTCCAATATTAAAAACTGATGAATCTATTTTTTTTATTTTGTGTATATTCAACAAATCCATTAAGTTTACATAAAGTAAATTGCTGGTTGTATGTGGGTTGTGTGAATCATTATCAAGGAATGGATTTTTTATCTAATATATTCTATGAGTGGTGATGTGATTAACAGAAATTGATGTATAGCTTTTTGGTCATTTATTTTTATTTTGATTTCAACTCAATTGCATTCCATTTTTTTATTGTTTATGTAAAAATTATTTTATATTTCAACTGTTGCATAGACATGCAGCTCTTTACTCTGAATTTAAGAGGTTCATTGAGAAAAGAATGGCCTTTGTTACACTAAGATGGCATCACGGTACTTTTTGTCTAACTAGGAAATTCCCTCATTCAAAGAGAAATACGTGGAGTAGGTTATCTTCCCTTGAAAATGTCTTCTGCATACATAATGATGTTCTGCCATATATTCTTCACTGAAAATGTGGGAATTCCTATCAAGGTATGAGATTTTTATCTAATCTATTTGGTGAGTAGTGATGTGATTGATAGCTTCTTGGTCATTTATTTATATTTTGATGAAATCTTTGGTTATTCAACTCAATTGAATTTTTATTTTTTTTATTGTGCATATAAAAATTATTTTATATTTCAGCTGATGAAAAGATATGCAAGTCTTTGCCCTGAATTTAAGAGGTTCATTGAGAAAGGAATGGGCTTTGTGACAATAAGATGGCATCACTGTACTGTTTATCTAACTAGAGAATTCCCTCCTTCAAAGATCAATACGTGGAGTAGGTTATCTTCTCTTGAAAATGTCTTCTGCACACATGATGATGTTTTGCTATGTTTCTTCATTGAAAATGTGGGAATCCCCAGCAAGGTATGGGGATTCTATCTAATCTATTTAGTGAGTGGTGATGTGATTGATAGGAATTGATTGATAGCTTCTTGGTCATTTATTTTCATTTTGATGAAACTTTTGGTTAGTCAACTCAATTGCATTTCAATTTTTTATTGGTTATGTAAAAACTGTTGTATATTTCACCTCTTGCATAGAACTAGAGCTGTTTGTCATGAATTTGTGTGCTTCATTGAGAAAGGAATGGGCTTGTGCCACTAAAATGGCTTCACGGTACTATTTGTCTAACTAGCAAACTTCTTCATCCAAAGAGAAATCTATCCAGCAGGTTTATCTTCCCTTGAAAATATCTTCTGCACACATAATCATGTTGTGCCATACATTCTTCATTGAAATTTTGGGAATCATTATGAAGGTATGGGGTTTCTATCTAATCAATTTCATGATTGTCGATGTGATTGACGGAATTTTATTGATGTGTGTCTATAATTTTGTTCACATTCATTTGCTGTTTCGAACCTTTGCCTACCTAATACATTTACCAACTCTCATTGCCATGAGTAGAATCGTTATTTGGGGTGGTTGATGACTGCCTTCCCTATGGTCTAATGATATGTAGGTGCACTGTATTAGGTATTCTGTGATATCTTCTTTCTTTGGTCTCTATTCCTTGAATTCTTCAAACTTTCACTTGTTTTTTTCATTTTTTTGTTCAGGTTTTGCTCGTGTGATTAGTTTTTCCTATGCCATTGAATAGAGAGGCATGTGGACTGAGATTTTCCTTTTCCTCCATTTCCATGTTCAATTTGAATTTAAAAAGGTGAGTCTTGTGCCCTGAAATTTTTCTATAAAAGGATGGTTGGTGAACCACATTCAATGCACAAACATTCTGCTGTCTTCTATTTCCTCCTAAGCTCTGTTTATTTTAGATTTTCTGTGTTTATATCTTCATCTATTTCATCAATTCTGTTTTCGTCCTTTCTTTTCTTTTTTTTTTTTTCTGCAATGCCTCCTCTATTTGATATGATTTCTAAGATGCATCCTCCTAGAGAGGCTTGGAGGCTGAAAGTTAGGATTCTAAGGCTTTGGGTTGTACCCTCTTTTGATAACCATGAGGTTCCTAACTCAATGGAGATGATTCTCCTTGATGAGCATGTTAGCCTCTATAAGCTATTGTTTTAAATATGGTGTTAGTTGTTGTTTTTCAGTTTTCAACTTAAAATTATGTTTTTCACTAATCTGATTTTTTTTGTTGCATTCCAGTGTGAAAAAATTCAAGCTACAGTTAAGAAACAGCTTCTTAATAGGCTTAGGAATCATATAGTTGAAGGTCAAGTTTATAGAATGGCATACTTTACTCTTGTGTCAAATCATGGTAGCTATAGAGCAACTTCTCATGAATTCAAATTGGTTTTCCTTCATCGAATCACTGTTGTACCTGTTGATGAAGATGTTATCCCAAAGACTTGTTTCAACATGTTTCCTTTTTCTGACCTGCTAAACATGACCCAAGATTATGATTTTTTTGTTGGTATGTATATCATCATTGTGCTATTCTTTTATTCAAGCTTTTTTAACGAATTGTTTGAATATTTAATAGGTTGTGTTTATTTGAAATAGATGTCATTGGTCTTTTAACTTCAGTGGGTGAAGAGAAAGAATATGCAAAAGAGGAAAAAATTGTGAAAATGATTGTGCTCGAATTAACTTCAAAAGAATATGTTGATTCAGTCATTTATGGTGGTTTCTCTTTATCTTTTAATCATCTTTTTTTCTTATTTTCTGTTTCATTCTTTCTCATGTTTTGAGTTTCAGTCTTACAGTACGTTGTGCAGTGTTTGGGGACTATGTTAATCAAGTAAATTATTTCCTAGTCTCTGGCTATGTGGAGCAGTCTGTTGTTGTCATTCAACTTGCAAAAGTCAAGTTCTTTAGGGGTACATTGTTTAATTTCTCTACATTTTCTTATTACTACTCTATGTGTTGTTGATGCGTGAGTATCTTCTCTATATTTTCCTAGTGAATTTACATTCAAATTGTTGAGTTTAATCAAAATTTAAATACCTTTTAGCCATTATGGATGCTACTTTGAGTTGTGTACAATTCTATTTATTTCAGGTAGCATTTGGATGGATTTGACGAAGTTTTGTAGCAGAAAGGGAAGAAAGCGGATGATGCTGTCAACCCTGACCTCCTTGTACTTAACCAGAAATAACTTGAGCTACAGAGGTCCAATTGGCATGGTTTTAGCGACATTGGAAAGCTAACTTCCAGAGCTTTCTAACAATGTATAATAGTGCACATTTCTTCTCCAGCAAACTCTACCCACTCCACGGTGCCAAGTTCAGCGTGGACTTGAAAACTCCCAGGGAAGCACACGCCACATCCCACGCTGAACTTGGGAAAAGCCAAGTTCAGCGTGGACTCAAAGGGATGCGCACAAAACCACACTGCCTTCTCCACGTTGAACTTGGGAAAAGCCAAGTTCAGTGTGGACCTCAACATCTCAAGTGGTCTCCGTATACGCCCAAGAGCTTGCACGAATGATTAAGTAATTTTGATTAAATTTGTATTTTATTTTAAAATAGGAAAAGATATTATTTTAGTTTTAGGAAATATATTTTACATTAATTATGATTAGATATAAAAGGAGTAAAGTATTGTTTTTGTCTCCAATGTTTGGAGTAAATCCCAAAATTGTCCCTAACATTTCAATCGTTCTATTTAAGTCCCTAACGTTTCAAAATTGATTCAATGTTGTCCTGCCGTTAGGGATCCATTAACAGAATTGACGGCGGGACAAAATTGAGACAATTTTGAAACGTTAGGGACTTAAATAAGACGAAAAAGTTAGGGACAAAAACGATACATAAAAATAAATTTTAATTTAATTTTATCTTTCAATAATATTAATTTTTTACTGTACATAGTATTCAATTATTTTTTAATTACATATAAATAAATTACACTTAATCACATTATTAAGGTTAGGAGCTCTGTCTATTGTATGGATTGATACTACTATTTTTCTACTTTAATTCATGTACTGATTTATATTTCAAGAATTGTTTTCGTTCTTTATTTTATGAATTTGGGTGGAACGGAAGTATGACCCTTTTTCTAATTGAGTTCTTGTATAACTTGAAAAAGCTCTTTACTTGAACAACAGTTTGAAAACAAATTCTTCTAAATTTCTAATTATCTGGAATTAACGGGATACGTGACATATAATCCTCTTATATCTGGGTAATTAGGATTTTTGTGGCACATAAACAAGAATTGAACTTCATCCTCTAATTGGAATTAAGTGACCAAAGAATTGGCGGTTGATGAAAGTTAGAGTAGACTAAGAAGGTCTAAGGAATTAGGGCTTAGTTATATATAGTTTGCCATGAATTGAATCTTGCATGATTAAAATAGTCAATAAGAAAAGTCAATCCGAAAAATAGATATCTCTGAAGCCTTAACTGTTCTCCATATATTATTCTCATCAATTTACTGCTTGCTGTTTTAATTTCTGAATTACTATTTAATACTTTTGAATACCAAACACTCTTTTTTGTTTGTCTAACTAAGTAAATTAATCAACCATTGTTGCTTAATCCATCAATTCTCGTGGGATCGACCCTCATTCACTTGAGGTACTACTTGATACGACCCGGTGTACTTGCCGATTAGTTTATGGGTTATAAATTTTGCACCAATTTTTTGTCGCCATTGCTGAGAATTGACTGTAATTAACAACTATTAATTGTTTGATTACTTAGATTAGATAATTTTTACTTTAGTTAAATTTTTTTTTAGCATTATTCATTTTCAATTTTTAATTGTTCTTTTTTCTTTCTTTATTCTCGTTCACCCCTTCCCCCACCCCGTTTTCTTTTTATTTTCTTTTACTTTCGTTTCTTTTTTTTTTTTATTTTTTATTTCACTTCCGTATTGTTTCTTTCCTTATTTGTTTTTATTTTATTAGTTTTATTTAATCCATTTTTTATTTCTTTTCAAATTTTCTTTCGTTCTTTTTTTTATTTACTTTTTTTTTATTTCATTTTTATTTTCTTTCTTTATATATTCATTTTTTTATTTTTATTTTTCTATTTTTTAGTCTTATTTAAATTTTAGCTTTAACTCTTGAATTTTTGCTCAATTATTTTTTTTATTTTCTGAAATTAAGTTTGGTGTCGCCTAATAATTTTATTTTAATTTACCTATTTATATTTTTTATAAAAAAATAAAAAAAATAAAACTATTTCGAAGGTTTTAATTTTTTTTATTTAGTTGCTTTATTTTATTTCTTTTACACAGGTTATCTCATTGGGAATTCTCTGCACTTTGACGTAGAGATTTCCACTTTTCTTTGTTTTCTGTCTATTTATGAGCAGGAACAGAGACAAGGAACCTCTTTTAGACCTTGATCCTGAACCTGAAATGACTTTTAGGCGGCGTTTGCAACAAGCAAGACTGTACAAGGCTGCAGAGTCCACTATGGATCATAATAATGCTGTTAATGCCAATGTGGCAAATTCAGCTGGGAATGAGCAACCTAGAAGAGTGTTTGACTCTTACACTGCTCCTAATGTAGATCTTTATGGCAAAAGTATTGTGGTGCCTCCTATAGCTGCAAACAACTTTGAGTTGAAGCCACAACTAGTTACTCTTGTGCAACAAAATTGCCAATATCATGGGCTCCCTCAGGAAGACCCAAATCAATTTATCTCTGATTTTCTGCAAATTTGTAATACAGTGAAGACCAATGGAGTGAATCCTGAGGTATACAAACTCATGCTCTTCTCGTTTGCTGTGAAGGATAGAGCAAAACTATGGTTAGATTCCCAACCCAAGAAGAGTTTGGATATTTAGGACAAGGTTGTCACTGGATTTCTGACTAAATTTTTCCCACCTCAAAAGCTGACTAAGTTAAGGGTGGAGGTTCAGACTTTCAAACAGAAAGATGGTGAGACCTTTTATGAAGCTTGGGAGATATTCAAGCTACTGACTAGGCAATGCTCTCCAGACATGTTCTCTAGATGGACTCAACTGGATATCTTTTATGAGGGCTTATGTGAAATGTCCAAGATGCGCTTAGATAATTCCGCAGGTGGTTCTTTGCACATGAAGAAGACACCAGAGGAGACTATTGAGCTTATTGAGTTGGTTGCTAACAACCAATACTTATATTCTTCTAACAGGAATCCTTTGCACTCTGAAACCTTTCAGAAGAGAGGCGTGTTGGAAGTGGAAGCTGTTAATACTCTTCTTGCTCAGAACAAACTTATGTCTCAGCAAATAAATCTCCTTACTCAACAGTTGAGTGGAATGCAAGTTTCAGCTGTCAACACTCAGAATGCACATCAAGAGGTCCCTTATGACATGACAGGTAAATCTATGCAAAATGAGAATTATGTTTATGCTCAATCTTTCACTGAACAGGTCAATTTTATGGGGAATGCTCCTAGAAACCCCAATAATGATTCATACTCTAAGACCTACAATCAGGGGTGGAGAAATCACCCAAATTACTATTGAGCTTATTGAGTTGGTTGCTAACAACCAATACTTATATTCTTCTAACAGGAATCCTTTGCACTCTGAAACCTCTCAGAAGAGAGGCGTGTTAGAAGTGGAAGCTGTTAATACTCTTCTTGCTCAGAACAAACTTATGTCTCAGCAAATAAATCTCCTTACTCAACAGTTGAGTGGAATGCAAGTTTCAGCTGTCAACACTCAGAATGCACATCAAGAGGTCCCTTATGACATGACAGGTAAATCTATGCAAAATGAGAATTATGTTTATGCTCAATCTTTCACTGAACAGGTCAATTTTATGGGGAATGCTCCTAGAAACCCCAATAATGATTCATACTCTAAGACCTACAATCAGGGGTGGAGAAATCACCCAAATTTTGGGTAGAGAGAGCAACCTCAGAGGCCACAGAATTTTAATAATAATTTTCAGGGTAGTTTTCAACAGAATAATTTTAGTAACCACCAGTTTCAGTCATCTCAGCAAGCAACTTTCAGCCCCAGCAGAACAATGATTTGGAAGCAATATTGGCAAGTTTTAGGCAGGAAACCAGAGCATCAATCAAGAACTTGGAGATTCAGATGGGTCAATTAGCCACAAAAGTTAATAAAATTGATCAGAGGACTACTAATAGCCTTCCTGGCAACACAATTCCAAATCCAAGAGAGGAATGTAAGGTTATCACCTTGATAAGTGGACAAGTGGCAAGTATGGAAGCACAAGTTAATGAGGAGCCAGTTGAAAAAGAAGCTCCAGAGGAGAAGAAGGAAGAAGTAGAGCACGTCCCTCCAAAGCGTGCGAACAACCCATTCCCAGACTCTCTTGACACTTATCCTACATTGCCAAAGGCTCGTGAGTACAAGCCTAAAATGCCATATCCTCAGAGACTTCAAAAGAAGAGCAAGGACAAGCAGTTTTCAAAGTTCTTGGAAGTCTTCAGAAAGTTGCAAATCAATATTCCTTTTGTTGAGGTTTTGGAGCAAATGCCTCTCTATGTCAAATTCATGAAGGAGTTGTTGTCAAAGAAGAAGCCTTTAAAGGGAGATGAGACAGTGGTCTTGACTAAGAAATGTAGTGCCATAATTTAGAATAATTTGCCAAGGAAGATGCCAGATCCAGGGAGCTTTCAAATTCCATGCACCATTGGGAGCACAACCTTTAAAAAAGCGTTATGTGATATGGGAGCAAGCATCAATTTAATGCCCCTGTCTGTGATGAAGAAGCTGCAAATCCAAGAGGCACAACCCACAAGGATAGCATTACAGATGGCAGACAAATCTATAAAGCCGGCATATAGATTAGTGGAGAATATCCTGGTCAAAGTGGGTAAGTTTTTCCTTCCAGCAGATTTTGTGATTCTTGACACAGGGGAGGATGAGAATGTCTCTATAATTCTAGGAAGACCATTCCTAGCCACTGGGAGAGCTCTAATTGATGTAGAAGCAGGTGAATTAGTGCTTAGAGTGCATAACGAGCAACTGGTCTTTCATGTCTTCAAAGATATACATTCAGCAGGTGAAGAAGAGAGGTGCATGCAGACTGAGCTTATTAATCCAAACCTTCAAGAACCCCCTGATGATGCACAGCAGAATCTGCAGCTCAAACCTCCTTTGGTGACAATCAATAAAATTTCTCCTGACATCAAACCTAAGTTTGGTGTCGGGAATGCATCATCCACCAAGGAGAAGGTTCCTAAAAAGAAGAAAGTACCCAGAGGATGAAGAAACAAAAAGATCCTCACTAAAGATTTCTCCCTAGGGATGAAGGTAGTGTTGACTAACAATCTAGTGTGGACTTATATAGTAAACAGAATCCTCTCTCTGGAGCTTGTTGAGCTACGTTATGGGGACACAGGGAGAAGATTCACAGTGAGGGGCGAAGAGCTAAGCCCTTATGATCCTCCTCCTTAGAGGAGCTGACCGTCAAGCTAGTGATGGTAAAGAAGCTCTTGTCGGGAGGCAACCCGATAATTTCGTATCCTTAGTTATTTTTCTGTTGCGTTGATTATATTATTTATTTGATTTTTTTATTGAGTTTTTACTGTTTTTTCTTTGTTTTACATGTGTTTGATCATATAAAAATTTTAGAACTGGAACCGGACATTTAAAAAAATTTATGCCCACTCTAGAAAAGGTTAATCTCTGCCAGGTCCACGTTGAACTTGGAATTTTCCAAATTCAGCGTGGTGAATGACGTAAATGGCATGTAGTTGAGTTAAGAGCCCACACTGAACTTGAGAAATCCTAAATTCAGCGTTGTGAACGACGTACAAAGGGAACGCATCAAAACCAAGCAAAGTTAACGCCGAACTTGATCTGTTGCAAGTTCAGGTGGGAGCCTTTTCTTTTACAAGATTCTTTCTCTTTTGTACTTTTGTCTTTCCCCCATATCCATCCCGTAACCCTATTCCCATTCCCCAACCTCATATTAATCCCCTATTATATATATATATATATATATATATATATATATATATATATAAACAAAAAAAATTAAAACATATAAAATTAAAACATAAAACAATACAAAATAAAAAAAATAATATATATTTTCAATATTTTAACCTTTTTTTATCCTTTTATCCTCTTTTTTTGTAATAATTTTTATTTTTACTCCTCCGTGCACTTTTTATGTCCCTCCCTGTTTTCAAATTTTCTTTGCTTGAGGACAAATAAACTTTTAAGTTTGGTGTTGTCGCTTCGCTCATAGCTTTTCTGTTTATTTCAATGGCACCAAAGGGAGATGAATCATCTTCACAGAGGAGCACAGCCTAAAGAATGAGACGGCCACTAGAATAATTGAGGTGGTTGAGTTCCTTTCGTTCTATATTTTCTTTCGTTCTTATTATGTTAGGTTCCTGTTTTTTTGTTTTTTTTTGTGATTGCATGATCAGTTTTTATTTCAATTCCTAGGTTCTAGTTTAATTTACTGTTTATTTTGTTATTTGATTTTTTTATTCTGAAAGAATGTCTCATGTATTGCTCACTAAGCTTGAAATCAAAAGAAAAGAAAGAAGTGATATAATGCATGAAAAGAGTGGGTTTATATTTAAGATTAATCTTATTTACTTAAATGTGGTGGTATTAATTGTAATTCTGAATGAATGACATGAATAGTGCATGTTTGAATTTGAATCAAGAGATGTTGATGTATGAGAAACAGGAATTTAGAGAATTATTATGACTTCTCTGAAATAAACAAAAAATTTAATCCTTAAAGCAAAAGAGACAACAAAATAAGCATAAAAGCAAGTCCAAGACTCTGAGCATCAATGACCAGGGAGTCTGAAATAATTAAAAGCTCAAAGAGTTGTTTTCCTAGTCATATGCTTGTGGTATTCTTGTTTCAAGTAACCCTTGAGACTTAATATTTAGGGTCATGACCAAATGCATTCAGCAGAGTATGCCAAAGGCTTTGAGCACCACTGTCTCGAAAAAACTGAAAGAGCAATCATAACTTAGAAAGAGTTCCCCAATCAAGTGCTTGTGGTGTTTCTGTGTCAAGTAAAGCTTGAGACAAAACATTTGAAGTCACGGCTATGCTCAAGGTGCAAAGCACCAAAGAAAAGAGATTTAAACTAAATTTTGCTGTATTTAAGGATTAAAGTGGAGTATAAAGCTCAGAGAATTCATAATATGATCCGAATTCTAATTTCAAATAACACTGACATTCCTTTGATTCAAAGGAGAGTGAGATGCCAAAACTGTTTAGAGTTACAATGAATAAACCCCACTTTAAGAATAGACTTGAGCATGACTAAACTCTCACTTCTCATGCAAATTCACATCTTAATTATGCACTTATTTTGGTTGCTTGAGGACAAGCAACAATTCAAGTTTGGTGTTGTGATGCGTGAGCATCTTCTCTATATTTTCCTAGTGAATTTGCATTCAAAATATTGATTTTAATCAAAATTTAAATACCTTTTAGCCACTATGGATGCTACTTTGAGTTGTGTACAATTCTATTGATTTCAGGTAGCATTTGGATAGATTTGACGGAGTTTTGTAGCAGAAAGGGAAGAAAGCGGATGATGCTGTCAACCCCGACCTTCTTGCACTTAACCAAAAATAACTTGAGCTACAAAGGTCCAATTGGCGTGGTTTTAGTGACATTGGAAAGCTAACTTTCAGAGCTTTCCAACGATGTATAATAGTGCACACTTCTTTTACAGCAAACTCTGCCCACTCCACGTTGAACTTGGCCCCTGCCAAGTTCAGCGTGGACTTGAAAACTCCTAGGAAAGCACACGCCACATCCCATGTTGAACTTGGGAAAAGCCAAGTTCAACGTGGACTCAAAGGGATGCACATAAAACCACACTGCCTTCTCCACGCTGAACTTGGGGAAAGTCAAGTTCAGCGTGGACCTCAACATCTCAAGTGGTCCCCAGATATGCCCAAGAGCTTGCACGAATGATTAAGTAATTTTGATTAAATTTGTATTTTATTTTAAAATAGGAAAATATATTATTTTAATTTTAGAAAATATATTTTACATTAATTAGGATTAGATATAAAAGGGAAAAGAATCAGCCCTTCGGGCTCTTCTCTTCTTCTCTTGGACCTTATTCCGCAATTTACAATTTTACAGAATCCTAGTTTTCTCTCTGAACCATGAGCAGCTAAACCTCCATTGTTAAGGTTAGGAGCTCTGTCTATTGTATGGATTGATACTATTATTTTTCTATTTTAATTCATGTACTAATTTATATTTCAAGAATTATTTTCGTTCTTTATTTTATGAATTTGGGTGAAACGGAAGTATGACCCTTTTTCTAATTGAGTTCTTTTATAACTTGGAAAAGCTCTTTACTTGAACAACAGTTTGAAAACAAATTCTCCTAAATTTCTAATTATCTGGACTTAAGGAGATACGTGACATATAATCCTCTTATATTTGGGTAATTAGGATTTTTGTGGCACATAAACTAGAATTGAACTTGATCCTCTAATTGGAATTAAGTGACCAAAGAATTGGCAGTTGATGAAAGTTAGAGTAGACTAAGAAGGTCTAAGGAATTAGGGCTTAGTCATATATAGTTTGCCATGAATTGAATCTTGCATGATTAAAATAGTTAGTAAGAAAAGTTAATCTGGAAAATAGATATCTCTGAAACCTTAACTGTTCTTCATATATTATTCTCATCAATTTACTGCTTGCTGTTTTAATTTCTGAATTACTGTTTAATGCTTTTGAATACCAAACACTCTTTTCTATTTGTCTAACTAAGTAAATTAATCAACCATTGTTGCTTAGTCCATCAATCCTCGTGGGATCGACCCTCATTCACTTGAGGTACTACTTGGTACGACCCGGTGCACTTGTCGGTTAGTTTGTGGGTTATAAATTTTGCACCAGTTGTCTCCCATGAACTTTGCTAGACTCTTTCGGTATTGCTGTGTAGGTCAAGTAGGTCTCCAAAATGTGATGTATGCCACTCAAATGTTATTTAATCCTGATATTCCTGAAGTTGTTGAATTCAGGCAGAGGTTAGCATGGTTTATTTTGGTGTTTTTCTTTCTGTTCCTTAGTTATAATTAATCTGGAGTAACAAGTACATGTACTTGCATCATTTTTTTTGTTAGTATGATTGAGCAAGGTGTCAATGGTACCCAGCCACTGTTTATCACAAATGAGGGTAAAGTTGTCTCCTTGGAAGATGATTTCATGCGTTTAACTAGAAGATGCACTATTGAAGAGCTCCAGGATAACAATGAGGTTGACATTTTTTTGAGTTATTTGTGTTTATTTTATACACCAATGAACAGAAAAAAAATGGAACAATTTTCATATCTGTTCTTTCATGCATATTGTTAACAAATTTTAAAATGTCCCTTGCGTAGGAGGGTTCTTTTATCATTTTTGGTACAATCAGAGGTATTTGTTGAGGATGGAAGTTGGTGGTATTCTACTTGTGTATGTGGAAAGGGTATCTATCCTCAAAATGGTGCATACTACTGTGATTTCTGTGTGAAGCATATAACTAATGTCACTCCGAGGTCAGAAATTTTGTTCAAAATATTTTTTCATTTTTTGTTGTGGATTGTTTATAAGAATAATGTTTCAGGTTTTTTTTATCTCTAATCATTATGTTCTTTTTTTCTTCATTCTGCAAATTTAAAATTAAAATAACACTTGAAGATCATAGTGGGGAGGGTATTTTCATTCTCTTTGATCGTGAAGCATCTTATTTGTTTAAGAAATCATGCGCTGACTTGTTTACTGAGGTTAAAAAAGATGCAAGTGTATGTGCTTAGTTTTCTTTTGTGTGTTGTTCACTTTATGTGGTTCATTTTTTTTATACCCATATTCTTTATTTTGGTTCATATGTGTTATTCAAACTGTGTAACTCTTATCTATTACCTTGAAAATAGCTTATATGTGGGAATACTTATCCTCCCATATTCCAAGGGTTTATTGGAAAAAAGTTGCTGCTGAAGGTTGATACCAAAGGTGTTGGACTTGATAAATTTTATGGCACTTTCCGAGTTAGGAGAGTATGTGATGTTCCCACCATTATAGCTATGTTTGAACTTCCTGATTATGATGTTGATGATGAGTCTACTCCAAAAAAAGGTTACATATACATATAAGTATTTTTATATTGTGTAAATTCCTTTTTTTTTTGTATTGTGCTGTGGTCAACTTTTCTTATGTTCTTATCTATTTTTTAACTTTTATGCTATATCAATAGGAGCCTGAATTGATCAAATCTGTTCCCTGTGGAAATGGGGATATTGGTATTAAGAAGGAGTCATCAAGGACTTTTACCAAAAGTGAAAAAGTTGATGCTGAGTCTTCTAGGATTTTATGTAAATCCCCAGTTCTTATAGATTTTTTGGCTGAAAAATAGCCTGATGTTTTCGAATGGACTGAGGTTGCTGCCTTAATTAATCATGAAAGTGGAAAAACTGAGAAAACACCCAAGAATGATATCCTTAGTGATGATCTTTCTGCTAAACTGGATATATTGCTTAGCTCACCAGTGAAAGAAACTCAGGTGTTATCATATAATATTTTTTTCTCCTTCGTATGTGTGCTATTTCTAAATGTATTTTGCATTGTTGAGTGATTTTCATACCTTTTGTTAATTTGTATGTCATAGGAGGTGTTCTCCCAAGTTCTTGATGCATCTTCCGAATATGGAGAAAGGGTTAATCATGAAGATCATGTTGTCACTTCCAAGGGCAAGAGGAATTTGAATCCCCAATTTGACGAGGCGGCTAATGATGCAGATAGGCGTGGGTCCAAGATTTTCAAGGTTGATGGAGCTTGATTTAAGTTGTGGAATTGAGCTGCTGTGTGTAGGTGTGGGTATTTTATATAGTATATCTATAACTGTTTAGAAGGCTTATGATTCCAAGTGGATCTAAATGTAATCATGCTGGCTGGATACTATTTTAATTTGCCTTTTTTGGATTGTGTCCAACAAATAGGATTGTCAGATATAGGGATTTTTCTTGTGTGTTGGCTTAGGTCACGTGTCAACTAGGTCTATTGTCAACCCCTTCTTTTGTAATAGTGACTTTGCTAGGGATTGGACACATTTTTAATGCTGTAGCCTATATAGGTTACATACTAGGATATGTAGTCAGATGTTAGAATCCTCCTTATCATAGGAGAGATAGCCATATCTAATTGTCTATATTAATATCAATATATTAATAAAATGCAGCAGTTATTATTATTATTTGTTTATTGTTGTACAACCCTATCTTTTCACTTTTGTGCCTTACCAAACATGTGGATGGTTATATAAGGTGTTTGTTGCTGTGGTTAACAATTATTTTTCCCAGCCCCCTCCCCCCCCCTTTTTTTTTACTTGTTGCTTATAGGAACTTCAGAATGTAGATGTCTTTTTGGCAATGAATTAGGGATAGTTCTTGGGGTTTATGTTTCAAGCTCTTGTTTTGTTTAGCACGTGTAACAAATATGTCTCAAAGTTCTGTTCGTGCCAGAGAATATAGGAGGAATTTTTTAAAAAGAAAGCGAACACATAGTCACCATCGAAATGCAAGAGGTCAGTACTGAATTGACCTTCGTGATATTTTAAGTTTTTTTGCTCCAACTTCCAATAATTTCATACTTATGGGAGTGTTTGTAATTTTTTTTGGTAATGTTTTAGAGGTCCTCGATTCTTCGATGCTTGCTCTCTCTTTTAATTAAGTTTATTCCTCTAGCTATATTTTTGTAGTTAATCTTTATGTTTCGAAAATTTATGTGTTTATTTTATATTTTTTCAATGTTTATGTATATTTTTATTCCTGTCCAATTTTGTTTTTGTTATATTATATTTTAAGTTCTTTTGATTTATATCTAATAACACATTCGTTTATTGATTTATTATTATTTTTTTACATTGATATACTTAAAAGGTTTACTTTAACTATTACTAACATAGAGAATTCCTAATTAAACATATCACCAAGACTTCTGTTTTGGTCTCTTTTTAATTTGATACCTAAATTAATATTTGTAAGACAAAAAATGATATAATAATTCTAAATGTCATTTAAAATAATTATAATAATTCTAAATAGTGACAAAAAGTTACTAACTTAGCTAGCATAATCTTGAAATTGTTTAGTTCTTGCTTTTTACATGCCTAAAAGTGATTAATATAGTTAATAATTAATTCAACCCAAATAATTACTAAATGTAATTAAATTAGCTAGCTTAGGCCTGACTAGTTGCTGCATGTGGCTGAAATAATTAATCCCATGATAAATTTGTTTAGAAAATCATTTAGATCACTACACGGGTTTAACTTATATACTTATTTCAAACGTACACAAGTACCAGAGGTTATTAAACTGTTTAATTAGCGTTTATTCTTGTCGTGGAGAATATGAAAAGTTTCTTAGTTATGTGGTTGGATCCAGGTAATTAGTTAATTAATTAACTTTTCTAGCTAAATAATACAGGAGGGGTATTTGTTGAAACTTTTTAAATTTGATTTCCTAATCAATATTTGTATATTAAAAAAAATTTAATTACTCTGTCGGTCTCTATAATTTTCCAAAATTTTCTATTAGGTCCACATCTTTTTTTCTTTCAATTCTATCCCTGAACGATTTTTTTTTTTATTTTTCAATTAGGCCCCTCTTGACAGTGATTCGCTTAACTATATAGGGAGCTAATTACAACAAAAAAATTTGGTGGAGGGATTTAATTAAAAGAAAAACAAAGCCCAGGACCCAATTAAAAAAAAAGGTTCAAGGACTCAATTAAAATAAAAAAATATATAGGCACGTATTTAAAAATTTTGTAAAATTCTATGGACCAATAGAGTCGTTAAAGCCTAAAAAAATAGAAAATGATTCTAATAGTCATTTAGATGATTTAATTCGAACCTAGACAATTACTATGAGTGATTAAAATAATGAAACAAAGCCTATTCTAACATTAAAAAATATCAAAATGTTCCTGAATGTGCATTATCCTTTATTTATATTTAAATCAACAGTTAATTCACATTGGCTTTTATAGTTTATTATATTTTTAATGTTCAATTTGCATGCTGATTATTAAATAATTCATTAATTGATTTCTTATTTGATCATTTTTTATTTTTGGTTGTCAAATATATATATTTATATAAATTTGTCTTATTTTAAATCAAAATGGATGATCTAGACCAATCAGAAATATATGATCCTTCAATAAATTCATTCAGTCAAGTTGGTTCCGTTATTGATCATCCTCTCTTCTTGCAAAGTGAGATACAAGGTACGCTCTCTTTCTTAAATCATCTATTATTCAAGCATAGTCAAATAGAATTCTTATTTAGTTAATGCTAAAAAAATTCATTGTGCTTCTGTGATAAGGTATTATTTCGTCAGAGTAAAACAGAAGTACTATTTTGGCATATATTTTTTGGACACAGTTTAAAGGAGTAAAGTATTTATATATATTACATTTGTATGCTAATGGTTTATTCATTTTATGTCGAATCTATTTCATGTCATATAATTGAGATGAAATTTTTTTATTGTTATGCATATTTTTTTCCTTTATTTTTACCAGGTTGTCTTGATGTTGGTGATCCTAACTATGAATGTTCAATCTGTGGAGCGTGTTTCTGGTTATTAGAACGTGTTGAAAGAGAATCTACAATTAACCATCTTGTGTTTACTGTTTGTTGCTCAAAAGGGAAAATTCATTTACCTTATCTCCGAAAGCCCCCAGATCTGTTATATAATTTGATTAACGGACATGATAGCAAGAGTTTATACTTCCAAAAGAATATTCAATCTTATAACAATATGTTTGCTTTCACGTCTCTTGGTGGTAAGGTATTGGATTCAATCAATGATGGGAGTGGTCCACCGCAGTTTATAATAACTGGTCAAAATTATCATCGGATTGGAAGTTTGCTCCCAGATGCTGGTCAGAAGCCTAAATTTGCGCAATTATATATATACGACACTCAGCATGAGATAACGTATAGGCAGGGAATTTTTGGGTATGTGTGTCTGAAATTTTGTTGTCGAGTTTTTTTATTGTATTTTTCCTAATATTTTAATATTTTCTGTATTGAAGAAAATGTTTATAGCTGGCATTGCATAGTTATTCCATGTTTTATTCCCCTTATAATGTGTTATTAATCATTTTTAACTAATGATGATGTATCAAATGATATGATAATTGTATTCTGTGTGGTTCTTAAATATATTTTTGTGTTTAATACATGTTTGTTTTAGGCAAACATCTGAGATATATAAAGAATTGATAACTGAGTTGTTGCAAATGATCGATACTCATAATGTTATAGCACAATCATTTCAAAGAGTCAGAGAATTCTATGAATGTCATCCATCTGAGATTTTCTCTTTGAAGTTGTATTCGCAAATGACAGTTGATCGAAGAACTTACAGTGCTCCCTCTTGTGATGAAGTTGCTGCTTTGGTTGTTGGAGATTTTGATTCGTCGGATCATGGTCGTGACATTATTGTTCGATCTACTGCTGGTCAGTTGCAATGTATCTATGAAACTCATACTCTGTATTGGCCTTTACAGTATCCGTTGTTGTTTCCATATGGCGAGGATGGTTACCAATTGAATATTCCTTATCAAGGTTAACAACATGGATATGTTCCCGGAAGGAGAACAATGGGTTTCTCTCAGGGAATTTATCTGTTTTCGTCTGCAGATTAAGCAGCACGAAGATGGAATTATTCACAAGTGTATGCGATTATTTCAACAATTTGTTGTTGATTGTTTCACAATGATTGAGTCCCAAAGGTTGTATGAGATTAGAAACAAGCAAAGTACAATTAGAGGAGAAGTCCTTCAAGGAATAGAGGAGGCTATACGTCGCGGTGATGACGAAGCTTCTTCAATTGGGACACGAGTCATTTTGCCGTCTTCCTTCACTGGTGGTCGACGTTATATGTTTAACCATTGTCAGGATGCCATGGCAATTTGTAAACATTTTGGCTATCCAGATTTATTCCTCACTATTACGTGTAATCCAAATTGGCCTGAATTTCAGCGATTCACAGAGCGAGAGCAAATTTCTATCGCTGATCGTCCTAATATCTCTTGTCGTGTCTTTCATGCTAAGTTGAAACGCCTCCTAAGTGATCTTAAGGAAGGTGTGTTTTTTAGACCACTTAATGCAGGTTTGTTATTTCTCACTTAGCATTTCAATTTCTGTCTGTTGTCTTGAGACATATATTTGTTTGGCTTCTTTAGGATATTTTTGTATTTTTTATGTATGTATAGTATTGAGTTCCAAAAGAGAGGTCTACCACATGCACACATGTTACTTTGGCTTAACGGGGAAAGCAACTTACAAAGTATTGAAATTGTTGATGAATTGATTTGTGCCGAGCTACCCAATCCCCATAAATTTCCAGCTCTTTATAATGTCGTCACCAAGTGCATGATCCATGGGCCCTGCAGTCGACTTAGACCGAGTTCTCCTTGCATGAAAGATGGTAAGTGCTCAAAATTTTATCCGAAAAGATTTGTTGACCAAACGAGGTTTGATGAAGATGGCTATCCAATTTATAAACGTCGTAATATGGGTGTTACAGTAAAAATCAATTATGTTGATATTGACAACAGATTTGTCGTGCCCTATAATCCACTACTATTGATGAAATATCAAGCTCACATAAATCTTGAATTCTGTAACAAGTCAAACGTCATTAAGTATCTTTTTGAGTATGTCAATAAAGGTCCGGATCGGGTAATTGCAACAATTGGAGAAACGTATCAGGTTGGTCAATCTTCTCAAGTAATTGATGAGATCAAACAATATTACGATTGTCGTTATTTATCACCGTCTGAATCCATGTGGAAAATTTTTGCTTATGATATTCATCATAGATGGCCATCAGTACAGAGGTTGACTTTTCATTTACCGAACCAGCAACATGTTGTATTCGATGATGCTGATATCATTACTCATGTTTATCTGAAGGAGATGTGTACTTGATGACCCATTTTACAGTTCTACCAAACACTGGTTTGAACAGAGTGACGAAACATCGATTCTGACTTTTGTTTCAATACAAGACCTCTGTTGTTTCTGTGATATCTGTAAGGATACCTCATTCGGGTTTGTGTTTTACCTCAATAAATGAAATTGATCAAAGGACAAAGGATGACGATTTCCTCATTGGTTCGTACAAGTTTCTTGATCTTCCCTCTTAGAAACATAGTATTATGTAATAAAACGTGTGGTTTCTGATTCAAATTTATAAATGTTTCAATCTAATTATTAGACTTTGTTGGGATCATTACTGGTGTTCGAAAAGAAAAAAATGTAGCATCATATGGCAAGATGATCAAAGAAGTTGTGCTATAAGTTTTTTCTGATGGGTATTATCTCTCTCACTTTCTCCCATATCATTAGTTATCTTCTATTAATTCTAAATTCTTTTTGTTCCAGCCTTTATGTTTATAACAATAAATATATAGTTAGATTCTTTTGAAACTTATTTGTTCAGCAAAAAATTACAATGCAATGTGTTTGGAAATGCTTGTGATCTATTGGAATATCATAACTTACAAAAATATCCAAGATCTCCGGTGATTGTTCTTGAGTCTTTTAAAATCAAAGCAATTGAAGGTTAGTTTCAAACATATTCAGTGAATGTTTACTCTAATAGTTAGTTTTGTGTTTTTTGACCTTTTAATTTAAATATGGTTTAAGGTTAATAGAATAGGATTCTTGCATGCAGGTCGGGTAAGCCTACAGAATGTGATGAATGTCTCTAGGTTATTCATTAATCCCGACATTCCTGAGTCTATTGAGTTCCTAAGCAGGTTAGTTGTGATAAAAAAAAATATAAAGCTACAATCTGCTATGCTTATTTTGTTGGTATTCATGTATATGTTTTGTATTATGAAGATTAGTTATTGTATCTTGTATGTAGATTTAGTGTTGCCAGTTATGGATTCTCAAGACTTATGACCAATGAGCTTGGATACTTAGTTTCTAAAGTTGATGGTGATTATTTCAATCCCAAAGAGATCAGTAGTATTCAAGATCTTCATGCAGATAACGGGGTACTATTTTAGATTGACAAACTCTCCATTTAATATTCAAATTTGAATTTATTAAACATGTGTGTCGGTTTTCATAATCTGGTTTGTTAATCATTATTCTATAGTATAT
Organism: Arachis hypogaea; assembly: GCF_003086295.3. Lineage (NCBI taxonomy): Eukaryota > Viridiplantae > Streptophyta > Magnoliopsida > Fabales > Fabaceae > Arachis > Arachis hypogaea. The sequence continues at coordinate 11,192,688 of NC_092055.1, forward strand.
CATTGTTTTTAAAATTTTACAGGATAGTCATTACTTCGTTATTGGGACAATTAAGGAAGTTATAGATGAACCAGATTGGTGGTACTACTCATGTCTATATGGTCATGCCGTTGTTGAGCATGAGGATCTCTACCTTTGTGATGCTTGTGGTTCATGTGTTGAACATGTTATGGTCAAGTAAGGTTCATATATAACTCTATTATGGAATAGATTAAGTATCAATCTTTTGGATTTTTGTTAGTTCTTTATTATGCACAACTCTTTGTGTTGTTAAGCAGATTTCTTGGTTTTAGTTGTTATTCTTGGTTGTTAATTGTGTTAGATATGGGATTCGGGTAAAGATTCACGATGGTGGGTGTGTTGTTTTGTTTATTCTCCTTGATAATACGGCAACAAAACTATTTGAAAAAACTTGTTCTTAACTATCATAAATATTAAAAAATTTAGTCCTTCTTAACAATTTTGATATTAAAAGTCTTTTTTAATAATTAATTTTTCATAACGGTCCTTTAGTGTAATTTTTCTTAAAAAAAATTATTCAAATAATTTTTATTTTTATTTTCTTTTAATTTTTTCCCATCTTTAACAACATGAGAAGCAATCACCAACAAAATATAAAAAATCAAAGGTCACCCACTTCTCCCTCCTCTCCCCCTACAAAAAAAAAGTCACAAAAGCTAACCTAGTGACCCTTCGTTATCTCTCTCTGACGTCTCACCTCACTCAACCAAGAAACCCACCATTCAACTTTTGCAGGGTTAAACCCCATATCCTCCTACAACATATGAAGCTGTCGTCATCTACAGTGGCTCTCGGCGCCTCCGATTCGTCCAACAGACAAATCTCCGGCAGTTTCTTGGCGGATAGTCCTTTTCCTTGGGCTCTTGACAGATCGGGACTATATACTTCGTCCAACTAACAAGGGACATGATGATGAGGTAAATTGTCTGAAAACCGAAGAACAAGTTTAGCTTTTGCCCTAATCGTTGCACTCCCAACACAATCTTTTGTTCACTCTTTTTTCTTTTGCTTTTCTTTTCACTTTTGGTAGCTTTCATATCGTTAATTTTATCAAGTGAAGTTTTGGGTTCTGAAAAAATTGAGTTAATAAGTTTATGTGAATGTGCTAAGTTCAAATATGCTTTCTGATTATTTTCTTCCTAAAAGTAGTATTTCTGTTGGCCTGACATGGTGCTAAATAGTATTTTCTTCACTATTTGGGTATTCGATGATGCTGATATCATTACTCATGTTTATCTGCGTAACAAAGATTTGGTGACAATGTTTACGGGTTGGATGATAGCCAACAGGCGATTCCCGGAGGGGCGGGCTTTAACATATGTGGAATATGCAGGAAAATTTGTCTATTATTCGAATAGTAGGGTGTGGAAGCGAAGACAGAGGGGATTCTCAATTGGAAGATTGAGTTTCGCTCATCCCTTATCTGGTGAACTTTTCTATATGCGGATGCTTTTGAATGTGCAGAGAGGATGTACCAGTTTCCGAAGTATAAGGACCGTGAATGGTGTTGCTTATGATACATTTCAAGAGGCATGTTCCACTATGGGATTCTTGATCAATGATAACGAGTTAGTTTCTGCTATTAAGGAAGTCACTGAGTTAGCGTCAGCTTCACATCTAGGGAGGCTTTTTATGATGTTGTTGCTTTCTGGATCCATGGGAAGACCTTTGTCAGTCTGGGAACAAACTTGGGCTTATTTGTTTGATGATATTCTTTATCGCATAAGACATGAGTTGCAATATCCCGGTAAGATTTTACTTTTCATGATGAATTTATTGTATGACATGCATGTACACATGCACACACACACATTGGACACATATGATGTTCAGGTGCTAATATTTATTAATTATCATTAAACGTAGATCTAACAATGAGTCAGAAAGAGTTGAAAACATTTTGTTTGTTGGAGATTGAGAAATTATTGCAGAATAATGGGAAATCATTGAGAAATTATGCTGGTATGCCGGTCCCTTATACCTCTTTATTCTCTCAATTTAGCAATTTGATGCTGTTGCGTGAGTTGAAGTATGATACTGTTTCTTTGACTCATGAGCCTGATGCAAATATCTTAAAGTTAAATAAAGAATAGATGGTGGTCTATGATAAAATTATTGATTGTGTTTCGAATAAGAGGCACGGATTCTTTTTTGTGTACGGGTTTGGTGGCACTGGAAAAACATTTTTATACAGAGTTTTGTCAGCTAGATTGCGATCTAAGAAAAAGATTGTTATAAACATTGCTTCTAGTGGTATTGCTTCTCTGTTATTACCTGGTGGTAAGACAACACATTCCATGTTCAATATTCCTGTTGAACTAACTGAGAAACTATTTGTCGAATTAAGAAGGATAGTCCGAAAGCTGAGGTAATCCGATTGGTTGATTTGATTATTTGGGATAAAGCACCAATGACTAACAAATTAGTATTTGAAGCGCTTGATAGGACGTTACATGATATAATGGTTTCTGTTTCTGATAGGAACAAAGATTTACCTTTTGGTGGGAAGGTGGTCGTACTTGGTGGTGATTTCAAGCAGGTCTTACCAGTTATTCCAAAGGGTTTTCGTGCTGAGATTGTGATGGCTTCCATAAATTCTTCTGTTCTCTGGAAATATTGCGAAGTTTTGCGATTAACAAAAAATATGAGGTTAGCAAGTGGATTGGAACAATCAACTGTACAGGAGTTAAGGTCATTTTCAGATTGGATACTTCAAATCGGTGAAGGTCAATGTGGAACTGTGGTCAATGATAAAATTTTTGTTGATATTCCTTCTGATCTAATAATTCCTGTTTTGGAAAATCCAGTTGAAGATATTATAAATACAACTTATCCGAATTTGGTTCAGAATTTTCGTGATCCAAGTTTTTTCCAGGATAAGGCAATATTGGCTCCGACTGTCGAGAATGTTGAAGAGATAAACAATTATATAGTTGACTTGTTGCCTGGTGAGGAGAAAAATTATCTCAATGCTGATTCGATATGTGGTACTGATGCCTATTCTAATGTTGATGTTGATTGGATAAATGTTGAATTCTTGAATCAAATTAGGTGTTCTGGTCTACCTAATCATTCGTTGAAGTTGAAAATAGGCGTGCCTATTATTTTGTTGAGGAATATTGATCCAGCTGGTGGTTTGTGTAATGGGACTCGACTTGTTGTGCGAGATCTAGGGACAAATGTGATCGGTGCAGATGTTGTTTCTGGTAGCAATGTTGGGGATACAGTTTTTATCACCAGAATAAATTTGATTCCCAGTGATATGGTTATACCATTTAAATTCCAATGCAGACAATTCTCGGTTTCTTTGTCATTTGCGATGACAATTAATAAAAGCCAGGGTCAGACATTATCAACAGTCAGTTTGTTCTTGTGTCGTCCTGTGTTTTGTCATGGTCAACTTTATGTAGCTCTTTCCTGAGTTAAGAATAGAAATGGTCTTAAGATTTTGCTTTGTGATGAAGGATTAATCGATCCTACCAGGATTGAAAACATTGTATTTAAGAAAGTTTTTATAAGATATAATGTACTTTTTTTTTATACTTTCCAATCGTATCTGTGTAATTTATAATTTTGTTTTGGTCTATGTTTTATTTAGAGAGGGACATCTTCTTTAGTAGATAGAATTGATGGTTCATATTTTCGTTTAACGACCAACCAGCTAAAGTTAAAATTTGATTCTACTTTACATGAAGGGTAAGAAGGCAAGGGGAACATAGAAAGGAAGAGAGTGGACAGCAAGTAACTCACCCACTTCGCTTGAGTTCAACCAGTTATCTCGCAATGCGAGGAGAAACAATATCCGATTGTAGGGTTTAGGGTGTGGAGAAATCACGATTTTTGCCACCAGATCGCTAAGAACTAGCTCTACTTGGGAAGGAAATCCAACTTTATTGTTGGTGTTTGTTGGATTGCTTTTTTTCGTTTAAAAAGCCATTTTTTAAACAGAGTTATTTTATCCAATATCAAAAACCTATCTAAATATGTCTTTTTGGAAAATTTTAATTTTATTAAAAAACTTGATTATTTGATTTTTTAAATCTAACATTGTTTTTTCCAAAAAAACATAAAGAAAATATATTTTTAATATTTTAAATTTAGTTTTTGTGAATTTATCCAGATCTCAATGGATTTTGTTCTTTTCCTTTTTTACTTAACACGTATCTCTTTAAACAGATGAACAAAATTTTTGTTTGTTAAAAAATCAATTCAAATTGTTTCTTTTAATTCATTGAATTCGTATAAACTTAAAAAATTAAATATCTAAAGGTATTGATAATTTTTTCTCCTATCAGTCTAAAAATACTTGGTGGTAGTATTTTTATTTTTAATATAATGATCTCAATTCAACCATAAATATAATTAAAGTGAGATAATATGAGTTTGTGTCAAACCCATATAAGATACAATTTCCAGGTTCTAATTCTAAATTTTTTTATAAAACTCATGAGTTTCACTTGATTAGGGATCGGTAAACCACGTTATTAGCTCACCCCCATCTCCTCCATCCCTAACCTAATCTCCATCCAGTGCAATATGCGCCACCCCAGTTTGAGCCTCAGCTGAGCCTTCCGCTTCTCTCCTTGGCGTTGGCCACATGCACAGAAGCTATGGGTACCTCTGCGATTCTATTTGATCCCACCATGAGGGTCCTGTTTATTCGTCGCGTCTGTTCCTTCTCCTCAACGTGCCTCTCTCTATCTCCATCATACCCCCATTCTCCATCTCGATTTCTCCGTCTTGGATAGAACACGTTGCCACCGTCGTTCAAGAGGTATATGTGGGCTATCATTCCGTTCTGCTGCTTTTCAATCCCTTCCTTGATTCCTTCTCCAGTTTCATTTTTTTGTGTTAATTGTAACTTTTTTTGGATTCATCCTTTAATTTTGAATTGTTTGGTTTCTAATTTAATCATCGTTATTGTTACTTGTTTTTTGTAAATCAATGGTTCTCTCCTACCTTTGTGCTCTTGATGTTAGTGTGAAATAATTTTTCTGTTGGGGGCTTGCTGATTATAAATTATGTATTATGTATGTTATATATTTTTTAAGAAATTTGGTTTTTCTAGTATTGAGTACAGTGTGATGTGTTTTCTCTGTATCGTGTTCTCTTCCAATATTCAAACCTATTGGACTGAAGTTAACTGTAGTCGTAGGTATAGTTGAGTGATAAAATTTTGTTTTGCTTTATTGTCAATTGTCAAATCAACTATATGTGTTACGTATTTAGTAATTTGGAAGAGGCCTCTTCCCATATTGTTTTTGCTCTTTTCCCATGAGAATTTGGTTACTTATGATATCTTCCTAAATGATGTGTGTAGCCATATCAATCTATATATGCCTATTAGTCTATCTCTGTTACACGTATAGGTGATTATATGTAAATCTATCTATACGTATATTCATATATATACTTCTATCTATACGCCTATCTATCTATCTATCTATCTATCTATATATGAGAGATAACATGTACACCAAAACTATACAAGTGTCCTATATGTGAAGCTTACATTGTAAGTTTTAGCGTTTGTTAACTTTAAGAGTTTATTACTCCAACTCATCTTTTTATCTTCTCATCTTAGTTCTGAATTTTTCTCTCCATATTTTCTCCTTTTGGTGTTCTTATTCTATATATATTGGGAATGAATAACTGTGTTGATCTGGTGGAGAAAATCACTCCGTGGAGAGAATCATGGAAAGTGCATGTTAAAGTTTGAAGTTGTGGTACCACAAGAATCCTGCTTTGGATCGGTCTCAAAATCTGTTGCATATGGTGTTAATGGATGAGAAGGTCAGGTTTATTTGATGTTAGCATTTCTTTAAGTTGTGGCAACTTTTCTTTTTTTAATATCCATAAGAAAATTTTTTATTTTGATGCATAGTGATATCTTTTTGTTGTTTTATTTTTTTAATCAAATGTCTTTATGGTGTTTGGATACCTAAATAAGTTAAATAACTCAAAATATGAAGCAGTTTTTTTTTTTCAATTGCAGTTACACAAGATCCAAGTAACCATTAGAGATCAGCTTATACCAAATTTTGCTGTGTCTCTAACTGAAGGAGATGTGTACTTGATGACCCATTTTACAGTTCTATCAAACACTGGTTTGAACAGAGTGACGAAACATCGATTCAGACTTTTGTTCCAATACAAGACCTCTGTTGTTTCTGTGGTATCTATAAGGATACCTCATTCGGGTTTGTGTTTTACCTCAACAGATGAAATTGATCAAAGGACAAAGGATGACGATTTCCTTATTGGTTCGTACAAGTTTCTTGCTCTTCCCTCTTAGAAACATAGTATTATGTAATAAAAAGTGTGGTTTCTGATTCAAATTTATATATGTTTCAATCTAATTATTAGACTTTGTTGGGATCATTACTGGTGTTCGAAAAGAAAAAGATGTAGCATCATATGGCAAGATGATCAAAGCAGTTGTGCTAGAAGTTTTTTCTGAAGGGTATTATCTCTCTCACTTTCTCCCATATCATTAGTTATCTTCTATTAATTCTAAATTCTTTTTGTTCTAGCCTTTATGTTTATAACAATAAATATATAGTTAGATTCTTTTGAAACTTATTTGTTCAACAAAAAATTACAATGCAATGTGTTTGGAAATGCTTGTGATCTGTTAGAATATCATAACTTACAAAAATATCCAAGATCTCCGGTGATTGTTCTTGAGTCTTTTAAAATCAAAGCAATTGAAGGTTAGTTTCAGACATATTCAGTGAATTTTTACTCTAATAGTTAGTTTTGTGTTTTTTTATCTTTTAATTTAAATATGGTTTAAGGTTAATAGAATAGGATTCTTGCATGCAGGTCGGGTAAGCCTACAGAATGTGATGAATGTCTCTAGGTTATTCATTAATCCCGACATTCCTGAGTCTATTGAGTTCCTAAGCAGGTTAGTTGTGATAAAAAAAAATGTAAAGCTACAATCTGCTATGCTTATTTTGTTGGTATTCATGTATATGTTATGTATTATGAAGATTAGTTATTGTATCTTGTATGTAGATTTAGTGTTGCCAGTTATGGATTCTCAAGACTTATGACCAATGAGCTTGGATACTTAGTTTCTAAAGTTGATGGTAATTATTTCAATCCCAAAGAGATCAGTAGTATTCAAGATCTTCATGCAGATAACGGGGTACTATTTTAGATTGACAAACTCTCCATTTAATATTTAAACTTGAATTTATTAAACATGTGTCTCGGTTTTCATAATCTGGTTTGTTAATCATTATTCTATAGTATATCATTGTTTTTAAAATTTTACAGGATAGTCATTACTTTGTTATTGGGACAATTAAGGAAGTTATAGATGAACCAGATTGGTGGTACTACTCATGTCTATATGGTCATGCCGTTGTTGAGCATGAGGATCTCTACTTTTGTGATGCTTGTGGTTCATGTGTTGAACATGTTATGGTCAAGTAAGGTTCATATATAACTCTATTATGGAATAGATTAAGTATCAATCTTTTGGATTTTTGTTAGTTCTTTATTATGCACAACTCTTTGTGTTGTTAAGCAGATTTCTTGGTTTTAGTTGTTATTCTTGGTTGTTAATTGTGTTAGATATGGGATTCGGGTAAAAATTCACGATGGCGGGTGTGTTGTTTTGTTTATTCTCCTTGATAATACGGCAACAAAACTATTTGAAAAAACTTGTTCTTAACTATCATAAATATTAAAAAAAATTTAGTCATTCTTAACAATTTTGATATTAAAAGTCTTTTTTAATAATTAATTTTTCATAACGGTCCTTTAGTGTAATTTTTCTTAAAAAAAATATCCAAATAATTTTTATTTTTATCTTCTATTAATTTTTCCCCATCTTTAACAACATGAGAAGCAATCACCAACAAAATATAAAAAATCAAAGATCACCCACTTCCCCCTGCTCTCCCCCCACAAAAAGAAAAAAACGTCACAAAAGCTAACCTAGTGACCCTTCGTCATCTCTCTCTGACGTCTCACCTCACTCAACCAAGAAACTCCACCACCCAACTTTTCCAGGGTTAAACCCCATATCCTCCTACAACATACAAAGCTGTCGTCATCTACAGTGGCTCTTGGCGCCTCCGATTTGTCCAACAGACAAATCTCCGGCAGTTTCTCAGCAGATAGTCATTTTTCTTGAGCTCTTGATAGATCGAGACTATATACTTCGTCCAACTAACAAGGGACGTGATGATGAGGTAAATCGTCTGAAAATCAAAGAACAAGTTTAGCTTTTGCCCTAATCGTTGCACTCCCAACACAATCTTTTGTTCACTCTTTTTTCTTTTGCTTTTCTTTTCACTTTTGGTAGCTTTCGTTTCGTTAATTTCATCAAGTAAAGTTTTGGGTTCTGAAAATATTGAGTTAATAAGCTTATGTGAATGTGCTAAGTTTAAATATGGTTTCTAATTATTTTCTTCCTAAAAGTAGTATTTCTGTTGGCCTGACATGATGCTAAATCTTATTGTGAAATAAGATATCGTCATATATTTGAACATGCATGTATCATTCAGTGAAACCTTAGATCCTAATTTAAACTGAAAGAAAGAAACATTTGATTTCCAAAACAAGGCATGTCTCATACTTGGTTGAGTGCAGCATCTCATTCTTATTAAGTTTTTTTGTTTATGCTTTTTGTTACCAAGTTGTGAGATGTGGATAGGAGCCAATTTTGGTAATCATCTTGATTAGCAAGCTAAATTTAAGATAACATACTAAAATGTAATATAATAACATGAGAGAAGTTCAAAAGATAATAACAAAAAGCTAAGTTCTTTTTATTATTTGATGTTTTTCCTATTTCTAATGTTTCTCTTCATTTGAGTTCGAATATATTGGTATGTGGGATTTGTTAATCTACATGTTTCATTTTTTATCTTCCCATGGTTTTAATTTTACATTTAAACTTTTTTCTTCTTCTTTACAAGGATCAATTATTTTGCAACATAGTCCAACTATTAATGCCAATTTCATATTTTCAGGTATGACTTTATCAAACTATTTTATATATGTCAAATTTATATTTGAATATTTTGGTTTTGTTTATTTAGAAATTAGTTTTTTATCAAAGGCAAGGTATAAAAACATATGTAAAATTTTAATATTCATTATTTACTATTTTATTATTTATAAAATATTTTTAACTAATTTAGTAGCTAATTTTAATATACATCGGATCATTTCAAAGAAAAACATTGGAAAATTAATATTTTTAATCAAGATTATTTGGCAATTTATTTTTATACTATTAAGATTTAAGATTTAGAGTTTAATATTTAAAATTTATTTTTTAGCATTTACAGTTAATCAAATATTAGTAAAATATATAATAAATAATTAAATATTGTTAGTGGTGTAACGTTACTCTAATTTGCAAAAAATGAATGAGAAATAATAATTTTAAGGTTTAATTATTCTGTTGGTCTCTATAGTTTCGTGAAATTTTCAATTAGGTCCCTATACTTTTTTTCTTTTTAATTGAGTCTCTGCACCAAATTTTTTTTTCAATTAAGTCCCTCTTAGTAGTAATTAGCTTAATTTTATAGGGACCCAACTAAAAAAAAGAATTGATACAAGGACCTAAATAAAAGGAAAAAAAAGTGTAGGGACCCAATTAAAAAAAAATTGGTGCAAGGACTCAATTAAAAGAAAAAAAGTATAGGGACCTAATTGAAAATTTTGCGAAACTATAGGGACCAGCAGAGTACTTAAACCTAATTTTAATGACTAAATGAAAGATGAAGAAGATAAGTATTTGGGCCCAAATTGCAAACAGACATTCTAAACCCTACTTGAAATGAAATGTATCAACAGATTCGGATCTTGATTCTTTCTTAGCATCTGGTTACTTCAACCATCTTCCTCTTTCAACCCCTTTACCATCTCTTTATCACTGTGGATCATAACCTCCCGATTCGGAGCCTTTCTCTTTCTCTTTTCATTTCTGATAGTGATCCGTGCATTTGCCTTACAATCGCTAGCCAGTGTTCATCAACGCTTGCTGTTCTTATTCCAGGTTTTGTTTTGCTGAAATCCAAATTTTTTTTTGTTTTTATATTGAATTTCATTACTTATTTTTCTTAAATCTGTTGAAATCTTCTATTAGGGTTTACCTTATTATAATACTCTGTTTTGCAGTAAGAGACAAGATCTTCTGTTTGTTCTCGAATCTTTATACGAAGTCTAGGTATCGCATAAGGTTGAATGGCGATGCATGGAGATAGAGAAGATCCAAACAGGTATGGTGCTGAACATTAGTATAAAATCTGTCACTTTCAACAATTTTAGCTGTGCCTCATATTCAATTTGGTTTTCTCATCAGAAATTTGTTTTGGTTTTATGTTGCATATGCTTCTTTTTTTTTTTAGAAAAAAAAAACAACGGCCATGAATGAGTTGAAAAATCAGAAGGAAAAATTGGTTCAAGAACAAGATCATTGAGTTTCTCTCTCTCTATCCTTTAAAAGCAATTTTTACGTTACACATATTCATAGACGAAAAAATAGTTTAGACCGAAATTTTGTTCTCATGCAATCAGCATTAGAACAACTCCTGAAACACAGGCTTAACTTGATCTGTTTAATGTCTGGATTATGTTATTATGGTTAATATTTTCCCTTAGTTTTTAAAATAAATTTATGGAAACCATCAATCTTTGTAATTTTATTTATTAACTTGATAGTTAGGTTTCTTTTCTTTGCTACATTTTCGATTTCATTGAAGTATGATCTACCTTTCTATTCAATGTATTTCACATTAAATTGTAAAAATTTTAATGTCAGTTGAATTTCCATGTTATGCCATTTATAATTTTTTTAAATTCTTTCTCAGATATTTTTCATGTTGTAATTCAATTTTATTGGCTTTTCATTTATATCTAAGCCACATTTCATAACTTTCCATAATCTCTAAAATATATTTTATAGTAGTTTTGTAAAGTGGTTTCTTGTACTTTAGTTTGAGGAATCGAGCATTATTATAGAAAGGATACGACAATAAGTTGCATTCCCTATAATATTTAATTCTGTTGATAGCTTCATGTTTGTTTGGATTTCAGAAGTAACTAATTAAAGAGTGGTGGTCCTTTTTAGTCATATTTGCTACTGTTAAAAATCAGTCGTTAGTGAGGGATGAAGCTTTTGTTAACAGTTTATAATGTTTATTAATTCGTTAGTTTTTTTTTAGGTATACTTAGTTACTTTGTTTGTTGCTTAAAAGTCTCAGTTTTAACCTCTAATGATACCATTATGTGCTAATAGGAGATTTGTAGCAACTAAAGAATATTGGCACAATGGAAAAAAATGGATTTTCATATTTCACCTTTTCAATGGGCAGGTAACCAAATATATTATGCAATATTATCATGCATGTTAACCCATTAAAGAGGTGGGTTAAATCTTTAACTTCGAATACCTTGTTTTTAGTTTATATTCAGTTAGTGGTCTTTTCCACTTTCCTCCTCTTGATACTTTCTTTTGCGTGTTAGATAACTTTGATTAGCTAGTTCTGAGTCCTAATCTTTTTAATCTGAAATGTGTGTAGACTACAACAACTCTAATAGACTTACGAGACTCTTATAAAAGATTAATTTTGATAAGTTATCAATGTACATTCAAAATAAATAAATACAATCTTTACTAATCATACATATAATGATAGTGATTTTGAAAATCCAGCATTTATTGATACGGAAAAACATGATTGGATGTTTACGTAGAATATTTTGCTTTCACAATGCATCAAGATAACATCAATTTCTCTTTCAGTGTTTCTTTCAAAACTTCAATATTTTTTTCTGGACATTCAATAACACCTAATATGTGTTTCTTAGTTAATTACCTGTTTTTGTGATGTTGATCATAATATTGTTTCATTTAGCTGATTATTGTTCTCTGGTCTTGCTCAACAGATAATAATGGTAGATTTAAATGTATACATATCCCTCTTTACTAAATGATTATGTAATATTATGTGATGCATTTTTACCATACTTTATTAGACATGAATTAACTTTAGGAATAAAATTGAATATAGAGTGAGAGAGCTCTTCTAAACTCATGGAGAAGAATTAGGGTCAACGTTCTATGTCATTGATGAGTTCGATAATTGCTTAGTGCTAGAGTTGAAAAGAAACAATGATCAGCTGCTTATAACTGACACCTCATTTAAACAGATTAGATCTTTCTATTTTGTCAATAGAGAGGCATGTGTGCAATTTAGATATGTCAGTTTCGGAATCTTTTTTATTTTACTGTGGAATCACATGAACCAGCCCATCCAGATTCACCTTGATCCTAACTCATATGTGGCTGACCAAATGAACCCAGAAACACTTCATAATATATACAGAGTGTTCCACATAAAATATAACAGAAATGATGAGTCCTCATCACCTGATGTGATGGTTCTTTCTAGGTCTGAACTATCTGATAATGAGTTCTCATTAAACGGTGATAAAAATGATGATGAAGATGAGATACTAAAAGGGGATGATCCTCATAATCTCATAGATTTGTATGGTACAAGCAATTCATCAATGGAGGTCAGCGAACAAAGTAATAAAACAAGCAAATTGTCTGACCACGGGTAATGCTAAATGTAACTTTTTTTTCTTATATTTTGTATTTTAATATCGTGGTACAGATCGATATCTTTTAATGTGGTGACTAACAAGTTTAAAATATCCTGAATCAATCATATTCCAGATACTTATTATGAGAAAACCATCACAAATTCGAATTTGAGTCAATCTAGACTGGCAAGATGAGAGAGAGAGTGAGAGAGAGAGAGGGGGTGGGAAACACAGGGAGGGGTAGGTATAGGGAACGTGACAAGGATCCAAGGGTTTGAAATTGAGAAGAGTTTCGGCGGCTGGAGAATGAATCATTTTCTGTCTTTGTAAGTAATTTGCCGCAGGACATATCCAAGAGGGAATTATTCCATTTGTTCAACTGGACGGGACGAATCAATGATATATACTTATCACGAAAACAAAAAAGTGATAATATATATATGATTGCTTTCGTGCGATACACAACGAAAGGAGGGGTTTTGAAGGCTGTTGCGAAAATGAATCATCAGAGTCTGAGAGGGAAGATTTTGTTTGTGGAAGAGGCAAAATACAGAAGAAGGTCGGAAGCAGTAACAACAAGTAATAGACATGTGGAGGGGGACAAACAACAAAACGCTACATGGCAGCCGCGTAGGAAAGCTACTGAGACTGATCCTGAGACTCCTGGAAATGAGGTGCGGGAACAGGAAAGCGACAAATATCCGTATGGAAAGGGCTGGACAAAGAAAGTGAAAGTAGCAGTGGCAACAGAGAATTTGGAATGGTTGCAGAGGAGCATCGTCGGGGGCACGACCAAAGCCATTAACTTTGCTTCTTTAAAAGAAATGATCGCAAAAAATGTGCCTAATGTTGTTCAGGTGCGGGAGATGGGCGCATACAAAGCACTTATGACTTTTGATTGTGTACGGAACGCTGACGATGCTTACAATTTTAACATGAATGGCCTCTTAAAATTATTCCATAGAGTGTGGCGATGGGAGGAGTCGGAACATAGTGAAACTCGGAGGGTGTGGCTGGAATGCTTTGGGGTCCCGTTGCACGCTTGGTCAGTTAACACTTTTAGAACGATAGGAGACCAATGGGGAGAAGTCATTAGATGTGCCAAAGAAACGGAAAAATGTAGCTCTTTCACTGTAGGCCATGTTCAGATTGACACATGCGTAATGGATGTCATTCAAGAAAGGATCCACGTCACAGTGGGTACGGGAGGTTTCGACGTCCTAGTGAAGGAGGTTGGACATGAGGCGTGTGATCTAATGTGCACCGAAAAATCTGAGGATGAAAAGACACGTATACAAAGGAATTCCGATAGCAAAAATAGCAGTGCCGGCGGAGATATTATACAGAATTCTGATGTAGGGTCATTGCATGAAGGGACACGGGATGAAGATCGAATGTTGATGGTACCACGGGATGAGGAAGAAGATAAGGGCAGAATTGTAATTACAGATACAATTTTGAATGAATGGAATAATGGCTTTGTGCAGCGTAATCTCAAAAAAATCGGAACGTATCCGGCATTAACTAAGGATAATTACGTTATGCATGAATTGGGGGGAAGAGCCGTTGTGCTATATGATGAAGATTCTGAAAAAACATTGACTGAAGACTTAATTGGGCTAGAAAGGGAGCCCACAAGTGTAACACCAAAAAATTCACACTTAGACAAGACTTGGGCCCTAACACAACAGGGGGGCAGGCAGGAAAAGTTGGGCCCAGGACTCTAACTCCACGAGAAAGCAGATGCGGGTCAGCGGTCCTTGGAAGCTGCTACGGGTCGGACTCCTTTGGGGGTTGTGGGTTGCGATCCTCCAGCCCTGTTCTACACGGGAGAAGGGTGCGGCGCCCATGGAGAATTACCGGTCGATGGAAGGCAGGCGGCGACCAACGGAGAAGGCCGCGGAAAGGTGCGTCACGGAGGGAACCAGCGTGATGGATTGGTCAGACTCCAAAGCCCCGGGACTGATAGTCGGGCTCCTTTGGGGGTTGTGGGTCGCGTTCCGCCAGCCCTGATCTGCACGGAAGAAGCGCGCGATGCCATTGGAGAATTACTGGTCGATGGAAGGCAGACGGCGACCAACGGGGAAGGCCGCGGAAAGGTGCATCCCGGAGGGAACCAGCGTGATGGGTCGGTCAGACTCCAAAGCCCCGGGACTGATGATGATGATGACGCGGGGAGTGGAGTTGGTGGTGGGGAAGATGGCCCTTTGGCGGCAGTCGACCAGGGTCCGTGTGGCGTCTCAGATTTTCCGATAGCAAGGGGAGAACGACGTGACAAACTTGGAGAGAGTTGCTTGCAGTGAGGTGTGATGTTGGCTGATTGTGCAGAGGGGAGGCATGGGAGATATAGTGCCAGACCGGGAAATGAAACCGGGAGTGACCGAAGGCTACATAAGTGCTGTGGGCGAATCGGGAGGGTGCTATGCAGGCAGATTGAGGAAGACTTTGCAGAAACTGAACTGGGCCAAGAGGGAAAGGGGATTGATGAAGCAAGTGACAATCAACACACTGATGTGGAGGAGCAGTTGGTAGAAAATAGAAAGACCTGGGAGCTGGCACGCGAATCAGGAGCGATATTATACGATGAAGAGGACGACATCATGGCCATTCTACAAGCACAGAATGAAGAAATAGCTCGTAAAAAAAGATGGCAAAGCAGAAAGCGAAAATGAGACGATGCAGACCCAAACATGCAAAACAGGTGTGTAAAACAATCTTAAAATGATTTTTAGTTCATGGAATGTTCGGGGGCTGATGAGAGATGGAAAGTTGAGGATGATAAAGGACCTAAGGAATAAACATAGGTTACAAATGCTAGGTTTGGTTAAAACTAAAAGGCAGATAGTGACGAGGTTTGACGTTGCAAGAATATGGGGACAAGGTAGTCCAGGGTGGGAATATGTAGGGTCTGGCGGGGCGTCTGGTGGACTATTGCTAATTTGGGATGAGGAGATGTTCAAATTGAATAACTGTTATAAGGGAGAAAGGTGGTTGTGTGTTGAAGGAATGATATTAAAAAGTAGTTTCAACTGTGCGTTTGTCTTGGTCTATGGTGCACATGATAGAGATGAGAAGATTCAGACGTGGGAGGAGCTGAGCTATATAGCGGGGTTATGTCAGGTTCCGTGCTGTTTTATGGGAGACTTCAATGAAATAGTACACATAGAGGAACGGAGAGGCACTACCGGGTTGACACGGTCTGCGGAAGATTTTAAGTCTTGGATTCAGGACATGAACTTAGTGGATTTACCGCTCACCGATCGGAAGTTTACATGGTTTCGCGGGCACTCTTGCAGTCGCATAGATAGAGTTCTGGTTAGCTTGGAGTGGCTAGAAGAGTTCCCAGAGGCACATTTGCGAGGTGGACCAAGGGGTTTGTCAGATCATTGCCCGCTAATAGTGGAGGGTAGGAAGCTGAGAGGAGGTCCCAGGCCGTTCCGGAGTCTTGATTCATGGTTTACGCATGAGGGATTTCTCAGGATGGTAAAGGAGGAGTGGAGAGGACTGGGAGAGCTGCAGTTCACAGCTAAATTGAAGGGGCTGACAGAACCACTGAGAAGATGGCATAAGGCAAATTTTGGTGACATGGATAAGAAGATTACAAAGTTTGAGGAAGAGATCAAGAGGATTGATGATATGGTCAGCAATGGAGTATATGATGGAACACTGGAGGCTAGAAGAAAGGCGTTGGTTAAATGCTGTGAGCGATGGTATGTGAGGAAAGAAGTACACTGGAAGCAGATGTCGCGATCTCGGCACGTGAATGATATGGACAGGAATACAAGATACTTCCACAATATAGCTTCAGCAAGAAGGCGGAACAATAGGATTGATACTCTGGTTATCAACGGCAGGCTGGTTCGGAATCAGGCTAGAATAAAGGTTGCTATCAGAGAGTTTTATAAGGATTTATATCATCAGGAAGACTCTCCTACTGTGGGTTTCAGAGATGGTCTAGTGGCTCAAATATGTGAGGAAGATGCTATGGCCTTAGAAGTGATGCCGTCGGGTGAAGAGATCAGAGAGGCTGTGTGGGATTGTGAGTCCTCCAAGGCGCCAGGGTGTGACGGATACAACATGAACTTCATTAAGAGATGCTGGGATGAGATTGGTTCTGAATTCACGGCTGCAGTGATGGGGTTTTTCCAAACGGCCAAGCTGCCGGCGGATGCCAATATCACTTGGGTGGCGTTAGCACCTGAATTCATAGGGGCGAAGGAGATTAAAGACCTGCGACCAATCAGTATGGTGGGGTGTGTGTATAAGGTTATTTCGAAGGTGCTAGTTAGGAGGATGAGATCAGTGATGCCAGCATTAGTAGGAGAGACCCAGAGTGCGTTTGTACAGGGAAGGAAAATTCATGACGGGGCGCTTATTGCGTGTGAAACAGTTAGTTGGCTTAAACTGAGGAAAAAAGAGGCTGCCCTAATCAAGCTTGACTTCCAAAAGGCATATGACAGGGTTAAGTGGAGCTTTGTGAATATTGTGCTGCAGAAAATGGGATTTGGGCATAAATGGAGAGCATGGGTGATGGAGTGTGTAGTCACTGCTGTAAACCATGTTTCTTGTATGCGAAGTTTGTATTCGTAGGTTTTGATAAATGACAAACCAACAAACAACTTGAATGAAAAAGCATGTTGAAAGATCAACCAACATTCAACGTTGAGGAATGAAGAGTTGAAAGCAACACAACATCAACAAGAAACTCAAGTCCACAACGTTTGAAGACAAGTATAGTGTCTTAGGACTTAGGTAACTTCTTGTTAAGAACCAATTGCTAAATCTCTCAACACACACTCACAAAATGTTTTGATGCACATCTTGCAATTCGATGCTAGCCAAATGGTTTAAAAACTTGTTTTCAAAGGTACAAAAGCATAGGAATTGACTCCAACAAGTTTGAGATCAATCCTAAGCATTTTGAAGTGATTTTAAGCCATTATTTAAGGTTTGCATCGATGCACACTCATCTTGCATCGATGCAAAGCATGCAACGACTTTTTGCATCGATGCAAAGATGTTTGCATCGATGCAACCTAGCTGAAAATTCAAATTTCAGCTTCAAAGACACATTTGCATCGATGCAAAGTGTTATGCATCGATGCAAATGATTCAAAAACATAAAAAACGGCTAGTTTTAACAAAACGGCTCCATCCCATTAACTCCCGAACGTTTCTAAGGTTTGGGGAGTCTATAAATAGATGGATTAAAGCCTTATTTCATACATGTGAGTATTTGCAAACTATCTTGTTCATATTCTTTCATTCTACACATTTTTAAGGTGTTATAATACACAATTTGAGAGAGCAATATCAATTGGTTCAATAGTACTAAACTTGTAATTATACACTCTTCTAGAGAGTACTCATTTCATCTCAACAATTCTTTGAGAATTGTTTTCTTGTAACACTTTGTAAATTGGAGTGTGATCTCCAAGGTTGAGTCAAGAGTTATAAACACTATAGTCGGTGAGGATACCAAAGAAGTATACTAAGCACTCAAGGCAAATCTTAGAGAAGGAATCTCTAAGTGGAGTGGGTTAGTATACGAGTGGTGATCATATACCGTGAGGTGTTAGAAACTAAGGACTCGGATTGTAAAAGGTTATGCGCGAGCACCTTGAAGCTTGGCAATAGTGGAACTTCTCAATAGCGATTGAGAAAGAAAGTGGACGTAGGACAAGGATTGTGCCGAACCACTCTAAATAGCGTTTGCATCTCTCCAAACTCATCTCTTCTATATTATTGTCTTTTACCTTTGAGCAAATAAATTGTGATCGAAAAGTAGCTTCGTAAGTACTTAAGGAATAGCTTAAGTCCGATTGGTGAAAAGCTTGATCAATTTATTTGAGTTGGTGTCTATTGGAAAGTAAAAGCTCCTTATAAATGCTTAGCAATTGAGTTAAGCTCTTGGAAAAATACTAGTACAATAACACTTTTATATATTGTCTTTAACTTCCGCAAAAAGATTCATTGTTGTTGCAATACTCAATTCACCCCCCCTCTTGAGTAATTGTGCATAGGTTCTACAAGTGGTATCAGAGCTTAACCCTTTGAAAGACTTAACCGTTTAAGGGAAAAGATCATGGCAAGCACAAGCTTTAACAACAACAACACTAGTGAAGGTAACTCAACCGCTAGACCTCCTCTTTTTAGCGGAACAAATTACTCTTATTGGAAAAATAAGATGAGAATTTGGATCCGTTCTCAAGATGTGAGAATTTGGAAAGTGATTGAGAATGGAAATCACATTCCAACAAAGACAACAAGCGCTAAAGAAGGAGAAGTCTCCGTCTTAAAGCAAGTACCGAAAGGAGAAAGTGAATATAATGACGATGATTGGAAGAAAGTGGCAATGAATGATAAAGCCATCAACTTCATTCATTGTGCACTTAACGAGCATGACTATATGAAGATCTCTACATGTGAAACCGCTAAAGAGATTTGGGATAAACTCCAAATCACTTACGAAGGAACCGACCACGTTAAAGAATCTAAGGTATTTATGTTGGTTCATGAATGGGAAAATTTTAAAATGAAAGATGAAGAGAGCATTGAAGAAGCTCTTGAAAGACTCTCCAAGATCTTCAACAACCTAAGCATGCTTGGCACAAAATACAATGATAAACAAATTGTGACCAAGGTGCTTACAAGCCTTACACCAAAATGGAACTCCAAAGTGAACGCCATTGTGGAAGGAAGGCTCTATGATCAACTTACATTTGATCAACTACGAGGTAATCTTCTCACCTATGAGATGACTATGCTAAATAGACAAAAAGGTGAAGAAAGCAAGAAGAAAAGTCTCGCCCTTAAAACAACATCACTACAAGAAGAGAGTGATGATAATGAAGAAGAAGGAGATGAAGAATTTGCACTCTTATTAAAAAGATTCAATAAGTTTGCAATGAAGAAAAACTTCAAGAGCAAAACAAAGGTACCAAAATGCTATGAGTGTGGAGAAGTTGGACACATTAAACCCAATTGTCCAAAACTTCAAAAGGAGGACAAAAACAAGAAATTTAAGAAGAAGGAGAAAGCATACATATCATGGGAGAACGAGGATGAATCCGACTCCGATGACGACGAGGTTGCAAATCTTTGCTTAATGGCAAGCGAAGAAAAGGTTAGTAATGACAACTCCACTTCTTTTAATTTACAAGATGAATATGATGCCTTACTTGAGGTGTACACAAAACTTACCCAAGATTATTCTCTCCTAAAGAAAAAGAATATGGATCTTTTAAAACAAAATGAGATGTTGAAAAATGAGAATATCAATCTTGGAAAAGATAAGTGTAGCACAAGTAGTGATCCATACAAATCTTGTAAAATGCATGAAAATGAAATTACAAATCTTAAGAACACTTTAGCTAAGTTCAATGAATCTTCAAAGAACTTAGATAAAATGTTGAAAAATCAAAAGCATGTTCATAATAAGGAAGGTTTAGGTTTTGAAAAAGGAAAATTTAAAAATACTAAAATTCCTATTAGGCAACCGCAAGCCCAAAAGGCAAGCATGCCTAAAAGGAATAAAGCCTTTAAACATCCTCCTCAACATGCTTCATTTAGAAATTATAATCACAATGCATATAGATCAAAAGATGTTGCATTTAGGAAACAATCTAGGCAACCATTTAGAAACATGCATAGGATGCATAATCCAAATGTCATATGTCATTATTGCAATAAAGTAGGTCATATAGCACCCGTATGCTTTACAAGAATTAAACATATAAACTTTCGTAGTCAAGATACGAGATGGGCACCTTATGGGCATTATGCTCATACTAACCATCAAGGACCCAAATTCACTTGGGTACCTAAATCCCAATTTTAATTGTTTTGTAGGTACGTGTTGGAGCTAAGGATACAAATTGGTATGTTGATAGTGGATGCTCCAAACACATGACCGGCGATGAATCAAAGTTCACCGCAATAGAGCCTACAAACGGAGGAAATGTGATCTATGGAGACAACAACACCGGCAAAGTAATCGGCGTTGGAAAAGTTGGTAAAAATTCTTCTACCTCCATAGATAATGTTATACTTGTCAAAGGTCTCAAACATAATCTCATTAGTGTTAGCCAACTTTGTGACAAAGGAAACTTAGTTACCTTTGACTCAAAATGTTGTTTGATAAAAAGGCAAGACACTAATGAAATTGTGCTAATTGGACACCGTATTGACAATGTATACATGATTAATATAGATGAAGTTTCCTCAAATGATGTGAAATGCCTTGTTAGTAAAAATGATGAAACTTGGTTATGGCATCGTAGAGTAGCTCATGCTAACATGGACCATCTTAGCAAGTTGGTCTCTAAAGAGTTAGTAATTGGCTTACCAAAGCTACGTTTTGAAAAAGACGTCCTTTGCGACGCATGTCAAAAGGGAAAACAAGTAAAGGCCTCTTTTAAATCCAAAAATATTGTTTCAACAACAAGGCCATTACAACTTTTGCACATGGATTTATTTGGTCCTTCTAGGACTATGAGTTTTGGTGGCAATTACTATGCTTTAGTTATTGTTGATGATTACTCTCGATTTACATGGACCTTGTTTCTAGCAAACAAGAGTGATGCATTTCGAGCATTCAAAAGATTAGCCAAAGTTATTCAAAATGAAAAGAATTTGCATATATCATCTATTAGAAGTGATCATGGTGGAGAATTTGAAAACAATCTTTTTGAAACTTTTTGTGAAGAAAATGGCATTGAGCATAATTTTTCCTCTCCTAGAACACCACAACAAAATGGTGTGGTTGAAAGGAAAAATCGTCATTTAGAAGAAATGGCGAGAACTATGCTCAATGAGGCTAATATTCCTAAGTACTTTTGGGCGGATGCGGTTAGTACCGCGTGTTATGTTATGAATAGGATTATCATTCGACCTATTCTTAAGAAAACACCGTACGAATTGTACAAAGGAAGAAAGCCAAATATTTCCCACCTTCACGTCTTTGGCTGTAAATGCTTTATTCTAAATAATGGAAAAGATAACTTAGGCAAATTTGATGCTAAGGCTGATGAAGGAATCTTCTTAGGCTACTCTTTAACTAGCAAAGCTTTTAGAGTATATAATAAACGCATCATGACTATGGAAGAAAGTATTCATGTCGCTTTTGATGAAACTAACCGTTGTTATGCTAGAAAAGATTTTGATGAAAATGTAGAAAAATTTGATTCACTAAATTTGAATGGTGAAGACAAAGAAAAAGATTTAAATAAAGCCTCTACAACAAAGGATAATGTTCAAGTTGAAGAAATTGCACCATCACAAGCACAAATAAATGCACTTCCAAAGGACTGGCATACTTCAAAGGATCATCCTCTAGACAACGTCATTGGTAATGTTTCGAAAGGGGTAACAACTCGATCCTCTTTTAGAAATTTATTTACATATAGTGCTTTTGTTTCTCAAATTGAACCATCTACCATTGAGTCCGCAATTGATGATGAACATTGGGTTATGGCAATGCAAGAGGAGCTTAACCAATTCAAACGAAATGACGTTTGGGAATTGGTGCCTAAACCAAGTAATCAAACAATTGTCGGAACAAAATGGGTTTTTAGAAATAAACTCGATGAAAATGGTACAATTGTTAGAAACAAAGCTAGATTAGTAGCTAAAGGTTATAATCAAGAGGAAGGCATTGATTATGACGAAACTTATGCTCCCGTAGCTAGATTAGAAGCTATTAGGATGTTACTTGCTTTTGCATCCTCTTATAACTTCAAACTTTATCAAATGGATGTTAAGAGTGCCTTTCTTAATGGTTTCATTCAAGAAGAAGTATATGTTGAACAACCTCCCGGTTTTGAGGATTATGAAAATCCTAATCATGTTTTTAAACTCAAGAAAGCTCTTTATGGTCTTAAACAAGCTCCAAGAGCTTGGTATGAACGTTTGAGCAAGTTTTTAATAGAAAAGGGTTTTAGAAGAGGGAAGGTTGATACAACTTTATTTATCATGATTGAAAACAAAAATATCCTTTTGGTACAAGTTTACGTCGATGACATAATATTTGGTTCAACTAACGAATCACTTTGCAAGTTTTTCTCAAACCTCATGCAAAGTGAATTTGAAATGTCCATGATGGGCGAACTCAACTTCTTCCTTGGTCTTCAAATCAAACAAGGAAAAGAAGGAACTTTCGTTGGCCAAACCAAATATTGCAAGGAATTGCTCAAAAGATTTGGAATGGACAATGCTAAGGCAATGGACACACCAATGAGCACTACTTGCTACCTTGACAAAGATGAACAAGGTAAAAACATAGATGTAAAGAAGTATAGAGGCATGATAGGATCATTGCTTTATCTAACGGCAAGTAGGCCAGATATCATGTTTAGTGTATGCATGTGTGCGAGATACCAAACTAATCCTAAGGAATCTCACTTAAGTGCGGTGAAAAGGATTATGAAGTATCTCCTAGGAACATTAAATGTTGGATTGTGGTATCCGAAAGGATCCACTTGTGATTTGATTGGTTATTCCGATTCCGATTTTGCCGGTTGCAAATTGGATAGGAAAAGCACTAGCGGCACTTGTCACTTGCTAGGAAACTCTCTTGTTTCATGGCATAGCAAGAAACAAGTAAGTGTAGCCTTATCTACCGCCGAAGCCGAGTATGTAGCCGCCGGTAGTTGTTGCGCCCAAATTTTATGGATGAAACAACAACTTGTGGACTATGGACTCATGCTTGATCACATTCCTATCAAATGTGATAATACTAGTGCAATAAATTTAACCAAGAATCCGGTTCAACATTCAAGAACCAAGCATATTGAGATTAGACATCACTTCATAAGAGACCATGTTGAAAAGGGTGATGTGGTTATTGAATTTGTCGAAACTAGTAAACAACTAGCGGACATCTTCACTAAACCTTTATGTAAAGAAAGTTTTTTTAACATCCGAAATGAACTTGGTATCTTAGATTCTAATCTAATATGATTTGTTTGAATTCATTGTATTTATATTGCTATTTTATCTCTTACTAACTTAAGCATTGGAGATATCCAATTAGCCATTGTTTTGTAGGTTTATGAGTTGATGAATGAGTGATTAATCTTGAGGAAGATTGAAGAATTTGAAGATTATAAACAATGGAGGATCAACAAATTGAAGTTTATAATAGTTTAAATGAGTATATACATGATGGAACTCAAAGGATTGAAGAAAGAACCACCAAAGGATGAAAATTTGGTGATTTTGGGCAAAATGATGCATGTTGCATCGATGCAACCAAGCTTTGCATCGATGCAAAGCACACGACGTGCTATGTGCATCGATGCAAAGCCCATTGCATCGATGCAAACAAGACCAAATTACATAAAAACACGTAAATTTGGCATTTTTGTGCAAACAAAACCCCACTTTTTCATCATCTTCAACCTCACAACTCATATCTCCACCTCCAAACCTCCATTACCTCCAAAACAAGCTCACATATAGCTTCATACAACTCACAAAACTTAGATACCCACTACAAACAAATTACATATTTGAAGTCCCCACATTCTCCTCTACAAAACCCATAAAACAAAATCATCCACAATGCCTAGAATCAAGAGAACCGTCAAGAAGTCAAAAGGTTCTTCAAGTGTGGTTCCACCTCCAAATAATCATCCTTTGGCAAGGTACTTTGCTTCTAATGAAGATCTTCAATTCTATGAGGCAAGGCTCGCCGGAAGAAAGGAAATTCCTCCGAGGTATTTGGATCCGACCCTTCTTGTCATTCATAACTTTGATACTCTTAAGGCTATTCTAGTTCATCAAGGTCTCATGGATTTTGTTCAAATTAAGAGTAAATTTTATCCGGATTTAGTTGCCATAGCCTATAGTACACTCATGATTGAGATTGATGAGGAAGATGAATCAAGTTTCACATTATTATTCAAGATAGGAAGAAAGGATTATAGGCTAGATGGTGATGAGTTAGCCACCATTTGGGAGCTGCCAAATCAAGGTGACTTGTTTCAAGGTGGTAAAACCCCAATTGATGAATGGGGTTATTCAAAGGACAATGCCATGCATTTGTTCAATCTTGTACAGGGAGCTCATTCCAAAATTAGTTGCAATTCAATGAGTGCGGAAAATAGAACTTTGTTATATCTAGTCACCTATGTATTGCAACCTAGAATATCCGGGCATGCGAATGTAAATGATGAAGATTTGATTGTCATGTGGGCTATGATGAATGGAATTAAGATTAATTGGCCATACTTTATAATACAACATATGGTTAGGCTCAAGATGAAGGATAGGAATGGTGGATTAGGATTCCTTTGCCTATGGTCTAAAGTCTTTGATTATGTTGGTATTGATGTATCAAATGAGATTACCAAGGAAGTACCTCCTCAATCTTGTATCAACACTCATATTCTCAACAAAATGGGAAGAAGAAATGTTGATGAACAAGGTCCTCAAGAGGAAGCTCCTCCACAAGCACCTCAAGCTCAAGAACCACCCTCATTGGTTGATATAATGAGAGAATTACAATCCATCAACCAAAACATCCAAAGGATTGACGTAGAGCATGGTAGGCAACTTGAAGCACTTAATCGTCGTGTGTCTCGTGTAGATCGTCGCACGGGTCGCTTGGATCGTCGTATTGATGACTTATATGAGCATTTCGGGATCCACCTACCATATGAAGAGGACACTGATGATGATGAAGACCAAGATTGATTGTCTCCTCTTCATCAAGTCACTTTTTATTGCTTTATGTTTATTTCATTATATGAATTGTTAAACTAACTCCTAGTAAGCTAAGGATTTCTATTATGGTTTTAATATTTTGATATGCTCTTCATAATTTTGTTTAATGATTAATGCTTGTATGCTTATTTGATGAATAACTCAAAATAGGCTTGGTACCCCTATTTTAAGTTAATGAGCTTGCTTTAATATATTTCACTTATTCAGGGGGAATTATGCATGCTTGTTTTATATATAAAAAAGAGGAAATCAAATGCTTTTTGAAAGGGGGAAATATCTATTTTCATTGTTTTATGCATGCTTCTATGACACATTTCAAAATCCTTTCTTTTTGATAATGTCAAAAGGGGGAAGAGAAGTTTGAGGATATTTGAAATTTTAAACTTTTGAAAAAGAAGAAGTTTAAGGATTTGAAAAGAAGAAATAAGTTTGCGAAACAATGTTTTCAAAAAGACTTCCGCTAAGCAAAAACTTTGATATCTAAATTGTTTTCTTTGATAAACGCCCGTTAAGGGAACAAATGCACATATTTAGGGGGAACTCCTGCAAAATTTTTTTTGTGAAGTCTTCTCCAAAGCTTTCTATAAAACAAAGTACATTATTGTTGCTTTCAAAATCATTTATAAATGTATATCCTCAAAAAAATTGATTTGTCATTATCAAAAAGGGGGAAATTGTAAACCATGTTTCTTGTATGCGAAGTTTGTATTCGTAGGTTTTGATAAATGACAAACCAACAAACAACTTGAATGAAAAAGCATGTTGAAAGATCAACCAACATTCAACGTTGAGGAATGAAGAGTTGAAAGCAACACAACATCAACAAGAAACTCAAGTCCACAACGTTTGAAGACAAGTATAGTGTCTTAGGACTTAGGTAACTTCTTGTTAAGAACCAATTGCTAAATCTCTCAACACACACTCACAAAATGTTTTGATGCACATCTTGCAATTCGATGCTAGCCAAATGGTTTAAAAACTTGTTTTCAAAGGTACAAAAGCATAGGAATTGACTCCAACAAGTTTGAGATCAATCCTAAGCATTTTGAAGTGATTTTAAGCCATTATTTAAGGTTTGCATCGATGCACACTCATCTTGCATCGATGCAAAGCATGCAACGACTTTTTGCATCGATGCAAAGATGTTTGCATCGATGCAACCTAGCTGAAAATTCAAATTTCAGCTTCAAAGACACATTTGCATCGATGCAAAGTGTTATGCATCGATGCAAATGATTCAAAAACATAAAAAACGGCTAGTTTTAACAAAACGGCTCCATCCCATTAACTCCCGAACGTTTCTAAGGTTTGGGGAGTCTATAAATAGATGGATTAAAGCCTTATTTCATACATGTGAGTATTTGCAAACTATCTTGTTCATATTCTTTCATTCTACACATTTTTAAGGTGTTATAATACACAATTTGAGAGAGCAATATCAATTGGTTCAATAGTACTAAACTTGTAATTATACACTCTTCTAGAGAGTACTCATTTCATCTCAACAATTCTTTGAGAATTGTTTTCTTGTAACACTTTGTAAATTGGAGTGTGATCTCCAAGGTTGAGTCAAGAGTTATAAACACTATAGTCGGTGAGGATACCAAAGAAGTATACTAAGCACTCAAGGCAAATCTTAGAGAAGGAATCTCTAAGTGGAGTGGGTTAGTATACGAGTGGTGATCATATACCGTGAGGTGTTAGAAACTAAGGACTCGGATTGTAAAAGGTTATGCGCGAGCACCTTGAAGCTTGGCAATAGTGGAACTTCTCAATAGCGATTGAGAAAGAAAGTGGACGTAGGACAAGGATTGTGCCGAACCACTCTAAATAGCGTTTGCATCTCTCCAAACTCATCTCTTCTATATTATTGTCTTTTACCTTTGAGCAAATAAATTGTGATCGAAAAGTAGCTTCGTAAGTACTTAAGGAATAGCTTAAGTCCGATTGGTGAAAAGCTTGATCAATTTATTTGAGTTGGTGTCTATTGGAAAGTAAAAGCTCCTTATAAATGCTTAGCAATTGAGTTAAGCTCTTGGAAAAATACTAGTACAATAACACTTTTATATATTGTCTTTAACTTCCGCAAAAAGATTCATTGTTGTTGCAATACTCAATTCACCCCCCCTCTTGAGTAATTGTGCATAGGTTCTACAACTGCGTCTATGTCGGTGCTAATAAATGGCTCGCCATCTAAGCCTTTCAACATGGAAAGAGGTTTGAGGCAAGGTGACCCACTGTCTCTGTTTTTGTTTGTGCTGGTGGTGGATGTGCTGCATCGAATGATTGGAGAGGCAGTGAGGAATGGTCGTATATCACCGCTGCAGGTTGGTAGAGATAGTGTACCATTGTCACATCTTCAGTTTGCTGATGACACTATCATCTTCTGCCCACCAGAGGAAGAGACTATAAAGAATTACAAGAGACTTCTGCGATTCTTCGAGTTGATGTCAGGCTTGAGTATCAATTTTGATAAGTCCAGCCTAATTCCAATTAATTGTGACGAGCAATGGGTCGAGCGTATGTGTAACCTACTGAGTTGTAAGGGGGATGCTCTTCTAGTTAAATACCTTGGAATATCTCTAGGATCTAATCCAAGGTTGGTGAAGACATGGAAGCCTATCATAGACAAGGTGGAGGAGAAACTCAGCTTGTGGAAGGCCAAGGTGTTGAACAAAGCTGAGAAGTTGGTACTTATCAAATCTGTGTTGAACAGTCTGCCAGTATACTATTTGAGCTTGTTCAAGATGCCGAAAGCTGTTGCTGAGAAATTGATTTCGCTACAGAGAAGATTCCTGTGGAGCTCAGAAGAGGGAAGGACTGGTATGGCATTAGTAAGGTGGGAAGTGGTCTAGGCGCCGAAGAAACTAGGTGGACTGGGAGTAGGGGACGCTATGGTTCGAAACACAGCGCTGTTGTTCAAGTGGTGGTGGCGATTTGCAAAGGAAGATTGCCCATTGTGAAAAAAAGTTGTAGTTTCTTGTCATAATCTAAACCCCAATGAGCCTCTGTCGACTCAAGAACCGCCTACTAGAGGAGGACCATGGAAGGATATTTGCCAGTTACACATTATGAACCAACATCTAAGGGATAAGATGATCGCAGGCCTGTCCATGGAGGTTGGGGATGGGCGTCGGACACGTTTTTGGGAGGATGCATGGGTGATTGGTGGACCTCTGAAGATCTGGTTCCCGAGGCTTTTCTCTGTTTCAAACCAGTGTGGATCCGTTATAGGGGACTGTGGTTTTTGGGATGGACTTGAGTGGATTTGGAACTTCCAATGGAGGAGAGAGCTCTTCCAATGGGAGTTGGAATTACTGAGTGCATTACATGAGGTTTTGAGACCTGTGAAATTAATTCATAACAGAGAGGACAGAGTGGTGTGGAAATATGATAGGCGAGGTGTTTTTACGACTTACTCATTTGTGCAGGTGATGCAGGAGGAACTGGTCCCAGCGGAGGTAACCAGCTATAGCTTCACCAGGACTATTTGGAAGTAGGGGTGGCAAGCGGGGAAGCCCGCCCCGCCCCGCCCCGCCCCGCCAGAAGCCCGCCCTTTGGCGGGCTGGCCCGCCCCGCCTAACGGCGGGCTAAGCCCGCCAAGTATCCTCTTTTTTTTTTAACTTTTAACTATTAAATAATATATATAAAAATATAAAAAAATCTTTTCTATTTTTTACTTTTAACTATTATAATTTCTAAAGGCATAAAAATTATATTTTTTATATTCATAAACATTAAAATCTTTTTAATTATAAATATCTAATAAACATAATTATAAACCAAGTTTTCATCCAAAACATAAGTATAAATATTCTCTCCAAAGCAAAATAAACATAATTTAAAACATAATTATAAATATTGTCTCCAAAGTAACATAAACATAATCCAAATCACTCAATTTTTATCTTCATACTCTTGTAAGTTAGGTTGGGGGAAGTTAGGTTTTGGCAAAAAATTGTAAAAATACCCCCTCACTAAAAAAACACAAAGCCCGGCGGGGAAGCCCGCCCCGCCCCGCCAAAGCCCACGGTTTAAGCGGTGCGGGTTAGGCGGGCTTTTGTTATTTGGCGGTCCCAATTTTCCAGCCCAGCCCGCCTTTTTTGGCGGGTTATGCGGGGCGGCCCGGCGGGTTTAGGCCCGTTTGCCACCCCTATTTGGAAGGGGCTGGTTCCGCCAAGAGTGGAGCTCTTTGTCTGGTTTGTTCTGATAGGAAGAGTGAATATAAAGGACAGCTTGAGCAGGTTTGGAATTATCAGCCAGGAAGATGCTACTTGTGTTCTTTGTAACAACGGGGTGGAGGATGTACATCACTTGTTTTTAGGATGTATCTTTGCATGGCAGGTATGGAGTGCTTGGATCTTAGCCTTTGGCCGACGGTGGTCTTACCCGGGATCGATGAAAGAACACTTTCTTAGTTGGACAGAAGAACCGCAAAGGATGGAAGAGCGTAATCACCGGTTGAGGTGCTTCTGCGCGATCGTCTGGAACTTATGGTTGGAAAGAAATAGACGGATTTTTCAGCACACAAGGAAAGGAGTTGAAGAAATCATCAGCATATCTTCGAGTAGTACTAACGAGTGGAGTGGTGGGGATCCCTTTAGTTGTTGATGGCTATGCCGGAGATGACATAGGGACGGTGTTGTGTAATTATTTTTGTTAGGTCCGCTTGTTTTTAGTTAGTTAACCTGGTCGCTCCACTACTATTGTGTTGAGCTGTTTGATTTAAAAAAAAAAGTTAATCTCAAAAGAATGATTTCATTTTTTTTTTTGCAAACTTATTAAATATTCGTTCTGTATCTGTTATTCATTATATATAAAAATACTCTTTTTATCCTAACTATGAATCATTTATTACAGTATCTGTTCTGAAAATTTGTTGCATATCTTAAACTCTCTGGAGATGGTTCGGTTTGGAAGATCACTGGTCCACCTTCCAACGTAGACAAGAATGTATTCTTTTTTCACTTACTGAAAAATGGAGGAATAGATGAAGAATGGAAGTTTGGGGTTGAATGGAAAGAATGTTGTATAGTATACAATTTAAAGGAATGGGACAAGATTATCTAGAAGCTCGACTCCTTACCTAACCGTCAGATAGAGTTGTTGATTGAACGATCTTAGAGCTTATAAAAAAATGACCTCCTATGTATTACTATGTGTGACACATATTTTACTATATGTTAAATTGTCTTGGACATATTTTATTTTCTTATTAATGGGCACGTAATTATTTAGGTGGTTTAAAATTTTTTGGTGTTATTTTTGAATATGTATTATATTTTAAAATTTAGGTTTTTTTATGTTCTAAAATTTAAAATATGTATAGTATATTAACTTGATACTTAATTTATGTAATTTTTTACTATATGATATGAATAATTGTTATAAATAAATATGAAATATTTGACTATATTTTTTCTTTTCTTATATTAACAATTAAATTAGTATGATTATTTTTTTTAAAATATAATATTAATTAGATATGAGAATTTTATCCAAAATATATTAGATATATTAAATAATTTTATTTTTTAAAAAATTAACAAAACTTTATTCCCGCGCAAATGCATTTCATCCTAGTTAATATAAAAAGCCAATAAAAATAAACTATTTTTTCCCTAAAATTCCCCATCTTTTTTGCCGGAACACCCCCCTCCCTGCAAAGTAACCTCTCACTCTCACACGGATTTCAGTGTTCTCCGACTCCAACCACCGTTAACAGCCGATATGAGACCCGGCGCTGGATCCCGCCGACAACCCAACGACTCATTCATTCCGCCGCCAACTCCGCTGGATTTCCATCAGCGCAATCAGTTCCCCCGCGACTCCGACGCCAGTTTCGCAAGCAGCCGCCCTTCTTCCGCCGGAGGCGGCGCGGGGCGCACGAGGTTCGAGGACTACAAGGAGCGCCACTTTCAGCAATCGGTGATTTCCGCCATCAACTCGTTCCTAAAGTCGCGGGACTCTACCATCAGGTTCAAATCCG
Organism: Arachis hypogaea; assembly: GCF_003086295.3. Lineage (NCBI taxonomy): Eukaryota > Viridiplantae > Streptophyta > Magnoliopsida > Fabales > Fabaceae > Arachis > Arachis hypogaea. The sequence goes on from NC_092055.1 coordinate 11,224,003, forward strand.
GCGGCACCACACCTTCCGCGAAGGTCATCATCGAAACCCTACAGTTCCTTCTGAGAGAGATCGAGTACCCTGTGTCGAAACTCGAAGAGGATCTTCCCCCTCTCCTGAAGCGCCTCAATTACCCGTTCAAGCTCAACAAGTCCATCCTCAAATCCCCCGCTGCCCCTCACCAGTGGCCTTACTTGCTCGCACTCATTCACTGGCTCCTTCAGATCGCCTCCTTCGGCTCTCACCTCTCCCAATCCACCTCCAATACCGTCTCTTCCCTCCTCCAGGTCAACCTTCTCCACCAGTACACCCTCAATTCCTATCTTAACTACATTAAGGGCCATGATGATGTGGTTGAAGAACTCGAACTCGACATCATCGACAAGCTCAACCACCAGAAGGCCCTCGCCCAGGAGAAGCTCGAGGCTGCCAACAATGAGCTCAAGAGTTTGAGGGATGACTTGGAGAGGCTGAGGTTGCATCCCGTAAAGAAGGAGGAGCTGGAGAAGACTAAGGTAGTTAGATGACTTAGAATTCCTCTATTTTGAATTCAGTTTGGTTTGACTGCTCAATTGTTGTTTGTTTTGATTACAAGGGCATGCTAGAGGACGATGTGAAGAAGTTTAATCTTCTGATTGAGGATGTTGGGAGGAAGATTGAGGAGATGGAGAAGGTGCTGGCAGAGAAGGAGAAGGTTCTGGAGGCGAAGGAGCAGGAGAACCGTAGGGTTTGCGAGGAGAACAAGGAACTCAGGAGGACGGTAGAGGCACAGCCTGTGAATGTGAGGGATGTGGAGAGGATGAAGAGGGAGTTGCAGGCTTTGGAGAGGGAGATCCAGGAGGGCGAGCTTGCCCGGAATGTTTGGGAGGACAAGTTCTGGGAACTGGAGAATAATCTTTCTCACAAGTTCAAGGAGCTTGAGGTGCTTGCTTTGGATTGCAACCAAGAGCTGAGGAGGTTGAATTGTGCTCCATTAATAATATCTATAGATTATTGACTGTTTTGTTAGAATGAAGCAAATTCTATTGATCTTATTTCTATTAGATAGATGTTGTGTTTGTTGTCTGTCTTTACAGTCAAGTCTGGACATCTAAACCTCCTTGCTGGTGTTTCTAGGTTGAAGATCGGTGATGATATTCAGTATCAGTTGAATGCCAAGGGAACTACGCCTGCTGAGATTATGGGTTTTGACCATAAATTGAGTCTGAAGCCTGCACTTAACTCATACACTGAGGACATTAAGAAGATTTCTATGGGGAGATGGGAAGAGTTAATTTCCTATCAGCAAATGTCCAATGAAAATGCTGCTAGGCTTGAGCAAAAAAGAAATAATGTTGCAACATTGCAGTCACAGATTGATAAAGTAAGTGCATGATCATGCTCAGAACTTTATTAATGTTGATTCTATACTTTTATCCTGTCACAGATAACCAGTGTGTGCTATGCTGTGTCACTTTAAGTTTCAACCTTCTAGGGGGAGATTTTGATTTTCATCTGTGTAGATTAGCCAAAGATAATTGTGAACTTGATGTTCTTCTACTGGAAAGTTTTGCTATTAACAAAATGCAATAATGAATAGGTGTAAATTTAATTTAAGTGATGGTGGCAGCATGCTGCTCTGCTTTTGGAATGTAGGAGTTGGTCCAGGGTCTTTACTGTAGCTTATACATTTTACCTATGTTTCCAACGCAATGACTTATCATACTTGAGTCGTCTTTATAGTTTTGTTGTTTTTCTGTGCTTGGGAATTTAGAATCATCAATTATTCAATTGTACTTGCATTACAAATTTACAATCATGTCTGCAGTAATTGCAGATGATTCAGCTGTTCAAAATATGTTTTTTTATTCCATCTTTTAGCTGCCATATTTACTCTACTGTATTACACACAAACTAAATTTATGCTTTGCATCTACTGTTGATTTAGTTTCTCTATATTTTCTGGCAATCTTTTCGCACTTTGTCAGAATCATTTAGATGCGTATTGGAAGCAGAAATCATCTACCCTGTGAAAACTGTTTCCTGACTTTTGTTCTTCTGCTGTGTGTTACATTATCCACCAGATGGAAGCTGAAGTAAACATGATAAAGAATGAAACACAAGATTATGTAAATAGATGTTCAGCTGAAGCAAAGCGAATGTTGGAGGATGTCCACGTAGCAGGTCATGACCTGGACATTATGGAAAGAGAGGCAGCTGAGGTTCTGAAGGTAATTCCATGGTTGTTAATTCTTCAGTAAGTAATTGAATTTGTCAAGACTTGAACATGTCTCTGGCGTCATTCTCTTCATTGTGTTTAGGACTCTATCAATCTTGAGAGATAAGCTATGTTTCTGGCATAGTTCTTGTGTAACATGATTGCATCCGTTCTGGTTTCTTTTTCAGGCTGCCCAATTGAATTTGCAGGAAGCAATTAAGCAAAGTGAAGAAGAAATACAAATGCGTGCTCGTGAGCTCCTGAAGTTGGTTGATTCAGTATCAAAGTATAAAGAATACGTGGGGTCTAAAATTTCAGAGATGAATAGGGAACTATCAGAAACTGCAACTGCTGTCTCTGAGGCATACAGGGGTTCATTTCCGTCCCAATTCACCAATATATTGAATACAAATCGCCAGCCTGAGAGTAGAGATTGAGGCATTGTGCATATATATGACCAACAACCCCGTCCCGGCCGTCATCCCCCCCCCCCCTCCAAAAAAAACAAAAAACCGCATTGTGTATATATATATATATATATATATATATATATATATATATATATATATATATATATATATATATATTTGGCACTTGCACACTCCTACGAATGCTTCACGTGTTTTTTTTAATGAACATGTTGACCGTCACAGATGAGATAGCAATATATAATTATGCTTTTTCTTGGCCATGTATCATATTTTTGGTATATTTAAAATATGTTTTAGACAGATTTCAATTATTTTTGGACCATAAACAAGTGTTTTTTTAATTAAATTAACAAAAATTGCCTGGATATATTTTTTTTTTGTGTTTCTACAGCATATAAGTATTTTATGGAGAAGCACAAAAACTTATTGATAGAATACAAAATTTTTTATATATAATACAAATTTATTTTATTTTTATTTTTTTTACCAAAGATAGGAGACTCTAACCTGCAACCTCTTAATTGAGTATGGGGAGACTATGCCATTTGAGTTATAACTCATTGGCATATAATACAAACTTATTGATATAGTATAAAAAATTTTATACATAGCACATAAATATTTGTATATAGTACAGAAATTAGATACTCCGACAGCAAGAATGGTAGGTCGAGGCAAAGAGACAGTCGTGAATCAAAGTGAAGACTCGAAAAGGCAAAGGTCTGACGAACCACCGACGAGCTCTGGCGAGAGGCAAAGGAAAAGAATTGTTGACGGCGACATACAAAGGAGAACTGGAGAAGCGCCAAAGAGGGGAGACTTGAGGAGGTTTTGAAAAATATGAATATAGTTTTTAAAGTTATTTTATTAAATTGGTTAACCAAAATATAGTTAAGATTTTTTAACCGATTAATTTTAGTTTTTTTTATGTACATCCCTACTTTTTTCCTTCTTCAAACTTTAGGGGATTTTACTGATGTTTCCTGGGAGAAAAAGCTATTTTTAGCAGTTCTGTTAATTGATAAAAGAATGAAAATGCAAATATATAAAAACATTTGGGATGATTTTGAAAAAGAAATCTTCAGAAAATGATTTTCACCCACAACGTTGGAGACCAAAATAATATTTTTTTTTCACTTTAAAAAGTTAAAGATTACAAGATTTGATTAGCTAAGAACAACTTTTCCTAATCTCCATTGTAGGTAAACGACTAAAACAAACTTTTGGTGAATAAACCCGTTGCAAGGAATCAGTGCTAAAAAATTTCAAGTAATCACAAAGTACAAATACTATCCTTCTCTTGAGCACAAGTAAGCATATCTGCATATCTACCAAAACATTGAAGCAAAATACACTAGAAAATCCTTGATAGGTTAATGTGTTGCCATAATGTGTATCAAGAAAGCATAAATCTGAACCAAAGATTCTTGCTAATTTAATTTAGTAGTTCTAAGACTTTGGTCATGCTGCTGTCGTTTCACCCTTTCCTCCAAAAGTCTTAGCTCATTACGCCAATCTTCCAGTTTTGCTAGCTTCTCTAACTGCTCAGGCTTCATATCTTGCTCTGCAGCTTTCTGCTGGAGGCTTTCTGTCTGTCGTATCTGCATCCAACAATCAAATGTTAGGAGAAAGTGAAAAGCATTACCAAATACCAATTCGGTGGCATTTTCGCTCAATGCTGATTAGTCACTCTACTCGCTTATCAGAAGATGAAGAAACTAGAAGACACGTATCTATGTAATCATTATAATTTTCAATTCAATTTTCCCACAGTATTTGTATCTTTTTTCAGCCTAAAAATCTCATTGGATAGCCTCTAACAATGTTTCAAAAGTAACCAGCATTAAACAAACAACCTACAGAAATACAACAAAGGAACACAGAATCCATGCTTTCTGAATGATTCTTTGATAATCAAATATTTGAATGAAGCCATGAAGTTAAGACGAACAAAATCAATATGATCAACACAAATTGAAAGAGATTGGAATTCATATATGTTTAAAAAAAAGGGAAGCCCGGTGCACAAGCATCCTGTGATTTTCTTTGAAAACCACTATATATATGGGCTATAGCCACCTAACAACTACAAACTTACAAACAGGAGGCATGAACTTAATTGTTTGATGTAATACACTAGTTCTGTCATTGCCATGTGTAGTCCCCAATCATAAATGATAGAAGATAGATAGTAGAAAATTAATTAACAGAATACCATGTCACTAAACCAAAATTGAAAGCGAGGAGTATTTGACTTCAAACTGGCAAATGGAAACTCAAAGGATTGCCTACGCTATGACCAAATATGATATCCATGATTGCCACTAAGAAAAAACTGCTAATCTTCAATATTTCTTCATTTAAAAATACCATGAGACTGAAGAATATAAGTTAGATCACTGGGCATACTATCTGCCATAAATATAACTTCGGACTTCAAATCATAAATAAGTCCTATGGGTAACAGACAAAGAATATCATTCAAGATACATGCATGCAGCACAAATGGCTTTTAATATAAGGAATTTCAACACACTACCGTTGTTAGCTCAAAAACAATTGATTCAGGTAGAAGCTTTTATTTGATATTGTTGGAGAAAGTTATCTGTCAAAATCTCCAGTAATGCAGAAAATCATGAAGCATAGCCGGCGTACCTTCTTTTTCAGTGCTCGAATCTTTTTATCAATATCTTGGCTGCAGCCAGATGAGTCTAAACCTTCTGTAGAGTCCGTGACAGGAGAAGCAACGGAAGAACTTCCAGAAACAGCTAGTTCATTAATCTGAGATGTTAGCGACTGGACAGATTCTGATCCAAGATCATTCTTAACTGCTTCTAGCTTCGTACTATCTTCGGTTACATTTAATTCTAAATTCTTTTCCTTTTCAAGGGCAGCCTAGAGGAATCACACAAGAAAGCAAGAGAGACTTTATTACTAGTTGTTTTGGTAAGAACTTAGTAATTTGTTTGACTTCAAAGTTCACAGCCTGAAAGAAAGAATCTTTGTACATTGCACAATAGCCTTTGAGATGCTGCACCTAACTTGTTCCAATGTATTCTACTATAAACACCAAAAGAAATGACAGTGAGAGAGAGTGAGACACAATGTGACATACCTGAAGTCGTTTTTCCTTCTTCCTTTCGTTCCTCTTTACCGATTTCGTCTTTGGTTTTGAATTATCCAATGCAGGATCATAACCCGGAGGTCCACTGTGTGATGCCATCTCTTTCTTCAACTGCATCATCAACATTATCCAAAATCCAGAAAATTAAACGTTGCCCACCGTTAACAGAACAAAAACGTGCTTCTAGTGAAGCGTCCTGGTAAAGATCCAATCTTTATCAAGTCAAATTGCCTCGGATTCTAAGGGCGATAAAAAAAATGTTTGCAAATAAGTCGAATTATCATAGAAAAGGAACAATGGGGTTTCGTAAAAGGGGACAAAGAATCGAGCTTTGGAAAGAGAGAACGATTAGGGTACCAGAGCAGCTTTGGGTTGATAAATGGCGACTTCTTCTTGAGGGGTATAGCCAGCTCTGATGCGAATGGCTTTTCGGAGGGTTCCATCGGGTCGCCGCGTAGGGGCGAGAATCCTCTCTCCTTCTTTTAGGGTTTTGCTGAGCTCTGGAACTTGCTCCTTGTGTTGTTGATCTTCGCTTCGGCGACTCGTTGACATCACTCACTGAGTTTAGAGTCCGAGTCATAAGTTGGAGTGGCACTTCGGGGTTTGGCTTTCAGACAACGAGAATGAGAACCAAAACACCTCCTTTACTTCGAGCTTTCTATTTTTCGTTCCTTTTATATCTCAAGTTTCCAACATTTGTTACGATTTCGTCTTTATCTTCTTTATATCTCAAGTTCTTATATTCTTTGATAATGTAACTTTCCAATATCTTAATTGAAATAATTTAGTTATTATTACTTTCTCAATAGAATTCAGAATTTATTGAATCTTGCTAATAATCTGTAAGTAAGTATGATCATTTCAATTTTATTTATTAAAAATATTGACTCGTGTTATTTTTCTTAAAAAAGATTACAACAAAATAAATAACAATTTTAATATTCTGTTTGACTTAAATGCAATTAGCCAAACAATTCAATATTAAATTCAATTATAATGTATGTATAATGCATATAAAAGTCAACTATTTAAAACATAAAATATATATTAAAAATATATAAAATAATATATATAAATATTTAAAAATGCATATTTACTTGATGACTAATAATATACATGTAGTATTTTTTTTTGTTATGAAATAACTAAATAAATAAATAAGGAAGAGATAACAAATATAAAATAAATAAATAAAAAGAGAGAGAAGAGTGTGTCAGTATAAGAGAGAGAGAATTTTATTGATTGTTCGTGTATATATGACATCCGATCATGTCCTATTTATACATGCATGAAGTGTTTATTTTTCAACTTTCATTTAATGTGATTCTCTTGGAAATGGGCATCCACATCCTTCATTCTTATCACAACACTCTCTGTTGGATGACCATTTAAGATTATGCATCGTTCAAACCTTACTAAAGAAAAATCCAATGAGAAAAAACTTTAGTGAAATAAAAAGAATACAATATCTTTTGTGATGGGGACTGCCTCATTAAAAACCTTGTTGAGTTAAGTAATTAACTAATAGAGTAAAGTATCGTTTTTGTCCCCAACGTTTGGGGTAAGTTCTATTTGTGTCCCTAACGTTTAAATCGTCCTATTTGTATCCTTAACGTTTATAAAAGTGATTCAATGTTATCCTACTATCAATTATACTAACAAATCAGATTATATTTTTCAATTATTCTCACTTGGATGTATTCATTCTCAATTAGGTCTCACTTAGATGTGTTCGATTTTAATATTATATCTACTATTTGTGTTTAGATTCAATTATGTCCCTAGAAAAGTGAATTATGTAAATGTTGTAGGAATTAGTTTCAACATTTGATGAGCTATTTTTCGAAGTAGATCATCGATTCTATTCCAGACATTTGTATTCTAATTTCAAGAAGAGATTTTTAAAACTCAAACTAAAGCGATCATGATGTGTAATTGACGGCAGGATAACATTGAATCACTTTTACAAACGTTAAGGATATAAATAGGACGATTCAAACGTTAGGGATACAAGTAGGATTTACTCCAAACGTTGGGGACAAAAATGATACTTTACTCCACTATAATTAATGATGACAAACATTGATTTATTGGGCTAATTACTCAATTAGTTTTGATTATGTTGGTTTAGTGTTGCAGGCCAAAACATATATGAAGCAACAGCCCAAGTGAATAAGAAAAATATAAATAAGGCTGGTGGATTATAACATAAATAGAAGTCCAAAGAAAAACAAAAGTTAGATGGGCCAAACGGGTTGCATGAATCAAATCCGATCCAAGCCCGTTAGTAATAAATCCCTCCAAATTGATCTCACATCACAAGCAATGTTCACTTTTGTGTGTTGGTCAGAAAATAACGAGAGAGAGAGAGAGAGCTTCTTCCCTAAGTTAATCACCAAAGAAGCAAGAAAGAGAGAGATTAAGCTTGAAAGGCAGATGTCTAATCAACCATATCAAACCAAATCAAGCTAAGGCAAAGGTTAAAGGTAACCCATTTTCTATTGCATGCATACTGATTTCTTCTCTTCTTCCCAATCCTCTGCTCAGTCCGAAATGGGATACAACGGAAAGTTGATTTCTGTTACAATCTGCTCTGTATCTACGATCATAAGTGATTCTTGGGGACCAAGTAGCTTCTCAATGGCTCAGATCCGGTTTACCATTGGAAGACTTTTGTGGATGTTGTTTTATGGCTTTCGGTCAACAAGAGAATGTCAAAAGCAAAGTTTCTACTTTGAGGATTAATGAGAAAAAGTGAGTTTGTGGGTTGGTGAAACACAGTGCTCAAGAAGTTGACCTAGGAAGAAGAACCCAGCAACATACAAGGAGATAAAATAGGATTTCTGCTCATTCAGAAGCAAGGAGAGTAAACCAGCGTTTGAGTTTTTTGTTCTGTGAAGAATTTCTCTGAAGAAGTTCCTCTACTTGGACAGTGCTTTCTTTCAAAGAAGCATTCCGCCAAACATGAAGAACTGAATCAGAGACATGCAAATCCAGTTTATTACATAGCAAAAAGTCTGTTGATGAAGTCAATCTCCTTCATGTTATTGCAGATTGTATTTTACTTTTCAATGTTTATCTTTCTGTAATTTCTTGAGTGAAAAGGCATATTGAGAGAGTTCAAGTAAAAGCTATGAGTGGAAAGAGGCTGAGTGATACATTTGAGAGAAAAGCCTAGAGTCATTTTCAGATTTCTTTAGGTATGTCTGTGTCTTGTATCTTGTACCTGTGAGGTATCCCTTTCTTAGTTGGGTTAGCACTAAGAGTAAAGAGTTAGGTATTAGCATAACCAATGTCAAGTTAGATTAGAACTTGAGTGTGAGAGGACTGGGTCAATCCTGTGAAATTGGCATATGTAATACTTTTAACTATAGTGGAAATTCCTCCATTGTTGTGGAGGAGACTGGACGTAGGTTGCATAGCACATGGCAACCGAACCAAGATACATGCTGGTGTTTGCTTCTCTCTTCTCTACTATGTTCTGTTTTCTGATATTCATGAGACAAAAATAAATTGTCTCATAAATTTCTGCTACTGAGTTCAAACAGAATCAGAATAGCAAGTTTAAAGAAAAGGGGTTATTTCGGTAACTAAAAGAAAGGCATAGATTCAACCCCCCTTCTCTAAGCCCACTACAACCTTCAAACCTTGTCAAGAAAAACCCAATGAAAAAAAACCTGACCAAGGAAAAAAGAATACAGTCTTCCCCTCTTGTCGACATCATTTAATGTCTCAAAATCGGTGCATCCCAATCTGTTGTACCAATCTTTCAAAAGAGGATTTTGGGAGTGACTTTGTAAATAAATCTGTGAGATTATCACTTGAATGGATCTGTTGAATATCAATTGTCCCTTGATTTTGAAGATTATGAGTGAAGAATAATTTGGGAGAAATATGCTTTGTTCTATCGCCTTTGATATATCCGCCATTAAGTTGAGTAATGCATGATGTATTATCTTCAAATAGGACAATTGGAGCTATCTTCTGATCAATCAATCCACAGGAATTGATCCTTATTCACATCCAAAGGGCTTACAATCATTGGAGTACTTAATGGATGTGACATATCCATATAAAATCTCTTCAAGATCTTTTCTGTGTATGTTTTTTGATGAATGAAGATCCCAATTGTTGTGTGTTCGATCTGCAGGTCAAGACAGAATTTAGTTTTTCTAAGATCTTTCATCTCAAACTCTTCTTTTAGAGTTTTTATAATTGTTGGAATCTCTTTAAGAGTTCCAATGATATTTAAATCATCAACGTACACAACAATTATAATGAATTCAGATGCAGATTTCTTTATGAAAACACATGGGCAGATATCATCATTCTTAAATCCGTTTTTGGTCAGATACTCAGTAAGACGATTATACCACATTCGTCTAGATTACTTTAGACCATATAAAGATCTTTGCAATTTAATCGAGTATAATCCCTGCGAATATTCATTGGATGGTTTAGATATCTTCAGTCCTTCAGGGACTTTCATATAGATATCACGATCTAATGAGCCGTATAAGTAGGCTGTTACCACATCCATTAAATGCATATGTAGTTTATGATATGCAGTTAAACTGACCAAATAACGCAATTTTATCGCATCCACTACAGGGGAATACGTTTCTTCATAATCTATACCGGGCCTTTGTGAGAAACCTTATGCCACAAGTCGGGTGTTGTAGCGCACAACTTCATTTTCTCATTTTGTTTTCTCACAAATACCCATCGGTATCCAACAGATTTTACCTCTTCTGGTGTACGAACTACAAGTCCAAAGACTTCACGTTTTACAAGTGAGTCTAACTCAGCCTTCATGGCTTCTTCCCATTTTGGCCAATTATTCCTTTGTCGACATTCTTCGACTGATCTTGGCTCAAGATCCTTACTTTCATGCATGATATTTAATGCCACATTATATGTAAATATTTCATTGACAATTGTCTTATTTCGGTCACATTTCTCTCTTGTAAAGACATAATTTATCGAGATCTCATCATTTTCACAATTTTCAGGTACCTGAACGTCTTATTGCGTTAAAACTATATCAGAATTTTGGACAACTGCAGGTGTCTCTACTATATCTTTTTCAACAGGGATTGTATTTATCTCTTTTTTTTCGAGAATTTTTGTCTTTAGAACCGACAGGCCTGCCACGCTTCTGGCGTGAATTTGCTTCAGTGGCTACTTCTCCTACTAGAATATCAATTCGAATTGGGGCATTTTTTACTGGTATATAAGATTTGGTTATTCTCTTTGTATCGGAAAATGCATCAGGCAATTCATTTGCTATTCTTTGCAAATGTATAATCTTTTGAACTTCTAGTTCATATTGCCCTGATCGAGGATCTAAATGCATCAACGATGATTCATTCCAATTAAGTTCCTTTTTAGGAAGCTTATTCTCTCCCCCTAATGTTGAAAATTTTGATTCATCAAAATGACAATTCGCAAATCGGGCTTTAAATACATCCAGTTTGTATCTCAAGATACCTACTATAGAGGGGGAATCATATCCAACATATATCCCCAATTTTCTTTGGGGTCCCATTTTGGTGCGATTAAGTGGTGCAATGGGAACATATATCGCACACCCAAATATTCTTAAATGGGAAACATTTGACTGCTGGCCAAATGCTAATTGCATATGAGAGAACTGATGGTAACTCGTTGGCTTCAAACGAATAAGTATTGCGGCATGTAAAATAGCATGCCCCAAACCGAGGTAAGGGTCTAGCAATTAATTGGAGGCGTTTAATAAGTGATTCTGCTAACCCATTTTGTGTGTGAACATAAGCTACTGGATATTCAACACTTATTCCATTAGCCATACAATAAGCATCAAAAGCTTGGGAAGTAAATTCACCAGCATTATCAAGACGAATTGCTTTGATTGGATTTTCTGGAAATTGTACTTTTTATCGAATAATTTGAGCCAGTAATCTCGCAAACGCCAGGTTGCGAGAAGACAATAAGCACACATGTGACCACCTCAAAGATGCGTCTATTAAGACCATAAAATATCTAAAAGATCCACATGGTGGATGAATAGGTCCACATATATCACCTTGAATCCTTTCTAGGAATTAAGGGGTCTCAAATCCAATCTTTACTGGTGATGGCCTTAAAATTAACTTTCCTTGAGAACATGTAGCACAACAAAATTCACTAGATTTAAGAGTCTTCTGGTTCTTTAGTGAATGTCCATGGGAGTTTTCAATAATTCTCCACATCATGGTTGTTCCCAGATAACCCAATCGGTCGTGCCAATTTATGAATTCATTTGAGCTAGTAAACTTCTGATTTACAATGGCATGTGATTCAATTGTACTAATTCTAGTATAATACAACCCAGATGAAAGTAATGGTAACTTTTCTAATATAATCTTTTTATTTGAATAATGGATTGTGATATACAAGTACTCATGATTTCCCTCATTCATTGTTTCAATATGATATCCATTTCGGCGAATATCTTTGAAATTCAACAAGTTTCTCAGAGACTTGGTAGATAATAGTGCATTATTTATTATGAATTTTGTTCCTCCGAGAAATAAAATTATAGCTCTTCCGGAGCCTTCTATCACATTGTCTAAGCCAATAATAGTATTAACATATTCTTCTTTTGGCATAAGATGGGTAAAATATATCACTTTTGAGAATGGTGCGTGAACTTGCACTATCCGCAAGGCATACATCTTTATTATGTATCCTTGCCATTTTCTTCAAAGATAAATAATAATAAAATGAGTAGTAATACATGCACAGTCAAATTGAATTCTTGATTAGAATTATTTTTCTAAGAAACACTGTACATAATGTCATATACTAAAATTTTATTTTAAAATTTGACACATTTAATAATTTCAAAATTCATAAACATTAATATTTCATTATTTATATACATTATATTTGAAACTTAAATACATAAAAAATAAAACTTAACAATAAGTTCTTTACATTATTTATTTATATGGATACTTAACAATCCCACATGTTAAACTATTCCATCATTGATCAAATGACCAATATTTCCTTCAGGATCCTCAAAGAAATCAGATACATCATAATGAGTGGTGGAATTTTCGCATCATTTGAAACAAAATTCGTTTCCTTTCCTTTATCGTCATTTTTCAAAGATACTTGATAAAGATCGACTAGGTGCCTTGGTGTACGATAGGTACGCGACCAATGGCCCTTTCCACCACAACGAAAACACTTATCCTTTGTTGATTTATTTTGCCCAATATTTCTTTCTTTATTCCACTTCTAGTGAGATCCTCTCTTTTGAACATAATTTCTTTTCTTTCCATAATTTTTTTTATTGTCAAAACCTTGCCATTTACCTCTTTTAGATAATGATTTGCCGCATTTACTTAAGGAAATAGGACGGCGCCAGCTGGGCGTGCTTCATGATTCCTTAGAAGTAATTCATTGTTGCGTTCAGCAACAAGAAGACAAGAAATTAACTCAGAATATTTTTTAAAATATTTTTCTCGATACTGCTGCTGCAAGAGCACATTCGAGGTATGGAAGGTCGAGAAAATTTTCTCTAACACATTGGGCTTGAGGAAGTATCACCGTCTTTTGATGATTGTACCTTTCTTCAAGGTCTTTCCATAGATCTACAGGATCTTTTAATGTGAGACACTCATTTTTCAATCATACGTCAAGATGACACCGAAGAAAAATCATGGCTTTGGCTTTATCCTTCTGGGATATATTATTTTCAGCCTTAATAGTATTTCCAAGATCTATTGAATCAAGATGAATTTTAGCATCAAGTATCCATGATAAATAATTGTTTCTAGATATATTAAGAACATTAAATTTAAGATGAGAGAGTTTTGACATAATAAAAACTTTTTACCTGGAGTCTTCTAAAATTTGGTTAGAGTCTCATGCTGATAACGTGTTATGAAATAACTAAATAAGGAAGAGGTAACAAATATAAAATAAAGAAATATAAAGAGAGAGAAGAGTGTGTCACTATAAGAGAGAGAGAAAATTTTATTGATTGTTCGTGTATATATGGCCTCAGATCATGTCCTATTTATACATGCATGAAGTATTTATTTTTCAACCTTCATTTAATGTGATTCTCTTAAAGATGGGCATCCACATCCTTCATTTTTATCACAACACTTTTCTCCAATTTCATTGTTAATTTTTATTATGATGACTTAACGAAATTATTATTGTCCGCAAAAAATTTCAATCTATACCAAATTTTAAAATTGACAATTAAGATAGAATGACCGTTTGGGTAGATTCATAAATATTTTTTTTTATTTTTATCTAATAAAAAATTCCAACATTAATATTTGATATAATTTTTTAAAAAATGTTAAAATACTTATAAAAAAATAAAAAATAACTTTTTTTATAATAATTTTTTTTATCATTCTCCTTTTAAAATCTGTACTTTTTTCGAAATACAAAATAACTTATTTATAACTACTTTTAATATATGCTCTTATATTTAAATTTTTTTTTTAAAAAAACTGAATTAAATTATTTATTCAAACTGGCCTTTTAGATTGCGTTTGGAAAAAAGACTCATACTGAAACACCAAAATTAGGAGACAAAAACTGAAAAATTAAAATTAAATTAAGTCTTTATATTATATTTGATGTAAAATATATATAATGCACATAACTAAGTTATGTCTTAGAATCTTACTTGGTTCAAGATATTAGTTATGTCTTAGAATCTTACTTGATTCAAGATAAATATAACGATAAAATAAAAATACTAAAATATATTTTGTTATTAAAGAAAACGTTAAAATTCTAACTAACGTCTCAAAAAATTTCAGTCTCATGTTCTCTTTTTTAGAGGCCCAGAAAGGACTAAAATTTTGTGTCCTAAAATTTTAGTTCCAATACTAAACACAATACTAAATCTCATTCTTGGAGTCCTAGTCTCTCAAACCAAACACTACTTTAGAGACTAAATCCAAAAATCAAGGAAATTCCGCGTCCAAAAATTGTGGGGGGAATAAAGAACACAATGAATTTTGATCATCAGCATTTGCAAATGCATGTTACACATTAATTACATACATGACCCCAAAATAGAAAAAGATATAAAAAGACTAGTATTCCTCTAAACAAATGAATCTGTTGTATACCCGGTACAAATGAACAAAATTTTACAACGCCTCTTTCTGACGGGTTGTGGCACAAGTGTAAGACGAAAAATCCAAATGAGAAAGCAGGACAAGTGTGCTAAAAGAGACCTGTTAAGAGCTTATTCCCGTTTGTCCTCCTCCTCCTCTGACTCGTTATCTACATCCAAGTGTGCGTCCCTTCCGACATTCTTTTCTTGCTTGACCATACTTAGTTCACCACCTTGACCTTCATGCTTTCCCTTTGTTAAAGACTGAGCTTCTTCATCATCTGATTCTTCTCCCACTTCCTCTGAATATGCGTACCTATCAATAGTTGGCAGAGGGAAATCAAACACAATCATCGAGTCTACTCTCTAAAGCCACTACACGATGTGATGCTTATTTTCACACACTCGGACAGATTAGCTAAACAAAATTATAGGAAAATTACTCGGGCATTAAATAAAGTAAAAGGAAGACAATAAATAGTTCTAATAAGAGAGTACATTCATTTGAAAATTATGCTGTTACATAATAAAATTAAATTAAATTGAGATCTTACTTGCAATGTCATAATTGAAAAACCCATAAAACCCAAAGAATAACCTGAAAATAATCTAAAGGAGAATGCTCCCGGGATACAGTTTGCATTACAATAAAGGTTTTCTCTTAGGCAAGGCAATCACATCAGAGATTATGTAAATCTTAAAACAACAGCCAACTTCTGATGGGATTAATTTAAGCATTCATTCAACATAGAGATACAAACAAGGAAAATCGTTCGGAGAGACGGAGGAAAGTTATGTTAACATGTTAAAGTTACAACTCACCTTTGAGAGCTTTGGGATGGGGCCCAGAGGTAACATATAACACACAGTAATCCAAATGCCAGAATGTCCCAGAAAGCAGTGATGATCCAAGCACTCTGCCAACGCTCATTGAAAGGATCTGTGGCTTTGAAGTATACCTGTAGAAGCAAGTGTAACAACATGGGTGATTCCAACATATAACAAATTGGAAAATGGATATTACATGGCAATAAATTACCATTAGGAACTTGCTGTAACAGCAAATGGAAAGTATATCAACAACTGGGAAGCCAAACACAATCAAAACCAGAAAAAATTGTGCCTGGCTCACTGGCTGATGTAGGATGCAATGCAAGGCTGATGTAGTACAGGACTACAGGTTACTTCACCACTTTGAAAAATGACAAAACTACCACCATTTGGACAATTTCCTAATCAGTGGGAATGAAATTATATGCAACATTTGAACCTATTATTCAAATCCTAAGCCTAGAAACAAAAGAAACACACATACATACATACATACACAAAAGGCCATTTCAGTTATTGGAAACTAACTTTCATGTTATATTGCCTTACCTCATATCCTATCCAAACTACTGAGGAGATCACCGTTACTGCTAAAGCATTTGAGAACTTTCTGTAAATATCTAGCTTAACAGAACTCCGTTTAGCCTGAAAAAGCAGATAGCAGAAAAATATCAGTTTTTTAATGCTAAACAAAGTGGGAATGTCGAAACACAGAAATTTAGTGCAATGCTACAATAAAAGGCACTTGAGGCTATGATACCTGTAACTGTTCCAATGTTCTTGAAAGTGATGTAAAGATCCACAATATCAAAAATGCATCCAAGAAAGCATCAGGAAGAACTAGAAGTAGCCTTGCCCTTCCAGATACATCATTTATGGTCCCCACATATTCTGTAATATTCAGCAATTCTGATGCCAGAAAGTAAGTAAATCCAAGTAAAAGAACCTTTGAGGTAAGACCCCCAAGGGTGGGTCGCACAACACCATAACCCATTGAAACACAGAGAATAAGAAGTCGTGAAATTGCTTTTCTTATAGCCCCAACAGTGACAACCAATGTTGTGATCCCGACAGGCCTCATTCCAGTATTGTTGAAATTGACATACTCCAAATACCAGAGAAACATCTCAAATAACCCAAGGGCAATGACAGCTGTGATACAGTGCTGAAGTTGCAGTACATCATTCCAAAATCTCCAATACTGAAGGAACCAAATGATGCTTAGGCAGACATAAGCAAGTGTCATAAATACATAGAACTTCTTTAATGGGGCCATCCTACCAGGCAAGTACCCATCAGGGTTTTTCCAGATCGTCTTTCCACTCATAAACATATCCTTGAGATTGGGGTCACAAGCTACAAAAATTAAATTATACATTCCAGTCTTTCTAATGGTAACCCCCTTAGAGTCTAGATTTGCAGTTTTGGATTTTCCCTTGAAACGTACATCTAAAATGACAGGCCAATTGATGTCTGTTGCAGAAGGTCTTCTAAGAATCTCTCCTTGCTTACAACCTTCTATTTTAGCTAAATCAGCAGTGCAACAGATTGCCCGTTGTCCACCATAAGCAGAACCACCTATGTTATCTCGATCAGCAGCCTCAAAAATTATAACGTGCACTGGCCCAGTACCACGCTTGGCAGCAGTTCTGGTTCTCCAAAAGGTGATATTCTCAAATCTACCTCCCAAAAGAAACAAAGTCAGTGTTCTTGGTTCTTGCTTATGCTAGGCACATGATTCAAAGATGAAGGTAGACATATAAATTATCAAATCCAAACGCAGTATCTAATAAAACTGAAGAAAAACATGTTATTTTTCATGCTTTCATTTTGCTTTCCAGAACAACGTATATCTTTCACATTCCATTCATCCCTTGGTTAAGAAAGACTCCAACAAGATTTGAGCAAAGGAACAACTAACAGGTGAGAGATTCATCCAAAAACATTAACCTAAGTACCAGCTCATATCTTATCTGGGCAGCACCAATCATAAATATGCAATGTATCTACGATTCCAAGAGATTAAATGAAGCCAGAGGAAACAACATTCAGTAACACTAATTTGCTTCACTGCAAAATTCAGCTCTAACTGATGGCCCGTCAATATGTGCAACTTAAACAGAACAACATGATCAACTGCCATGGTGATGTTAGAGTTAACACTCAATTTGTTTTCTCCTATGCTTTAAATAGTTGATTAGTACCTAATTCCATAGAAATTCACGAATCCACCAAAATCGGACATAAGCAACACTCGATTTTCCGTTTTCTTCCCCTACCGTACAAATCAAAATTAAGATCAAGCACCATCAAAACCATGCCACGAACCAAACACTTAATCTAAGCTATGAACTCGCTCTTCGGTAACTACTTGTATCAATTAAAGTTAACGCTCAGTCAGCTGGTTAAAAAGTTAGTTACAGCAGATTTACAATCCAGTATTACTCTCAGCTCGAGAATGCAATCAACTCTCTAACTAACACTGATTAGTCCAACACAAATCACGAGAGAGAGAGAGAGAGAGAGAAAGAGAGAGAGAGAGTACCTGATATAAGCACGGCCGTTATGGATGGAGTTGGGTTTGGAGGGCGAAGCAGCGGCGGGGAGAGAAGCGACGATGCCCTCGCTGCCGCCGGAGAGAAGGTAAGAATTTCCGACATCGATGAAAGGCTCGCGATGGTAGACGTGGATGGACGCAAAAGAAGTGAAGAAGAAACAAGATATGAGGAGTGAATGCGCGGCGAAGAATGTGGATCTGAAAGATCCAAATGCTGAATCCATGGCAATTCAGATGACTGAGTGAGACTGATGAGCAGCCAACTCAGATTTGGATCGCCGAAAAACAATGCGTAAGAAAGAGGGAAAGAGTCAGCTATGAGTGTGTGTGAGAGAGAAGAGTGAAGGCACCGCCATGTCGGTAACGTTCGCTGCAGCGTCACTCTCCGGGGACACGACTTTGCTTCACGCGCGAGATCGTGCACGTGATTGTTCCTACATTGCACTGGGCTCCATGTTTTTTGTCAGGACACTGGGCATAGCTCAACGCAGCTCACCATCCTATATTGGGCCTTGTTCCAATATCAAAACAATTTGCCCAACTTTTTTGGTGAACCTTGCCCAAGTTTAATAGGGTCCAAGTCAACTGATGCATATTACACAACAAAAATATACAACAAACCTAACTTGAGTTGGTCGAGCACTTTTTAAGTTTTTATGTTTGGCAACTTTTAGACTCTCTGAATACAAAAGTATTTTCACCTCTAAACATAGATTCACATAAAGCTAAAAATTGTAGTTTGTGCGTTCATATTGATGGTGGTTGGTTACCATTGAAAAATTAAGTAAAAAAATTATTTCTTTTTTATCAACTATATCTTTCATTTTTCTTCTATAAAAAAATACAAAGTAACCATATACTTTTATATTAGTTCTTTGGGGTTATTGTTTTTTTTTTCATCAAGATCTTTTAAATTTGTTTTAATCACTGTCAAGATAAATATTTTAAATTTTTTTATTATTTGTAGTACTTTTTTTTATATTTTGATTTTTATATTTTTTATTGTATTTTTTTATTTATATGATAAATATTTTTATATTATTTTTTTAGTGTTCTGGTGTTATATTTTTAAAGTTTATACTACTTCCTAGTTCATGAGATTTTTTTATCATTTATTATACTATTTTTTATATGTATATTTTTTATGAAGTCTTTTTTTATTTTTATTTAATTTTGTTCATATGATTATTTATTTATTTTTTTATTCATATGACAAATATTATTGATATAAATTCTTATTTTATTAATTTCTATAGTATTTTTATTATTTTTTATTAATATAATTTTTTTATTCTTTATTGTATTATATTTATGTTGTGTATAAATTTTTTTATTTTTTATTTAGTTTTATTCATATGAATTTTGTTTATCTTTTACTGTAATTTTTTTGTTCATATGATATATATTGTTGGCTTTATAAAATTTTTATTGTTTCTTATTTATATGAGTTTTTTTACTGTATTTTATTTTTATTTTGTAAAAAAAATTACTTTTTATTCGGCTTTATAAAATTTGTAAATAAGATGTATTCAAATATCTAAAGTAAAATGATAAGATAATATAAAAAATATTTAAATTGATGTTTCTTTTAATAATTTTTCATTTAAAAGTAATTTTGAGGAATATAATCCAAACAACATTTATTTTACTATAATTCATTTTGATATAAGAATTGCCAAACATAAATCACGTTAACACAAACTAATTTTTCATCAAAATTAATTTTATACAAACTTTCGTTTGTAAACTGTAATCCAAACACACATTTAATGACTAACGACAAACTCTTAAATGAAACTTCAATTCTCGATGAATTAATTCTTGACCTGTCGGGATGGGAGATACAGTGAACAAAAAAAAATATACAATAGAAAAAACCTGATGCATATTTATAAGTGTTATTTTATATTTTTATTATTAATGTTTATTGTATATGAATAAATAATTACTAATTAAATTTTAAATTCGTAAATTGTAAGACTCAGAACCTTTGAAAAGTCTTTTTATGATCAAGTCTCAAATCATATGGTTATTTATAGCCTTAATTTCAGAAATTATTTTATTAAAGGTAATTAAGGCAAGTTTCGATTTATTGAATTTGAGATAAGTTATGATTATTATCCAATTTTATAATTATTTGATTATTTTCTATATTTGAATTATAAAGTTGATAGTTATGAAATAATAAGGATTTTATACGATTTGGATTAGATAAGTAATATTTTAAATATTACTATTGCTATTTTGGAAAAATGAAGAAAGTAAGTATATTATTTCTAATTATTTGATTTGGACATTTTATTGAAAGTAATTTGTAAAAAATTGATGAGCAAATAGTATTTTCTATATACCTCTAGTGTTGGATTTAATTTGGGTTTCAATTACCATATTATTCCCAACTTTATTTAAAATTATCAAAATGCCCCTAACCCTAATTTTATTCAAAAACCCTAACCCTAAAACCCTGACCCAGTACCCGTTTCCCCTCTCTGAACCAGCAGCAACAGCTGCTGCCCTCTAACCTAAACACACACACAGTATCTGAAGGAAAAGAAAGGGAAGGTAGAATCGGGAAAAAGAAGAAGGGGGGAAGGGGGCTTATACCGCCGTTCAGCTCGCCGTCACTATGTCACACCTTGCCGTCGTGCCTCATGCCTCACCAACATCATCCTCGCGGGCATGGAGGAAGCCTTTCTACTGCCAATGCTGCCCGTGAAGGCGACGCCGTCGCGTCAGAGCTCAGGCGAGAGGGAGAAGGTCGCGAAGGAGGAGGGAACCGCGCTGTTCTGCTCCGCCGTCGCCACTGAAGCTGCACCCAGTCCCTAGTCGCCGCCGCGCCAAACACAGGAGTGGCCGCCGTCGCTGCAGAGGAGTCGCGTGGCCACCGTCGCATCCTCGCGCACAGAGAGAGAGGGATGCGCGAAAGGGGACCCTTTTCCGCCGCTGTCGTGCCGTGAGCGCCGATTCGGTGTTTGCCGCCGCCGAGCTTCCATAGCCGCCACGTTTCACCGCGGTTGAGGGCGTCTCCATCGTCGCACCTTGGCCGACGGCATTGCCGATTTGCTGCTCCGCGGTGCCTAGCTGGAGCTCTTGTTGCTGATGCCGGAGATCGGTGGTTGCCGGAAAACACCACTATTGTTGTTGCCAAAGGAGGGAGAAGCCGTGCCGCTATTCTGGCCGCCAGAGCTTCTGGCCGAGCCTCAACTGCCAGGAACGCCGCTGCCACCACCGAGCTCCACTGCTGGTAAGGCTTTTAAGTTTAGTTTCCCTTCTGTTGAGTTTCCTGGAACTTCATCGTCGCTGCGTGTGGTCCAGATCACTGCTGCTGCTTGGGGCTGACTGCCGGGGGCCACCGCCCAACCGGTTCAGAGGGCGTTGCGGTTCAGTTCAGCCGTTCTCTCTTAGTTTCAGTAAGTATTCCTGTTTTGAGAGCCTCGCGTTAGTATTTTGTTGTGTATGGTTAATGAAAATGAGTTCTGATAGCGTGGGGACGAGTCCTGATTATTGTATGTTGCGATTAGTGTCGCTATGGTTATTGCGAATGTGGCTTGAAGCTGAGGTTGCGGTTGTTGATGATTTCGGGTTGAGGCGGAAAGGACTCTGTGACGCGTTTTGACGAGTGAGTGTGGGGGCTTCGGCTATCATCCCTATTGTCAAAGGCAAAACCGTGAGGCCTTGTGTGCCAAAGCGGACAATAATCACGCAGGTGCAATTGCGTGGGGAAATTATGACAAATGGGCGAGGGCTGTGAAGATTTCTCTTCGAGCTCGGAGAAAGTGGGGATTCATTGACGGGACTCACACAGAACCAGGAAAGGATGCACCTGAACTTGAAGATTGGTGGACGGTCCAATCCATGATTGTTTCGTGGATTTTGAATACGATCGAGCCAAGCTTGCAGACCACCGAGGCGTATGCAGAGAATGCGAAGACGCTGTGGGAGGACATCAAAGAATGATTTTCTGTTGTGAATGGACCTCGAATACAGCAGTTGAAAGCAGATTTGACAAGGTGTAAGCAAGAAGGTGCGTCCATGGCTGCGTACTATGGAAAGTTGAAAATACTTTGGGATGAACTTGCAAATTGTAACTAGATTTCCAAATGCACCTGTGGTGGGTGTAAGTGTTCAATTGGCTCTCAACTTGAGAAGCGGAGGGAAGAAGAAAAGTTCACCAACTCCTCATGGGCCTTGATGATGTCAGCTATGCCACTGTGAGGTCGAGTATCCTTGCAACCGATCCCTTACCTTCGCTTAATCGTGTGTATGCCATGTTAATTCAAGAGGAAAGGATGAAGACAATCACCAAGTCGGCGGATGAAAGGGGACTGGTTGTGGGACTTGCAGTGCATGTCGGCAACAAGGCTAGAAGGGGAGGTGAACATGGAGAAAAGATCGTGACGTGTTTCAAGTGCGGCAAAAATGGGCATGTGTGAAAGAGTGTTTTCAAATAGTGGGTTACCCAGAATGGTGGGGTGACCGGCCAAGGCACGAAGGAAGAGGCACTGGCAGAGGATCAGGAAGACAAGAGATGCGCAACCGAGTGGCTCAAACGCGTGCTAATGTGGCATGTACTGGAGGAAGTGAAAGTCGTGTGAATAACCTAGAAGAAAAGAATCTTGACATGACAGGTTTAACTAGTGAGCAATGGAAGGTATTGGTTGATATGATCAGCAAACAAAAATCAGTTGAATCTGAGAAAATGGCTGGTAAGAGAATTTGGGATTTGTGGATCATCGATAGTGGTGCTTCTAACCACATGACAGGTACCTTGAAAAATTTGTGTGAAAAAAGGACCATTCCAGGATGCCCAGTGGGGTTGCCTGATGGTGAGCAGGTGCTTGCTTGCAAACAAGGAACTGTGGTTCTTGACGGAGGACTTCAGTTGAAAAATGTCCTTTATGTACTAAAATTAAAATACAACTTGCTTTCTGTACCACAATTGACTGATGAAGAAAACTGTGTTGTACAATTCACTGACAAGCTATGTATTATGCAGGACCGCACTTCGAGAAAGATGATTGGAGCGGGTGAACAGAAGGATGGGCTCTATTGGTATCGTGGTGTGCACAAGGCTCAAGCAAGTCATGTCAAAGTTGAAAATAAATTGACTCTGTGGCATAAGAGATTGGGACATCCATCATTTAAAATTGTGCAAATGATCCCCAATGTGAGTGACAAATGTACTAGTGAAGAGGTGAATAAAATTTGTGAAATTTGTGAAAAATCCAAACAAATAAGAGATAAGTTTCCATTAAGTGATAGTCATGCTTCGAGTATTTTTTATTTGATTCATTGTGACTTGTGGGGGCCTTATAAAACTCTGTCGTCATGTGGAGCCTCATATTTCTTAACTGTTGTGGATGATTGCTCACGAGCTGTTTGGATATATTTGTTAAAAGAAAAGACGGAAGTGTCTGTTACATTGAAAAATTTCTTTGTTTTGGTTGAAAAACAATACAATAAATGCGTCAAAATGGTGCGATCCGATAATGGAACAGAGTTCATGTGTTTAAAGCAGTACTTTATGCAACAAGGAGTGATTCATCAAACTTCGTGTGTCGGAACTCCACAACAAAATGGAAGAGTAGAGCGCAAGCACATGCATATTCTAAATGTTGCCCAGTCCTTGCAATTCCAAGGTAATCTCCCTATTGAGTTTTGGGGAGAATGGGTTTTAACTGCCGGGCACCTAATCAATCTCACACTGTCCTTAGTGTTGAAAGAAAAATCCCCATATGAAATTATTCTTGGAAGAGCTCCCAGTTATGAACACCTGCGAGCTTTTGGTTCTTTGTGTTATGCTCATAACCAAAGTAGGAAAAATGACAAATTTGACCGTCGAAGTAGGAAATGTGTATTTGTCGGGTATCCATTTGGGCAAAAAGGATGGAAGCTGTTTGATTTGGAAAAGAAAGTTTTTCTTGTCTCTCGTGATGTCCATTTTATTGAAGGTGTGTTTCCTTTTCATGAAGCCCAAAGAGCAAACTCACGAGTTGACCAAATTGAGCCCCTAATGCTGGAGCATGTTTTTGAAGAGGACACTCCAATTAGGTCAATTTCCACTTCCCCCACAGCTGAGCCCATTCCTCCAAATCAAAATAAGACTCTAGAACATTCACCCACTGCTCCTGACATCCAAGACAGGGGGGACATGAGCTCTGAGACAACCCAGACGAGGACGTCGTCATTCCCTCCAAAATCAGCGCCAAGGAAACGATGCCGATCTTCGATTTGCCACCAGCCGCAACCGAAGCCCCCTTGGCCATGGACACCGTGTGAAAATGCCCTCCATCAAGCTGTGCAACTTTGTCACCATCACCACTATCCAAAAGAGCCCCTCCATCCAGAATCCGACTTCATCAACTTCCTCAAGTGTGTCATATCCTATACAAAAATTTGTGAATTGTAACAATTTCTCTGACCAACATCGCATTTTTTTTTTTTTGCTTCATTACAAGCCGAGCAAGAACCTCAGTCATTCTCCCAAGCTATCACAGATTTGCGATGGCGAGATGCCATGTCCAAAGAAATTCAAGCATTGAAAGTTAACAACATGGAAGCTCACACCTCTTCCTCCAGGAAAGAAAACTTATGGTTGTAAGTAGGTTTATCGAATTAAATACAATTCTGATGGGTCAGTCGAGCGATTCAAAGCACGGTTGGTCATCTTAGGAAATCAATAAGTGGAAGGACTAGATTACAATGAAACGTTCTCTCCGGTGGCAAAGATGGTGACCATTCGAACAACTCTTGCTGTTGCAACAGCCCGAGATTGGAAACTTCACCAAATGAAGATGTGTACATGAAGCTCCCACCCGGGTTCCAAGTGTCTCATCCAAGTTTAGTGTGTAAACTTCAAAAATCTATATATGGCTTGCGACAAGCTCCGCGTTGTTGGTTTGCAAAATTATCCTATGGCCTTACTCGATTTGGTTTCCAACAGTCACAAAAAGACCATTCCTTGTTTAGTCTCTGTAAAAATGATGTCCACCTGGTTGTTTTGGTGTATGTTGATGACCTTGTGATTGCAGGAAATAATGGTGATGCAATTAACAAATTCAAACAGTACTTGCACAAGTGCTTTCACATGAAAGACTTAGGGCGCCTGAAATATTTTTTGGGGGTTGAAGTTGCCCAATCTTCCAAGGAAATTTTTCTGTGCCAGCAAAAATACGCCTTGGACATCATCACTGAAGCAGGTTCGCTGGCTGCAAAGCCCGCAGCTACTCCGTGTGAGGAAAATCACTGGTTGGCATTCGTTGTTGGCCCTGTTATCTCTGATCCTAGCATGTATCGCCGCCTCATTGGAAGACTCATGTATTTGTGCTTCACCAGACCTGACCTTACCTATAGTGTTCATGTTTTGTCCCAGTTTATGCAGAACCCACGTACTGAACATTGGCACGCCGCTTTACGAGTTGTTCGGTATCTGAAGGGACATCCGGGGCAGGGCATACTTCTACCTAAAGAAAATGATTTACAACTCGATGGCTGGTGTCATTCTGATTGGGCTGGCTGTCTGCTAATGCGCCGATCTCTTACAGGGTGGTTCATTCAATTCGGTACCGCCCCTATCTCATGGAAAACACAGAAACAACAAATGGTCTTCGCCTCTTCTGCTGAAGCTGAGTACCGCTCAATGGCCAGACAACCAGGGAATTAATATGGATAAAAGATATACTGTCCTCGCTGCACGTGTCGCATCCTGCTCCCATTCGCTTGCATTGCGACAGTCAAGCGGCACTTCACATTGCAAAAAATTCAGTCTTCCACGAACGTACCAAGCACATCGAAGTCGACTGTCATTTTGTCCGGGATAAAATCATACACAATCGACTATTACCTTTTTACGTTCCTACTCATCTCCAACTAGCTGATATTTTCACCAAGGCTCTCGGGACGAAACAGTTTGGGAAACTCTTAGTCAAGTTGGGCATTCAAAATTTACACGCGCCAACTTGAGGGGGGTAACAACAGTCAACATAAGTTATATATAGAAATGTCAATTAGAAGGTTTGGTTATTTATGTATATAACAAACTGTCATATATATTTTTAGTAAGAATAAATTAGGATAATAAATCAAGCGGTTATATTAGAAAAAGATTTGCTGTGATTTGTTGATTAGAATATATATATATATATATATGAAAGTTTGTATCAAAGAGAAAATAGGCCGATTAATTACCATTATTTATTAATATTATCAAACCATTATTTATTAATAGAGGAATGCTAGGGGCCAGCAACTTTTGTGATTTGTAGCCATCAAATAGCCATTAATGATGGTTTTAATGGTATGAAATTGGTGTGAGATTTCATCAAATGGCTCACTTTTTTTTGCTAGTTACATGATGGCCAGAATTTAACAAAGTTGCTGACCCCTAGACTTTTCCTTATTAATATTATCAATAATCTAAAATTTTAGCATGCAATTAATACATAAAAAGATTCGTAGAAGAGATTAAAATAAATATATTTTATCAATTAGTACTCAAAAAGGTTGAAGGGGATAGTGGAAAGAAAATTGAAACGGTTATCTCTCACCACGTTATCTCCCACTATCCACGTGAGAGATAACCGTCTCAATTCTCTTCCCACTATCTTTATCAATCTCTCCTACGGCAAACGTTTATTTTTATTTTTCAAATTTAAATCAATCTAATTGTATCATAATTTAAACTAAAAATTTTTATGTACTATTTTTTAGTACTAATTGATCAAACATATCCATTTTAATAAATTTTAAATTAAATTATGATGCAATTGGATTGATTTAAATTTAAAAAATAAAAATAACCATTTGCCAATTGTTATGAGACATTGATAGAACAGTGGAAAGAGAATTGAAACGGTTATCTCTCTTTTCACGGTCCCATCAACATTTTTGAGTACTAATTGATCAAACATATCCATTTTAATCTCTTCTACCAACCTTTGTATGTACTAATTGTATGTTAAAAGTTTGGATTATTGATAATATTAATATTTTTTATTATTTTCAATTTTTTTTAAAATACATATATCTCGTTACACTGTAAACAGGATATACATGTTTTGCGTCTACCTGTTTTATCTCAATACATGCAAAATTATCTCATTTGTAAACGAGATAAGAGAGAAGTATTTATTTTGGTAAATATTTTTTAAATTATTTATTTCAGTAATTATTATAATAAATTTATTTATTAAAATAAAAAATCCTACAACACAAATAATAAAAAGATATTAAATCTAAATTAAAAAAAAAGTAATAATTAGATTTATGAAGATTTTAATTTTGGACTAATTAGCCGTTAAAAAAATGCCAATTTAGTCTTTTACTATGATGCATAGACACTGACACGGACACGGGACACGCAGACACACGAATTTTAAAATCTTACATGACACGGGGACACGCATACATATAAAATATAAAGTATTTTTTAGATAAATCGTAATGATATTTTGATATTTTATTGATATTAAAATATAAATTAAAATTTTTTATTATTTTTAATGTCTTATTTTAATTATATTAAGTATTTAAAATATTTTTTGTTTTAATAAATAATAATATATATTATATCTAAATTTATTCTAAAAATATATGTTAAGAATAAGACAGGACACGTTGATACGTGATGGTATTTAGGTGTGTCTGGAGAAGAATTTTTTATTTTTTATTAAGATACGGTCGGACACAGCAGACACGTGTGTCGGACGAGTGTCGGTGCGTGTCGTGTCCGAAATGTGTCCGACACGCGGACACGACAACTCAACGAAGTGTTCGTACTTCATAGGTCTTTTACGATAGCAAATGACAAACACGGTGTGTCCTTTTATCAATTCATCACGTAAAATTTAGCCATTGTATTTATATCTGTCGTTAAATATTGTGTGTCTATTGATAAAAGATCAACACGTAGTTGTTAACTATTTAAATGAAACTTCATCTGTTTTGGTAAGATTTATAATAAATAAAAAATAGTAGATAAAGATGATATGAAAATTCAAAAAAAAAAAAAATATTTTACCATTTAAAATTATATAGTTTTTATACTCTTATGATAAGAATGGGATATCTACCTTATAGAGAATGAAATACATAGACAATTTTATTTAATTCACACTCTTTATTTATGAAATGACATGTATGTTTGTAGAGGATTTTTGGTATTTTTTTCAATAACTAATTAGTTCAAAATCAAAACCCTTAAAAATTTAATTATTACTTTATTCTTTAAAAAATATTAAATATTTTTATGTTGAACAAAAATTAAAATAAACATAACATATGATTCCATAAAATCTTCACATGTAAAAACATATATAAATTTTAATTTATTTTGTTTTTAGAATGACACAAACTGTGCTGCAACATTGTAAGTATATATATATATATATATATATATATATATATATATATATATATATATTTGGGAATAAATCTGAATTCTTATTTGATTTGAAAACATTTTAATAAACAAAATACTATTCCTAATATTTTTTTTTTAAATCTTAACCTCAACTACACCCACTATAAAAAAAAAAAAAGAACAACACAGAAAGAAAAAACACATTACAAGTTATTAAAATTGAAAAAAAAAAAAAACCAAAATCGAATGATTAAAAAGCTAAAAGAGATAAATATTAATTTAGTACTCAAAAGTTTTAGATGTTGACAAAATAATACCTAAAAAATATTATCGATCAAAAAGCTCTTAAAAAAAGATTAATTTTAACAAAAATACTAGTCGTCAATTGAATTATACAGAATACGGTTAAAATAGTGACATATCAACTAACAATTATCATAATTATAAAAGTTAGTATATCTTTAATTTTTATAATTTTAAAAACACCTCAATTTTAATTTCTAAAAAATCCTAATTTTTTTCTTTCTAAAACTCTCATCTCCTTCCTTGATTCTTCCTTTTTTTTCACACAACCTGCAACACACGACCTTCTCTTTTCTCTAACTCTAACAAAACCAACTAACAACCATAGTTATTAGAACCGAATCGGCAATCAATCCGACTAAATTACTAGGTCATTAGGTTAAGGTTTAACCGGTGAATCACTCGTCGAACTGTTTGATCCGATAATAATTAAATAAATATATATAATTATAATAAAATTAAAATTTTGATGCATTATATTTAATTATGTAACACTACATCAGTAAAAATAATTATTTTTCATATTAACCGGATAAATGATTATTCAAAAGAATAGAGGTGATTAATAATTATGTAAAATATTTTATAATGTTAGTATATTAAAATTAAATTATAAAATAAACAAATACAATATTATTTTGGAAGAATAAAAATAATATTTTATATTATTTAAATTATATTGCTTTAATTTAAATATAATTACTTTTAGTATAACATATATAATTATTTGTCTTTAGTATGATAACTTAATAAGTGCATTGGTGTTGTTTTTATAATATATAATATTATATACCCTAATAATATTAAAAGACATATTGCCCCAGTGAAAGATTGACACTCTTCTATCTCGGAGGCCCAAACTCGAGCCACATTTGTGTTAATTTTTGTGCATCATGAAATTGTGCGGGCAGGACATTGACCTACCAGGTCAAATATGTCCGACTCAAACCGAGTTGATTGGTTTAAGCCTTTAAGGCGAGTCAAACCGATTTCTGCGGGTCAATTGCAAGAACGGTTAGAAATGTCAGTCTAATCCGAAATTGATAACTATGCTAGCAATGCACTCATTCTCTCTTTCTTTTCTCTTTCTACAATGGCTCTTGCTCTTTCTTTGTTATCATGGTGGTGGTTACATTGTTGTTAAGCAGCACAATGACTCAAAACTTCGACTATTTTGCCGATGACTGCTCCTCACAAGAAAGTTAAGTATCACTTATCTCACGCTCTTTCTCCCTCTCTCTCAATTTCACCCTCCACCGGCGATTTTTCACTCTTTTTCGAAGGTGCCGTCTCTTCATCCTCCATTCTACCTCCCTTTTTGGAGCACTAGGATCGATTCAAAATGCTGCCGTTTTGAACAGATTCACTGTCGCTGTTTTTATTGCTGTTGTTATCTTCTCCGCTGCTCTACTATTGTAGATCTAGTTCTATGGATCTTACTTTTTTTATTCGTGTACTCTCGTTCTTTTTTTTTTTTGGCGATATAGCTTGTAAGAAAGAGAAAAAGAAGAAAGGAGGAGGCAGCATTATTGAAATGAGGCAGAACTAGAGGTTGGTCAGAAGAAGAAGGTAGAGCTAGCAACAAATAAAAATGAGAAGAGTTTATTGGGGAAGAAGAAGAAAAGATTGGTGATGAGGATAAAAAAAAAAAGAAGAGATGAGAGTTTTTAGAAAATTGAAATTTAGGTGCTTTTAAAATTATAAAAATTAAAAGTATGAGTAATTTTTATAATTATAATAATTGTTAACTGATACGTTAGCATTTAATTTTAATTCTAGATAACTTAATTGATAGTTGGTCACTTTTGTCAAAATTAATCTTGTTTAAGGAGATTTTTTGTGGATGACATTTTTCAGATACTATTTTGTCAGCGTCTGAATTTTTCAAGTACCGAATTAGTATTTACCTCAAGCTAGAATTTAAAAAAAGGTTTAATTACTTTGTTGGTCTCTATAATTTTACTAAATTTTTAATTAGATTCTTATATTTTTTCATTGAATTTTTATATTATTTTTAATTTTATAATTAGGTCATTTTTTATATAAAAATGCTAAAATTAACCAAATGTTTCTCTTAAAATACATGTCAAAGATCTAGTTAGATTTTTAATTATAAATATTTTTAATTTGTAAAGAAATATTGAATTAATTCTAATATTTTTTACATTAAGAATAACCTAATTATAAAATTAAAAGTAATATAAAAATAAATTAAAAAATATAAAAATTTAATTAAAATTTTGATAAAACTATAAATACCAACACAATAATTAAACTTAAAAAACAAACAAACAAAGAAGCAGTGAAAAGGGAGCTAAGGCGCCAATGAGTTATAGCTCAAATGGTATAGTCTCTCCATACTCAATTAAGAGGTTGTAGGTTCGAGTCTTCTATCTTTGGTAAAAAAAGAAATTTAGGTAAACAACTTAATTAAGTTCTTTTTTAAAAAAAAATAACTTAAACAATAAATGTTTATATTAAAAGTAACTTATAAATAAGTTATTTTGTATTTGATTTTTTAGTTCTAAAAATACTTATTTTAAAAGAAGAATGATAAAAAGTTTTTTATTATGAGAGAAGTCATTTTTTTTAACTTCTCCATAAGCACTAAAATAACTTTTTAGAAAGCTGTAATTTAATTTTAAAAATTATACCAGACATTAATACTATACCTTTTCATAAGTTAAAAGTTTAAAAAAATAATTTATGAACCTATCCAAACGCCCAAATTAAATTACACACCATGCTAACTAAATTTTTATCTTAGGCTTGCTTGTTTTGAATATACTATTTAAAAAAAATTTAAATACATAAATTTAATTAGATAATTATATAATTTTTTTATACATTTCGTAAATTAAAATAAATTTAGAATAAAATTGGTATAATCTTTCTTTATAAAATAAATTTATAATAATATAACTAAAGTCTTTTATATCCTACGAAACATAGATACTTTGCTGAGTTATCGTATATACGTATCGAACACATTTTAAATACAACGCTTATGGACACTCATCTGATATGCATGTTTGTTGTGTCCAATCATATATTAATAAAAAAATAAAAAAAAATTCCGGACACGCTTGGACACACTTAAATACCATCACATGTTAGCGTTCCAATCTTATTCGTAACATATATTTTTGAAATGAGTTTATAAATAATATATATTATTATTTATTAAAATAAAAATATTTTAAATATTTTATATAATTAAAAAATATTAAAAATTATTTATATTTTAATATCTATAAAATATCAAAATATTATTATAATTTATCTAAAAAATATTATATATATATATATATATTGTGTTATAAAATTTTAAAATTCGTGTGTCTGCGTGTCTTGTGTCGTATTTCTTGTCCATGTCATGTTAGTGTGCACGTATCATGGTTTTTTTACCTAAATGCGCATCTAAAAAACATTAATTCCCAAAATGCGCATGGCTAGAAATCTTTCTGAAAATGCGCATTGCCATTTCTTGTCCTGTGCCCGTGAAATGGATTTGAACTCCATTTCACTCAAGGTGCCCACGAAATGGGCATTCCATGTCAGGATAACCTTCCACGAAATAGCTATCCCATTTCCATGGTGGCAGCAGCGAAATGGAAGGAAGAACTCTGGGCAGGCAGGCGCGAAATGGGTGTACGGCCGAGTTGAGACTCCATGTCTCTTGTACCGCACACGAATTGGAACAACGACTAGGCTATAAAAACCCTTCTCCAACAGAACTAAAGCCACATTTCTAATTCTCACTTCTTCTACCCTTCCTTCTTCTCCGAAAATTCCACTCTCATAGAAGCTGCTTTTACTAATTTTTGGGTGTCATAATGGCATCTGAACATATTTATGTGGTCATATATCCCAACGGTGAAATTTTGTATACAGTTGAGGGAGTGACCTTTATGTGTGACGACCCACTTTGGATAATGATTTCTCCACAGTCGTGTCTGCAACAACTAAAAAATATGATTCTGATGAACACTGGGCTGATTGGAAAAAAGGAGATCAGTACGCTTATTTACAGGATGCCGGTTGCTGTAGCAATTTCGTTTACATATAAGAAAATGCATATTAAATCTGACCAGCACGTGTCGATGATGTTTTCGTATCATCGTAGCATCGAAAGTATCTATTCGATGGAACTCTGCGTGAAGCTCCAAGATGTGGAGGGCAGCTCATCTAGTTCAAATAACATGGAGGAAATGCAAAATTCCGGTGCTGGTGAAGGCATTCCGTTTTTGTAGATAGGTAGGGCTCGCAGTCCGTCCTTTAACACCTTCGTGGCCCCCGCCCAGAATACAGAAATTCCTGACCGACGTCCCTTCCCCAATGTCCATGTCGCATATCCGGAAGGAATGGCCGACGGGTTGGCTGACTCCTCTGAGGAAGACGAGATTGAGAATGATAGTGGAGAGGAAGCAGAAGTTGTTCCAAAAACCCAACTAGTTCAGGGCGAAAGGGTCATCCCAATTGGTGTTGAATCGATAAATGTTGCAAAGATTAGAGGTCTTTCCAGCGGCACCCCCGACCATTACCTGCACTTCAGTCTTGGTCCAATGAACTCGACAAATGCAGAGGACATACCCAGTAACTATGGTTTGACCGGTGAAATGGAGTTAGAGGCTGGCTTGAAATTCCTGAGTAAGGATGCAGCAATGCTTGCTATTAAGAACTACAACATCCGTCGAAGTGCAGAATTCAAAGTAGTGGAGTCAGATCATACTAGGTATGTTTGTCGATGCAAACTTTTTGGTGACCAATGTTGCTGAATGGTGAGGGTTACGAAGACGAGGGCGTCCAGATTTTGGGAAGTTCGAAAATACCAAGGGCCTCACAGTTGTTTGGCGTCTGCGACTTCGCAAGATCATGCTCAACTGGATTCAAATGTTATATGCCAGCACATATTCCCCATGGTTCAAGCAGACGCACCCATTTGCATAAAGGTGTTGCAGGGATCTGTGGAGTCAGCATACGGATACAAGGTGTCTTACAAAAAGGTCTGGCTAGCGAAGCAAAAGGCAATAGCGAGAATCTATGGAGACTGGGATGATTCTTATAACCAGCTACAGAAATACTTCAATGCGTTGCAAGCTTTTGTTCCAGGTAAGCCTTTCTATCGGATTGCATACTTGTTTTGTAATAGTTATCATGTTCTTACGAATTTGCAATTTCGTCATAGGTACAATTGTCGATGGTGATACTTGCGAGTTAGCAATGCGCATTTTCAGAAACATTTTTAACCATGCGCATTTTGGGAATTAAAGTTATTTGCATGCACATTTATGTAAAAAAGCCCACATATCATAGTCTATACCTAAAAAACATATAGTCATAACAAAAATCGAGGTTGAATGATTGAAAGAAAAACACCACAAAACTAACATTTTTAGTGAAAATTGAAAAATATTAACTTGTAACATTTGTGATTAAATATATTAAAAATGTTAAAAGGAAAAGTATAGGGAAATAATTTTATTACAAGCTAACATAAGCCAACTCTATTATATTTAAATTTTATAAATAAAAAAAATTTTAAAATCAAAATTCAAAAAAATTCTTTCTACATTTATTCTAATTGCGTTTATAATACACAATAAAAACAATTCATAAAAAACTTAATCCTTTTCCATTCATTTGGAAACTGTCAAATCTCTCCCTCCTCAAACCAGACGTCTTCACGCATTTTCGACGTCGCTGCCCACCGACCACCGTCGCATCTTTCGTCGTACTGTGCGGTCTCTTCCACATGTCCCGTCGCCGTCCTTCTTTCGTCGACGCCGTCGCCTACCGTCCCGACGCATCTGCACCACCGCGGCTCCCATCCGTTGCGACGCAGCCACCGCCGGTTCTCCATTCGCGATGCGTGATCAACTACTCCGATCCATGGCGACTCCTCCACTCGTGATGCGTGGCCTCCGTGGCTTCCTCCTCGCAACGCACCACCACGAGTCTCTCACCGTACACGCAACAAGGTGTTGTCGCCAGTCACCCTACGATTCTTCTTCTTCTCCTCTCCTATTTGGTTTTCAATAATTCTTTTAACTAGTTTTTTTTATGATTCTTTTTACTAAATTTTAGATGATTCTTTTTATTAGTTTTAGATTCTTTTTCCTATATTTTGTATATTTTTTTCCCTTAAGATTTAGATGATTCTTTTTCCTACTAGTATTTTTACCCGTAATTATATTATGATAATATAAATCTTTTAAAATTATGTCGGGTTTGTCCTGATATTATAGATTATAGCACAAAAGATTTATAGAATCAAGCTACTTTTACAAAAAGATCGTAAAGGACAAAAGTCTCCGTCGGCTAAAAAGACCAGGATCTCCGTAAATAAAAAATCAAATAATAAGACTTTTAGTTGTTATTTTCATGTGAAAGAGTTTGATTTATTACTAAAAATTAATTTTAATATCTACTTAATATACTAAAATTGGGTTTTCCCCCAACTAATGAAGGTGAGGTGTCGATCCCTCGTGACTCTGTTTTCCCTCCAAAATGAATACACTTTTCTCTATTCTAAATTATTTTATACAAAATATTTTTATTATAATTATATATAATTAATATTTAATGAATAATACATAATTATACTAATTTAGGAACATATCTTCATTATAATCATATCAAATCAATATTTAATGCATTATTAAACTACTTATCAATTGTCAATTAAAATTACTTTTAATCATTTTATTAATAATAATAATAATAATAATAATAATAATAATAATAATAATAATAATAATAATAATAATAATATATGATAATATATGATAATGATACCGGTCGTAGTAATCATGATAAGAATATTTGATTCTAATCATAAAAGGATAAAATCTTATGATATTAATAATGCACATTAATTTTAAATATTTTTAGTCATTTTAATTATATTAATTTTAAAAATATTGATATAATTCTAATTCTTATTCATTATCCAACAATAATAATAATAATAATAATAATAATAATAATAATAATAATAATAATAATAATAATAATAACTTGAAAAACCCGTATATAATCTATTTCAATTACCCGTGTATTATTGTTAAAATTCTATATGTTCCTAAATATAAGTCTTGAAAAACATGACATAGCACGGACTATTAGTATAGAGTTGTTTAGAAAGATATAATAGAATTTATATTTCTAAATCTACTTAATATACTAAAACTGAATTTTCTCCCAACTAATGGAAGTGAGGTGTCGATTTTTCATGAATCTATTTTTTCGCCAAAATGAATGCACTATTTTCCCTTCTAAGTTTAGTTTATAAAAATATCTTTATTATAATTATACTATAATTAGCATTTAAGTAATAGTACATATTATACTATTTTAGAAAAATATCTTTATTATAGTTATATAAAATTAATATTTAATGCATTATTAAATTACTTATCAATTATCAATCGAAAATATTTTTAATTATTTTAATAATAATAATAATATGATAATTATATGATAATGGCACAGTTATTAATAACCAATTTATATTTCTCTAAATAAATTTATTTTGAAAAAAATATCTTTATTATAATTATATTACAATATTACAATTAATATTTAATGAATAATGTACAATTATACTAATTTAAGAAAATATCTTTATTATCTATCTATTATCTACTTAATATACTAAAACTGGGTTTTCCTCTAACTACTAAAGATGACGTGTCGATCTCTCATGCCTCCGTTTTCCCTCCAAAACGAATAAATTTTTTTCTATTCTAAATTATTTTATTGTAATTATATTATAATTAATACTAAATGAATAATATATAATTATACTAATTTAACAACATATCTTCATTATAATTATATCAAATCAATATTTAATGCACTATTAAACTACTTATCAATTATCAATTAAAAATACTTTTAATAATTTTAATGATAATAATAATATCAATAATAGTAATAATAATAATAAAAAATCTTTGTTACTCGATTCACGTATATCAAATAATTTTTTTAAATTATTTTATAAAAAATATCTTTAATATAATTATTTTGTATTTAATATTTATAAATAATATATAATTATATTAATTTAGAAACATATCTTCATTATAATTGTATCAAATCAAAATTTAATGCATTATTAAACTACTTATCAATTATCAATTAAAAATACTTTTATTCATTTTAATGATAATAATAATATCAATAATAGTAATACTAATAATAAAAAATCTTTGTTACCCGTGATATGATGAAATTAATATATAATTATACTAATTTAGGAACATATATTCATTATAATTGTATCAAATCAATATTTAATGCATTATTAAAAAATTACCTTAATAATAGGTAATTTACATATTTATTTTTGTTTTACTAAAGTCTATATATAGTGTTTTTCTGTGGTACATGAATCTAAATTTGAGAGTCAATTCATAATTTTATATTTAGTGTTTTTTTTTACTACTTCGTAGAATAAGAATATATTCTTCGTTTTTTTTATTGAAGTTGATCCTTTTAAGGTACAATTTATAATTTTTTATAATATTTTTCATATACTCATTCTATTATATTATTCTT
This sequence comes from Arachis hypogaea, assembly GCF_003086295.3. NCBI lineage: Eukaryota > Viridiplantae > Streptophyta > Magnoliopsida > Fabales > Fabaceae > Arachis > Arachis hypogaea. The sequence continues at coordinate 11,261,477 of NC_092055.1, forward strand.
TTGATAATTTTTTATTTGTTGTTACTCTAAGTTATTCTTATCGTCTAATGTTTCAGTTCGATTGTCTTTTGCCATAATCATTTACAATGCATCACATCCATGAAATACCTCATCGAGTTGTCTTCACTGATTCGGGTTTCAACTACATGGATGTAAGCGTTCAAAGAAGAGGCAATAGTCTCTACTTTATCGAAGGATGGTTGGATCTACTCACCTATTATGACCAACCCAATGGAATGTGGTTAAAGTTAGATTTCTTAGGAGGAGCTCGATTTTTGATTGAGGAATTGCATCCATGGAACTTTATAGGGCAAGTTCAAGTTCCATCCCCTCCATGCTTTTTACGTCTGCCCGAAAATCTTCGAAGTGGAGCATATAATGAAATTGAATTCCCTCAGTTTCAGTTCAATTTTGATAAATTCGTGACAAATTCAAATATGCAATTTCAACGATTGATAATATATTTAAATTTTCTTAGTTTAAGTCGTTCATTATTAGAATAATTTTTTTAACATATTTTGATTTTTTTTCAGAAATTACCAGCTTTCTTTTGCATGCATGCAATGCCATTGAGGGGAATAAGAGTTAGTTTGGTTTCTCGGTGTGGCAATTCTATACCTTGCTGCATTGTATGGATAGCGGATGATGAAGCTTATCTAACAAGAGGATGGTCTGATTTTGCACGAATTCTAAATATTGAAACTTACGATGTTATTTCAGTTGGTTGTCGTTACAAGAATAATTTTATACTATACGTGACTAAGGACTAGAATAGGTTCAATATTACTTAGGTAATTTGGTTTTACTATTAGTATTTGATTAAATTATAATTATAGAATTTTAAATAATTGCCTCAATTTATATATATTACGATTATTTTTTGTAGATGTACTATTTTTAAATAATTTAATAAAATAAAGTAGTGTCAGATATTATTAAGTTTATTTTTATCCTTTATTTTTTTATTTATATTTTCATATATTTGACAAAAAAATGAACCTACACATATATTAAATCGTTGACCTAAAGACAATTTATTTACCAATAAAAACATATTTTATTTATAATTGGAATAAAATTTATTTGCCAATAATCGGTGGATAAAATTAAAATTACACCCGTGTCATATAATTATAATTGATTAATTGATATAAAATGAAATTATATCCGTGCCATGAATAATAATCTAAATAATTATATCTTAACAAAATATAATTTAAAATAATTTATAAACAATTATCTTAACAAAAATAATTATTTAATAATTGATTTAAAAATCAATACAAAAAATAATTATTAATAATAGTATTATTAATTGGATAAATAATATAATTTCAATTTATTACTTGATATATAAATAATATATGGAAATCTATTGAGTAAATCAATGATTTTGTATCTTAATAATTTGACAATTATTACTCAATTAACCAGTTAATTGAATTAGTAATAACAATTTCCAATTTCAAATTTTGTATATTAAGTAGTTATTAAAAACTGGATAACAACGATTTACATGGAAAAATCATTGATAAATTCAATTAACCAGATAGAAGATAATATACTAACTGTTTTAGTATATTATTTATGGCAAGCAAAATTATTTCCTCAGATTTTCTATTAAAATTGAAATTAGTAATAGTTTAAAAAAATGTTTATTAATAAAATTACTAATAGTCATATTTTTATACACAGGATATATATTTTCTATATATTATTTAAAAAATATAATGAAACATGAATAATGAATGAGTATGTTATTTCTTCGACTAGTTAATTAATACAAAATTGAGTGCCTTTTTTTATTCGATTGAGGTCATATTCTGTTTGGTGAAAGTTTCAATCATCTTAGTTAAATTCTGTCTTTGTGCCTTAACTTATACATGTGGTAATATGTTACATATTATTTGGTATATCTAAATAGTTATTTCTTATAGCGGAGATGTAAAAAATCATATTAAGGTTTATTGCCAAATAATAGTAGATTATATCATTTTGAAAAAGTATTTTTATTATAATTATATCAAATTAATATTTAATTATGATAAAATATCTTAATTATAATTATATCATAGAATTATAATAATTACGATATTTATGTTATATATTTTAATTATTTATGTACATAAATAAAATAGAAATCAATCAAATCAAATTATCACGATAATAATATATTGTATATTATTACGGAAAATAATCCGTAGATAAAATTAAAATTACACCCGTGTCATATAATTATAATTGATTAATTGGTATAAAATTAAATTATACCCATATCATGAATAATAATCTAAATAATTATATATTAACAAAATATAATCTGAAATAATTTATAAACAATTACCTTAACAAAAATAATTACTTAATAATTGATTTAAAAATCAATGCAAAAAATAATTTTTAATAATAGTATTATTACCTGGGTAAATAATATAATTTCAAATTATTACTTGAAATATAAATAATATATGAAAATCTATTGAATAAATCAATGATTTTGCACTTTAATAATTTGACAATTATTATTGAATTAACCAGTTAATTGAATTAGTAATAACAATTTCCAATTTCAAATTTTGTATATTAAGTCATTATTAAAAATTGGATAATAACGATTTACACGGGAAAATCATTGATAAATTCAATTAACCATAAAGAAGATAATATATTAACAGTTTTAGTATATTATTTATGGCAATAGAAATTATTTCCTCAAATTAAATTTTATATAATTATAGTAAGTCTCTATAATTAAAGCAATATAAAATTGCTTCATATATAGCAATAATATTATATATATTTATATATCTCTTCTTTTATCTCTTTTTTCAAAATATTAGCATATAATTAATGTAAAAAATATATAATATTAAACTATTTTGTTATGTATATATATGAATTTATATAATAACCCATATAATTTATACGTATGGCATAATACATATGTCAAAAAAAGATTCTATAATTTTTGAAAACCACTGTTTTGTTATATGAAATTGAAATTAAAATTAATAATTTTTATTTATATAATTTTTTTCTATTAGTATCCAGTATTTCCATTAAAAATTCATATCGTTTGTAATTAGTGTATATATATATATATATATATATATATATATATATATATATATATATATATATTGTTTATTACAAAACTTTCTGCATTAGAATTCTCTATTAATTTGTTCTTCATTTTGAGTTGATTTTGATATTTTCTTAGTTCACAGTAAACCAACATATAAAACTTTGTTGGTAGATTTAAGTATTACTAGATTATTTATGGTCATATTGAGTATATATGCCTGATTTATTGAAAAAAAGTAGATTAAATAACTATTTTATAGTTAATACAATTAACACTATATTAAGAAAAGAAAAACAATGCATACAAGTTATTTTTTTATTAATTAAATTATTATAATTAAAATGAAATTTAACATAACAACTTAAAATTATAATTTCAATCTTATCACGTGCATGGCACGGGTGATTAAACTTGTATTATATAAAAATCAAATTTTTGCACTTAATAACAGAACTGATGCGACATGCTCTTAAGGTGTTTCCTTATTTATGTCATTTAATTCGTTAAAGCAAATCAATTATAATTAATTAATTATATCAATTAATTAATTTGATTAGACATTCAAATTTTACTATTTATTAAAATTAACAAGTGTATTAACCCGTGCTATGCACGCGATAAAATTAAAATTATGATTTTAAATTATTTTGTTAAGATTAATTTAAATTATAATAATTTGATTAATAAAAATATAACATGTTATGTATTATTTATTTTTTCTTAATCTAGTGTTAAATATATTAACTCTAAAATAGTTATTAATTGGTTTTAGTAATCTACCTTCTTTAGTAAATCAAACATATATACTCAATGTGACCATAAATAATTTAATAATACTTAGACCTACCAACAAATTTTTATATGTTATTTTACTGTCAAGTAAGAACATATCAAAATTAGCTCAAAATAAATAATAAATTATTAGAGAATTCTAATGCACAAAATTCTCTAATAAACAATAAATAATTTAAATCTACTAAAAAATAACTCAACACTTTTCTTTGATACCTGCAAAACATATACCTGAAATAATATTATATCAATGTTAGTATACAGTTTTACAATCATCAACTGTATTTACTATACATGACTCATTCTTAAAAGTTATTCTACACACGTGTGCAGTCGAAAGATAAATTATTGGACTTTATTTTATTTTTATAAATTATTATAATTATGCATTATTCATTAAATGCTAATTGTAATATTGTAATATAATTATTTATAAAGATATTTTTCTAAAATAAATTTAGAAGAGAGAATAGTGCTTTTATTTTGGAGGAAAAATGAATTCACGAGGAATTGATACCTCACTTTTATTAGGTGATAATGTATTAAATATTGATTTTATATAATTATAATAAAAATATTTCTCTAAATTATTATAATTATGCATTATTCGTTAAATATTAATTGTAATATAATTATAATAAATATATTTTTCTAAAATAAATTTAGAAAAAATAGTGATTTTATTTTAGAGAAAAAATGAATTCACGAGGAATTAACACCTCACTTTTATTAGTTGGAGAAAAAATCGGTTTTAGTATATTTTGTCATTATTATACATTTTTCTCTAATCATATATCCACTTTTTTCTTTTCTTTGTTTCAGCATTTTGAAACTGGGTTTAACTTCTCGTAGTTTTCACTTCTCAGTCATTCTATTAGATGTAGTTGATAACTATTAAAATTTTTCGATTAATATAGGAGAAAAATATATTATTATATGATAGAATTAATATGAGTATATTTTATTATTAAATAAACAAAGTTAATATAAAATAAAATTATACATAAAAAAAGCAAAGAAAATAAAATTAAAATAGCAAAAGTGATAAAAAGATTATTTTTATAATTTTGTTTTGTCATTTTTATGTATAGAAGATTAGAAAATAGTAAATTTTTAACGAAATTAATTTATATTTGTTGTATTCAATTTAAATAAGTAATAAATTATCTTATTTTAATTTATTCCTTAAATTTATATATCATAAAAATTAAATTAAATAATTAATATACATCATTTTAAATTGTGTGATACTTAAATATCTATTCAAATTAATTAGTTGATATAATTAATTCATCATAATTAATTATCTTTAATGAGTTAAACAAAATAAAGCAGAAGCATGCTACGTTGATTCCATCATTAAAGGTAAAAATTTGATTTTTATATAATAGAATAGATAGAATAGATAATATAATAGACGGTGAAAAAGAGAAAGATAAACATTTTAGATCCTAAGTTGTTTCATTTGGATGTTGCAATGTGGGTATCACATTATTTTACTTATTCTACCCTATGGACCCTTTTGTAATTTTATTTCAGTATAGAATTTCACTACCTTTGAGTACTAAATTAAAATTCAAAATGAAACTGAAAAAAAAAAGTAAAGAGTATAAAATTATTGATTGAAAAACACTCTAAATAATAAAAAGCCAAATTAACTTTAATATTAAATTCATTAATATGATTTTAATTTTATATAATAATTAGATAATAGATTAGTAAAAGCAAAGGGAAGAATGACTCTAATTAGTATTTGATAAAATATTCATTTAGAATAATTAAAAAATATAAAATTATGATATTATTAAAAATAATACATTTTTATGTTAAAAAAATTATATTTAAATAAAATATTTATAAAATATAAAATTTAGAGTAACATAACTTCATGAACATTAATCATTAATCAATTATGAATTAACATAAAATTATAATATAATTTATTTATGAAAAAATAATCAATAATTAATATTAATAAATATAAAAATCATCCAAACACTGATTAAAAGTATAAGTGGTTAATTATTATTCATTATTAATAATATTTTATTCATAACAAAAACTGAAAATATAATTATTCAGATTTAGATTTTAGAAAAATAAACGTATAAGTAACAAATGATATATTTTATCATATATATTATAAATTAATGAATTAAACTAACTGATATAATGAATTATAATTAATTAATTGGTATAAATTATAATAAATTATATGATATTTAAAAAAAATAAATAAAAAAATAAAAAGAAATAGAAGAATAGAAGACTACAATAAAATAAATTGAATGTGAATTTTTTTTTTACAAATTTTATATCACATCCGCTTCAATAATAATAAATAAAAATACATCAACTTAATATCTAAGAGAAAATGATAAGATAAAATCATAACACAATTCTAAAATAAAAGCTTAAATTAAACCATAATATCATTGCACAACACAAATTGAAAGTAATTTCACACTACAATATACCACACAAATAAGTAAATGACTTAATAAGCTTAATTACGGATTATTTTTTTATTTATGCATACATAATAACACCATGTTCTATAAATGCTTAATGGATAACATATCATATATTGCTCTGAATGATGAGCACGGGAGTTGAAGAGTGTGTGTTGATTTTTTTTTTTGGTGACTAGAGTGTGTGTTGATTTGTGTCCATGATAGTTGCCTTCTTATGACGACGCCTCATAGGAAGAAAAAGAATTGTTGTAAAAGCTACTCAATGAAAGAGTAATTGGTAAACGAATGATATTTTCTTCTAGCATATATGATCTTTTATAGTGGTAAAATAAAAATGGAAGGAATAAAATTTTGTATTTTTATATTAGAAATAGAATTTGATATTTATCCTAATAAAATTAAATAACTAATTAGTTATATTTAAATAAATAAAATAAATTAAATAAAAATATTTGTAAGAATTAACCAAATCAATTAGTCAATACAAATAATTAGTATAATTAATTTTATTTGATTTATTGAATTCAAAAAATAAATTAGAAAATAATTAATTGAATTAATTAGTTGATATAATTAATTTATTATAATTGATTGAATTTAATGAATTAAAGAAAATAAATAGAAAAATATAGGAGACAATGATTTTTTTAACTAAATTAATATGTATTTATTGTATTTAATCAGTATTAGTAACAAATCATCTATGTTATTATGTATCTTATAAATTAATGAATTAAAATAATTGATATAATAAATTATAATTATTTGATTGATATAAATTATAATAAATTGTGTGATATTTAAATCCCTAATCAAATCAATTAGTTGATATAATTAATTTACTGTAATAAATTGTATTCAATGAGTTATAAAAAATAAATTAAGAAACACGCTAAAAAGTATGCCACGCCCATCACAAAGTGCAGAAATTCAATTTTTATATAATTAAAATATACATTCTTATATATGTTATAAAAGTATGATTTAATTCCATTCACTTGCTTATTTTTTTTAACTTGCCACCTATATTCAGTGATGACAAGTCATCTTAGCCTAGTTTCACTAGCCTTTTTCTTTTGTTTTCAATTGAATTATGCACTTTCTTGAGCCACAAGCAAGCCAATTGGGTAGATTTTCATGTTTCCTTTGATTTAATCAACCATAGATGAATTAATGCAATTTCATGAGGATTTATGCTATAATTGCCACATATTATAAAAGAATGACAATCTCATGATTTTGAGCATAGCTTTGATGTGTTTGGTTGATTAATGATAGGTGAAGAACGCTTGGAGAAAGGTTAAAGCAAGAAGGAATGGCTAGGAGCAAGAGAGAACAAAAAGTTTGAGCAAAAGTTTGGATAAGTGAAAACACACCAGGGAACAAAAAGCTTGAGCAAAAGTTTGCCTCAAGCTTTAGCTCAAACTTTTGGGAGAAAAGCTTGAGCCAACGTTTGCCTCAAACTTTTTGGCAAACGTTGGCATCACAAATCAATACCCTGGAGGACAAAAGTTTGCGCCAACGTTTGCCTCAAACTTTTTGGCAAACGTTGGCGCCATGAGTGTGCATAAGGGGGCCAACGTTTGAGCAAAAGTTTGACCCCAAACTTTAGCTCAAACGTTGGTAGCAGCAAGAATGGGGCAGCTGGTGTAAAAAGTTTGAGTAAAAGTTTGCCTCAAACTTTTACTCAAACTTTTACTCAAGCTTTTATAATTCCCAACCCGGTTCACTTCGGTTCTCTCTCCAACTCCAAGAGCAATGAACCAAGGCCTCTATCAACCCAATTCCATCAAGAGCAAAGGCCCAATTCAAAGCTTGAAGATCATTTGAAGAAAGTGTATAAATAGCTTAGGATTTAAGTTTTTAGGGGAGCTTTCCTTTAGTTTTCGTAGGGAGTTTTCGGAGAGCTTTTGGTGTTGAGTGATTTTGAGTTTCTAAGTCTCGGGGAAGGAGAATTGAATTCCCTTCCTCTTAGTTTTTTTGCTTTCAATTTCAATTACATTTGCTTTGATCTTGGGTTGGAGAATTGAAGGAATTCTGTTTCAATATCATCCTGAGATCTCTCTGTTTACTTACTGCACAATTGAATTTCAGTTTCTGTTAATTGCTTCTTCTTCTACTTTCTCTGCAATTTACATTTCTTCATTTCCTTTGCAATTGTTCTTGCTGGATCTAGGAAGGCATTGAGGTCTAGACTTGGTTATCTAGTCTCTTGAGTCCTGAGATCTGGATTTCCCATTTTCGATTCTCTGTTTAATGCTTTTCAAGCCCATTTACAATTTCGTTTTAGATCCGATTCAATTCAAGTTATCTTCTACTCTTCTGTTTGTTGAATTTTACTTTTCCTTGTTTAATTTCTGCAAATCCAATTCCCAATCCCCTTTACAATTCAAGCCATTTACATTTCTTGCACTTTAAGATTCTGCAGTTTACATTTCTTGCGTTCTAAGTTTCTGCCATTTAATTTCTTGTTCTTCAAGATTCAGCACTCTAATTCCTGTTCTCTTTAATTTCATGCAAATTTCCCATTCCCTTTACTTTCTGTGCAATTTAAATTTTGTTAATCACAAATCTCTCAACCAAATCATGATTCGCTTGACTAAATCAACCACTAAGCAAAAATTGCTCAATCCTTCAATCCCTGTGGGATTGACCTCACTCCCGTGAGTTATTATTACTTGATGCGACCCGGTGCACTTGCCGGTTAGATTTGTGTGTTTTGGAGAAATTCATTTTTCCACAAAAATACTCATCATTCAGCATGAAATTTTAATTTTTCTAAAATAAATTTAGAAGAGAGAATAGTATTTTCATTTTGGAGAGAAAATAAATTTATGAAGAATTGACACCCCCCTTTCATTAGTTGATAATGCATTAAATATTAATTTTATATAATTATAATAAATATATTTTTCTAAATTAGTATAATCATCCATTATTCATTAAATGTTAATTGTAATATAAATATAATAAAGATATTTTTCTAAAATAAATTTAGAAGAGAGAATCATTTTAGAAGAAAAATGAATTTATAAAAAATTGACACCTCACTTCAATTAGTTAGGAAAAAATACAATTTTAGTATATTAAGTAGAAGTATATTATTATTATTACAATGATTAAAAATATTTTCGATTGATAATTGATAAGTAGTTTAATAATGTATTAAATATAGATTTTATATAATTATAATAAAGATATTTTCCTAAATTAGTATAATTATACATTATTCATTAAATGCATTCATTTTGGAGGAAAAATAAATTCATGAGGAATTCACACCTCACTCTCATTAGTTGAGAAAAAACTTAATTTTAATATATTAAGTAAATTATATAAATAGAAATACTTGCTAAGTATATATAAAAGAGGAGATATATAATTATATATAATATAATTGCTATATATGTAACAGATATAAATTGTTATAATTATAGAGACTTACTATAATTATATTAAATTTAATTATGAATATAAATAAATAAAAGTGATAATAATTAATATTATTTCTTTTACATTTAATATTTACCGTAAATATAAAAAATATTGAGAAAAAAATAAAGTAAATACTGACTTTATTTTATTTTATTTTACGTCATGGATTTTTTTACTAAAATTAATGGAGGAAAAAAAATCTTTATGATTATATATCAATCTCAATCACAATAAATAAGATGAATCAGTTGAGCAACTAACAAATTTAATGGGTAAATGTTATTTTTCATTTATGGAAAAAATGAGGTAACATGCATACGTATATTAATGTATATTAATATAGGAAGAATATATACTCATAGCTTTAAAATCTTCAAGAATATTTGATTGTATTATCCTTCAAGCAAAAAAATCCATCCTTTATTTTCATTAAATATTTATATTAATTCAATTAAATGAGTGTTTTAATAAAAAGACAGATTATTATTATTATTATTATTATTATTATTATTATTATTATTGAATAATAACGATAATTATCGTTATTAATATTAAATTGGTTATTAATATATATATTGAATTATCATTAATATTAAATTAGTTATATATATATATATATATATATATATATATATATATATATATATATATATATATTTTGTTGCTTCTACAATCGTGCAATAATATTTCCTTTTATTTGTTAACTAATTAAATTTGGTTATTTATATTAAATATATTTAATGATTACTAAAAATTAATCATATAATTATCATTATTAATAATCAATTATTAATAACCAATTTATATTTTTCTAAAATATAATTTTCTATCTTATTATTATTATTATTATTATTATTATTATTATTATTATTATTATTATTATTATATAGGTCACCATTAAGATAATAACTTGTCACTAATAAAATTTTAGGATAATAAATAAAAAATAGAATTATATCAATATAATTTAAATTAATATAATTAAAATAGTTAAAAAATTTTTGATTGATAATTAGGTTAATAATGTATTAATTATTAATTTTATATAATTATAATAGAGATATTTTTTTAAATTAGTATAATTATGAATTATTCATTAAATGCTAAGTATAATATTGTTATATAATTATAATTAAGATAATTTTTTGAAATAAATTTAAAAGAGATTAGTATAATTATAATAAAGAGATTATCTTAAATTAGTATAATTATGTATCATTCATGAAATACTAATTATAATATAATTATATCAATTAAAGATAATTTTTAAAAATAAATTTAAAAGAGAGAAATAATGCAATCATTTTGGAGGAAAAATGGATTTACGAAAAAATGACACCTCACCATCATAAGTTAGGGGAAAACCCAATTTAGTATATTAAGTAGATTTGTATAAATTATAATAAATTATATAACATTTAAAAAGAAAATAAAATGAATAAGAAGAAAATAAAAATAAATATAATAGATAGAAGACTACAATAAAATAAATTGAATGTGAGAGTTTTTTTTGGTACATTTCATATCACATCCGTTTCAATAATAATAAAAAATAAAAATACGTCAACTTGATATCTAAGAAAAAATGATGAGATAAAATCATAATACAGTTATAAAGTAAAAGCTTAAATTAGAACACAATATCATTACACAACATATATTAAAAGTAATTTCACACTACAATATACCACAAACAGGTAAATGACTTAAATTTAAATACAAAATATTTTTTATTTATGCATACATGATAACACCATGGTCTATAAATACTTCATAGATAACATATCTTATATAGCTCCGAATGATGAGCACAAAAGTTGGAGAATGTGGTAGTTTGTGTCCACGATAGTTGTCTTCTTGCAACGACGCCTCATAGGAAGAAAAAGAATTGTTGTAAAAGCTATTAAATGAAAGAGTAATTGGTAAACGAATGATATTTTCTTCTAGCATACATGGTCTTTTATAGTGATAAAATAAAAATGGAAGGAATTAAATTTTATATTTTTATATTAGGAATTGAATTTGATATTTATCCTAATAAAATTATTATTATTATCAATATAAATGGGTCACTAATAAAATTATTGGATAATGAATAAGAATTAGAAGGATATTAATATAATTTAAATGTTTAAAAATATTTTCGATTGATAATTAGTTTAATAATGTATTAAATATTGATTTTATATAATTATAATAAAGATATTTTTCTAAATTAGTATAATTATGTATTATTCATTAAAATAATTAAAAATATTTTTGATTAATAATTGATAAGTAATTTAATAATGCATTAAATATTAATTTTATATAATTATAATAAAAATATTTTCCTAAATTAGTATAATTATGTATTATTCATTAAATGCATTCATTTTTGAGAAAAAATGGGTTCACGAGAAAGTGACACCTCACTTTCATTGGTTGGGGAAAACCCAATTTTAGTATATTAAGTAGATAGATTATATCAATTAATTAATTTAGTTAATTATATTAATTATTTGGTTTGATTGGAGTAAATATTGAATTATTTAATAAATAATAAATATGATAACGAAATATATGAATTAATTTAATTAGTTTATTTTTCTCAATATCCTCTATTTATACAAGATCAAATATTTTTTATTCATTCGCTTTCTTTTCTCTCTCCCTCCCTGATCTCGATCTCTCTCTCGTGTTTAGGTACAATTTTTGTTTTTTTTATCTTTATTTATACATTTCATTTTTTTATATTTTTTAAAATTTTTGTTTATTTTAATTGCTTATTATTAGGCGCACACTTTTTTTTATTTTAGCTTCTGATTAACAAAAAAAATGTGTGATTTTTATATTATTTTTAAATAATCTTACTATAATTTTATTTTGTAATATTCTATTTTGTCATGTGTACTTCAATTCATATATATATATATATATATGTATATTGTCTTTTTTTTTGTGATTCACAATTAATATATACATTGTTCGTGTATGTGATTTATATGTTAATGTTTTTATTGATTCTCTTTATTTTATTTTATTTTTTTGTGTGTCTCTTTGTTGCTATTTATTTTAGTTATATATATTTATTGAGTTTTTTGTATTGATGCTCTTTTTATTTAAAATATCATGACAATTTAGAGTATATGTTGTGACCCATGTGATATTCGTTAATTTGGTGTATCTTTTTAGTTGGTTTATGTTATAATGTGTTTAAGGAGTTGACTTAAAATTATAATATGATATATAAATTTATAATATGATTTATAATATGCTAAAATATTAGGACATTATCATATAAATAGTTTTTTATTTGTCCGTTAGATTTAACTATATAGGATCTTGAAAATTATGCAATTATGTAATTAGTTATTTTTTCATATAATTATTGTATTGGTCATTTACATTAGTGAGACTATTTTTAATATTAATATTTATAAATATGCTATTATTTGTATAATTAATTGAATCATCTTATTCGTTTAAATTTCATTCTATTGAATTAATTATTCAAAGTGTCATCATTATTTCTATTTTTAAGGAATTTTTTTAATATTATTTAACAATTCTAATAATAACAATTAAAAAAAGTAAGATGGTACAAAATTGCAATGACGATAAGATTGAATAAAATAAGTTATAGGGTATTACTAACAATATGTTGATAATATACACTTGGGTATTCCTAATAACTATGTTAGTAATTACTTAAAATAAATAACAAAATAAGTTATAGAGTATTATTTTATTTAAATTATTAATAATTAAAAGAATAAAAGATCAGTAATTATTTTTAAAATAGACATTAAATTTAATTTTATGGTACTAATTTATTTGAGTTGTTAATAAAATTTATAATTTTTAGATTTATATTTACTCAATTTATATATTTTATTTTATTTTACTTTAACAAAAAATTGAGACGTGTATTTTTAATTATTTATTTAGAAAGTATAGCAAAATGAATTATATCAATTATAATTAATTATAGATAATTGACATCAATAAATTGATTGTATTAATTTATAAGATGAATAACGTCTAATAAATATTGTGAAATTAATTATAATAAATTAATAATTAATAAATAAAAAACTAAAAAGGACTTTTTTATTGCTTTTTAATGGATATACATTTTTATAATTTTACTTTCTCTTTATCTCTTTCTTTCATATTTATTTCTTTTAATTTATTGAACTAAATCAATTATATTAATTATTTGTATTAACTAATTAAGTACTTTTTAATGGGTTATTATAAGTGTGCCTTTAAACCATAAGTTAAAAATATTATAAAAAATCTTTTATAAAAGTTGTTACAAAATAAATATTTTTAAAACATGTCCTTAAAACACAAATTAACTAAATATTTTTCAATTTAATGTGTTTGATTCATTCAATTGTATTAATTATAACTAATCAATTATGTAATTTTATTTGATTAGGATAAATATTTTATCATTTAATATTTTATTTAATTCATTAAATTACATTAATCATAACTTCAAATATTTAATTTAATTAGAGTAAATATCAAATTATTTTAAATTTTGTTTGATTATTAAACCAAATTAATTATAACTAATTTATTATTTAATATGATCGAGATAAATATTAAATTATTTAATAAATAATATATAAAGCAATGAAATAAATGAACTCAATTAATTCAAATTATTATCTTATTATTTTATATATCCCTTTTCTTCCTCTCTATTTTGTATTTCAGGTAAAATATTTATAATTTTTTATCTTAATTTTGCTAATATTTTTCTATGATGTTTTATATTAAATTTTTTTATTTATTTTGATTAATAATTCTTAAGGGTATTATTATTTTATTTAAAGATAATTTAAATTTTTTGTAATATTTTTATAAAAGTTGAATAATAGGTTCTTTTTTAAAATAATTTTTTTGAAATTTTTTTAATAAGATCGTATTTTGATTTTTCTCTTTCATCCTTTGTATTAATTAATTATATTAATCTTCTATTGCAATACATTTTTTATCTACTCTACACATTATCTTTTCTATCTTTTTTTATTTTTTTAATTGCTCTTTTTACTTTATTTTTAATTGTTTATTTTACTTTTACTTCTCATATATAGATTTATTATAATTCATCACAGGTTCTTTTTGAATTTAAGTGATTTTTTAGGTTATATTTTACCATTGATGCTTTTATTTTGTTTAGTGTATTTTTTTAGTCCGTGTTTAATATAATAATCTGTAAATATCTATTCTATTATGTAAAAATTAAATTTCTGCACTTAATGATAAAACTGTCGTAACATGTTTCTGATGGTATTTTTCGATTTATTTTTTTTAACTTATTAAATTTATTTTATTATAATAAATTAATTATATCAACTAATTGATTTGGTTAATTTTTTAAATATCATACATTTTATTATAATTTCTATCAATCAATTAATTGTAATTCAAATTGAATGATTATTTTGTTACGAAATTATTATTTTCTAATCTATTTATGGGCAATACATATATTAATTATAATCGTAAAATAAGCTATTTTACATTAAATGACTTATATAATGGTCCTTTCATTTATTATCATAAATGCTGAATTAAATAAGTCATTATTACTTTTGATTTAGAATTAAATGAGAATAAAATTAGAGATACTATTTTATTTTTATTTGGTCTTTCGGGTTTAATGGGTGTGACACTCAAATATAAATAGTGATTTCCAGATTTTGGTCTCCAACACATCAAAGCCATCTCCGTAACACTTTTTCCATAAAAGAAATTTTGATTCAACTCTATCAAGGATACAGAATATTTTCAAAGAACAAAGGAATGATATGAATTTGCACGAATTCTAAATGTTCGAACTTACGACGTTGTTTCAGTTCATTATCGTTACGAGAATGACTATAATCTATACGTGTCTATGGATTAGAATAGATTAAATATTATTTAAGTAATTTATTTTTAATATTGGTATTTGATTAAATTAGTTTTAGAGAAATTTAAATGACTTAATTTATATATTACTATTTTTTTAATATATTATTTTTATATTTTTTAATATAAAATTTCTCTTTTTTTTTTTCTGATTTTTAAGTTTATTTTTTTTCTCATTTTATAAGGTAAGTTGATAAGATAAGTTGATTATTTTTCATTATTCTTTCAAGTGATGCTAAGTCTAATTTATAAATATTTTTGGTTTATATTTTAAGTTTATTTGATAAGTAAACCCTTGCACGCGAACAAAGACAGTGTGATTTTATAGATTTATAAGTGCTAATAGTCTTTATATTTAATTTGTTTTATAGTGTGATAATAACTAATATATTTATTGGTGGATTTAACTATTACTATATTATTTATGATCACATTCAGTATATATGTCTGATTTATTGAAAAAAGTAGATTATTAAAACCGATTAATAACTATTTCAGAGTTAATCCAATTAACACTAAATTTAAAAAAAAAAAATACATAACATGTTACTTTTTTATTAATCAAATGATTATAATTCAAATTAATTTTAAAAAATAATTTAAAATTATAATTTCAATCTTATCACATGTATGACACGGGTAATTATACTTATTCCTTATCTAAAATTTGAAACGATTTAACTTGTATACTTTTGATTAGGTGTTAAGTCTATTGCACAAATAGAAATAATTAATTTTTATGCTTGTTATTTAAAAATAATATTTTTTTCTCTCTATGTATATAAAAATATAATTAGATATTAGCATAAAAAAATTATATTGATAGTTATAAAATTAACTCAAAATTAATTTTTTTAAACAATAGAATCTTGATTTTAACTTTTAATCATAACATTAGTATTCTCTCTAAATTAAATTTAATAAATATTTGAAAGAAGAAAAATGAAAATATAGATTAGAAAGATAAACAGTAAAAATTTAAAACTAAATAGAAAAAACTAAAAAAAATATGTATATAATAATAATAATATTTTTATTTGAATTATATTATTTTGTTAATTTTATTTTTTTGTAGAACAAAAAGATAGAAAAAATAGAGAAGGAGAGAAAAGAGAGAGAAAGATAAAGATGAAGACTGAGAGAGGAAGATTATTAATTTTGAAAGAAAAAATTTATTTTAATTATAATAAAAAATATTTGATGGTATATTTTGATTTGTCAAATTACTAATATAAAATATAAATTACAAAATATATATATAGTGGGAAGAGTAGATAGAAATAAAAAAAGGGAGAGAGATAGATGAGAAAATTTAAGAAGGGAGTTTATTAATATTGGAAGGAAATATTTTTTCTCAATTTGAATAAGAGAATGTCATGTAATATATTTGGTTATTAAATTAGATAATAATATATTAATATATCAAAATTATATATAGAGTGAGAATGATAGAGAGAAATAGAAAAAAGAGAGAGAGGTAGATGAGAGAATTTAGGAAGGAAATTTAGTAATTTTAGAAGAAAATACTTTTTCTCAAATTTAATAAGAGTGTCATGTGTCACATTTATAATATAATATAATATAATATAATATATAATATAGCTATATTTTAATTTTAATTTTAATATTTTAATTTTAATATAATTAAAGAATGTCATGTTGCACATTTTGATTGTTAAAGTTATAATTATTCATTGATAATAATAATGATATATAAAAGAGATAGAGTGGTTGAAGGAATGAGAGGGATAGATAAAGAGAGAGGGAGAAGGGGATAACTCTTTAATTTTGGAAAAAAAGATTTGATTTCAATTGTAATGAGGGAATGATATGTGGCACATTTTAGTTATAAAATTAGTAGAGATGAGGGAAGATCTCTTTAATTTTGGAGGAAAATATTTTATTTTAATTGTAATGAGAGAGTCACATATGACACATTTTGGTTGTAAAATTAGTAAGAAAAAGGATAGAACTCTTTAATTTTGGAGTGAAAAATTTGATTTCAATTGTAATAAGAAAGTGACATGTGACACATTTTAGTTGTAAAATTAGATATATATATATATATATAATAAATGTATTGTATGTTTTTTTTTTTTTTCTTAGGATTTAGATGATTCATTATCTTATGTTTTGGTGTTTTTTTTTTTAGTTTTGACGTTTTTTTAAAAGAAAAATTAGAATTTGCACAATAAATAATAAAAGATGAATTAGAATAAAAAGAGGTCAATAATTATTAATTTTATATTTTTAAAAATAAAATTTAAATAATTAATAATTAGTGATAATTAATTAGTATAAAATATAGTTTAAATATACATATTGGCTTGTTGTTGATTATACCTTTCTTGATTCCCAAGTAGAATTCATGTAAAAAAATTACTATTTTTATCTTATTAATAACATGGTTTGGTTCAGGTTGAACCGTTGAGGCGGTGTCCCTCAACGACCTCCGTAAAAAGTAAAAACGACTAACTCACCGTCCATAGGGGCGCCTGCATTTCAGACCCCTTACACCTTTTCAGCGTGTCAAATAATACTGGAACGCTGAGAGTGATAGTGGCGCAACGCTTTTAGCATCACTCATCACTCATCAGCTTCAGGTGTTGCTTTGCTTACCTTACCTCTCAATCTCTCATTCATCCATGCAATGCAATCTTATTCATATTATAATAATGTGATGATGATGATGATGATAATATAATAATAATTCTTAAATGCAAAACAAAATTAATAGCAACTCTAATTCATCACTGTTGTTTTGCGTTTCAACTTTCTATTTTCGCTTTCTCTGTCATTTCCTTGTATTTGGAAACGATGATTCGCTCTTGCGATTCTAACGGAAATTAAAATGGTGTCAATGCAAGATGTTTGATGTTATGTACCACAATGTCCCCTCTCCTCTCACGAGAACCAGCAAAATTAAGGAAAACGAGGAAATCGATTGGTGAATGCTTCCTGTAATGGAACTGAATGATATTTTTGGAATCAACTTGCAGCTGAATGTGCAGTATTTGTGTTACTGAAAACGATTTATTGAGTCTTGATGACTCTGATCTTGTTTTCAATTATATTGATTATAAGAAATCAGTTTTGTTGTTGTGACTAAGTTTTCTGCTGTTTTTTTTTCTCTGCATTGTTTGTTGGACTAGAAGAGATAAAGTGTTTCAAAATTACCTAATTATATTGTTGAACAAGATCGTTTGAATTAGCCCGTGCCTCTCAATATGTATGAAATCAAATCACGTCTTATGAACTGCTCTAATGCTATATGTATGTCAAGTTTCAAATGCATTTATTGCAATGATTTCCAATGCATTTATTGTAATGGTTTCCAATGTTAATAATTTTGTAAGCTTCAATGCAATTGGAACCTTGAAATATTTATTTTTCCTTTCAAAGTTCAAGACCTTATCTTAGCCAAACCCACAAATTATTATTTGAAAATAATTGTAATCACATCACATTGCAGGTAAAACTGAATCATGGCTGATGGTAGTGCTGATCCTTTTCCAGAGTTGGGAAGTGTGTATAGAGTGAAATCTAATCGACAGAACAAGAAAGGAGCTAACAATATCCAACTCAATTCTAAACAAAATGCTGACTCTAGGCAGCCACAGAACCAACCCGGTGGAAGTGCTCCAGGACCTTGGTTTCCTCAGAATTTTGGTTCAAATGCATGGGGAAATCCAAATGCACCTCACAAATTGGTGAACCAGGGTAATGACAAATCAGCAGGTTTTAACAGCAGCAAAGTGGTGGACAAGAGCAATTCCCAAAAGAACATGGCATGTGGAAATGGAGTTTATTGTGAAATAAGTGATGAAGAAACCGTTGAAAGTGAGTCTGAAATTGTGTTTGATAGTGATGATGATCTTTCTTTAGATGGCACCGATGAAGATACTCTCGAGATAAGCCATGAAGGGTGCAAGAAAAGCAAGTGGTTCAGAAAATTCTTTGACAAATTAGATAGAATGACCACTGAACAAATCAATTCACAAGAGATGTCATTGCATTGCCCTGCATGCCAAGGGGGTGTTGGGGCTATTGATTGGTACCAAGGGCTACAGCCCCTTCTGATTCATTCAAGGACAATACAATCAAGGAGGGCAAGGCTGCACCGAGTGTTTGCCGACACTTTGGAGGAGGAGTGCAACAGGAAAAGAATTCCATTGAGGGCAGCTAACGAAGCTTATGGTAAATGGGAGGGCCTTGATAAGAAAGTAAAGGATCATGAAATAGTTTGGCCTCCAATGGTTGTCATCATGAATACAAGACATGAGCAAGATGAAAACAATAAGGTATATAACTTCATTGCCTTGTTTTCTAATAGGAGATGGATATAGTCTTACTCTTTTGCTGTTATTTATATTTACATCACACTGCTAAAGTATTTGATTCAAAATATTGTTGCATTGAATACTCCAAATTAACAGTTATTTAGTCCCTTCTTTGTCGAATTTAAATTATTATTTTGTGGTTTGACTTATGTGAATTGAATTGTAGTGGTATGGAATGGGGAATCAAGAGCTCCTTGATTGCTTCAGTAACTATGCTGCACAAAAGGCTAGGCACTCATATGGTCCACAAGGACACCGGGGGATGAGTATGTTGGTTTTTGATGCATCACCAGCAGGTTATTTAGAAGCTGTGCGCCTCCACAAGCATTTCAAAGAGCAGGGAAGAGACAAGGAGGCATGGAACCGATGTCAGAATCCAATTGTTCCAGGTGGGAAGCGCCAACTTTATGGCTACTTGGCTTCTAGAGAAGATATGGATATTTTCAACTGGCACTGTGCAGGTCTTTTTTACTTTCTTCTCAACATCATTCTTCATTTCATCTCACCGGTTTCTAATCTTAACTCTTATTATCAGGGTGTTTGGATAACTAAGATGAGACAAAATTGAATTGAACTGAATCTTATACTATTATTTAATTTCAAGTCAAGAAATTGAATTCTAATTGTTGATTTACTTTTGAACTGTATGAAACAATGTAAATTCCTTGAAGAACTGAATTATATGCTGTTAGTTAATTTCAAATCAAATAATTAAGTTTTAATTTTTGAATGACTTCATTTCCTAAGAAAGGTTCTGAAATGAATTTATGATGAACTTGAAATCTCAATTTATTATATTCATACTCTGTGTTTTGCTATTTGTATCTTTTAACTATTGTGGATATCTACATAACTATTTCAGGAAAGTCAAAATTGAAGTTTGAAATGAGATCATACCAAGGCACAGTAGAGAGCAAGATAAAGCATATAAATGATGATAGTCGATTGCTTGGATATTTTAAGGATAAGATAGCTAAAGAACAATTGAAATCAAAAGTTCTTGAAGAGTCTTTATCTAGAATGACTGGAAAATTACGCATCACAATGGAAGAAAACCGTGTTATGAGGGAGCGTGTTAAAGAACATCATCAAGAGAGCACAGAGGAGGTACCATGTTATGAGACTGAAATTGGACTACTATTATTCTTAGTGTTCATTTGTTTGTCTAAGAAGATAACTTGATTCTTTTCACGAAGCAGCGGTACCAACGGAATCCAATTTGAAATGCCTCTGAGTTGCTTGATTGTGATATTGTTTGTCAAAGGAAATGTTAAAAAATTGACACTTTTCTTGGTGACGAATCAAAATTTTCTTCAAGAGCTGATTTTTTTTTCCTACCCCCGTATAATATTGTTTTTCTAGATGGATGCACAAGAGATATTTTTCAAACAGCAACTCCAAATCATAGAGCAAGCTATAGTTTCAAAAGAAGATGACTATGAAGTTTTGCAGCAAGCAAGGCTAGAAAAAGGGGTAGAGGAAAACATACATAGGTAATCATCTTGCTTTCCTCTTATTATATTATAAATTATTCTAAGCTTCTCTCAAAATCTTTGTTTTAATTTATCACTCTTTTAGTCTTTGATGACACATTTTCTGTAGGTAATGCTAGGTAGTCAATTTTTTTTTAGCCAACATCAGCTAATGTTTTACAAATTAGTTTATATATATATATAAACCCTAAATCATAAACCCTTACTTGTAGCCTCTAAATTATAAATCTTAAAAACAAAATTGACTAATATTAACTAACTAAAAATTGCTTACCTATACTTTTTCTTTCTGTATATAAGGGTATGTCTGGCTATAAGTGAAATTGAGTTGAAAATATTTAACGAATAACTATGATATATAAAATTTTAGAACTTGTATATAAAATTTTACAGCTTAATATACCTTGATGTATGATCTTTTTTGCCATTTCTCAAATCAAATATATTTGTCTGTGTCAACAGTGTTGAGAAAGTCATTGGTTTCCTAAGTGTTGAAGAGAGCAGGATGAAGCAATTTGGGGAGGTAAGAATTAATATTGCAAAAATTTATCACCAGAAGATGATGGCTCTGAGGAAGAAGCAGTTCGAGGAGCAGCTTGAACTTGTGAAGGATTTGGAAAATGAACTGACTCAACTTTTGGACAATGCTTCAGCCATTTCTCAAGAAGAAAACTCTCAGAAATGAATGGCGGGTGGATCACACTGGCAAGAGAAAGCGAAACACATGCTGAGGAAAGCATAATTTAATTTTGTAGTGAACTAGTGATACAAATTTTTTGGATCATCTTTTAAAGTTTAAAAATGGTAGAGTTTATGTTATCTGGTATGTATCACAAGATTGAGAGTTTTCATCCCAATTTTCTGATTATAAAATTCTGATTATTGAGTTTAAGATGAATCACCACATCCATTAAGAATTAAGATTTATTCCAAGATCTTAAATCCTTAATATATGATTGAAACTATAATTTTATTTATTACTTTTTTTTTTACAACTTATTAGAAATTAAGTAACATGAGTTAGACCCACTTCATTTTTAATATAGTTTAGAGCAAAGTTAGAACTTATTATTGAATTATTCTCACACCAACACAGGTCTAAATCATTGTCAAGTTTCACCCTTCTAGTCCTTGTCCAATGAAGTGTGTATAAAATCCCACAAGTTTCACATTTTAAAAATAACAGTCTAATACATCTTTAACTTTAAGCTAGTTTTTAGAGTAAATTAGACTCAGTTAATTTCTAATATAAGTGAAATCCTAATTTAAATATCATATTTCCTATTATTAAAAATTTTCTTCCTATAATTATTATATCCAAAGACAACAATTTTTAATTGAAGTTGAAAACGGACAGAAATAGTAGAACTTTTGTAGCAGAGGAGGAGAATGGAGAGAACGAAACCGAAAGCAGTGTTCATGGCTTTCGGAACCAAAGGCGACGTGTACCCTCTTTCTGTGAGTAGTGATTTTTCTTCTTCCTTGTTTC
Source organism: Arachis hypogaea (assembly GCF_003086295.3). NCBI lineage: Eukaryota > Viridiplantae > Streptophyta > Magnoliopsida > Fabales > Fabaceae > Arachis > Arachis hypogaea. Next base: position 11,284,495 of record NC_092055.1, read on the forward strand.
ATTTCCAAAATCGAAGTGAAGAAGAAAATAAATGAGCTCAGTCACTGTTTCTATTTTGAAATTTCTTGAACTGAACAACAATACAAAAGTTATGCCTTTTTTGTTTCATACATAAAGGTTAAGACTTTACTTCAACCGTTTCGACGGTTGTTTTGTTTCTCAAACTTTGCATTGCACTGTTGTTAATTGCAGGCCATTGCTGCAGCTTTTGCTTGTGACCAGAAGCAGTATGAAGTCATTCTAATAACTCATTCCGCACACCAGGTGTTTGCATTATTAACTGATAAGCATAACACTTGTTTACTACTGTAATTGCGAATTGTAAGCAGCTAGTGAAATAGTCTATACGATACAGAGGCCAGAGTAACATTTATTTATGTTGGTTAATGATTAATTGTTAAAAAAAAAGTGTAAATTATTGACAGGTTACTATCATATACCATACATAGATTTAGAGTTTAGAGTTCTTAGTCATTTTTCTCCTCGTAATTGGAAGCTGAAACGAGTTGATCAACTGTCCTTCCAATAAATAAATATAAAATATCTATAAAATTAATAAGAGATTTTATTGCCAAATCAAGTCACTATTTTTGGTATTTGCATTTTATTTGATATTCATGCTGTTAATATCTGACACTTGAACAAAACGTTAACACTGTTGTGAGTTGAGGTCTTGGCTGGAAAGAGAGTGAAGGGAAGGGTTTAAATTTCAATCCATTCCCTTCCCTACCTTACCCTCCGAATCCCAACTCACAAATCACTCTTACAGAGCTTAAGTTCTCACTTGGCTGAAAAGCATGTCGAATATTGCCCAGTTTCATCTCCTCCGGTTCTTTCTGCTGAGCAGATTAATGATTTGGAAGGTTTGAACTATCAACTTGATAACCCTTTATGATGTGGGGAATGCTATATATATATAGGGTTAAGGGAGGGGATGACTACAGTTTCTAACATGTTCTTATTTTATTAGGGAAGGAAGATTTATCCTTTTCCTTGCAAAAAAAGAAAATTACACAAGATCATCGACAAGAATGCTATTCTTTAATTGAGAGGATATTTGGAGATGGCGCTGCCTTGGATGGTGACGTTATTGTGATAAATTTTTTTGCTTTGGTATTCAAATTTGAATAGTGTTGTCAAGATTGCCATTTGAAATCTAGAAGCTGCTATTTTAAAAGTTTCCATTGCTTATATAGACATAAACAAATTTAACCAAGTGGTTAAGTGTATAGTTACGAAGAGCTTTACCTAATGGTTCAGGAAGGATGGAGCCTTGCAGAAAGTTTTTGTGTCCGTTGTGTTGTAGCTGCACCTTATGTGGTTCCATATAGGTACTAAAGAAGTTCATCCTCTTGTGTATTGTTAAACTTCCTGAAATTGTAATGCAATGCCTGTTTTCAAGTTCCTTGCTTTTGGTTGGTATACATGCTTGCCTCTAATGCCCTCATCCCCAGTGGCCCTGCCTGACAGCAAAAGAAAAAACAGAAATGCACTATGTTTGTCCTCTAAAAATTACTATCTCAAGATATATGAATATAGAAGGTCATGTCCAGTTGATGACTATGGTCATTGATATATCCTGTGTAGTGCACCTGCAACATTTGAAAGCCAATTCCAACGAGAACTTCCTCTTTTGTATAGATATCTCACTGAATCTCCTTCTGGCAAGGTATTGCTCGTCAAACTTCTATATTCTAATGTTTTAAGTTTGGAAAGATGCTAACAGCTGATTCTGATTTTTCCTGCTTACAATTGTGTTCTTCCCTTTATTAAGGAGAGCATGCTGTAGTCTACGATTGGGAAATACAGCTTGTATATTAATTTGTTGTTTTCTTTTTTCATTTTGAATAATCTTTTTCCCCCATAGGTTTGCTGGCAGGATGTTATTCACTGGATGTGGCCTCTTTTCACAGAAAATTGGGGATTGTGGAGAAATGACAACCTGCATCTGAGTTCATGTCCTTTTACAGTAAGTGTTTCCTATACTTATCTTTCCACTGCATTCGTTAAAACCATGTCTGTGCCACCTGAGTTAGGTTGCTTTAGACATGTAAACTTGCAGATTAGTATGAGGAACCCTTCATTATTTAAAATTTCCACAGGAACTTCCATTATTTATTTATTTGGTGATTTCAGGATCCAGTGACAGGAATTCCGACTTGGCATCAAAGGCCACAATCTCCTCTAGTAATGTAAGCGCAGACACAATTCAAAGTTTGTCTATTCAATTAGCTTTTGATACAGAATACTTCACTTTTGATACAACTTTGATGATAAAACACCTTTAAATTGTATATTTGTGTGATACATACATTTAATTGTCTTTTGAACGGCTGTGCAATACTAGATCTGATCTTTGTGCTGACTAGGTACATTGTTCAACAGGTATGGGTTTAGTAGAGAAGTTGTTGAATGCCCTGGTATGTTTTGTGGTCTTTGATAAAAGCTTCTCTTTCACTACATGGCATATATATATATATATATATTCATGATGTTGCCTATTAATTCATGCTTTAGTCCTCTTCTGCCTGCATCTATACCCTTTCTTTAATTTTATATCCATTTGTAGCAAATGTCCTGTATTAAACCATAACGTTAAGACGGTTTCATATGACAGCTGCCATAACTTTCTGAGAGGTGAAGAGTAGATCTCCGATAAATGCTCATAATAGTTGCATCTGAATTCTGTTTTGAGTTTACTAGGTAGGAGAGATTGGAAGAATGAAAATGAGGAATGTATCAAGACCCGTGGTGGGTTTAAATAAGTATCTTTATAATTTTGTTTCAACCAAGTATTCTCATACCAAAAAGATCGAACAGAAAATTCTATGTAAATCGGAAGATCTGTGACCTTTTAAGAGAAAAAAATATTGTGATTAATTCTTCATTATTTTGTTACTGAGAAATGCAATGTACTTAAATCTGTTTCCTTATTGTTTTATTGACATGTTCTTGAGAAAATTTGTGTTCTTGATTGGTTTATGGTTCCTCTAGTGTGTTTTTTTTTTTTGTAAATTATTTATTTATTATAGGTTTTATGTTTCAACACTTGACTAATGTTAGTTCATTGATAGCATACTGGCCACCGAAAGTACGGGTTTGTGGATTTTGGTTTCCACCTATTGAATGGCAGTTTACATGTAAGAGATGCCAAGAAATTTCAGTATATTTTTCATCTGGAGGCCAATATGCTAAAGATGACTTATGTCCGAGCCATTTGGAGTTGCATAATTTTATAAAGACTAATCCAGTTTTTGTTGGGTTGAGTTCCATTGGGAGGTACACCTTGCTTCAATTTTTTCTTCATTGTCTTGAGTCAGATATAGTAGTTGTTTCAGTCATTGTAGTTTTATGTCTTTTCAACCTGATTTTTCTCTTATTCACTTGCAGCATGGGTTTTTTGAAAGACCCCCATGCATTTCTTTCTGTTCTTCAGACTGTCCTGAACACTACAAGGTACAGATTTATTCTCTTTACAGCTGGCTATGAACCTTTAGAATTGATTGTTCGTAAGCTTGCTGCTGAAGAATCATCTGACCAGAAAAAATGGAATGAAGATTTTGTTCGTCTTTGTGATGGACAACTCTTTTGCTTTTTTGGGTGGGTTTTCTTTAGCTACTCTAGTGTCACTTACAGTTACAGTTATTTAATGCACTCTTAAGATTTTATCAACACCAAAAAGCAACTATGTAAGCCTCTTTTGGGCTAGGCTACATACATCAAACAACACCATAATATTTTGTCATGAACAGAAACCATATCCGTATTTAGAAGATTTAACAACTTTTTTTTTTCAGCATCAAGTAATGGCATGTTTTTATGTTTTGCAAATAGTTCACTACCCTATAGTTGGCTCTTCAAAAACTGTGCTGCTGTGATTCATCATGGAGGCAGGTAGGACCAATTTTTATTCTGAGCCCCTCAAAGTTGTAATTAAAGTGAAACATATACAAGAACGTGTACTAATATGTATATTTTGCATGGATTGTCTTCTGCCTGTAATTAGTGGAACTACTGCTGCTGCATTACAAGCAGGCACGCCTCAGGTTAGAATTAAACCCTTGCTACCATATTTTGTTACAACCAAGGAAGAATCCACTTCATTTGGTTTCTATTCATTTTTGCAATGAGTATCACTCTTTGATGTACTTGACTAGGTTGAGCAAAACTTGTAGGTAGTGTGCCCTTTTATGCTAGATCAGTTCTACTGGGCCGAGAGAATGCACTGGCTCGGCGTTTCGCCAGAACCGCTCAGTAGAAACCATTTGGTTCCTGATAAAAATGATGAAACAAGTGTACAGGAAGCTGCACATGTGCTATCAAAGGCAATACAGGATGCATTATCATCAAGAGTCAAAGCAAGAGCTGCAGAAATCTCTGAAAGAATATCACTTGAGGTAATTCATATTCTTAATACAAAGCATAATTAATTAATTTTCATGGCTGATGATGTTACTTCATCTGCTCTATATGCATTCTTGGTCTCCTTTTGTAACAGTAAGATTATTAGTTCATTATATGCAATAATTGAATGTATTCATGTTATTAAACACTTGCAGGACGGTGTATCAGAAGCAGTTAAGTGCCTTAAAGAAGAGCTTGGTATAAATTGAGATCTTCAAGACAATTGAAATATTCCCAAGAATCCATTCATGTTTTCTTCTCGTTATCATTGGATATTTGGGGGTTCTTTTAATAGATAATTCTTGTACCATATGTTAATCATTCTACTTACAGATTCATATTTAAATCGACAAAACTTTTGTTAAAATCTGGTCAGTACTTAACCAGTAAAAGAAAAGTGAGTAATCTCACACTATTAGATGTAATTTCACACCATTAAAAATACTAATGATGGCTAATTAATGGCTACAAATCACAAAACTTGCTAGTCTCTTAGCACTACTCGAAGTGGTTGATCTTATACCATTTTTCTTACTAATGACTAGGCTATTTTACTAAAGACTTTGAACCTGAACGTGATGTCTCAAGAAAAATGGAATTATGATGTACCCATAATTTCTAAGTAGGAAAGTTGATTAAACTAAGTTAATTGCAACCGTACATTTAAATTTTAAACACTATTATACATTGCAAGTTTAATGAAGAATCTTTGAAGACTATAAACTGGGGTTGTATGTTTAGAATTCTACACACACTAAAATGTGGTTGTGGTAAAATCATGATCATATTGGAAATGGAAATATATATAATCCAAAAAAATATTATGACTAAGGTATGATATCCATAGTTTCAACCTTGCAAGATTATGAGAAGTATAATTGGATTTTGTGCCTTTGTTTACTCTTCAAAATTCAATTACACTAATCCAATATTCTTTTGTGTTGGCTCTGTAAAAATTCAAACCAATATAATAAATAGAAGGGCAGCTCCTTAATTAGCAATAGCTTTCTAAGTTCTAGCCCTTTCATATATGGACATTTTAAAACGTTTGATCAATATATCTAGATATATGCATTGTATACCAAAAAAGTCAACAAAAACATCCAATGGTTTAAGAATGGAAGGAAAATTTACAACGAATGGATGTATATATGGAGCTGACTTAAAATAACTTTTGGTAGTGGGTTGTGGTGATGAGCATGTTTGACTTTTATATATCCGATAAATGTGTGTATGTTAAGAGCAGAAACTGTCTTCATAGAAGCACTGTACTCACAACACATGCTGTGACAGTCTCTTTTACATGCATGTCACTAATTTAAACATAATTTTGTATTTGATTTTTTATATTCATGTCTTTTTTTTAATTATTAAAATTTTACTAAATCAGCAATTTATATAAAATATACGTTGATATACAAAATGATATAAAATAACATGTTAAATATACACAATTATTGGTTTTTGACGTGTACATATTATGTTTTATTAAATAAAGCAATAAAAAAAGGTTGATCATATATAGATAACATCTCTATTCTATTGGTTTAATGAATTAATCTACGAGAAAGAGATCAATGCTTTAATGCAAGGAACCGTGCGGTTCAAAACATATGGACGTAAAACAACATGAGGGACAAGAATATATAAAGTTTGAAACATGCAAAAGCTGCAATTTCCCCATTATTTAACAAGCCAAGACAAAAGTTGAGGACACAAATACCAAAAAAAAAAGAAGGGAGAAAGAGTAATATCATCACCTATACGGCTATACTCATGTTTGAAGCTGATTTTAATTAGACACATATCAGGATAGGATTAAAAAAAATAGACATACACAAGATGATGCATCTATTATATGTTCTTAACTCTTTTAAGTATCTTTTTCTAATTACAAGTCCTCAATGAATTAAAGAGATCGAAATCGTTAAATTGCCGGAGCTCAATGTAAAATAATATGTAAATATTCACTTTTCAAGTTCATGAAACATCTTGGAATCTTGATGTCCATAGCATGCAGATCTCTCTTCACTGGCAAAGAAATTATTAAATCAATATGCAAAGATAACTAAATATATACCACATCCTTTAGTTAAACAAACTAAAATCCTACTTGTTAAGAATAATCAAGTTGGAACCTACAAAAGTTAAAGACTAAGACACCTTAGATTAAAATATCTAAAAAAACTAACTCCTAATCCATAAAAAGAGTGCATTATAATTTGTTGGAAGAAAAGAATAATGAAGACAAATGATGTCAAAATTTGCCCTCATCATAGTGTTACATACTTGTTTTCTCTTGAGAGCTAATAATAACGATATAGATTTGATAGAAATTTGGGTGTAGTTAATTTAGTGTGAAGTTAATAATTGAGAGTCGTTAAATGATTTGACAGATTTAACTAAATTGTCATCTAACAGTTCTCAACTATCAACTTTACATAAAATTAACTGTGCCTGAGTTTCCACCTATAGATTTTTGATTCGAATAAAATTACCTCTTTAGAAAGATACCCGGGCAGCGGTTTAGAGCAAAAGAGCCCTAAGAGGCTTCTCAGAGACAAGTTCACAGAGCCTGTTTGGCATACTGGCTACCTCCGAATGCTACAAAGAATGTTAGCAGCTAACAATAATGGAGGTGGACAGAATGCCAAAATGTCTATGGAACATGACACCTGAGAAACCCTAAAGAGCAAAGACAAAGCTTAGGAAATGGAAGAAAACCTAGCCTAACTCTGAAGAACAAGTGATAGCTAGCTAGGTTAGTTATAATATAATGAAAAAATAAACCAGAAAGAAACAAAGTGCTATATACTATATACCTTATTTTTCTTTCTTATTGTGTTTTTTTTTTTTCCTTTTCTATAATTGGTTTGAATTTGAGGGTGTAGCTTTTCTGAAGAAAGATGGGTGCATAAACTAGCGTGCATGGAGCTTGTACTATTTGTGGGGATACATGTTTACATGGTGGGCGCATATGTTGCTTCAGAAAAAGAGTGAAATTAATACTACTTTGAATTTAAGGTTGCATTTGTCTGTCCAAGTTTATGTTATTGTTAAATATTTACGTGAATGGTGTAAAGGAATATCTGCTAATAATATATGTTGATGTTACATATGACTGGTGTCTTTTTAGGTGGAACAATGTAAACAAGGTTATGCAAAAGGATTATTATTATTATAGCATCATGAAATTGAAACTGAAGTTCATATACTATGATGATAATAATAATAATATGACTTAACTGCTACTTGTATGTCCGTTGACCCCGGTGGCCATGAGGTTTCATACTTTCATTATTATGCTTTTTGACTTGCTGCTGCAAAAGCTTGATAGATGCGAAATGGACTGTCCTTGTCTCCCACTCACTTTATATAGTTTCTATTAATTTCTTTGTCAACTATACAATATATTATATATCTCTATCACTTCAAACTACGAAATTAATCTTGTTTATGTATTCATCATTATTAGTTTGAACTAACTTTGAAGGCATTTCATGATGCCTTTAATAAATCAATTTTTTGTTATTACCCCTTAGTCATCCATACAAGATTGATATACCAACTACTCAGAGATGGAGCCAGAGCTTTTGTTTAGAAGAGACTAACATGAAAGACATAATTTAAAGTTAAGTTCTAAAGTGGTTCTTAAAATTGACTATCTATACTAAAATAGTTTTTATCTTGTTGTTAGGGAGTAATGTAGTGTATTTCTGTCAATTTTAATAAAGTAATTATTACAATTGAAATTTTAAAAATTATCTTAATAGTCGTAATCATTTTTAGAGACTACTTTAATGTTTAATTCCATAAATTGAGAGAAGAGAAAATAAATAAAATTAGGGGAGCCTAACTATAAAATAGAGAACTTTATATATAAATATTATAAATTTAGAGGGGTCATTGCTCCTTTCCTATGTACTAACCTTGGCCCCAAATTGACTATATATCAAAATTTAAACCTCTAGTCTAAATATTTAAAGAACCTAGCTAAATACTAACCGCAATACATTTAAACTCTATTTAAAGATGTATTGTTGATTATTAAGTTGCTGCATCCGCGAGATAAGATTTAAATTCCCGATATTTGTTTAAATGGATTAGCGAACTAACCACTATATTAACCCAAGTTAATTTTTTATTGGTTTATAATTTTATTCTGTAAAATATCTATGATACTTGTGTCATTTAAAATAACAATATTCCTTAAACTATCCGCCTTTTATTTTAAGTATAAAATAAAGCATTAGAAAGTTAATGTGAGAACCTATTAATAAGCGTACTATACGCATATATGATATTTTGAATTTGGATGCTCTAAATTCTAAAATGAGAAAGTTAATAAAGTGGTAAAATAAAAAATTAATCACCATTAATTTTATAATTTCTATAAAATGTGTACCCCACTATCTTAATTTAAAAGTGATTAATTTCTTACTTTATCACTTTACCAATTCCTTCACTTTAATTTTTGCCTGTCCATACTTCTTTATCATTGGTATCAATAACCATACACTAGAAGGACCCGATAATTTCTGATATGATCACATGGGAAAATGGCATCACTTATGGAGGAGAACTCGAGTACAATTATGACTTTTGTCACCGATAAGGTAATAAATTCTGTTTTATTTCACAATAAATCAGATAGAGGGTCAGGGTCAGGATTTCTAAATTAAACTACATGACCCTTGTGGCTTAGAAATTTAACATGTATACCTCTCCATTTTTCTTTCGCCTATGGCAATATACATTAAAACAACGAAATTCATTCCTCTAGTTATTTACTTCAAGACATCATTACTTGTTGACTTGACGCTCCATTTCAAGGTAACATAATTTGTTCCTCGTGCATCTTCAATCTACATAATGAGCTATTCTGCAATGCTATTTCCAAGCGCAGGACTACCATCTTGAACTATTTCTTCGACTGGGTTTTCTTTCGCCCAGACAGCAGCATCTAAATATCCAAGCTCAAAGAGTCTATCAAGAATTGCATCATCTGCTGGCTCGAGAGCCCAATTGAAAAGCTGAAATAGTTCAATGCATAACGATCAATCATCTCCTATCCTTAAGAAAATTGTTATGACAATTCAAAAACTGCATAATTACCTGTCGGGGGCTAGTAACATTTTCAGGATTGCAATCTGGACTAATCCCTATCCCTTGCAATCCCAATCGACTAGCTGGGAAAGCACAAACACGAACCTGCAAAGAGGAATATGCTCATTGAGGTCAAAATATGACAAGAGTCTTATCAATCATAAATTCTTTTAAGCATATCAGAATTGAAACAAAACAATCATAAAGATCAAGAATACCGTTTGTGTTGCAGATGTTGGTGGCATAAACAATGTCAAGCCCCCATCAATGCATAGTCGATTTCTAAACCTTGTTGCTGGCCTTGGTGCAAGATATCTAGAGTAAAATCAAAATAAGTTACAAATTCACTTATCATATATGTTGTGTTAAGAAGATCACATCCAACCAAGTAAAAATGGTATACTAACAAATCACCCTGGAATGAAGGAAGAAGTAAAAACTGCATTGATGAGATCTTCCTTAGAATCAAACTGATCCACCAGCAAACCCCTGGGTCTCCAAAGAAGCTGTGTCACAGCAACTGCAAGGGAAGGTAATATAATAAGGCTCGGCCACATCTAGTCTACTACTGATAAAGGAAAATTAGACAGCTCCCCATCTTCACTTTGGAGTTATTTATTTTGTTCCAGACACAAATAATATAATTATAACATTAAGTTATAAATGCAACTTTATAACTAAATAGTATATGATTACTGTAGGCAACTCTATACAAGACACGCCACATTTTTCCTTCTCTATAGCATATCACTTCTAGCTATAGATTTTATAATTCTGTTAAGAGAAAATCTAGATATCCAATCTCACCCCGAACTCTCCCATTCGATCTGACATGAACATCATCTGGCAAAAATTTCTCAAGAACGTCCCGTAGAACAGCCTACACAGAAAAACAAAAGAACAGCCTACACTCAAAAAGCAAAATAAGGCACAAGCATAATATCGCAATAAAACAGCTTTTATGATCCTTATCTAGGGATATCTCGATATTAGCAGCGCAAGTTAGAAAATAAAAGAAAATCAGACACACCTAAAGAGTCTATGGTCTAACCAAACAGAACAGAACAGATCATAGCTTGCTTATTGCAAGTCTTTGTGAACACAAAAGTCCAAAATAAGAGGATCATGAGTGTAAATAAGAGTATAATAATGGCAAGTTATTTGAACTAAATCATCACTGATCCATTGGTAACCGAAAGAGAAACAAGCATATATGCCAAGAACGACTAAATATTAAACAAGTGCCGAGTCAAACCCCAAGTCGAAATGCGGTCCCCCTGTCGCGGCAATCGGCAGCCAAGATTTTAGTAGCATTCAAGCCTTCTTCCATGCTAGCTCCAGAAGCAATCACAGCACATACTATAGCTCCTGCAGAGGAACCAGCTAAAGGAGTAGTTTCCTGCATCAACACAAACAATTCCAATCTAAAAATCAATAATTTTGATCATTTCCCAAATAATTAATCAGGCAAAAAGAACAGCACATGAAACGAGAGTTGTTCTATAAAATAAAAGACCTTGATGTAACCATTTTCAATGAGGAATTGAGCAACACCAAGATGGTAAGGGAAGAGAAGACCAGCAGCAGAGAAACTAAAGCCAGGGCTTGTGACGACTCTGCGTTTGCGCTCAGCTTCAACGTCCTTCACTCTCTGCTCCCAAATGACGTCGGGTTGAATCTCATCCTCCACCACCGCACCAATCCTCTCCTCCTCCTCTTCCACCGAAGCCGAAGAGGAATCCGATACGATGCTTCCTCCCGTGCGGCCCTTGATCAGGCGCGTCGCGATACCTAAGAACAGCTCGCCGGTGGACACCGCAAATGATTTCTTCTCGGAGGGTTCCGGCGGAGGCGGAGTTGGAGGAGGAGGAGGAGGAGTGGCGGTGGAGTTTTGCGGTGAAGAATTGGATGCGAAGGTGAGGAATTGGGTGGTGGTACGCGGATGGAGGAAATTAGGGTTAGGGTTTGGGGAAGGGAAACGGTGAAGATTTGCCGGTGAGAGAAGATAGGAGAGTGTAGTAGGAGCCATGTTCATCAACGTGTACATCAACAAACTCACACACACAACACATACTTGTTTTCTTTTGGTCGGTGATTTCGATTTCCACGATGCATGTTAGGTTGTTTTTGTTGTAAAATAAAAGATATACTAAATATAAAATAAAGATGTGTAAATAGAAGACTCTAATATATTAATATAAGAACACTTTAGGGGCTAGTAGTTTTCTCACTTTTGGGCCAGCAATAGTAATTTTATACCTCACACAAAATAAAGCCCAAACCCATAAAGAGAGCGTGTATTCACGCTCCTTTACCACGCTCTCTTCTTCTCCCCCAAAATTTTACAGTCTCTTTTTTACACTCTTGCGCGCCATCTTTGTTGCTCTCAACGCTGGAGTACGCCACGAATCAGCATTCTTGACCTCGCTGTTCATCTCAAGTAGCGTCTCCAATAGCAGCGGCGTTACTCTCCGCAGCAGCATCTCTCAGCTCTCTATCCATTCTCCTTCGTTTCTAGTAATGCGTGATGCTTCTTCAAGATTAATGTAAAGGTTAATGAGTTTTGATTTTTGTTCATTTATTGCTTTCTTCAACTCTTACCTTCTTGCTGTCCATCATTCTGTATCCATTCAAAACATGCAACCAGAAATTCATAATAAACACCCAAAAATATTACTCAATGTTTCCTGTCTATTCATGAAAAATCTTTAAGTACTCTATAATAAAATTTCTTTTGATTTTGATTTTGATTTTGCTTTTGATTTTGATTTTGATTCATTATTAAGTTATTATCTCAGTTGTTAGTAGAGGTTTGTTGTGGTAGAGCTTTGGAAATTGAAGCTGAAGTTTAACATGATAAGACGCAGCAACACCATTTTCATGAGTAAATTGCCCACCACCTGTTTAAGAAATTACCGCAGCAACTCTATAATAACTCTTCTCTTCTTCTGGAGTGTCAAAGGTTAAACATATGACATTGAATGTAGATGAATCATAATAGTAATATTGCTGGAACTTTTAATTTATAAATCTTTAAAAAAATTTATTAAATTATTATCTCATTTGTTAGTATAGCTTTATTGTGGTAGAGCTTTGATAATGGCTACTCCATAATTAATTACTAACTTTTATATTAAACAATATTCTGTTTGATATAATTTTCCATGGAGAAATTATCACCACCTTCTGATCTGATGCATGCCACTGTTCTTTGCTGATCTCATTATTAGCTTTCTTGGTACATGAATATAAATTGAGTTTGCTTTTTCTTGTTTTTAGACTTTTTGAGTTCTTAGAAGTGGAGTTTTTTGGACAAGAAGTGGGCCTTCTAAGTTTAATTTGTTCTTCTTCTTCTTGGTTACGCACACAGAAAAAACCAAGGAACAAAAAAAATTGCATAACTAACAACTGAAGTAGTATATCATCAAAGATCATTCGGAAGTTATTCATGATTCAGCCAAAGTACTCAAGCATACACAATACATGATATGACACTAACACTAAAAGTCTAAAACTAATACCAATACCAGTCCTTATTTATTAGAATGAAAAGAGGAATAGTATGTGTATTGTGTTCACTTCACTGGGCACTGAGGACTTCAATTTTTATTTACAATTTTTATTTGTATAATTTCTTTATTGATGCATGCCACTGTTCTTTGCTGTGTCCACACTGTGACATCCAATCAAATTTAGGCGCATGTGTGTGGGATATTTTCTTTTTCAGAACTTCTTTCCTCAGCTCTCATGATCATTTCAACACAAAAATATATAATATGAAACATTATTTGATGATCATTCTAACATCTTAACTAGTTTACAATTTCATGTTTTTGAAAAGGTTATTAATATAGCTATTCTTCTTGATTTAGTAGTCTCATATTCTTATTACTAGCTTTGTTAATAGTATGTTTCTTATTAATATGCAGTGATTATTTGAAAATGGAAAAAGATCTAGATACTAAGATGCCGCGAAGAAGTACAACTACAAAGAAATCTGAAACAGGAACTAGAAGGAAAATGCAGCAGAAAACTCTTGAAGAACTAGAATCTCGGGGATTTTGCACACTTTACTTAGGACACTTTGCATCCATTTGAATGAAATTTTGCACACTTGAATCAGATAGTTTGCACCCACTTTAATGAGAATTTGCACACCTTATTCAGCATAGTTTGCACACCAATATAATTATTTTTTGCACACATTTTTCGGACAATTTGCACCCACTTTAATTGGATTTTGCACACATTAATTTTACAATTTGCACCCACTTTAGTCAAGTTTTGCACACCTTACTTGCACAGTTTGCACCCAGTTTAATAAAATTTTTCACATATCACTTAGCATAGTTTGCACCCAGTTTAATAAGATTTTTTACTTTATGTTTGCAGAAAGTGATAGAATGTCGTTGTTCTCCCGTTTCGATTTTCACAACGATAAATTCTCTTACAAAAGAGCAAAAGCTTGAAGTTGATAAAATGGGATTCTCATCCATGAAGGCTATTCAAGATTGGAAAATTGATAGACGGTTATTCCTCGCACTTGCTAAAGCATATAACACAACAACAAGCAAACTGGAATTATTGGTGGGGGATATCGATGTGACAACAGACAAAATTGGGTTAGCTCTAGGATTACCTTCAATTGGTAAAAGTTTTCTAGAAGAAGAAGATTGGACTTTAGAGCAAAAAAGATTAGTTGCCCCGTTCAAATCTGTGACAAACCCATGGTTACAAGAAGTATTACATTCAAGAGAATGTAATGTTTCAACATCCAAAGGGAGAGATTATTTTAGGAGAGCATTTACAATGTTCATTATTAACTCATTTTTAGCACCAACAAGTAGCGCTGTCAGCCAAAACACTTACGTGCCATTGTTGATGTAGAGAATATCACAAGATACAATTGGGCGAGATTTGTGCATGATGAGCTTATGAAAGGGGTTCAAAAATTCAAGGAAAAAAATACATTAAGTATTGATGGTTGTCTTTATGTTTTGATGGTAATCAGTCTAATGTACTTATCCTTTTTTCCTTTTTTGATTTCTTTTTTGATGATAATCATTACATTTATTATTTTGTCTGTAGATTATCTATTACCACAAAGACACATTCGGAGATAAGGAAAATTATATGGGGCCTCCACCACCATGGATTGCTTATTGGGATAAAGAAAAACTTGCAAAGAAGTTGACACAGGAGTCATCAAAGCAAAGGCCAACGGTTTGTTTTATTTATTTTATCTTGTTAATTCGCTTCTTTTTTTTTTAAATTGATAAACCCCTTAATGCACATTTCTAAGTTGAATTCTTTTCACTTCTAGTTATCAGCTACGTTTTGTTTATCCAATAGGAAATATATTAATTAGGTTTGATCCTTTATGTGTTCTTGTGTGATGTGTGATGTGTGTGTTGTTTGAGATACATACAATTGTGCTAAATTCCTAATTTTTGAAATCCTGCTATCTATATAGAATGCTCAAATGGCATAGTTATAGTTATGATAGTGCCTCAATTTTATTCTAAGTCTTATATTTGCATGTCGTGTTTTAGAAGTTAGTAAAATGACATTCCAAGGTTGTTGAGTGCAGATGTGGATTAGTGAGTATAATTGTGCTGTTTTGTGTAGGGTGTGCATGGGCCGGGTGAAGCCGGGTTTGATGTGACCCAGACCCAACTCGAAATATATACCGGGCCTATTTGTTAGACCCGAACCCGACCCTAGACCCGATGAAACCTATACATTTTCGGGCCACGATTATACCGGGTAAAAACCGGGTGAAAACCGGGCCGTTAACATTATATTACCTTGATACCTTCTTGTAAGTTAGCATGTAAAAATATCCAAATTTTCAAGACTCCAATCATTATTTGACATGGTAAAATTCACTTAGAAAAATATAATAAGAACCAACTCTTCTCTAAAATTAAAGCATAACTATAATCAATACTAATATTGCCTAATAACACCAAATATTTAAATCAATACAAATAACACAAGATTATGAATTAGTCTAAAGTCTTATGCATTTTAAACATAAAATATTAACTTATAGTCTTATATATAATGACTAATAACACAAAATATTAAGGTTTACAACACTTAAATTTCACATAATAATAGCCATCATCCATCACTAATAACACAAAATATTAATTATGTATGATGACCGGGTCACCGGGCCGATTTCGGGTGACCCGAGCTATGACCCGGACCCGACCCGAAATAATGATCGGATCTATTTTTGAGACCCATACCCGACCCTAGACCCGATGAAATCACACCAAATTAGCCCCTAAAGGGTTCGGGACCGGGCCGGGTCTTCGGGCCGGGTCGGACCATGCACACCCCTAGTTTTGTGGTGTGCTTATTAGTGAAATAGTGTGTAGTTATTTGCTCTAAAGATTGAATGCAGTGTGATAAAAGAAAAATAGTGGCAAGTTTGGTGCAAACTGCAGAGAATACAATTACAATGGTAAATAACAAAGTTGAAACTAAACTGGATTTAATATGTGATCTCTGTTTTTTATTTTCAATTTTTAATTCATGGAATGCTAGTTATGCTACAACTCTTTTCCGTTGGCGAATGGAAAGCATTATAAGCTAAATATTAATTTCTAGTGAACTGAACTTTTTCTGGATTTTTTTTCTGTTTTGCATAATATGATGAGTGTATAATATAATCTGTGTGACTATTATTGTAGGGTATTGTTACCCTTTTAGTTAAGCAAGGTGGTGTTGATGCTAAATTTGCAAAGAACACAACAAGAGCACCAACTAATTTGGCTAAGAAAAGGAGGGCGAAGGAGCTTAACAAAGATAACACAATGAAGGAAAAGAAAGAAAGGTAAAAAAAATAAAGTTTTGGGATGTTATAAATGAAAGGATTGAAGCCTATGTGTATTACAAACACTCTTTATCACTAATTAAATTTCTTGTTTATAGATTTGATGAACAAAATAATGATAACAAAATGTCAAGGGAAGATGATAATGTATCAGATGAGCAAAAAGATAAAGAAAGGTAAAAATTAGTTTTGATTTATCTTTTGTAATAAAAGAGAATGTAAAGTAAAATATAGTGTATTCTTCTTTATAGTGATGCAAAGCAAGATGAGGAGAAGGAGGTCAAAACAAGGTAAAAATAGTGTATGTGCTTTTTTATAGTTATGATTTTTTTTTATTTATTGTTCTACAAATCTTTAATTATTGTTTTTATTGATTTAATAGGGAAGACAAAAAAGATGAAAACAACATGAGATCGCTAATGAGATCGCCAATGCGATCGCCTAGCAATATGGGTATAAATTATAGTTCTTAGTGTTTGTTGTTTTGAATTATGTATTATTTGAATATATATGAAATTTTTGTTATGTAATTTTGCACACATGAATCAGCAAGCTTGCACCCTATGTAATGAATTTTTGCACACATGAATTTGATGTTTTGCACCCATCTTAATGATATTTTGCACACATGAATCAGCAAGTTTGCACTCTATGTAATGAATTTTTGCACACATGAATTTGATAAATTGCACCCGCTTTAACGAATTTTTGCACACATGAATCAGCAAGTTTGCACCCTATGTAATGATATTTTGCACACATAAATCAGATAAATTGCACCCGCTTTAACGAATTTTTGCACACATGAATTTGATGTTCTGCACCCACCTTATTGATATTTTACACACATGAATCAGCAAGTTTGCACCCTATGTAATGATATTTTGCAACATAAAAATGATAATTTGCACTCGCTTTAACGAATTTTTGCACACATGAATTTGATATTTTGCACCCACCTTAATGATATTTTGCACACATAAATCTGATAATTTGCACCCGCTTTAATGAATTTTTGCAGACATGAATTTGATGTTTTGCACACATGAATCATAATTTGCACTCACATTCCTATTATTTAGATTCCACTTCCTCTCTATTTTAAATCTCATTTTTGTGTGCATTCGTTAATATAATTTTTGTGTATATATTCTGTTTTATGCTTTAGATGATGCAATAAAACCTGAATGGAGAGAAATTGTACAAAGTGCAGTCCAAGCATTCTTAGAAATAGAAGACTGTGATATATATACACCTTCTCCAATCAAGAAGACAAAAGAACCTGTGGGACCATCAATTCCATCATTCTCCCTAATGATAGATGAGGAAAACAAAATAGGGGAAGAAAAAAAGGTGATAGATGAGAAAAACAAAATAGGGGAAGAAGAAAAGGTGATAGAGGACAATAAGTTAACAGAAGTAGATAAGGATAAGATATACTTTTGGGCAACAGACGATAGGTTGAACAAGGATGAGACTTTGTGCATCTTGAAAGATATACCTAGAGCAATGCTTGTTAGGGAGGATATCATGTCAATGTTGCCAAGACATCAGATAAACAATATGGTTAGATTTCTTGACTGTAACATGTTTCTGTTTTTTTTATATATTTTTATGTGTATTATGTTTTGGAACTAACATTAGATTGTAAAATGCAGGTTCTGAATTATATGGTCTTTTTTTTCAACAAATTAAGGCCACCTAGCTTTGATGTCTACTGCATAAATGTTTTTGTTTTGGTGTGTATAGAAAGTTACAAACTACTTTTTCAGTTTTATAATTGGAGAGTTTAAACTTTATAATCTAACTATTTCTTTATATATAGAGAGAGATGTTCTCACATTGGGGACACTTGGTCAAAAGAAAAAAAAAGTTATGTACTTCTTCCCGATGATTTTGGAAAGAATGGTGACAGCTTCTTTGAGCAAAAGAAAATTCCAAAACATAGATGGGTGAGTAAAACTAAAACTATTCTCTATGTATTGTGTTAATTTTTTTGTTTGTGCCAGAGCTATATTTGCTATGTATTTATTTTGTCGGTGTCATGCTATTTGTGGATTAATTTTATTCCTTCCCTGTCATAGTTGAAACTTCTCTACCATAGTTGAATCCCTTAAAGATTATAGTACTAGACCCAAAATGTTTACCTTTATTTAATTCTGGGTGTGTCTATTCCCTGTGCTCTGCACTTTCTTCAGAACCCTGTTTCTATCCACATACCCTGTCACTGTTATCTTGTGTTAATTTTTTTCATTTGAATGCAAATAAATATTTATAATGGAATAGAAATGAAACAGAAATGCTATCCTCTGTTTTTGGACTAATAACAATAATTGGCCATATAAAGTTATAGACATGAATATATTACTTAATGCTATCCTCTGTTTTTGAATCTATACTTGATATATGGGCATTGGAGCTTCTCTTTGTTTATACATTAAAGTTAGTGATGCCTCCTTTTGCCTCATTTGAATCTGCTGACCATAATCATGAGAAGTATTTTTGTATCCTTTGGTACTTATGGTTTTGGACAATTTCATCATTACTTTGTTAAATTATAAATCGATTTGTTGGTCAAGACTTTCAATTCTAATAAGAAAATATGATATAATGCAGTTATTGGTGCCGTGCTGCTATGACTATCACTGGTGGCTATATGCTTATGACATCTATGAAAATAGACTTTTTGTCTTGGATTCCTTGTATAAAAAGGCCAAAGGAGATAGGGTGCATTTAGACATATATGCGGTATAATTTTATTTTGCTCACATGATATTATATTATGTGGTTTAATAGTTTTATTTATTAACAATGAACCTTTTTCTAGAGCAAATTGATTCAACAAATGGTCTCGATAGCTGTGCCGAACTATGAGCTACCAAAGAATGACCCGATCCCAATTTATTTGAATCTCCCTAGACAATCAAATAAGTAAGCATAATATTAATTATGTTATATTATAAATAATATAAATGTACATGATAAGACTAACCGAATTCTAATTCAATTATTTTTTCAGCTATGATTGCAGATTGTTTGTAATAAAATGGGTAGAAATGTGGAATCCTAGTAGTATCGAGATTAATGTGTCCAACATGCCAGAATGGGAAGAAGTAAATGTTTTTTTGTATAGTTTTTATTTTTGCTTTTGATGTTCATGTTTTTTTATAATTTATGATCTTTGTGAACATTGTTATTGCAGTTTGAGTGCGTTAATCTAAGGAAGCAATTGGTCATCTAAATGCTTACATCACCTTCAAATGCACTTCTTAAGGATGTTATAAACAAATCAGAGAAATATAAAGTGGTAAAGCTAACTCCAGCTCAATCAAGTCCTTACATAGTATGTAATACTGATGAATTGATGATCCAATGCCTTGGTTCGGCTGGGAAGGGCTTTAGAAAGAAAGCTCTCGTTAAGAAGCGCAAAAACTGAAATTCAAGACTTAGAGTTACCATCTCTTTTTAGGGGTTATTGGATATACTTGTTTTGTGTATAACATAGTTCAAGGGATCATTAGATATACTTGTTTTGTAGAAAGGTATTATTTTGTAGTTTTTACTATATAGTATGCACTTACTTTCTGAACCTCCAAGCTGATTAATTGCCTCGATGAATCTTTGGGGAAGTTCAGGAGTCCATTTGAGCCTTGGCTTTGGCATCAGTTGCGAGAACCAAGTGCATGCTACTTTGCACATTTTTCATTGTGTGTTGCTTCTTTTAGCATGTAATGTAAGCAAACACAAGAGAGACTTTTCAGTTTTCAATGAATGAATAATTCCTTTTTGAGCTA
Source organism: Arachis hypogaea (assembly GCF_003086295.3). Taxonomy (NCBI): domain Eukaryota; kingdom Viridiplantae; phylum Streptophyta; class Magnoliopsida; order Fabales; family Fabaceae; genus Arachis; species Arachis hypogaea. The sequence goes on from NC_092055.1 coordinate 11,304,646, forward strand.
TGTATGAATCCTATATGATCTTATATATAAATTGGAGTAGTTGTTATGTCCCATGATCTCATTCTCATATCAGAGAGCATGAGTGGGGTTATATTACAAACTAATTTTATATCTATAAATAAGTTTAATTTGCACCTATTATAATGAGATTTTGCACACATAAATCAGACAGTTTGCATTCATTTTAACGAAATTTTGCACACCTTATGAAGCATAATTTGCACTTGTCTTATTGAGATTTTGCACACCTTATGAAGCATAATTTGCACCCATCTTAATGAGATTTGGCACACCTTAGGAACACAATTTGCACCCGTCTTATTGAAATTTTGCACACCTTATGAACACAATTTGCACTCGTCTTAATGAGATTTGCACACCTTATGAAGCACAATTTGCACCCGTCTTAATGAGATTTTGCACACCTTATGAAGCACAATTTGCACCCGTTTTAATGAGATTTTGCACACCTTATGAAGCACAATTTGCACTCGTCTTAAGTGTAATTTGCACACACATGAATGAGACAGTTTGCACACATGATAGTTTAATTTATCATGTAGAAAAAATAGTTTTTATTTTTAGATAACAAATGTTAAAATTAAGTAAAAAAATTAAACTTTCATTTGAAAATAATAACTAAAAAATTAAACTTTTTCATTTGATTTGAAAATAATAATAAGTTTTGCACACCTTATTAAGTAAAAACTCGTTCTTAATATATAATTATTATTATAATTGTAACTGGTACTTGTTTTAATTGGGTAAGTTAGCAAGCTATAAATTTGGTACTAGTTAATATAGTTATATAAACACATTAATTATTATTACTGATAAATGGAATAACAGGAGCAGCAAGGTGCTGTATTGGAGTTTGAAACTAATCAATTTTATTATTTCTTGTCTAAAATAATAATTGTCTCATGAATCATCAGCTAATTGAACTCTTTAATGTATTGCTAAATAAAATTCTTTTGGTTCGACATTATTTTGCTATCAATCGACATTTGAGAATTGGTATGAATGGATTGAGTTCAATAAGGACATGAATTCTCCCATTGATCCTCCCATTGAATCAGATTCAAATCCCTCATTAACATTGTAGTTAGCATCTTGAAGCTGAAACAATTTAAAAGAAAAAACAAATATATTAGATCACATGTATAAAATTCATATGTTTATAAATCACAAAAATCACAAACTATTGGATGAACCTGTTCGTTGAAAGGGAGACTTTGACTATCTCCAATATGTTGATTATCCTTTATATACAATAGAAAAAGCTATCACTCAAGTGTAAGTACTAAGTAATAACAGCATGGCTGTAAAGTACAACTGATTAACCTTTATATATACCTTAAGGAAGTAGTTTCTACATCTAAAGTCTATTTATTGTAAAAAAACAGCATGGGTAACAAAAATAAAATAATATTTTACCTCTTTTTCGGTTATCTCACTTTTCCTCTTCTTTGTCTCGGTCTTCTTTTTTATCATCTTGTCTTTTTCAGATCTTAGCCTATTTGTTGGACGACCCTTAGTGGACACATAAGGAGGGCTTTTAATATCTTGAATGCTTATTATACAGCCTCCTACAAAAATGGACAGTGCATCTTTACCACCATCTTTACCACCATCTTCTAATGTAAGCAAATTATCTAACTCATTGGCATTAGATGATGAGTTAGCAACATGCTTTTGGCACTCCGCCATAGCCATATCAAGATAACGATGTAAGATATCACTTGTTTCCTTTGTTTGGGATGCAAATTGAGCAACACTGATTGAATGGGAGCATAAATCATCAAACATCTCTGTTTTTGGATCCAACAAACTTGGATCATGGCTGCTCTTAATATCACTGTGTCTTCGCTTCACAAGTTTGCTCCAACGGTCCAAAATATAACTTCTTGGAATTTCTCTCACGCGTTCATGCCCTAGGACAACCAAGCTATGACGGCATAATATGCCTCTTGATTCAAACATTTGACACATGCATGTAATATCCTTCGTTTCCGCATTGTAGTTAACTTCATAAACCCTCTCTTTAGAAGTAGATACATCCTCCAAAATAGAATAGACTTTAGATGTAGAAACTACTTTCATAAGGTGCAAAATACAATTTGCTTTCTTTCTAAATTGCTTTTGTACTTCCTTAAACTTTGCATTAGTATATGCACCTTGAAATTGCTTCTCTATTAAGGAATTAGTGGCACAAGGTATTATTGATTTATAGTCTTCAACATCAGCCTCCCTTTCTTGTTGCTCTTTCCATCCAAGGCAATTGTCATATTGTTTGACAAATTGAATCAACAAGCTCTTGTTATTTATAAATTTGTCAAAATATGAATGCATACTCTCACTTCGTTGTGTGGATCTCATACCAGCCCAAAAAAAGTTGTCAAGAAAAATTGGAACCCATCGATGTCTTTCTTCATAGATATCTATGTATCATAGTAAACAAATATACATAAAAAAAAATTGTAAGCAAACTTAACAAAAGTGGATGCAAATGTTGTCATAAACATGTTAATAATGCAATGAAGCTTAAAAAATATTAGAATAAGAAAATTGTACTAGAGGCATATTCAAACACATGTTAGAATTCTAGCAAATAGAATATGATAGCCACTTGATACTTTTTAAATACTAATATGCTAATTCCTATGTGCAAAATATAAAAATTCATGTTTAGAGAAGTACCTGATAGCCACTTGTTATCTTCTAGACCATATTCAATCAGAAAATCTTCCCATTGATTTTGAAAATCATCTTCTGAAATAGACTCCCAAACAATATTATTTAAATCACTTTGTAACTCTTCATATCTCTTGTGTCTTTTGAATTTTTCTGGAATCTTTTTCGTAATGTGCCAAATGCATAACCTATGACGTGTCTCTGGCATCACATTCTCAATTCCAGCTCGTATTCCGAGGCATTGGTCTGTTATAATGCCTTTAGGAGCCTTTCCATGCATACATGTAAGCCAAGCATTAAATAACCAAGTAAACGAGCCTGAATTTTCCTTAGTCAACAAACCACACCCAAGAAGCACCGAGTTACCATGGTGATTAACCCCCACAAAGGAACCAAATGGCATATCGTAACGATTGGTTTTATAAGTAGTATCAAACGAAACTACATCACCGAAGTACTCATATGCTGCTCTACTTCGAGCATCAGCCCAAAATATAGTTTTGAGACGCTTGTTTTGATCAAGTTCAACATCAAAATAAAAATCAGAGTTCATATCTTTCATCCGTGTAAAATACTTCAACATCTCCCTAGCATCCATTTCTTCCGTAACATTGCGTACCTTTCTGCTGAGATAGTTCCTAACATCTTTTTCCATTAAGTTTATCTTAGAAAAACCCCCCGCTTCACCCACCAATACTTGATATGTTTTGTTTGGTCTCACACCTACTTCATCATTCCTCTCAATGACTCGACACATGTGCATAGTCATCTCTCTATTACGTGTCAACAGTTTTGCCATCTCTGGATCACAAGGATGTGAATGATCCAAACACACCTTCGATATAATCCAAAGACCCTCCTTATTCAACCTAATAGAAATCCTTGCGGGGAAATTGTAGTTGGTTCTAGGGTTGGTCTTTTCTATTGGTGAAACTCTAGACTTGCGTTTCCCCTCCCTATTGCAAGTGATCATTTGATTCTTAGGAACCTTATCTTTACCAACTCTTCGGGTAAACCTTATCTTAGTAACAAAACCAATGCGCTTGGCATAATTCTGATAAAATTGATTTGCATCTTCAATGGTTCCAAAACACATGCCAACCTTGGGCACATCCTGTAAAAAAGTTAGCATACATCAGATAGTAAATCAAAATCTGATTAAAGTAGGTGCAAACTATGTTAAGCCATGTGTGCAAAATCTCATTAAAGTGGGTGCAAACTGTCTGATTCATGTGTGCAAAAAATAATTACATTGGATGCAAACTGTGCTGAGTAAAATGTACAAAATCTGATTAAAGTAGGTGCAAAATGTCTGATTCATGTGTGCAAAATTATAAAGATAATCCCCTGTTTAATGTTCATACAATATTAATCTCTTTCCTTCTCTCTCTCTATATATCTCTCCAAATATTTGTTTGTTCATCCCTCTATTGATTGCACTTTTTTACTTTAGTTACTTTTAGACTTTTATGGAACTAACTGTACAAAAGAGAATGCAAAACAGGACCCTACAATAACAGACCGCATTTGAATGCATCACAAACCCAACCAAAACAAAACAACTACATAAAACACAACACTACCTAACCCTTGGAAATTATGTACCTCCAACCCCAAGAAAATCATAGAACATGTTTACTGTTATAGAACAATTACAAATTTGATGCTTCTACTTCTACTTCAAGTTCTTAGCAGCTAAGGTTAGATCAGTTTCATTGAGCATGCATCTTGTCTTATTATCTATTTTCCTTTCAATATTGTGAGGTAATGTTATTTAAGGTATTAACTATTAGTGGTTAGGGCTTTACTACTATGTGCTCTAATAGGGCTTAATTACATGCATTCTTAGGGTAAAGAAGAGGAACGCCTTTGAATAGAGTTTTGGGTGGAGAATTTGCACATATCTAAAAGTTTTACATGGAAATAGCAAAATAAGAAAACCATGACTCCTAGACCCAAATATCTGAAAATTGAAAGTCGAGTTCAAAGTCCAAAAAGCACGTTTCTTATTGCTGATTATTAAGAACAAATAGTGGATATGTATATGAGAAGCATGCAAACAATTCACAGAGTCCTTAGCAAGAATGAAGCTACCTATGGAAATTGACAAATCTGAAAGAAAAGATAAAGATTGTGGTGATGTGATTCAGAATCATGAAAGCAGCAATAATAACAACATCATATCAGAAATTGATGATGTTAGTAATAATAGTAAGAAGAAAAAAGATGGATCAAGAGTGTTTTATGGTAGCAGGGCATTCTTCTAAAACTATTATTCATTACTCAGAAACAACAAACAAGAAACACTAACATTTTTTATATTTTCTGTCTTAGTCATTTCATCAAACAGTTGGTTTGCGTTAATTGTGGATTGTTGCATTATGAAAATCAAAAGCGAATAAGGTATATTTTGGATTCTGTAGATTCAATTTAAACTCTATTATGAAAAAGAAAAACAGCATGCTTTGCGAGCTCAGAAATTCATAATCATAATCATCATTGTGTTCATTGATGCACTATGAAAATCATTACAAAAATCATGAAATTAGAAGAGGGAGAAATTGCTTACTTCAATATTCTGTTCTTCTAACACTAATTCCATCATTGACATGGAGAGAGAGAGTGAAATTCTGAGTTGTTCTACAGCTGAGAAGGAATGAGCGACAAAGAAGAAAATTTTATCCAAGAGTAAAAGGTGAAGCTTCAAGCTTTGTACGAAACTGCGATCGTAGAAGAGCATATCCGGCTTGCGGTGCTCTCCGGCTAGTTCCTTGGAGAGGAGCGTGAGAGAAAGCCATTTGTGATAGCGCGTGAGAGAAACCCGTTTATGATAGCGCGTTACACAGTCCTAGTATAAAAATGCATGTTGGCTGAATGATGGTTACATATTGATATATTTGCTGGTCCCTGAGAGTTTCCCTTAATATAATTAGCTCAATAGAAATTATTCATATATTTATAAGTAGTAAAAGAAAGAGAGAGAAACTATTCATAGAGAATAAAGAAAGAGAAAGATGTTTTTAGTTAGGAGTGTTCATGAATCGGATCGTATCTGCAGATCCGCGGTAAATATCCGCATCCGATCCAAAAAATTGCGGATACGATCCGATCTGCAAATTGATCGGATCGGATCGGATCCGATCCGAACCCTTTGCGGTTCGGATCGCGGATATCTGCTCTACATCCGCGTATCCGATCCGCGGATCCACACAATAATAATTAAAAAATAAATAAATATATATATGTTTGGTATTATATTTACTTATTTGTATGTTTTAGTTAGTAATTATTATTCATATATTGTATTATTTTATTTTTGCTATTTAGAAAGAGTTTGATTAAAAATATTATAGGAATAAATAAGTTTAAAAGTGTGAAAGAAATATTTTTATTGAATTTTTTATATAGAAATATGATTAAAAAGAGAAGGTTTAATTATGCGGATATATCCGATATCCGATCCGATCCAATCCGCACATTTGCGGATCGGGTCGGATCGGATCCGGCACTAAAAAGCGCGGATATCATATCCGATCTGATCCGATCCGCAGACACCCCTATTTTTAGTAATATAAGGAGAGAGAGAGGATTTTATTATTGCTGTGTCAATTGCCTCTGATCAAGCCTCCTATTTATACTTGTAAAAGTTTAACTTTTTTAACGTCATTAATTTCATTCTCTCTTGAGAATGGACATCCACATAAGCTACCTTATCACAACACTCCCCTTGAATGTCCATTTAGGATTATGCCTCATTAAAACTTTACTAAAGAAAAACCCAGTGAAAAAAAACCTTAGTGAAGAAAAAAGAGTACAATATCCTTTAGTGATGGGAACTGCCTCATTAAAAACCTTGTCAAGAAAAATTCAATGGAAAAAAACCTGACCAAGGAAAAAAGAGTACAGTCTCCCCCTCTTGTCGACATTAGATAATGTCTCGAAACCGGCGCATTCTAATCTCATGTACCAATCTTTCAAAGGAGGATTTTGGGAATGACTTTGTAAATAAATCTGCCAGATTATCACTTGAGTGGATCTGTTGGACATCAATTGTCCCTTGATTTTGAAGATCACGAGTGAAGAAGAATTTGGGAGAAATATGCTTTGTTCTATCACCTTTGATGTACCTGTCTTTAAGTTGAGCAATGCATGCTGTATTATCTTCAAACAGGACAGTTGGAGCTATCTTATGATCAATCAGTCCACATGATGACAGAATGTATTGGATCAAACTCCTGAGCCAAAAACACTCGCGACTTGCTTCATGAATCACTAGTATTTCGGCATGATCAGAGGATGTTGCAGCAATTGTCTGTTTCGTGGACCTCCATGATATAGTTGTTCCACCATATGTAAACACATATCCTGTTTGAGATATCCCTTTATGTGGATCAGACAAGTAGTATTTTGCATCTACATAGCCAACTAGTTGTGACTTGGATCCATAGGGATAAAACAATTCCATATCAACCGTCCCATGAAGATATCGAAAGATTTGCTTGATTCCACTCCAATGTCTTCTGGTTGGAGAGGAACTATACCTTACTAGTAAATTCACAGCAAATGATATATCGGGTCGTGTATTATTAGCAAGATACATTAGCGCTTCAATGGCACTAAGATATGGTACTTCAGGACCAATGATATCTTCATTCTCTTCTTTAGGACAGAATTGATCCTTTTCCACATCCAAAGATCTTACGATCATTGGGATACTTAATGGATGTGACTTATCCATATAAAATCTCTTTAAGATCTTTTCTGTGTATGTTGTTTGATGAATAAAGATCCCATTTTTTGTATGCTCGATTTGCAGGCCGAGACAAAATTTAGTCCTTTCAAGATCTTTCATCTCAAACTCTTCTTTTAGAGTTTTTATAATTGTTGGAATCTCTTCAGGAGTCCCAATGATATTTAAATCATCAACGTACACAGCAATTATAATGAATCCAAATGCAGATTTCTTTATGAAAACAAATGGACAGATATCATCATTCTTAAATCCATTTTTGGCCAGATACTCAGTAAGACGATTATACCACATTCGTCCAGATTGCTTCAGACCATATAGAGATCTTTGCAATTTGACTGAGTATAATCCTTGCGAATATTCATTGGATGGTTTAGATATCTTTAGTCCTTCAGGAACTTTCATATAGATATTCCGATCTAATGAGCCATATAAATAAGATGTTACCACATCCATTAAATGCATATGCAGTTTATGATATGCAGATAAACTGACCAAATAACGCAATGTTGTCGCATCCACTACAGGGGAATACGTTTCTTCATAATCTATATCGAGCCTTTATGAAAAACCTTGTGCTACAAGTCGAGCTTTGTAGCGCACAACTTCATTTTTCTCATTTCGTTTTCTCACAAATACCCATCGGTATCCAACAGTTTTTACATCTTCAGGTGTACGGACTACAGGTCTAAAGACTTCACGTTTTGCAAGTGAGTCTAATTCAGCCTTCATGGCTTCTTCCCATTTTGGCCAATCATTTCTTTGTCGACATTCTTCGACTAATCTTGGCTCAAGATCCTTATTTTCATGCATGATATTTAATGCCACATTATATGCAAATATTTCATTGACAATTGTCTTATTTCGGTCCCATTTCTCTCCTGTAAAGACATAATTTATCGAGATCTCGTCATTTTCACAATTTTCAGGTACCTGAACATCTTCTGACGTTAAAACTATATCAGAATTTTGGACAACTGCATGTGTCTTTACTATGTCTTTTTCAACAGGAATAATATTTACCTCTTTTCGCTTTCGAGGAATTTTGTCTTTGGAACCAATAGGCATGTCACGCTTCTGGCGCGTATTTGCTTCGGTGGCAATTTGTCCAACTGGGACATCAATTCAAATTGGGATATTTTCCACTGGTATATAAGATTTGGTTATTCTCTTTGTATCGGAAAATGCATCAGGCAATTCATTTGTTATTCTTTGCAAATGTATAATCTTTTGAACTTCTAGTTCACATTGCTCTGATCGAGGATCTAAATGCATCAAGGATGATGCATTTCAATTAAGTTCCTTTTCAGGAAGCTTATTCTCTCCCCCTAATGATGGAAATTTTGATTCATCAAAATGACAATCCGCAAACCGGGCTTTAAATATATCTTTAGTTTGTATCTCAAGATACCTCACTATAGAGGGAGAATCATATCCAACATATATCCCTAATTTTCTTTGGGGTCCCATTTTGGTGCGATTAGGTGGTGCAATAGGAACATATATTGCACACCCAAATATTCTTAAATGGGAAATATTTGGCTGCTGGCCAAATGCTAATTGCATAGGCGAGAACTGATGGTAACTCGTTGGCCTCAAACGAATAAGTGCTGCGGCTTGTAAAATAGCATGCCCCCAAACCGAGGTTGGGAGATTTGTTCTCATAAGTAAGGGTCTAGCAATTAATTAGAGGCGTTTAATAAGTGATTCTGCTAACCCATTTTGTGTATGAACATGAGCTACTGGATGTTCAACACTTATTCCATTAGCCATACAATAAGCATCAAAGGCTTGGGAAGTAAATTCACCAGCATTATCAAGACGAATTGCTTTGATTGGATTTTCTGGAAATTGTGCTTTTAATCGAATAATTTGAGCCAGTAATCTCGCAAACGCCAGGTTGTGAGAAGACAATAAGCACACATGAGACCATCTGGAAGATGCGTCTATTAGGACCATAAAATATCTAAAAGATCCATATGGTGGATGAATAAGTCCACATATATCGCCTTGAATCCTTTCTAGGAATTCAGGAGACTCAGATCCAATCTTTACTGGTGATGGCCTTAAAATTAACTTTCCTTGAGAACATGTAGCACAACAAAATTCACTAGTTTTAAGAATCTTCTGGTTCTTTAGTGAATATCCATGGGAGTTTTCAATAATTCTTCGCATCATGGTTGTTCCTGGATGACCCAATCGGTCGTGCCAAGTTATGAATTCATTTGGGCTAGTAAACTTTTGGTTTACAGTGGCATGTGATTCAATTGCACTAATCTTGGTATAATATAACCTAGATGAAAGTGAGGGCAACTTTTCTAATATAACCTTTTTATTTGAATCATGAGTTGTGATACATAAGGACTCATGACTTCCCTCATTCATAGTCTCAATATGACATCCATTTCGGCAAATATCTTTAAACTCAACAAGTTTCTTAGAGACTTGGTGGACAATAGTGCATTATTTATTATGAATTTTGTTCCTCCGGAAAACAAAATTATAGCTCTTCCGGAGCCTTCAATCACATTGCCTGAGCCAATAATAGTATTAACATATTCTTCTTTTGGCACAAGATGGGTAAAATATATATCACTTTTGAGAATGGTGTGCGAACTTGCACTATCCGCAAGGCATACATCTTCATTACATATCCTTGTCATTTTTTTCAAAGATAAATAATAATGAGATAAGTAGTATGCACAGTTAAATTGAATGCTTAATCAGAATTATTTTTCTAAGAAACACTGTACATAAAAATAATGTCATATACTTAAAATTTTATTTTAAAACTTGACACATTTAATGATTTCAAAATTCATAAACATTAATATTTCATTATTTATATGCATCATATTTAAAACTTAAATACATATAAAATAAAACTTAACAATAAGTTCTTTACATTATTTATTTACATGGATACTTAACAATCCCACATATTAAACTATTCCATCATTAATCAAATGACCAATATTTCCTTCAGGATCCTCAAAGAAATCTGAAACATCATAATGAGTGGTGGAATTTTTAGCATCATTTGAAACAAAATTTATTTTATTTCCTTTGTCATTCTTTTTCAAAGATGCTTGGTAAAGATCGACTAGGTGCCTTGGGGTACGACAGGTACGTGATCAATGGCCCTTTCCACCACAACGGAAACACTTATTCTCTGTTGATTTATTTTGCCCAATATTTCTTTCTTTATCCCACTTCTGGTGAGATCCTCTCTTTTGAATATAATTCCTTTTCCTTCCATAATTTTTCTTGTTATTAAAACCTTGCCATTTACCTATTCTGGGGTAATGATTTGCCGCATTTACTTCAGGAAATGGGGCAGTGCTAGCTGGGCACACTTCATGATTTCTTAAGAGCAACTCATTGTTGCGTTCAGCAACAAGAAGGATAGAAATTAGCTCAGAATATTTTTTAAATCCTTTTTTCTCGATACTGCTGCTGCAGGAGCACATTCGAGGCATGAAATGTTGAGAAAGTTTTCTCCAACATATCATTATCAGATACTTTTTTCCCACATAATTTCATTCGTGAGGTGATTCAAAATATTGCCGAATTATATTCATTTATGGATTTAAAATCCTGTAGTCACAAGTGCGTCCACTCATATCGGGATTGAGGAAGTATCACCGTCTTTTGATGATTATACCTTTCTTCAAGGTCTTTCCAAAGATCTGCAGGATCTTTTAATGTGAGATATTCATTTTTCAATCATTCATCAAGATGACGACGAATAAAAATCATGGCTTTGGCTTTATCCTTCTGGGATGCATTATTTTCAGCCTTAATGGTATCTCCAAAATCCATTGAATCAAGATGAATTTCAGCATCTAGTATCCATGATAAATAGTTGTTTCCAAATATATCAAGAGCATTGAATTTAAGATGAGAAAGATTCGACATAATGAAAATTTGTTACCTGAGTCTTCCTAAAAATTTGATGAGAGTCTCGTGCTGATAACGTGTTGTAAAATAAAAGATATACTAAATATAAAATAAAGATGTGTAAATAGAATACTCTAATATTAATATAATTAGCTCAATAGAAATTATTCATATATTTATAAGTAGTAAAAGAGAGAGAGAGAGAGAGAGAGAGAGAGAGAGAGAGAGAAACTATTCATAGAGAATAAAGAGAGAGAGAGAAAGATGTTTTTAGAAATATAAGGAGAGAGAGAGGATTTTATTATTACTGTGTCAATTGCCTCTGATCAAGCCTCCTATTTATACTTGTAAAAGTTTAACTTTTTCAACGTCATTAATTTTATTCTCTCTTGAAAATGGGCATCCACATAAGCTACCTTATCACAACAGTTTTGTTTTTTTAGTTCTAATTAAGTTTTTTTTTGCGTCAATATTTGATGAGTCAACATTTACATTTTTTTTCAAAGTTAGGACTTGGACTCGAACTTGCCACCTCGAGGGATTAAAATGGTGATTTTTCTGCGAGTAAAGTACCATTTCTACCCATGTAAGTTGAAAACGCTGACAAATCTACCCGTGAGAGAAAGAAACTACCAAATATAACCATCAATCATGACATCCATGGGACGAAACTAACCAAGCCTTATTTCGGCGTTGACTCCATTAGTAACACTACCTACGTGGCACTTCACGGCGTGACAAGGCTTCATACGTGGAAATTATAATTACAATTATCTAAAAATATAATTGGATTTCAAAAATTTTTTTAAAAAAAAGGAAAATTAGAATTGAACAGTTAGAAAAGGTATTCCTGTTCGCGCGTTTAACAGAATAGAGGGTAGAGCCCTAAGAATAAACTGTTCATATTCTCCACTCATAGAAAACCTCCCGTGCCGACGATAATTTCCGTGTTGAAGAGAGAGTACTTGTTGGTGTGGATCGTGTCAACTGTTGGAGTTGTGTGGTGTCATCCATAGGTAAGTAGTAACCTTTGACCTCTCTGTCATGGTTTTCTGGATGTTCGATGCATGGTTATGGATATGAGGTTTTTATTAGGGTGTCTTTGTAGTGGCTATGTTGTGGTTGTGAATTGGTTTTGTTTTCTGTATATGTGTGTTTGCAGATGGTAACTATCCACATTACGTTAGTCATTAGTCACAGAGAAAAATTTGAAAAGGGTGATGATGGCAAACTAGCATATGTTAGGGTGAGAAAACAGAGATTGAACGAGTGAATGTGGATACCCTTAATAAGTTCTTCATGAATGACTTAGTAAAGGATATAGGGTACACTGATGTGAGCGAGCTTTACTGGCTTGAACCTGGGAAGGAGTTGGATGGTGGGTTGAAGTTACATAGACTAGACATGGATGTGGTGACTATGTACGAAGCAGCCATTGCTAATGGGAGGAGAGTTTAGGTGTTCACTAAGCATCCAGTTAACCTTCCTGATTTCGTAGAATAAAACAATGAACCTAAACCAAAGCTTGAGATATTAACTGTTAATAGGACCTCAGTCAAGCACAGAACCAAATAGTGTGTTAGGAGACCCCCAACCCCAAAGAAGAATGGAAAGAGACTAGTGAAATTGAGTGAGACCGTAGGAGGTGTGCCTGGACCGGATCCTCAAACAGAGGATGATGTGCTGGACAAAGACGTCCATCTTACCACGAGAAACACACGACAACCAGATATAAGCAGTGGTCAACCAAATATACCCACACATTCACCAAAGGTAACCTTCGAAGAGGCACCAAGGATCATTCAGCTCCCAAATGCACCCACCGAACCCAATTTACCTCCATATCAACCGCTGGAGAAGACTCCTCCACACCCTGAACGGCCAAATGTGTCAGTTGCAAGTGAAGAAACTGCACACCAAATTCCAGTTTCTACAGAGTTAGTGGCTCCCACTGTTGATAAAGGGCCTGCAGAATCTGTTGAGGTTTTCACACAGTACATCCCACAGCCTTGCAACGAACCAGAGTTTCAGGAGCAGAGCATTCAAAATGATAAGGAACATCCGGTGAAGACCCTCAACCCAACAGTTCATAGCCCAAACCAGATATAAATCCATATGTGGGTGGTGGTAGTCAAAAGAAGAGGAAGAGACAATCAACAGTCAGGCCTCCTCCTTCAGGGCAAACCTTCATACCTAACCAGGATCCAAACAAGCATCCTTCATTTTTTATACCTGTGGAGGGTGAAGATATGACGGAGGCAAGTGCAGGGATGCATTGTTATGAGTCGGAAGAGCTGGATTCTGTTGCAAGTGATGATGAAGACAGTCAGCAGGTAGCATTTCCTCAAGCGAATCTAGATGCTCCAGTAAGGAAAGTAAGGTTGGAGCTTGGCATGGAGTTTGAAAATCTGGACCATTTCAAGAAGGCAGTTAGGAAGTTCAACATCAACATAGGGCGAAGCATATTCTTTCCAAGAGTGGATTCAACTAGGTGCAAGGCCATATGTTATGACGAGAATTGTCCATGGCAGATATACTGTGCAAAATGGTCGTTTCCATTAAGCTTTCAGGTGAAGACATTTGTGAATGAACATACCTGCAGCAGAGTTAATAAGAACAAATCTGCAGATGGTAAATGGGTTGTAGAGGAGCTTGCAAACAAGATCCGTGATCATCCAGACATGACTCAAAGGCAGGCACAAGATTTTTTCAAGAAGGAGTATGACGTGATTGTGAACGAGAGGAAGATATACAGGGCTATGGTGAAGGCAAAAGAACTAATAGAAGGGTCAGAAATAGCTCAGTATGCAGTTCTTAGGGACTATGCTAATGAAATTATGAGGACCAACCCTGGCTCCACTGTGAGGATTAGTACTGATTATGTTGAAGGGACTGGGCATAAATTCAAAAGGATATATATATGCTAGGAAGGGTGTAAAAAGGGTTTTTCAGTTGGCTGCTGATAAACCCCCTTTGTAGGGTTTATCTTGTGCTTAATTTAGGAGATTTTATGACCTTTTACCCACATTTATTCAAAGAAATAGCATGGTTTCATGATTGTCTCCCAATTTGTGCTTAAGTGTGAAAACATGCTTTCTAGGTCCTTAATTAGCTAAATTCAATTCACCTTTGATTCCACTAGATGCCTTAAATTGTTTGTTAAGTGATTTCAGATTTAGGAGGTAAAGATTGGATCAAGGGAATGAAGGAAAAGCATGTAGAAATGGAGGACTTATGAAGAAATGAAGGAATCGCAAAAGCTGTCAAGCCGACCTCTTCGCACTTAATCGACCATAAATTGAGCTACAGAGGTCCAAATGATGCGGTTCTAGTTGCGTTGGAAAGCTAACATCCAGGGCTTTGAAATGATATAAGATTTTCCATAGTTTCACCGCGCATAGGGGCGCGTACGTGCATGGTACGCGTACGCACCGATGGTGGCACATGGTTCACTTAATGCAACTCGTGACTAGCGATTTTAGAAGCCTTGTGGGACCAATCCAACTCATTTCTAATGCTATTTAAGCCATGGATTGAAGGTGAATCAACATACTCTTTAATACTTTGGATCATTAGTTATAGTTTAAGTTTTAGGAGTAGTTATAGTTAGTTTTCTAGAGAGAGAAGCTCTCACTTCTCTCTAGAATTAGGATTAGGTTTTAAATCTAGATCTAGTTCTCCTTCTCTCTTCTAATTTTCCTTTTCTTCCCTAATTGTTCTCTTGTACTTATAGAATTCTTCTTCTCTTGTAATTTCTTTGTATTGTTAGTTGTAGTTTATGAACTTTCTTTTGTAGATCTACATTTCTTCTTCAATGCAATTAGTAAGTTCTTTGTTGTTTCATAATTGTCTTCCTCTTCTATTGTTGATCTCTTGCTATTCTAGTTAGATCCCTCTTTAATTCTTGTAATTCATGTTGTTTACTTTTATTGCCTTATCTGTGTTTGTTAAAATGCTTCTTTTAGTTATGAGTTTACTTTTCTATTGTTTTGCCTTTCTATTGTTAATCTCTTACTTTTGTAGTTGTAGATTCCTTTAATTCTTGCAATTTTACTATGCTTTTCTTTTGTGCCTTCCAAGTATTTGATGAAATGCTTGGTTGGATTTTAGAGTAGATTTTAGTGCTCTTGGCTTGGGAAGGTAACTTAGGAACTCTTGAGTTACTGATGTCCAAGTGATTGATGATTGGGAGCCATTAACTCTAGATCTCAATAATTGATTTGGTGTAGAACTAAGACTTATGGACTTGAATTGACATAGCTCATTTGACTTTCCTTTATTAGTTAGAGGATAACTTAATGGGGTTGATCCTTGCCAATTCTCATGTTGTGGTTAGTGATTAGGATAGAGATCCTTGACCACTAAACCTTGCCAAGGCCTTTTTGTTATTTGAATTTCATTTCCATTTAATTTTTATGTTTCTTATACAAAAACCCCAAAATACCTCATAACCAATAACAAGACACTTCATTGTAATTTCTAGGGAGAACGACCCGAGGTTCAATACTTCAGTTTATAGATTTTAGGGGTTTGTTACTTGTGACAAACAAATTTTTGTATGAAAGGACTATTGTTGGTTTAGAAACTATATTGCAACGAGATTTCATTTGTGAAATTCTAAACCACACAAAAGTCTTGATCATCAAAATGGCGCCGTTGCCGGAAAAGTTGCAATAGTGTTGTGTTATTAGTTGTTGTATATATGTGAGTATTGTGAATAGCTCTCTTTTTGGATTGTTTGTTAGTTTTTGTTAGTTTTATGACTCTATTAGTTTTGTTTTTTTATTTATCACTATGAATTCTCGTCCTTGTGGTTTTGGATATGGTTATGACTATGTTGTAGGTGATGAAAATTTGAATGATGGCTCACATTATGGGAGAGATGAATTCTTGAGAAGGGAGCCACATACATATGAGCAATCATCATGACAACCTCCTCAACCAAGCTACTATGATGGTAATCCCTCTTATAATGCATATCATTCCAATGGATATGATGGTTCTTATCATGATTATGCCACTCAACCACCATCATTTCATGCACCATACTCTCAACATAGTCCTCAAACACCATCATTCCAACCACCATATGTTCAATCCACATCCTATTTCCATCAATTGCCTCCACACAATCCTAATTCATATTCCCCCTATGCATATCCTTGTGATAATTGTGAACAAGCAACCATATAATCACCACCACTCCAACATCTTTACCCTTCAAACCAAGTTTTCATGGATGATACACTTGGTATCATTTCTCAAGAGTAAGAAGAGCTCCAAACCGCACTTACTAGTTTCACCTCTACCCTCCAAGAACTTATGTTCCGTATACTTCCACCTTCTACCAATAACCAAAACACCTTCCAACCTCCAAGCTTTGGTGAGCCTCCTTTCCAACCACATGATGATTTCTCCTTTCTATTACAACCCTCCATGGAAGAATATCCATGTCCATAAATTCAAGAGTAATATGATCCTACTTATGTTAGTAAAGAGGAACAAGAGTAAAAGGATCATCTCAAGGAAGCAATGGATTGGCTTCAAGCAACTATCCGTCAAAAGTTGGACTCGTGGGATTCATGCCACAAGCAAAATATGTCCACGGATGATTGTGGAAAAGCAACCAAAGAGGGAAGTATGAGGGAGATTTTAAAGCCTCAAGTTGAGAACAAGGAAATGGAGTGTGTTTTGCAACAAGTGGAAGAGATGGAGATTGTTAAAGAAGAAGAAGTGGAAGAAGACCTAGGGGAGGTTAAACAAGAAGGACGTTCCATCATTGAAGACAACTCTATATCAAGTGACAATGGTGATCTTGTTGAAGCTTCTTCCATGGGATGTGAAACTGATGTTGAGGAGGCATTTGCACAACCTCCAATGCATGTTTTGATCAATGAAGAAGAGTTGGAAGAAGTTAGCAAACAAGAAGAATTTGAAGAAAGTTGTCAAAAGATAGAAATCATCAAGGAGGAGCCAAAGGAAGTGGAGCCTACAATGTCAAGACCATTGGATATCTTCCTTGCTAAGTCACCATCCAAATTACAAATTGAGTGGGTAATCATCTCATCCTTTAATTTTCTTGGCCCATATCAATATGCATTCTTAGAAACGGATGGTGAACTTAGAACTATTTGTGGGTTAGAAAGTAGAAAAGAGTTGGATGTTGGTTGGCAACAAGAATCAAGGTACATAGTGGGTGGAAACTCAAATCTTAGGATTCAAAGGTGGAGTGGTACTCAAGTCAATGGAATTAAGATGATGAGTAGGAGTTCAAAAGAGAATTCAATAAGTTTGTCACCCTATTGGAAGCATGAAGATAAAGAAAAAGGGGGGTTGACAAGCAAAGTATGGGATCCCGGTGGTCATTGGAGATGCAAAAAATGGTGGGGATTCAAGGATGAATTCAAGCATAAGCCACCATAGCAAGGACCCCATCAAATGTCCAACTTAAGACTTAAACTAAAAGTGCTAGGTGGGAGACACCCCACCATGGTAAATTCTTTCCACCCTCTTGCACTTTTGATTAATAAGTGAATTGAGTTACCATTGTAGGTAGTTCTCTTTCCATACACTTGGTTCAATAAATTGGTTGAAGGTTGCTTGTGGAGCAAGCTTCTTTTTCTTGTATTTGAAAAGTTTCAAAAAGCCAAAAAGATTTTTTGTATTTTCACAATTTTGATTCGTTGTGAGTTGCAGGTAGTGTTAGGAGGATTTTGAGCTATTTTTGCTATTTCTGAAAAAAAAAAAAAGAGGCCAGGGACGCGAGCGCACGCTGTGCGCGCCCGTGCCCATAGCGCGGATACAGACTCATACTCTTTCCAGAGAGTTGGGCCACTCTCGCGCCAACACTGGGCCAATGGCACAACCGTTTGCACGCGTGCGCGCACTGCGCGCCTACGCGCCGATACACATATTTTTGCAATGCGCGCGCCCGCGCACATGCCGCGCGCGCCAATCCGCTGAAGCAGTTTCCAGGCCAACGACTCGAGAGTTGTGCCAGCTTTGGGCTAGCACTAAGCCTTTGGCCCAACTCACACCATGCAGACGCGCACTGTACGCGTCCGCGTCCATACCTCCACAACTCATCTACGCGTAGGCACACCTGGCGCGTACGCGCCCTTCGGCCAAACTGCGCATCGGCGCATAAGCGTGCATGACGCGTCCGTGCCGGTAAAAAAAAGAGATTTTTTTTTCTCATCTTCCATTTTCTTTTGTTTATTGCATTTGCATACTTCTATTCTTTACATTTCAATTTTGATTTTATAGCATGTTTTCATTTTTTTTAAGTTTCTCATTTTAATAATGATGTTGAATTCTTATACTCAATTGTTGAGAAATTCTTGCATTGTTTTGGTGCTTCGTGACTTGTTTAACATTAATGGTCATATTTGTTCCACACACAAGATTAGTGCTTTAGTCCCTCCTCATTCATTACTCTTTGTTTTTGTACTTCATTATCATTGAGTTTGGATGGGACCTAATGCTTTCATGCTTATCACTAATCTTGTTTGTGTCACTTCTTATTTGATCTTGATGTTCAATATTCTATTCATGTTTTGACTTTACTCTTGCATCAAGCTTAATGATATGCCTTAGCTTACATTGTTTTCTCACTTACATGTGTAGCTAACATGTAGTGAGAACCCTACTTTTATTTGGCATTAGCCCCCACCTATGTTCTATTTGCTTTGATATCTTCGATATAGGCTTGATTTTCCTTCTTTTTCTCCCCTTTTAGGTTGGCCACCAAAAGAAGGAAAAAGGAAAGTTTCTACATGGGGCAACAAACAAGTCATCCGCACAATCTTTTGACGGAACTCATTAGTTGTAACAACCCATCTCCCTTACTCATCTTTGAGTGCACCGAGGACGGTGCAAACTTTTAAGTGTGGGGAGGTCGTCCGACCGATCGGCGATTTTGGGTGACAAATTTCTAATTCCAACACTTTTGCATTTCATTTTAGGTTTTTCGAATTTTTGTTGCATTTTCTTAATTTTGCATATATATATACATAATAAGTTTAGTCAAAATAATGAGGTTCTTCAAGATTTCTATCTGTAGGGCACCAATTGATTTGAGTGAAAACTTTTCATAGGACTTTCTTGAATTATATATATATTGTGGATCATGTTTTTGAGCTAAGAACACAAGCTTGTGAGATTTGAGCCTAATGGTGTGGTTACATCTTATAACCACTTATTTTCCTTCTTGTGTGCATTATTCTCTTCCTATGATTGTGATCTTTGATTTGTTTGATTCTTTATGTCCATTATTTTGTGTATTCATGCATTTATATGATTGAGGCCATCATTTCATTTAGCTCACTTACCCAAATAGCCTTACCTTTTATCTTCCATTGTTAGCCAATTTGAGCCTACGATTAACCCACTTGTTCTTAATTTAGCACATTACAAGCCTTAAAGCGAAAAACAATAAATGTCCTTATTTGGATCTTTGATTAGCTTAGGCTAGAGTGTGTGTATCATTCAAGTGTGGGAATCTTAGGACATTGGGAGAATAAAATGGTAGTTTTGTATTTTTATTAAAATTATTGGGAATTGGGTATATGCTCATGTATTGATAAAATGTATAGACCTTATGCATTGATATTCTTGTATATAGTTTGAAAGAAAAGAAAAAAAATGAGAAAAACAAAAGAAAAAGGAAAAGAAACAAAAAAGAAATAAAAGAAAAAGAAGAAAAAAATATAAAAAGAAAGAAATAGAAAAAGAAAGGAAAAGAGAAAGAAAGAAATAAAAAGGAAACAAAAATGCCCCAAAGTAAAGTCAATAAGAATCAATGCATATGTGTTGTGATCAAGAAAAGTAAATGCATGAGTATGTTGAAAAAAAAGTGAGAAAAATGGGTAGTTAGGTTAGTTTTGAAGTTGTATAGGATGTCATAGGTTAGGTGGGAAGTCTAAGCTTATCAAAGATTCAAATTTCAAGCTCACTTGACCATATATGCATCTTACTTTGACCCTAGCCCCATTACAACCAATGAAAAGACCTCATGATACTTGTATGTATGCATGAAATAAATGTCAATTGTTAGAAGAAAAACAAATCTTGAAAAGCATGATTAGGGGAGAATTGAGTGAATCAACCCTAAACACTTGAGCGAATAGAGTGCAAACACTACCGGTGAGGGTTCGATTGCTCAATTACATGTTTTCCACCTATGATCATCACTCCTCATGCAAGTTTGTAAAAATATTTAATAGCTCAATTCAATTGTGGTTTGGCATGGTTGTTAATACCCTTAGCCCTTGTGCATATATGTATTCTTAAGAATTGATTTATTTTGACCAAGCAATTGCATTCATGTAGATAGTTGCATATAGATAGTTTGCATTTAGATTAGTTTACATTGAATAAATGTTGATACCCTTTGTTCTTTCTTGGTTTAAGCATGAGGACATGCTTGGTTTAAGTGTGGGGAGGTTGATAAACCCCCTTTGTAAGGTTTATCTTGTGCTTAATTTAGGAGATTTTATGACCTTTTACCCATATTTATTCAAAGAAATAGCATGGTTTCATGATTGTCTCCCAATTTGTACTTAAGTGTGAAAACATGCTTTCTAGGTCCTTAATTAGCTAAAGTCAATTCACCTTTGATTCCACTAGATGCCTTGAACTGTTTGTTAAGTGATTTCAGATTTAGGAGGCAAAGATTGGATCAAGGGAATGAAGAAAAAGCATGTAGAAATGGAGGACTCATGAAGAAATGAAGGAATCGCAAAAGCTGTCAAGCCGACCTCTTCGCACTTAATCGACCATAACTTGAGCTAGAGAGCTCCAACTGATGCGGTTCCAGTTGCATTGGAAAGCTAACATCCGGGGCTTCGAAATGATATAATATTTGTCATAGTTGCAACGCGCATAGGGGCGCGCACGTGCACGGTTCACGTACGCGTCGATGGTGGCACATGGTTCACTTAATGCAACTCGTGGCCAGCGATTTTAGAAGCCTTGTGGGCCCAATCCAACTCATTTCTGATGCTATTTAAGACAAGGGTTGAAGGGAAATCAATATACTCTTTAATACTTTGGATCATTAGTCATAGTTTAAGTTTTAGGAGTAGTTATAGTTAGTTTTCTAGAGAGAGAAGCACCCACTTCTCTCTAGAATTAGGATTAGGTTTTAGATCTAGATCTAGTTCTCCTTCTCTCTTCTAATTTTCCTTTTCTTCCCTAATTATTCTCTTGTAGTTATAGAATTCTTCTTCTCTTGTAATTTCTTTGTATTGTTAGTTGTAGTTTATGAACTTTCTTTTGTAGATCTACATTTCTTCTTCAATACAATTGGTAAGTTCTTTGTTGTTTCATAATTGTCTTCCTCTTCTATTGTTGATCTCTTGCTATTCTAGTTAGATCCCTCTTTAATTCTTGCAATTCATGTTGTTTACTTTTATTGCCTTCTCTGTGTTTGTTAAAATGCTTCTTTTAGTTAGGAGTTTACTTTTCTATTGTTTTGTCTTTCTATTGTTAATCTCTTACTTTTGTAGTTGTAGATTTCTTTAATTCTTGTAATTTTACTATGCTTTTCTTTCGTGCCTTCCAAGTATTTGATGAAATGATTGGTTAGATTTTAGAGTAGATTTTAGTACTCTTGGCTTGGGAAGGTAACTTAGAAACTCTTGAGTTACTAATGTCCAAGTGATTGACGATTGGGAGCCATTAACTCTAGATCTCACTAATTGATTTAGTGTAGAACTAGGACTTATGGACTTGGATTGACATAGCTCATTTGACTTTCCTTTATTAGTTAGAAGATAACTTAATGGGGTTGATCCTTGCCAATTCTCATGTTCTGGTTAGTGATTAGGATAGAGATCCTTGACCACCAAACCTTGCCAAGGCCTTTTTGTTATTTGAATTTCATTTCCATTTACTTTTCATGTTTCTTATCCAAAAACCCCAAAATACCTCATAACCAATAACAAGACACTTCATTGTAATTCCTAGGGAGAACGACCCGAGGTTCAATACTTCAGTTTATAGATTTTAGGGGTTTGTTACTTGTGACAAACAAATTTTTGTATGAAAGGACTATTGTTGGTTTAGGAAGTATATTGCAACGAGATTTTATTTGTGAAATTCTAAACCACACAAAAGTCTTGATCATTAGCTGCAGGCCTTTTATAGGGTTAGATGGAACTTTTCTAAAGGGATACTACCCTGGGCAGTTGTTGACTGCAATGGGCCACAATGCCAATAACCATATATACCCTATATCGTATGCTGTTGTGGAGTGCGAATGCAAGGATAGTTGGAAGTGGTTTTTCGAACTCCTCCAAGAAGACTTAGGTGACGCAGCAATCAATGGAATCAACTTCATGTCAGACATGCAGAAGGTAATGAGTGAATTCTTATTCTCTGTGTATGTCTTCATTATTAGTTTTTTACAATGTATTGTGCATACCTAGTGCTGTCATTGTTATTGTCCTTCATAGGGTATAATCATATAGTTGTTTTACTTTTCTCAACCAGGGCCTCATCCCTGCTATGCGTGAAGTGAATCCAGGAGCACATCATAGATTTTGTGCTATGCACATATGGTAGAACTTTAGAAAACAGTGGGGGGATACAGAATTAAAAATGGGAATGTGGAGATGTGCCAAGGCCACAACCTCTCAAGAGTTCAATGCTGTACTGGATAGGATCAAACAGGTTAATCCCCATGCTTGGGAGTATCTGAACAGGATCCCTCCAAGTCAATGGAGTAGGAGTGGTTTTAGCGAATATCCAAAGTCTGACAATTACACGAACAACAATTGTGAATCATTCAATTCTAGGATCAAGAAAATGAAAGGAAAGCCTATTATAACTATTCTGGAAGAGGTGGGGTGTTACATGATGAGCATCATTGCAAGAAACAAGAAGGTGTTGGTGGGGTATAACGGAGTAATCACTCCTGTGCAGTAGAGTAGACTGGAAAAAGAGAAAAGGGAGAGCAACAAGTGGCGGCCGTTTCCAACTGGAGATGATCCTGGAAATGTGTACGAAGTACACTGCCTGCCACATAAGGTTATGGTGGATATAGGAAAGAGGACTTGTTCCTGCAAGTTTTGGCAACTGACTGGCTTGCCGTGCAGGCATGCATGTGCTGCCCTTGCATACCAGAATAGGAGACCAGAGGAACATGCACACAACTGGCTCTCTATGGGGGCATATAATAGCACATACCAGTTCGTCATACAATCTGTTCCTAGTCAAAAATACTGGCAGCATGTTGATCTACCTCCTATATTGCCCCCAGTATACAAGAAGCAGATTGGAAGACCAAAGTTGAAAAGAGACAAAAAGAACGACGCCCCAAAAGAACCCACCACAGATCCCCATAGGGCCCCCAGAAAGTATGGCCCCATCACCTGCAAGTACTGTCTAAAGGTAAACCATAATTCATATGCTTACATTACTTGTGCTTTGAATGTCCACGTTTATTTCATGACATATGTATTGCAGACTGGACACAACAGTCATAGCTGTTCCAAGAAGAAGGAGGCAATGGCTGGGAGTGCTGGGGGACAAAGTTCAAGTCAACACCCAGCTGCTGAGGATGATGAAGAGGAGGCGGCAAGACTAGAAGAGATGTTCTGGGAGGAAACTCTGGAAGCTGTTGAAGCAGCTCAAGCAGCAGCATCTCAGCCACCGACTGTAAGTCTAGTGATGTATTTTACAACTTCATTTTACAAGTTCTGTTTAATTATGTCACTCATATGTGTCTACTGTTGTAGGAGACTACCCCAGTTCCTCAACCCGTTCCTAATCCAGTCAGGTGTCCTTCAACTAGGCCACCAACTGCAAAAGAGCCACCAAAGAAGAAGAAGAATCTGCGAAGACCACCACCAACTACTCAGCAACCACGATCTGCTCCAGCTTTTGTCAGGCCAATAACACCAACTAGTACTAGTCCATCACCCCCGCCCTCTGATGTGCCACCCACTGTGACACCTCAAACCATGCAAGCTGCCTCCCAGGGCACTACTTCCAGGTTCATGGACTTCATGCCAACTCCCACAGTGAGAGGATCAAGCTCAAGTAGGTGGCCGCAGCCTGCCTTCCGTCCACCACCAAGACAAAATCAGCTTCACTTCAGCTTATTGACATAATCACAAGACAAAACCTAAGTTTACTAACTTCAGCTTCAAACCTCTCTAACCTCATGAGCATCTTCACTTCAGCCTCAACCTCATTAACGTTTTCCTGCATCTTTCTTTCTAACAGTGCTCTCCTCAAACCCTCCCACTACCCTTCGATTTCGTCTACCCATGCAAAGAAGCTGTAGTCCGAGTTCTATCCATGGCAAAAAAACTAAAATCAAATACACATTCAACTCACACAGAACAGGGTGTACAACGGATTACCTTCCAATTCGGACAACAGACGAACCACCTCCCAGGATTCATCGCCGTCCCTGACTGTAACAGTGTCACCCCCAACCCACAGAAATATATGCCATTGAACTTCCTATCATGCACCCGCTTTGAAATTGAGCTTTCAGACACACTACCACTGCCATTCAAAGGTGGAGTAAAGAGTCTTTGCCTCGACATTGGTATAATTTCGAAGATTTTTGTGAATCTAGGGCTAGGGTTCGTGTTTGGGATGGAAGAAGGTTTGAATTTGGGAAATTTTGGGGTTGAGGATACATTATAACGGTCACATTGCTCAGCAATCCATGTGTGAAGCCCCCCAAGCCATGTCACGCCGTGAAGTGCCACATAGGTAGCGTTACTAACGGAGTCAACGCCGGAATAAGGCTTGGTTAGTTTCGTCCCACGGATGTCACGATTGATGGTTACATTTGATAGTTTCTTTCTTTCGTGGGTAGATTTGTCAGCGTTTTCAACTTTCATGGATAGAAATAGTACTTACTCTTTTTCTGCACTTGAATTAAGCAAAGAGTAGGTATTTTGATCAAATTAGTTAAAGTAAATTCATATCTCAGAACACAAATCTACAGAGGCACGCAGAAAAAAACAATTTCTCACATGTAAATAAAGGTAAAAATATATATGCAGTTGTCTATAATAAAGTTGATAATTGAGAATCGTTAGATAATTTGATAATTTTGATTAAATTATTATCTAATAATGGTTAACTATTAACTTTACGTAAATTAATATGCTCATACAAAACATCGGCAGTTGAAGGAGAGCTTCAAAGAGGAACTCTATAGGATGGATCCACCATTTTCAAGATGAACAAGTTACCTCTGTTGCCTCTTGATATTCTGTAAGGTAAATTCAAAATCAGATTACAGTAACAATAATAATGAACAAATAGAAACGTTATTTAACATTGGTGTTTGGTCTGAGTAAGATAACCTTAAATCTTGGTCCAAATAAGTAATTTCCAACTGACCACGACCACTCCCTGGTGATTTGATAGGTATCTGCACATATAATTGCATTACAAAAGAAACACAGTACAATCCATGATAAATAACACCACATATGAAACTTATAAAAGTAATACCAGGCTAGCAATCTTGAAGAAATCAAACTTAACAAGCACCCTTCTTGAGTTTAGTGGCACTAAATTTGCAGTGGCCTGCACCAATGTCCAATAGAATAGAATAAGCTCCTTCCAAAGTATAGTAAAAGATTGTAGAGGCCTAGTGGGTAAAAATATGCATTACCTGGTTGAAGAATGGCCAAGTTTCTATATTTTGAGCTCTCAAGGTATCCACATTGATTGCCTGATATATCTTTCCATTTGGTCGCAACAACTTAGGTCTCTATTGCATATTTTAATTCACCAATAACTAGTTAATTCTCACTTAGCTAGCTAAGGCAAATCAATAATAAATTTAGAACATAATAAGAGCAAGGTTGACTCACGCACATAAGACTAGCACTTAAGGTTAAATTTGGGTAAATAATTTAATTAATTTTTTTTTAAAATAGTTTAAATAATAAATGTTTATATCAAAAGTAGTTTATAAATAAATTATTTTGTGTTTAATTTTAAAAGTACTTATTTTAAAAAAGAAATATAATAAAAAAAACTCTTTTATTATGAGAAAAGTCATTTTTTTAATTTTTTTATAAGCAATTAAATAAATTCTTAAAAGGTTACAATTCAGCTTTAAAAACTGCACTAGACATTAATATTACTACTTTTTATAAGTTAAAAACTCAAAAAAAAAAAACTTTTGAACCTTCCCAAACAGGCCCTTAATCTAGTCAAGTTTTTTTTTAAAGAAAACTACTTGTGTTTTGAAAAAGTGCAAACATCTTATTTATTTATGGTGAGTAAAAGATATCATGTATTATTTGTGTTTATAATTTTAAAAAATTTGACATGTTTTGAAAGCACATAAAAGTATTTTTTTAAAGTTAATTTATAATTATTAAAATTAAAAAATTTAATATAAGTTCGTATATTAATAAAACTAAATTTATTATTATATTTATATGTATTATAATCTTTTTAAATTTTAAATGTTATTATCAAATAATTATACTTATTAAAAATTATTTTTTAATTTAATTTACTAAATATAAATACTACCATTTAAAAACCCTATCTTTCAAAAACTAATTATAATAAATTACTCTAAAAAAAATAAAGATTTTACCACATACACCTAAATCTATGTCTCAACTCAACTAAAAAACTTTTTCCCTAAGAATGTGAGAAATGGAAACTTATATTGGGTATGCCAGAAACTAGACTAATAAACCTGTGTCTGCAGAAGAGATTGAGATGTTGTATACAGAAGCTCCCATTTTCCATTGAGTAAATCAGATTTAAGAGGTTCCATGACAGGATTAACGGCCTCAAGTTTACGAGCAATCTAGAAAGATACAGAACCCAAAAAGTACATTTTTTTAATTAATAGTCAAACAAAAATAAATCAACATAAAAATTAAAATTTTTAGTTTTTAGTGAACCTGAATTAGACTACAGAATCACGTTTACATTTAAAATGAAAAAAATTAGCCAAATAAAAAAAAGTGAAGATTTCAACAAAATTAAAAACTTTTCAATGCTACACTAAACAGTAAACACACCCTTAATTGTTATTGCTCGGTGTGTGATGTAATGATGTAATAATGTGTAAAAGACACGTGTTGAAGTTGAACCTGGTCCACAAGTTGTTGGTCCTCAGCAGAAGCCTCTGCACCTCGGTCAAGTGGTTCAATTGTGTCAAGGAGCTCCTTCTTGAGGCTCTCAACATCTCTTTTTCCTCTGCTCCGAAATCCTTCGAAGAAGGAAACCTTGTTCCTCCATTTTCCAGAATCAGATAGTGTCAATTTTTGTGGTGAACATGAGAAAAGAGGATATGGTGGCTGCTGTTGTATGGAATTATGGGAATCGATTCTTATGTATTTGAAGGAAAGAGTAGTAGAGAGAGCCATTCGGAGATGATACACTCAGAGTTTCATGCTAACATTTTGTCTGCTGAAAATGAAAATGGATACAAGTTGAAAATTCATGTTTTTTTTTTCTATTGCAAAAATTTGCTTCCAGTTAGTGTATTTATATTCTTTCTAATTCTATTGCCTTATTAAAAAAACTGAAATGACATTAAATTTTTTTTAATAGAAAGTCATTTTTAACCCCCCCCTAAGGTAAATGTATATTGGTAAAATAGAGAAGAGTAGTGTATGTAATTTTGATAAATTTAAGGAGTGTGAGATTAATTTAACTGAGATTTCCTTTTTTTTTTTTTGGTTTAAAATTTATCTAAGACTTTTAAAAAAATTTTGCCAAATTAATTCGGCCCAGATGAGTATATATATGTAATATGTCCCTCTTGGTTATGGGCTTGCTTTTTAGTCTCACCAACTTGTGGGCCTCTTATTTGTTGGGCTTTGCTATCTCAATGAATTTTAAGTATTTCAGAAACCAATACCAAAAAAAAAAAAAAATTCAGAAATCTCCGAAAAAAGGAAAAATAAATATTTGACTCTTTAATTAAAAAAATAAATAAGTTTGTAACTAATTGAAAATACAAAAATATCTCTTACCTTTTAAAATATAAGACAACTAAGTTCTTCCGTCTAAAATATACGAAGATAAATATGTATTAGTTTGGATTGATTTTTTAAGTGAAAAAAGTACCTTTTTTTTTTAAAATAAATTAAAATACTTTTATTCAATCTAAAACTTATTTAAATACGTCTTTAAAGAAAAGTATTTTTATTAAAAAAAGTAGAAGCAAAAGATATTTTTAATATTTAAAAATTCTTTTTAAAAAGCTTATCTAAATATAAAATAAATTTTGTCTGTTAAAAAAAGAATTTTTTAAAAAGATGAAAAAAATAAATATTTTTTTTTCAAAAGTCAATCAAAATTGATTAGGGGTGAGCATGGGTCAGTTTGGTTTGGGTTCAAGAAAAAATTAGAACCGAACCAATTAAAATGTAATTGGTTTGGTTTGGTTTGGATTTATATTTTTTTATGTATGTACCCGAATCAAACCAAACCGATTAAAAATGGATTGGTTCAATTCGGGTGATGACTTTAAAATTCATAAAAAAAATCTAAATTTTTATCTTAAAAATTCAGCAAGTACAATAAACATATAACATCAATAGAAATAATCCAAATGTGTTAAACATTAAATACATTAAAAACTAAACACATTAAAATTCAAACATATTAAACAATAAACACATTAAATCCAAACATATTAAATACCAAACATATTAGAAGCTAAATACAAAAGTGTAATAGAAATATATATATTTTTTATTTAATTAATATATGATCGGGTTTATGGGTTGGTTTGGGTTCCGCACTCCCAGAATTGATACCCGAACCAATCACTAGAAATAGCCATCGGTTTGGTTCGGGTTGGGCTCGATTACCCGTTGATTCCAGAATCAATTTAATTGGTTTGGTTCAGGTTCGGATGGGTAATCAGGTACCCGCTACCCGTACTCACCCCTAAAACTGACCCTATGTCATCTAGAAGAACTTAATATATCTAGCATTATAAAAGATGAGTGACGTTTTTATATTTTCAATTAATTAAAAACTTATTTATCTTTGAGTTACACGAATAAAGATTTATTTGTCATCTTCTCTAAACGTTTCATGTCTCCTAAAAAAATAATGAACGGTACAATTATATATCAAAATTAAATTTGTTATTTACAAAGTAATAAGTAAATAGTGAAACACTTTTTAAAAATTAATTTATTATTAAATTAAAAAAAATAAAATATAAAATATCATAAATTCTGAGTTATAAATTTTAAATTTAAACTATTGATATAAAATATAATAAAAGTAAATTAAAATTGATTTAATTAATAAAAATAAGTCTTTAAGAATGAGGCTTATTTATGAGTATTTTTCAAGATAATAAAAGAGAGAGAAATAAAATGTGGTTTTCAAAATGAATGGTTAATTCAAGAATAGAAATGGAGATGTATTTTGTGTGGTATTTTAGAGCATCAAGTTGCTACCTTGTTAGAGGAGGGACAAGCATATGTCAACAATATTCAACCACCATGAAAGCTGCTACGACGTGCTATCAAATTCTAGGTGGTTGACACTTTCTCAATTTTATTTCCTTCTCATGGCGTTGCACCAAACACCTATTTCTTGTGCTCATTCTTCGGAAAAAACCACCACACTTTTTTCTTCTCTGATATATTAATATTCACAATAATGTTTGGAAGATAATAAAAAATCAATCCAAATCGTCTAAAGTTGTCTTTTTTTAGCCTTTATTAATTATTACTAGAATAATTGTACAATTTTAAATATAATAAATATGTAATTATATATGCATAAATGTTATATGGATAAAATTATGGATGTTATGTTATATAAGATTATATTTATTTATAAGTATAAAATACTGAGACATGGACACAAAGACATAAAATTGTATTTAATAAATAAGACATAGACATAGATACTGTATGTTGAGATACTAAATTAGTATATTTTTGGTCCTTTCAGCAAAAAAAATACAGAGACACTAGCTGAAAATATAATTTATTTTATCTTTTTTTTCACTCTTAATTTTTTATAATTATAGTTTTTATTGATATATTTTTCTCTCTAAATTTTATGTGAAAAAATAAAATAAACTAGACTTTTTATTATTTATTCTATCTTATATTCAGTTTATCATCAAATAAAATACAAAAATATTAATTTTTGTGTCTTTATTCTAAACGTCATGTCTTGTTGTATTCTCAAAACTAAATGCAGCCTAAAATAAATTTAGATGTTGTCTTTCTAACACTACCGTAATATTAATATTAACACACCCTTTTAATTTCTCCACTCACTACAACAAATCCGGCATATAGCGGCGGAAATTTTGGGGCGGTTTTGCTGAACTGCCTCGAAAAGACAACCTGCGGCACATATAGCGGCGGTTAGGGGTTAGGGCTGCTAGCATGCCGACATTTAGCGGCGGTTTTTTTCAAACCGCTGCTATATTGCCATCAGGTTTGCATTTCGCGGCGTCTTTTCGAAAACCACCGCTATATGTCCGCTGGTGATTTATTGTTAGGCATTTTGTGGCGGTTTCATTTAAACTGCCGCAAAATGCGTATTACCACATATTGCATTGTTCTCTTTAGTAATAACCATCTGGGTATAATCTAGTTAAGTAACGACTACTATCTGAAGCTACATATGTTTAAATCATTATTACTTATAGTCATAACACTTTTTCTACATTCGTTTTACGTTAAAAAATTGACAAATTACTTGTAAACTATATATGTTAACTCATGTGAACAAATTTACTAATAAGATTTTCTTGATTACGTTATTGGAATTTAAAAATTGCATTCAATCATGGATGTAAAAGAAGAAAATAAAATCAAACTTTGATATTTATATGAAGTTAAAATAAAGTTCTAGAGAGCATAAATCAAAGTTACTCCTCTTTGAAATTATGCCTTACTAAACCTAAATCAAGAATAAACATGTACAACTGCGACCTAAATCATTAAACTAAGGAAATCAGCGTAACTGTTATAATAAAATATCAAAATTTCTCTCCAACATCGTATTGACCTGGCAAAAAATACTCTGTTATGAATCTATGGGCTTCACGTTTTAGAGGATCTGATATTTCATCTCCATACCATGGCATTTTATTCAGATCAAAGCACTTTTGCTTAACATGTATGTCATCTTGTTTATCTTGTTGGTCTTCTAATGTTTCATCCTCTTCATCCGGAACCTTATTCAGATCAATCTGCATGGATCTATCGACTGCGACAGAGGATATTTCATCTAAATTGTCTTTTGAATCAGACTCTTCTCCATCTAGACTGTCAGGAACTATTTCTCCGGAATATTCAGGTAAGACTGAAAATATCAACATGCACATAACAGAATGAGTATACATAGAAGAAATTGAGAACTCCAGAGTCATTAAATACTGACTTAGAAAAAAAACAAACTACAAGATGCTTAGACAATTTTAAAACTAAACGCAAATTTTCGACAATTACCATCACCCTTGTTAGTAGTTTGGCCAATTTTCTTAAATAGAAGCTCTGTAGCAATTGTTGTGCTTGCAGAGGATGACGAAAAGTCCTCATTTTTCATCGATCATGTTACACCGTCATGTTATGTTTACTATTGTTTTCAAAACGTAACACTAGTGAAATTATATTGCGTAATACATAGCAAGATTATAAAAAATGCAATCCTAAGAAAAACAACAAATGTAGAAGGAATAAAGATTTAACTTAAACTAACTTTTCTGTATTAAAATCGTTGAAAGAATCAAAAAGTCTGCTTTTACTCATGAGAATTCACAATAACATAAATATTTAACTAAAAAAA
Organism: Arachis hypogaea; assembly: GCF_003086295.3. Taxonomy (NCBI): domain Eukaryota; kingdom Viridiplantae; phylum Streptophyta; class Magnoliopsida; order Fabales; family Fabaceae; genus Arachis; species Arachis hypogaea. The sequence continues at coordinate 11,336,777 of NC_092055.1, forward strand.
ACTACACAAGTATAAAGTAACCAAAGAAAATAACGTACAACGCTGAGTTTATTTAACTTAGTTTATGACAGAAAGATCATTTTTAAATTACATTAAAATGCTTCATACAATGCATTACGCGACATCATCAAAATTCTATGAGGCATTTTCTATGATGTCTTTTATATCTTCCTCCCTTGTCAACAGTAAATCTCCAATGTCACCTTCCGGTGACATGTTCAACCCTGACTGTGGAGAAAAACCAACTTCAGTTTCTTCATTCTCTTCTCCCATGTCATACAAATTTCTTGGTTTCACATAAACCACAACACTCTATTCTTTAGCTACTTCATCATCCACATAGTATACAAGCTGAGCTTCCGATGCCAATATGTATGGTTCAACTTCTTCACGATTACCAGTGTGTATTGGATGAGAGAAATTAACGCTGGTAAGCCCCAAATGGTCTTGTTTGATGCCTCTACTGGTAGTGGTATCATCCCAAACACATTTGAACAATACTACTGTAAAGGAACAGCTGTAATTCAATTCAATTATGTCTACGATTTTTTCGTAATACGGAACACCACCAACAGCCACTCTATTATCACGCATGCTTGCATAACTTCTTGTATTAGATGATACATATACTCCACTATTTTGTGTTTTCATCCCATTTTCCTTTGTGATAGTTCTAAATTTGTACCCGTTAACATTGTACGTTCCGAAACATCTTGCCTAAATCATGGGACCGCACGCAAGCAATTTCAGGTCTTTCGATTGAAGCGTACTTTCCATAAGAACCTGGAACCACATAACATTCATGCCTTATATTAAAATCGGTTTTCATATAGTACTAATTCCAGGCTAAAAACACATTGGTCAGGTTAGTGTAATGTCAACCTCATGCTTGAACCACCGAGGAAATTCTACATGGATAACACTATCTATCTTAGCTTACGACCTTGTCTGATGACGCAAGCTTTGCTTTGTCTTTTCCCTAAATGTACTTTATTGGAGAAAAAAAAATTAGCCCAACTAGTCACTGGGAGAAAAGAGTTATATTGGTGTTTTAGAAATACATGCGTATACTTACTCAACAAACGGAACCACGGCATCGCAGTTGACTAGCACATGATGATGAGCTTGATGTTTTTCTATTGGAGTGAGTTCAAAATGTGAAACAGCCCCTAATGCCTTTTCAATAGTTGGGAACATACTTTCCTCTGAATTATGAAGAACGTCAACGGGCTCATCATCAACTCGCCATGGTCGGTTGATTCTAGTCTCAGTATTATCCAAATACCTAGAACAGAAAGTCAGGATTTCCTCAGATAAATAGCCTTCTGCAATTGAGCCTTCTGTTGTGCCCTATTACGAACATATTGCTTCAAACGCCCTAAATACCTTTTAGATAAATACAATAAAATGCTCAGTATTAATACACAATTAATTGAACTGAATGTACTAAAGGGGTTTATCAGCAAGCTAACCTTTCTATTGGATACATCCACCTATAATGTACTGGTCCACCAAGATTAACCTCATCAACGAGATGCACGGTGAGGTGAACCATGACGATGAAGAAAGATGGAGGAAAAATCATTTTCATCTAACACAAGGTTTGCACAACATGATTCTGAAGCTCAGTAAGCTGCATAGGGTTTATGGCTTTCCCACAAAGTTCTCGGAAAAATGATGACAAATTTGCAATCACATTGGACACCGGACTCGGAAGTGCATTCTTCACCAAAATTGGGAGTAATGGTTCCATCAGAATATGACAGTCATGACTTTTCAACCCAGATAACTTGCGCTGTCGCAAATCAACACAACGAGCAACATTGCTAGAGTATTTAACAGAAAAAAATTAATATAAGATAAAATAACATATGAAATAGAAAAAATAAAATATAAAATTCAAAAACACAAATAAGCAAAGTAAATAAACTAAAAGCAAAGTATGTAAGTAAACAAAATATGAAGAGTAGCTTAGGACTGTGTTGCATCTGCATGTTTTAAAAGCTGTTAGTGAGGCAGCTAGTTCAAGGGGATGGGACAATCATATATTCATACTCATCAAATCAAGACTTCCATTAAAAACATGTGTTAAGTAGATTTCTTATGTAATTTTCCTTCTCTTCTTTCATTATTTTAGACTAATCATTATGTTCTGATGCGTATTTTCGTTTCTCCTCTTCTAGAATTATGATAACTGATAAGTGTAACTCCCATTATTTTTTTATTTTGGTTCAAAAATTCTATTGAATCTCGTGCTACAACTTTAGAGTAAAAAGGGAAGCACTGCAAATTTCATGTACGTCACATGTGATTGGGTTAATTTCTAAACAAAAGTATTTATGTATCTTTTTTATTTAAAATAAATGAAAGATCGAAACATCATTTTGGATCCCAAAAAAAAGAGGCCTAGTTCGGGGATCCAACAGAGTTTCACTTATTCACCCTCAACCGCCGCTGTTCTTCCCTTTCTACTGCCAGTCGTCGTGTGTTTTTCTTCCCTACATCGTCCCTTCACGGGTTCGTATTCTTCCCTTTTTTGTTCGCGTCTTTATTTTTTTTACTTTTCCTTTTTCTTTTTCCCATGTCTCTGCTTTTATTTGCTGTTGTTCAAATGCTTCTGTATTTTTTTTCTTTGGTTGCTTCTGTTAATTTTGGTCACTTCACTGCGAACTATTACTTCCATCGTCTGTTCCTTCTAATGCTTCAGTAAGTTCACTTTTGTTGCTTATATAGATCTGTTATTTCATTGGTTGTGGCTAAGGCTATGTTATGGCTTATGAGGTATGAAATTCTTAATATGGTATGTTAATTCTTGTTGAAGTTATGTTATCAGCTAATTGATTTGGTATGGTTGCTGTTGATTTGGTATGGTTACTGCTGATACTGTGAAAATGATGTTATTAGTGAATTTGACCTAGGTTGATGGTTTTGGATTTTTTGTGCATTCTTGATTTATTTTCTTCTCCCTTTATTTATCGCGAAATATAAGCAAAGTAAGTAGGGAGTAGGGAAGAGTTTCAGTGCAACATTCATTAGGGAACCCACCTCAATATAACAACTCATCTTTCTATTTATTATAATATTATAATATACTACTATTATTTGTTTATATATTCGAATAACAAGTATCCAATATAGTATAACCGTTGCAGTTTGTCAAGCTTGATTCTTGGCTTTTGATAATAAATAATCCTTCACTTATTCAAGTGTTTTTACTTACCAGGTGAAGAATTAATTTGATATACATGTGCTTTTATGACACATTCAAATTTATTTGTAAACCAGTCATTAATCCTATTAAATAATAAGACTTTAACTAATATTAAAACTAATTAATGTTTTATATGTTTAACTAATTTAATTAGACTTAATTGATTAAAAAGTTAAATTATTTAAAAAAATTAAATTCTAATATTCCTTCTGTAACACCCTACCACACTAAGCTTTACACTTAAGTCGTAAAATAGAGGTGGTATTACGACCTCTAAAATAAAATGAGTACATATAATAGCAGAAGAATTATAATATGCTAGGAGCCTTGAAGAATAGAGGAAACAAAAATCGCAAAATAAAAACGCAACGCTCAAGGAACGAGTTGACTTGTGTGCTAAGAAAACTATAACTACTAAACATAAGATGACAGAAGTAGGAATAGAGTGCCAAAGATACAAAATAACAAGCTCCTGACTCAGCCTGCGAAGTCAAGACTGGCCAGAGAATATTTACATATATATACATACATATCCAAAACCCAAAAGTACATATACACAATCCTACCTCTCCATAAACCTCTAAGAGGATCAAAATAACAAGTTATGCGGAGAGAAAACCAAGTACATATATATATATACATCATAGCATAACAAAATAACCCTGTAACCACTCCGCATCAAGAGTCCAGACGCCTAACGAGATGCCTCTCGACCTGCATCTGAAAAATAACAACATAGTATAGAATGAGAACCGGAGGTTCTCAGTATGGTAAAGGTGCCACACACATAATATATAAGGTCCTGGGAATGCCAGAGGTAATCCTAGAACGCCGACACTCAGATTATAGAGCTTAAAGTATTAAACAGAAGCCATAAAAGGTGGTTTTCTAAAAATATTTAATCCTAACTTAACTTAACCTTAAATCTAAGTCCTATACTACCATTCCTCCATACCTCCAACTCCATCATGCATTTTCACAGACAAATAGACAGATAAAGGCAAACACAGGAAGGTTACAACTACTGCAGGTAACAAATACACATTTAGCATGGCAAATACAGATAGGCACACCCAATTAAAGCACAAGCAAGTAATTCAAGTAATATGCATATGATGCATGCCTGTTCTATGGCTGATGAGGCTCATCTATCGGTTATCCAGCCAACCCGACAAGTCTGAATTGTCCTTAGACTGTCCCCCGACGTGCATCCCCAAGAGTCTATGCATAGCTTTTTTCTCAAATAATCAAATATTGCTCAATGGGGGTAACATTCCCGGAAATTTATATAGTGTTCGGTCACACTTACGTCGTAGGGTCAACAGAGTATCGAGTTTTCAACCTGGTACACGTGGTGGCAAGCCACGGTACTTAAACCAGGGAATCTCGTATCTCAGATTATTCAAATTTATAAGCCATATAAATAATTCTATTATAATTCATCAACATCCACATCATTCTCAATCGCATCTCATTCATCATTATACGTCAATCATATTCAATCCTTATCCTTCATTATCACACCTCCCATTCCGTCCATCAATAGTTCCAATTCAAAACATAATTCATTCTTTTCCAAATGAATCAAACTTAAAACATGCTCATTTTCTTAATAACTCAAAATCAAACCATATAACCTTTGAATCTAAATCTTTATAAATAATCATATAAACAAAATCTCTAATTTTTTTTATAAAATTTCGGCAGCATCTCCTCTAAAACTCGGACTTTGCCACCCTTTTCGGGTCCAAACCTGCATTCTTTTTAATTCAACATACCCTTCCTCATCATCATAACAATCACCACAATAAATCTACTTCAGATCAACAATTATACTCATACAATATTCAAATCCAACAACCAAAATTCAACTAAGGATCATAGTTCACTAATCCTAGGCTTCTAACACAAAATACCTCAAATCAATAATTCACCAAATCATTAATTAATCAACAAGCACCAAACCAACCATGTTCATCAACAATAACATTCAACCATAATCCTCTCCAAATTAACATAACAACATTCACCATCCAAAATTAATAACTAATTATCCAATAAACTTCAACCAAATATATTCATCGACAAATTACTAAACATTAAACATACACCTGCATTCCAACTTATCCTATGGTCGTCTAGCCTAAGTTTTCACAGAACATTATATATTAAATGCAAGAAACCTAAACCATACCTTGGCCGATTTTCACGTAACGACCAAAGCTATTTATTCAAAACCAAGGCAGCCTCTCAAAACTCAACTAATCCGCTTTCTCCAAGTTCCAGTATTCACAATTTCAAGCACCAATTATTTATTCACAACCTAATACACATTCATAACACATATATATCCAATTTAATACTCAAAGCTCAAATTCAATGAAAATAAAATAGAATTATCGTATCCTCACCTTACCCAAGCTTCACATAAGCAAGAGTGAATATTTTCCTCAAGCTAATTGGATCCTAAAACATCATAAATCAAAGAAATTCAACCTTCCCATTAAAAATTTGAAAATTGGGGGAAAAGAGGACTGAGAGTGATTAAACAAGTTACCAGTGAAATTATTTCGGTAGAAATGTAGATCTCGACGTGGTGGACGCGTGGCCGCAAATGGTGCGGCAATTGGAGCTTGGACGGAGAAGTTACGGGGATCGGAACCACCGTAAGGGTTTTTGGCGAAGTTCTCGTCCTTCCCTTCCCTGGAAGCTGAAAGCTTCGTTTCTGTTAAAGTGAAGGGGAAGAAAGACTTTGGGTTCACTTAAAAGGGCTGGTCTGATTGGACCGACAGTCCGGTTTGGGTCCGGTTCAACCAGTTCGGCCCTTTTGGTCCAATTTGGACCATTTTTTCCAAAATTAGTGTCAAAATTCTCGTTTCGATGAGCTCTACCCTAATCTAATATAATATTTACATTTCTAATCCTCCTTATTAAAAATTAATTTATTGACTAATTATCTACTAATTTAACCGGGGTTTACATCCTACCCACCTAATAAAGAATTTTGCCCTCAAAATTCAAATCTAGTTACCTGAAAAGAGATGTGGATAGTCCTTTCGCATATCTGATTCGAGCTCCCAGGTATGTTTCTCGATACCAGCTCGACTCCAAGCTACTTTTACCAAAGATACTTCCCTTACGCATAATCGTTTAATACTGATGTCATCAATTCTCATCGGAATTACTAGGAGAGTTAGATCTTCTCTTACTTGAATTGGTTCCAGTTCTAGAACATGACTTGCGTCAGGAGTATACTTCCGAAGCTACGATACATGAAATACATCGTGCAAATTTGAAAGATACGGTGGTAAGGCAATTCTATAAGCCACTGGCCCAATTCTCTTTAGGATCTCAAACGGTCCAATATAACGGGGATTTAGTTTCTTAGTCTTAATAGCTCTTCCCACTCCAGTAGTTGGTGTAACTTTCAGAAAAATATGCTCCCCTTCCTCAAATTCCAAAGACTTTCGCCTCTGATCAGCATAACTTTTTTGGCGGCTCTGGGCTATAATCATTCGACTACGAATCTTCTTTATCTGTTCAGTAGTTTTAGCTATCATCTCAGGCCTTAATAAACTCCTTTCTCCAGTTTCATACCAACACAACGAAGATTGACATTTTCTGCCATACAGAGCCTCATATGGAGCCATTCCGATGCTCGCATGAAAGCTATTATTATAAGCAAACTCTACTAATGACATATACCGGTCCCAGCTCACCGGCTGGTCTAAAACACAGGCCCTTAGCATATCTTCCAAGGTCTGAATAGTTCTCTCTGATTGACCATTTGTCTGAGGGTGATACGCAGTACTCAAGCTTAACTGAGTCCCAAATGCACGTTGAAAAGCGCCCCAGAATCTTGATGTAAAGCGAGGATCCCTATCAGATATAATGGTAGAAGGCACGCCATGCAACCTGAAAATCTCTTTAATATACATTCGAGCTAATTCCTCCATTGTACAACTTATTCGGATAGGAAGAAAGTGAGCTGATTTTGTCAGTCGATCCACAACCACCCAAATAGCGTCACAACCAGACCGGGTCCTAGGCAAACCTATCACAAAGTCCATTGCAATACTCTCCCATTTCCATTGTGGAATCTCTAAAGGCTAAAGGGTCCCTGATGGTCTCTGATGCTCAATCTTAACTTTTTGACACGTTAAATATTTAGATACATGCAATGCCACATCATTCTTCATATCTGGCCACCAGAACATCGCTTTCAGATCCTGATACATTTTAGTGCTCCCTGGGTGAATTGAAAACCCGCTCTTATGAGCTTCCTTCAAGATTCTCTGTCGCAGGTCTCCAATATCTGGCACAACAATCCGGTTCTTGAACCTCCACAAACCATCCTGTCCTTCTGACACTCTCCACTGTTTTCCATGTTCAACTGCTGGTAATACCTTACGTAACGCTTCACTATCTTGATGAGCCTTCAGAAGTTCTGATTTAAAATCACTTGAAATCTGCAACTGACTCAAACACAAAATTCCATATTCTTCTCTAACTCCCAAATTCAAACCTTGAAATGCCTTCAGTAATTCTTCCTCCCATAACATCATCCAAGCTGCATATAAAGACTTCCGACTCAAAGCGTCCACCACAACGTTCGCTTTTCCTGGATGATAATTTAATTCAAAATCATAATCTTTTAGAAGCTCCATCCATCTCCTCTGACGCATATTCAACTCTTTCTACTCAAAAAGATACTTCAAACTCTTATGGTCTGAGAAAACATGAAACTTAACACCATAGAGGTAGTGCCTCCAAATCTTTAAAGCAAACACAACAGCACTAAGTTCTAAATCATGTGCCGGGTAGTTCACCTCATGCGGCCTTAACTGCCGTGAGGCGTATGCTACAACATTCTGGTGCTGCATCAGAACACACCCTAAACCTTTCAGCGATGCATCACAGTACACTTCAAATGGTTCACTTGGTTCAGGTAATACCAACACGGGTGCAGTAGTCAACCTGTGCTTCAGTGCTTGAAAACTCTCCTCACACTTTGGAGTCCAGATAAAAGGCGTATCCTTCCTAGTCAACTTAGTTAAAGGTAAGGCGAGCTGTGAAAATCCTTTAATGAATCTGCGATAATACCCCGTCAAACCTAGGAAACTCCTGATCTCTGTCACTAAAGTTGGTCGCTCCCAATTCATCACTGCTTCCACCTTAGCAGGATACACAGCTATCCCCTGCTTACTCACCACGTGGCCGAGAAACTTCACTTCACTCTTCCAGAACTCAAATTTAGATAACTTAGCATATAACTTCCTGTCTCTTAGAATTTGCAGCACAGTTCGCAAGTGATCAGCATGTTCCTCTTCAGACTTAGAATAAACAAAAATATCATCAATGAAGACAATAACAAACTTGTCCAGATACGGTCGGAAAATCCTGTTCATATAATCCATAAATACTGCCGGGGCATTAGTTAACCCAAAAGACATCACTGTATACTCATAATGACCATAACGCGTTCTGAAAGCAGTTTTCGGAATATCCTCGTCTCTAACCCTTATCTGATGATACCCGGATCGCAGGTCAATCTTAGAAAACACACCGGCACCCTATAATTGATCCATTAGATCATCGATTCTAGGCAATGGATATTTATTCTTCACAGTGATCTTATTCAATTGCCGATAATCGACACACAACCGCATACTCTCATCTTTCTTCTTTACCAGTAACACTGGCGCTCCCCACGGAGAAACACTTGGTCGGATAAAATGCTTACCCAACAGATCTTCCAGCTGAGCTTTCAGTTTAGCCATTTCTAAAGGTGACATCCTATAAGGAGTAATTGAAATCGGACCGGCTCCAGGCACCAACTCAATTGCGAATTTCACTTCCCGGTTAAGTGAAAATTCATTAATATCATCCGGAAACACATCTGGAAATTCACATACAACGAGAATCTGCTCTAAACTCTGATCATCACCTGATAGTCCCGCAGTTAATAACATAATACCCTGACATTCAGTTCCAGAACAGTTTACTATCATAGAATTCAAATAGTAACTATTCACCACAACCGGTGCTTCTGACCCTTCTGGCATAAACTGTACTGATTTCTCAGAACAATCAAGCAAAACATGATTCTTGGATAACCAATCCAATCCTAAAATGTGATCAAGATCAGTCATAGGTAAACAAATCAAATCATGCACAAATTCACGCTGTTGTACTCGAAAGGGAACTTGTGGACATCCTATTCTAGTCACCATAGCTTTATGAGTAGCATTATATACTTTCAAATCATAACCTAAAACCACCATTCTCAATCCTAATTCATGGGCCTTTTCAAATGCAATAAATGAATGAGACGCTCCTGAATCAAATAAAGCATTTAGAATTTTACCATCCATTTCACAATTACCTCTAATCAGTGTCTCGGATCCCTCAGCACCTATGGTAGAAGTGGTGTATACTCTCCCCGGCTGCTGCACCCTACCAGTCTCATACTTCTTCTTCTCCGGGCAATTACTGGCTATATGCCCAGGCTGTCTCCAGGAATAGCACACTCCAAGTCCTAGTTTGCACGGAACTCCAGGATGATACTTTCCGCACTTCTGACAATTCAGATCCTGCTGTGGCTGCTTCCCAAACCTTTTTTTTTACTAGCATTAGTATTCGGCCTTCTGTAATTACCTTGACCCTGAGTTTGCTGCGGAACAAAACCTCCACGCTTGAAATTCCTACCTCTCGGAGTAAAATTCCTCCCTGAAGGCCTCTGAAAAGGCACCCTCAAACTCCCTTTCTCTGCTGCCGCCTTCCTCACACAATCCTCAGCCACCCTACTCTTATTCACCAATTCAGAAAATACCCTGATCTCCATTGGGGCAACGAAGCTCAGAATATCGCTCCGAAGATCTCCCTCATATTTAATACACTTCCATTTAGCAAAATCTTCAGGCGCACCCTGACAGATACGAGAAAAGCGACATAACTCCTCAAATTTGCTAGTATACTTAGCAACAGTCATCTGTCCCTGCTTTAACTGCATCAGTTCAAGTTCCTTGGCATTTCTATCTCCCGACGTGCATCCCCAAGAGTCTATGCATAGCTTTTTTCTCAAATAATCAATATTGCTCAATGGGGGTAACATTCCCGGAAATTTATATAGTGTCTGGTCACACTTACGCCGTAGGGTCAACAGAGTATCGAGTTTTCAACATGGTACACGTGGTGGCAAGCCATGGCACTTAATCCAGGGAATCTCATATCTCAGATTATTCAAATTCATAAGCCATATAAATAATTCTATTATAATTCATCAACATCCACATCCTTCTCAATCGCATCTCATTCATCATTATACGTCAATCATATTCAATCCTTATCCTTCATTATCACACCTCCCATTCCGTCCATCAATAGTTCTAATTCAAAACATAATTCATTGTTTTCCAAATGAATCAAACTTAAAACATGCTCATTTTCTTAATAACTCAAAATCAAACCATATAACCTTTGAATCTAAATCTTTATAAATAATCATATAAATAAAATCTCTAATTTTTTTTTTTATAAAATTTCGGCAGCATCTCCTCTAAAACTTAGACTTTGCCACCCTTTTCGAGTCCAAACCTGCATTCTTTTTAATTCAACATACCCTTCCTCATCATCATAACAATCACCACAATAAATCTACTTCAGATCAACAATTATACTCATACAATATTCAAATCCAACAACCAAAATTCAACTAAGGATCATAGTTCACTAATCCTAGGCTTTTAACACAAAATACCTCAAATCAATAATTCACCAAATTATTAATTAATCAACAAGCACCAAACCAACCATGTTCATCAACAATAACATTCAACCATAATTCTCTCCAAATTAATATAACAACATTCACCATCCAAAATTAATAACTAATTATCCAATAAACTTCAACCAAATATATTCATCGACAAATTACTAAACATTAAATATACACCTGCATTCCAACTTATCCTATGGTTGTCTAGCCTAAGTTTTCACAGAACATTATATATTAAATGCAAGAAACCTAAACCATACCTTGGCCGATTTCCACATAACGACCAAAGCTATTTATTCAAAACCAAGGCAGCCCCTCAAAACTCAACTAATCTGCTTCCTCCAGTATTCACAATTTCAAGCTCCAATTATTTATTCACAACCTAATACACATTCATAACACATATATATCCAATTTAATACTCAAAGCTCAAATTCAATGAAAATAAAATAGAATTATCGTATCTTCACCTTACCCAAGCTTCACATAAGCAAGAATGAATGTTTTACTCAAGCTAATTGGATCCTAAAACATCATAAATCAAAGAAATTCAACCTTCCCATTAAAAATTCGAAAATTGGGGGAAAAGAGGACTGAGAGTGATTAAACAAGTTACCAGTGAAATTGTTCTGGTAGAAATGTAGAGCTCGACGCGGTGGACGCGTGGCCGCAAACGGTGCGGCAATCGGAGCTCGGACGGAGAAGTTACGGGGATCGGAACCACCGTAAGGGTTTTCAGCGAAGTTCTCGTCCTTCCCTTCACTGGAAGCTGAAAGCTTCGTTTCTGTTAAAGTGAAGGGGAAGAAAGGCTTTGGGTTCACTTAAAAGGGCTGGTTCAGTTGGACTGACAGCCCGGTTTGGGTTCGGTTCAACTGGTTCGGCCCTTTCGGTCTAATTTTGGACCGTTTTTTTGAAATTAGTGTCAAAATTCTTGTTTCGATGAGCTCTACCCTAATCTAATATAATATTCACATTTCTAATCCTCCTTATTAAAAACCAATTTATTGACTAATTATCTACTAATTTAACCGGGGTTTACACCTTTCACCTATGATGTATCATGTAATGTGCCTTATAGTGTTCCATATAGATTTCATAATTTTGTATTCCCTAATTTTGGGGTATAGTTTGTATGCTCTATTTGCTTTAAGGGTCTTTTTATGCTGTGCTTGTCATTTGTCTAGTAATATTGTTTTCTGTCCAGGTTTGTAAGGATGCCAAGGAAACCACGGTACAACGTTATACGGGAACCTCCGAAAGATGCCGGAAGTAATGCCAAAACTGAAGAGACAACGGTTAGTATTTGTGGTTAACATTTCTTGACGTAACCTTATCTGAAAATTATATATCCTTCAATTGTATCATTGAACCATGTTAATTTTTCTCCCGGCAAAATGATTACTTTATGAATTAAAATAATTCTCAATATGAATTCTTTCTCTAAAATATAATTTTAAATGCTTTCATATTGTCTTAACTCTTAAGGTTGGGTCCATGACTAGAGGAGCTCAATCATCACGTGAGCAACCACGTGATAGGGCTTCTCTGATTTTGTTCTCAGCTAATAGAGTTCCGGCAACCCGTATGAATGAATCGTTTCGTGCACCGCGCATCAATCACAGGCTTGTGCAGTCGAGCAGTGCTGACAATCCTCAAACTCCCACAAAACACATAGAGATTCGGCATCGCACGGAAGTGCCTGATCATGAATTAGAGGATGAGGATTACGACCCAGAGGCGGATGAAGTTTCGTTGTTTGAAGACCACATCGACGACTTGTTTGCTGCCCAAGAAGTCGAAGGTTAGCATAACAATCAGAAACGCAAAGATACAGATTTCTGGGAAGTTACTGTAATCGGTACACTTTTTTGTCCTCCTATTTTCGTAAACAGTTAACTTTATAGTCCTTTACTTCTATTTTTCTTTTGTGCAATGATTAGATAGTAATTTTGTTTCCCATAAACTTTTTAGAGGACGGCGTGAGAAAAGTGTCTAGGCTGAGTGTGAAGGAGGCTATAGCGCTCCATTCCAATACAAAGATAGTACTCCCATTTAACAAAGAGCTGCAACCGATTGGTCAGACGACAGGATTATTGAGTGGTTTCATAGGAAGTTTGGGTGCCAATTATTCCCAGTTTCCCATACACTTAGACAGTTGGAAGCATGTGAGCAAAGCTAAGAAGGAACATGCATACGACATGCTTAAGGTACAGCTTTAAGCTTCTACAATTTAAGCAATTTTAGTATTCATTTTTTTTGTAAGGTCTTTTGCATGGGTAAATTATATGATTAGTAAAATTTTCGTATTTTGTTTTTCATATCATAGTTTAAGCACTTCTCATTTATACGTAATTACGACTGCTTGTACTAGATTTGAGTGTCATACTTTAACAATTTAAATTAGCCTGTAATGGTTGTGGCATTTCTTCAAATTATCAGTCTTATACTTGTTAGTTGGTCTTGGTTAATGACAATGTCAACTAATTGCAGCGGGTCTTTTACTATGAGGACGATACCGGAGGAAAAATAAAGCGCGATATTATTATGAAGAGGGTAGGAAAGATTTGGAAGGATACAAGGCACCACTTGTATCATAGGTGTTACAAAGAAATAAGGACTTATGAGGAAAATCTTAAGCATCACCCGAAAGGAATAGACGAAAATGAATGGAAAAAGTTTATTGACTATCACCAGAAGGAAGAAATAAAGGTAAGCCTTGGTATATTTTATTATTTCCACAAAAATATACATGTGTATATATATTACTCCCCTTACATTTTATATTCAACATCTCTTTCTCATTTACATTTGTTCTATTATTTGTTCATAGAAAAAGTGTAGACAGAATGCTTTAAATCCGAGCAAGCAACTATACGCACATACTGGGGGCTCCAAAACATTGGCAAGAAAAAAAGACGAAGTGGTAATAAGTCATTATTTGCATTAAGATTTTGATTAATCTTCCTGAATATGTTGTTATTTACTAAGTTGTGTCGATATCAACGATATAGGAGAAAGAGCAAGGAAGGCCCGTTGGTAGAGGAGAGTTGTTTATTATGACTCATAAGAAAAAGGGGTAAGTACGATTTTGGTCCCTTAAGTCTAGTGCCAGAATCGAATTCGTCCCTCTTATTATTTTGCCATTAAAGTCGTCCTTAATGTTTTTTTTCGTATTAAAATCGTCCTTTTTATTTTTTTTGGACAAAAATACCCTCACCACTACCAACATAATTACCTCCTCCACCACCACCACCACCAACACTAACACCACCGCCACAACCTCCACCAACAGCACCACCAACACCACCACCAGCACCACGACCACCACCAACAGCACCACCACAACCTCCCCCTCCCCCTCCCACCCCCACCTTGCACACTCACCGCTATCCCCATGATGAGCGGATAATTTATACGCTTTTTGACATTGTTTTTAGTATGTTTTTAGTAGGATCTAGTTACTTTTAGGGATGTTTTTAATAGATTTTATGTTAAATTCACATTTCTGGACTTTACTATGAGTTTGTGTGTTTTTCTGTGATTTCAGGTATTTTCTTGCTGAAATTGAGGGACTTGAGCAGAAATCAGATTCAGAGGTTGAAAAAGGACTGCTGATGCTGTTGGATTCTGACCTCCCTGCACTCAAAGTGGATTTTCTGGAGCTACAGAACTCGAAATGGCGCGCTTCCAATTGCGTTGGAAAGTAGACATCCAGGGCTTTCCAGCAATGTATAATAGTCCATACTTTGGCCAAGAATTGACGACGTAAACTGGCGTTCAACGCCAGTTTTCTACCCAAATCTGGCGTCCAGCGCCAGAAAAGGATCCAAAACCAGAGTTGAACGCCCAAACTGGCACAGAAACTGGCGTTCAACTCCACAAATGGCCTCTGCACGTGCAACACTTAAGCTCAGCCCAAACACACACCAAGTGGGCCCCGGAAGTGGATTTATACATCAAATACTTACTCATGTAAACCCTAGTGACTAGTTTATTATAAATAGGACCTCTTACTATTGTATTAGGCATCTTTGGACGCCTGGTTCTTAGATCAAAGGGGCTGGCCATCTCGGCCATGCCTGGACCTTCACTTATATATTTTCATACGGTAGAGTTTCTACACTCCATAGATTAAGGTGTGGAGCTCTGCTGTTCCTCAAAGATTAATGCAAAGTACTACTGTTTTCTATTCAATTCTTCTTATTTCGCTTCTAAGATATCCATTCACACCCAAGAACGTGATGAAGGTGATGATTATGTGTGACGCTCATCATCCTTCTCCCTTATGAACGCGTGCCTGACAAACACTTCTGTTCTACATGAAATAAGCTAGAATAAATATCTCTTAGATCTCCTAACCAGAATCTTCGTGGCGTAAGCTAGAATGATGGCGGCATTCAAGAGAATCCGGAAGGTCTAAACCTTGTCTGTGGTATTCTGAGTAGGATTCAATGATTGAATGACTGTGACGAGCTCCTAACTCGCGATTGCAGGGCGTTAGTGACAGACGCAAAAGGATAGTAAATCCTATTCCAGCATGATCGAGAACCGACAGATGAATAGCCGTGCCGTGACAGGGTGCGTAAGCATATTATTCACTGAGAGGATAAGATGAAGCCATTGACAAGGGTGATGCCTCCAGACGATTAGCCGTGCCGTGACAGGGCATTGGATCATTTTCCCGTGAGATGACCGAAAGTAGCCATTGACAGTGGTGATGTATCACATAAAGCCAGCCATGGAAAGGAATGAGACTGATTGGATGAAGATAGCAGGAAAGCAGAGGTTTAGAGGAACGAAAAGCATCTCCATTCGCTTATCTGAAATTCCTACCAATGATTTACATAAGTATCTCTATCCCTATTTTATTATATAATATTCGAAAACATCTTTATCACTTTATATCTGCCTGACTGAGATTTACAAGGTGACCATAGCTTGCTTCATACCAACAATCTCCGTGGGATTCGACCCTTACTCACGTAAGGTATTACTTGGACGACCCAGTGCACTTGCTGGTTAGTTGAACGGAGTTGTGTCCACACATAGAGCCACAATGAGGATTCAATACAATTATATATTGTTAATCTCACACAAGTACAAAGAACATGGAACACAATTTCGTCCACTAAGTTTTTGGCGCCGTTGCCGGGGATTGTTCGAGTTTGGACAACTGACGGTTCATCTTGTTGCTCAGATTAGGTAATTTTCTTTTTATTTTCTTTTCAAAAATTTTTCAAAAATATTTTCAAAAATCTCTCATATGTTTTCGAAAAAAAAAATAATAATAATAAAAATGTTTTCAAAAATAAATTATTCTATGGCTTCAAAATTTTTAAGAATGAATTCTAGTGTTTCATGAAATATGTTGAATCATATCTGGCTGTAAAGCCATACCCAAACTACTTTGGGATTGGTATTCAACTAATCACTTCAGCCCATGTAATTATATGTTGCATCCTGGCTGGCTGTAAAGCCATGTCTAAATTTATTTAGACTGAGGCAGCAATTTGTTATCAAGAGCAAGCTAGTTGGAGTTAATCCACCTGCTACTGTTTCTGATTTACATACTAAAGTTTGGCTGGCTATTAAGCCATGCCTGACCCTTTGATTGGAGCTTTAGAGCATAAGATTCCTGGAATTCATATTAAAAATTTTGAACCCTTATTTTTCTTTTTTTCTAAATAATTTTCGAAAAATATAAGTTAAAAATCCAAAAAAATTTGAAAATCATAAAAATCAAAAATATTTTCTGTTTCTTGTTTGAGTCTTGAGTCATATTATAAGTTTGGTGTCACATGCATATGCATCTAGCATTTTTCGAAAATATCATGCATTCATAGTGTTCTTCATGATCTTCAAGTTGTTCTTGGTAAGTCTTCTTGTTTGATCTTGATGATTTTTTGTTTTGTGTCTTTTCATGTTTATCATATGCATTCTTGAATTCTTAGTGCGTAAGCATTAAAGAATTCTAAGTTTGGTGTCTTGCATGTTTTCTTTGCATTAAAAATTTTTCAAAAATATGTTCCTGATGTTCATCATGACATTCATAGTGTTCTTGGTGTTCATCTTGACATTCATAGCATTCTTGCATGCATTCATTGTTTTGATCTAAAAATTCCATGCATTGCATCCTTTTAGTGTTTTTCTCTTGCATCATAAAAATTCAAAAATCAAAAAAATATCTTTCCCTTTTTCTTTCATCAAATTCGAAAATTTGGGTTGACTTTTTCAAAAAATTTTAAAATCAAATTGTTTCTCATAAGTCAAATCAAATTTTCAATTTGAGAATCTTATCTTTTTCAAAATCTTTTTCAAAAATCAAATCTTTTTCAAAATTCTTAGTTATTTTCGAAAATTCCAAAAATAATTTTCAAAAATCTTTTTCTTATTTTTATACCAAATTTTCGAAAATAACATAATCAATTAATGTTTTGATTCAAAAATTTGAAGTTTGTTACTTGCTTGTTAAGAAAGATTCAAACTTTGAGTTCTAGAATCATATCTTGTGATTTCTTATGAATCAAGTCATTAATTGAGATTTAAAAAAAAAAATCAAATCTTTTTCAAAACTAACTCCAATCATATCTTTTCAAAAATATCTTCTTATCTTATCTTTTTCAAAAATATCTTTTCAAAATATCTTCTCTAACCTCCTAACTTCTTATCTTTTCAAAATTTGTTTCAACTAACTAACTAACTTTTTGTTTGTTTCTTATCTTTTTCAAAACCACCTAACTAACTCTCTCTCTCTCATTTTTTCGAAAATATCTCTCCCCTTTTTCAAAATTTCTTTTTAATTTATTAATTATTTTAAATTAAAAAAAATTCGAAAAAAATACTAAACTTTTTCAAAAACCATTTTTCAAAAATCACTAACTCTTTCTCAAAATAATTTTCGAAAATTATTCCTCCCCCATCTCATTCTATTTATTCATTCATGTCCTAACATCTCATCTCACATTCTAATCCTCACAGTTGTGTTTCTTCCTTTACATCACATCCTTTATCTCCCCCTCTTCTTCTACTCACATAAGGGATCCCTATACTGTGGTATAAAGGATCTCTATTATTATTATTATCATTTTTCTGTCCATTCTTCCTTGTATTATGAGCAGGAGCAAGGATAAGAACATTCTTGTGGAAGCAGATCCAGAACCTGAAAGAACTCTGAAGAGAAAATTAAGAGAAGCTAAAATACAACAATCCAGAGATAACCTTTCAGAAATTTTCAAACAGGCAGAGGAGATGGCAGCCGAAAATAATAATAATGCAAGGAGGATGCTTGGTGACTTTACTGCACCTAATTCCAATTTACATGGAAGAAGCATCTCCATTCCTGCCATTGGAGCAAACAACTTTGAGCTGAAACCTCAATTAGTTTCTCTGATGCAGCAGAACTGCAAGTTTCATGGACTTCCATCTGAAGATCCTTTTCAGTTCTTAACTGAATTCTTGCAGATATGTGATACTGTTAAGACTAATGGAATAGATCCTGAAGTCTACAGGCTCATGCTTTTCCCCTTTGCTGTAAGAGACAGAGCTAGATTATGGTTGGATTCTCAACCCAAAGACAGCCTGAACTCTTGGGATAAGCTGGTCACGACTTTCTTAGCCAAGTACTTTCCTCCTCAAAAGCTGAGCAAGCTTAGAGCGGATGTTCAAACCTTCAGACAGAAAGAAGGTGAATCTCTCTATGAAGCTTGGGAAAGATACAAACAGTTGACCAAAAAGTGTCCTTCTGACATGCTTTCAGAATGGACCATCCTGGATATATTCTATGATGGTCTGTCTGAGTTATCTAAGATGTCATTGGACACCTCTGCAGGTGGATCCATTCACCTAAAGAAAACGCCTGCAGAAGCTCAAGAACTCATTGACATGGTTTCTAATAACCAGTTCATGTACACTTCTGAAAGGAATCCTGTGAGTAATGGGACGCCTATGAAGAAGGGAGTTCTTGAGGTTGATACTCTGAATGCCATATTGGCTCAGAATAAAATATTGACTCAGCAAGTCAATATGATTTCTCAGAGTCTGCATGGAATGCAAGCTGCATCCAACAGTACTCAAGAGGCATCTTCTGAAGAAGAAGCCTATGATCCTAAGAACCCTGCAATAGCAGAGGTAAATTACTTAGGTGAACCTTATGGAAACACCTATAACTCAACATGGAGAAATCATCCAAATTTCTCATGGAAGGATCAAAAGCCCCAACAAGGCTTTAATAATGGTGGAAGAAACAGGTTTAGCAATAGCAAACCTTTTCCATCATCAACTCAGCAACAAACAGAGAACTCTAAACAAAATGCTTCTAATTTAGCAAATCTAGTCTCTGATCTATCTAAGGCCACTGTACGTTTCATGAATGAAACAAGGTCTTCCATTAGAAATCTGGAAGCACAAGTGGGCCAGCTGAGTAAAAGGATCACTGAAATCCCTCCTAGTACTCTCCCAAGCAACACAGAAGAGAACCCAAAAGAAGAGTGCAAGGCCATTGACATAAGCGCCATGGCCGAACCTGTAAGGAGAGGAGAGGACGTGAATCCCAAGGAGGAAGACCTCCTGGGACGTCCAGTGATCAATAAGGAGCTTCCTTCTGGGGAACCAAAGGACTCTGAGGCTCATCTAGAGACCATAGAGATCCCATTGAACCTCCTTATGCCCTTCATGAGCTCTGACGAGCATTCCTCTTCTGAAGAGAATGAGGATGTTACTGAAGAGCAAACTGCCAAGTTTCTTGGTGCAATCATGAAGCTAAATGCCAAATTGTTTGGCATTGATGCTTGGGAAGTTGAACCTCCCTTGTTCATCAATGAACTAAGTGATCTGGATCAACTGACATTACCTCAGAAGAGACAGGATCCTGGAAAGTTCATACTACCTTGTACCATAGGCACCATGATCTTCAAAGCTCTGTGTGACCTTGGTTCAGGTATAAACCTCATGCCCCTCTCTGTAATAGAGAAACTGGGAATCTATGGGGTGCAAGCTGCTAAAATCTCACTAGAGATGGCAGACAGCTCAAGAAGACAGGCTTATGGACACGTAGAAGATGTATTGGTAAAAGTTGAGGGCCTTTACATCCCTGCTGATTTCATAGTCCTGGATACTGGAAAGAAAGAGGATGAATCCATCATCCTAGGAAGACCTTTCCTGGCCACAGCAAGAGCTGTGATTGATGTTGACAGAGGTGAAATAGTCCTTCAAGGGAATGAGGACTCCCTTGTGTTTAAAACTCAAGGATCTCCCTCTGCAACCATGGAGAGGAAGCAGAAAAAGCTTCTCTCCAAGCAGAGTCAACCAGAGCCCCCACAGTCAAACTCTAAGTTTGGTGTTGGGAGGCCACAACCAAACTCTAAGTTTGGTGTTGAACTCCCATATCCAAACTCTAAGTTTGGTGTTGGAGAGTCTCAACAAAGCTCTGCACATCTGTGAGGCTCCATGAGAGCTCACTGTCAAGCTATTGACATTAAAGAAGCACTTGTTGGGAGGCAACCCAATGTTTATCTAATTCTTATTTTTATTGTTTTTCATGTTTTCTTAGGTTCATGATCATGTGGAGTCACAAAATAAACAAAAAAATCAAAAACGGAATCAAAAACAGCAGAAGAAAAATCACACCCTGGAGGAGCATCTGTCTGGCGTTCAAACGCCAGAACAGAGCATAGTTCTGGCGCTGAACGCTCAGAATGGGAGCATCCTGGCGCTGAACGCCCAGAACAAGCATGGTTCTGGCGTTCAACGCCAGAAATGGCAGCAACGGGGCGTTGAACGCCCAAAATGGGCACCAACCTGGCGCTGAACGCCCAGAGTTGTGTGCAGGGGCATTTTACATGCCTAAAATGGTGCAGGGATGTAAATGCCTTGACACCTCAGGATCTGTGAACCCCACAGGATCCCCACCTACCTCATCATCTCTCTTCCCATTCATGATCATCCATTCTACTTTCCATTTACCACTCACATCCATACACCCACTACCTTCAAAATTCAACATCTCTCTCCCACCCAATCCCACCCATATGGCCGAACACACACTCCCATCCATCTCCTCCATATCTTCTTCTTATTCTTCAGTCTTTCTTCTTTTGCTCGAGGGCGAGCAACATTCTAAGTTTGGTGTGGTAAAAAGCATAGCTTTTTTGTTTTTTTTCCATAACCATTGATGGCACCTAAGGTCAGAGAAGCCTCTAGAAAGAAGGAAAGGGAAGACAAAAGCTCCATCAAGGGTCTATAGCTCAGTGGTAGAACATTTGACTGCAAATCAAGAGATCCCTGAGATACCTCAGGGGATACATCTTCTTCCACACAATTATTGGAAGCAACTAAGGGTGGAACATCAAGAGCACTCCATCATCCTTCATGAAATCAGAGAAGATCTAAAAGCAATGAAGGAGGAGCAGCCAAGGCAAGGAAGAGACATAGAAGAGCTCAAGGACATCACTAAGGTGGACTCATTCCTTGTTCTTACTTTCTCTGTTTTTTTTCGTTTTCTATGTGCTTATCTGTGTTTGTGTCTTCATTACATGATCATTAGTAGTTAGTAACTCTGTCTTAAAGATATGAATGTCCTATGAATCCATCACCTCTCTTAAATGAAAAATGTTTTAATTCAAAAGAACAAGAAGTACATGAGTTTCGAATTTATCCTTGAACTTAGCTTAATTATATTGATGTGGTGACAATGCTTCTTGTTTTCTGAATGTATGCTTGAACAGTGCATGTATCTTTTGAAGTTGTTGTTTAAGAATGTTAAATACGTTGGCTCTTGAAAGAATGATGACTAGGAGACATGTTATTTGATAATCTGAAAAATCATAAAAATGATTCTTGAAGCAAGAAAAAGCAGCAAAGAACAAAGCTTGCAGAAAAAAAAAAAGGGGCGAAAAAAAAAATAGAAAAAAAAAAGAAGAAAGAAAAAGAAAAAGCAAGCAGAAAAAGCCAATAACCCTTAAAACCAAAAGGCAAGGGCAAAATAAAAAGGATCCCAAGGCTTTGAGCATCAGTGGATAGGAGGGCCTAAAGGAATAAAATCCTGGTCTAAGCGGCTAAAACTAGCTGTCCCCAACCATGTGCTTGTGGCGTGTAGGTGTCAAGTGAAAACTTGAGACTGAGCGGTTAAAGTCAAGGTCCAAAGCAAAAAAAGAGTGTGCTTAAGAACCCTGGACACCTCTAATTGGGGACTTTAGCAAAGCTGAGTCACAATCTGAAAAGGTTCACCCAATTATGTGTCTGTGGCATTTATGTATCCGGTGGTAATACTGGAAAACAAAGTGCTTAGGGCCACGGCCAAGACTCATAAAGAAGCTGTGTTCAAGAATCATCATACTGAACTAAGAGAGTCAATAACACTATTCGAAATCTGAAGTTCCTATAGATGCCAATCATTCTGAACCTCAATGGATAAAGTGAGATGCCAAAACTATTCAAGAGGCAAAAAGCTATAAGTCCCGCTCATATGATTGAAGCTCTGTTTCATTGATAGTTTGGAATTTATAGTATATTCTATTCTTTTTATCCTATTTTGATTTTCAGTTGCTTGGGGACAAGCAACAATTTAAGTTTGGTGTTGTGATGAGCGGATAATTTATACGCTTTTTGACATTGTTTTTAGTATGTTTTTAGTAAGATCTAGTTACTTTTAGGGATGTTTTTAATAGATTTTATGTTAAATTCACATTTCTGGACTTTACTATGAGTTTGTGTGTTTTTCTGTGATTTCAGGTATTTTCTGGCTGAAATTGAGGGACTTGAGCAGAAATCAGATTCAGAGGTTGAAAAAGGACTGCTGATGCTGTTGGATTCTGACCTCTCTGCACTCAAAGTGGATTTTCTGGAGCTACAGAACTCGAAATGGCGCGCTTCCAATTGCTTTGGAAAGTAGACATCCAAGGCTTTCCAGCAATGTATAATAGTCCATACTTTGGCCAATAATTGACGACGTAAACTTGCGTTCAACGCCAGCTTTCTACCCAAATCTGGCGTCCAGCGCCAGAAAAGGATCCAAAACCATAGTTGAACGCCCAAACTGGCACAGAAACTGGCGTTCAACTCCACAAATGGCCTCTGCACGTGCAACACTTAAGCTCAGCCCAAACACACACCAAGTGGGCCCCGGAAGTGGATTTATACATCAAATACTTACTCATGTAAACCCTAGTGACTAGTTTATTATAAATAGGACCTCTTACTATTGTATTAGGCATCTTTGGACGCCTGGTTCTTAGATCAAAGGGGCTGGCCATCTCGGCCATGCCTGGACCTTCACTTATGTATTTTCATACGGTAGAGTTTCTACACTCCATAGATTAAGGTGTGGAGCTCTGCTGTTCCTCAAAAATTAATGCAAAATACTACTGTTTTCTATTCAATTCTTCTTATTTCGCTTCTAAGATATCCATTCGCACCCAAGAACGTGATGAAGGTGATGATTATGTGTGACGCTCATCATCCTTCTCCCTTATGAACGCGTGCCTGACAAACACTTCTGTTCTACATGAAATAAGCTAGAATGAATATCTCTTAGATCTCCTAACCAGAATCTTCGTGGCGTAAGCTAGAATGATGGCAGCATTCAAGAGAATCCGGAAGGTCTAAACCTTGTCTGTGGTATTCTGAGTAGGATTCAATGATTGAATGACTGTGACGAGCTCCTAACTCGCGATTGCAGGGCGTTAGTGACAGACGCAAAAGGATAGTAAATCCTATTCCAGCATGATCGAGAACCGACAGATGAATAGCCGTGCCGTGACAGGGTGCGTAAGCATATTATTCACTGAGAGGATAAGATGAAGCCATTGACAAGGGTGATGCCTCCAGACGATTAGCCGTGCCGTGACAGGGCATTGGATCATTTTCCCGTGAGATGACCGAAAGTAGCCATTGACAGTGGTGATGTATCACATAAAGCCAGCCATGGAAAGGAATGAGACTGATTGGATGAAGATAGCAGGAAAGCAGAGGTTCAGAGGAACGAAAAGCATCTCCATTCGCTTATCTGAAATTCCTACCAATGATTTACATAAGTATCTCTATCCCTATTTTATTATATAATATTCGAAAACATCTTTATCACTTTATATCTGCCTGACTGAGATTTACAAGGTGACCATAGCTTGCTTCATACCAACAATCTCCGTGGGATTCGACCCTTACTCACGTAAGGTATTACTTGGACGACCCAGTGCACTTGCTGGTTAGTTGAACGGAGTTGTGTCCACACATAGAGCCACAATGAGGATTCAATACAATTATATATTGTTAATCTCACACAAGTACAAAGAACATGGAACACAATTTCGTCCACCACCCCACAACCCACGGCATCCCCACCCCACCACTCCCACCACCACCCCCACCCTGCACCCTCACCGCCACCCCCCACAACTCACTGCACCGCCACACCCACCACTCCCACCTCCATGCCCACCCCCACACCGCACCCTCACCGCCACCCCACACAACCCCGACATCCCCACCCTCACTCCCATCTCCACCCTCCCACCCCCGCCCCTACCGTGCACCCTTACCACCCCCACCCCGCACCCTCACCCTCACCGCCACCCCTACAACCCACGGCACCACCACAACCCATCCCACTCCTCCACCCCCACCCTCACCGCCACCCCCCATCGCTAGTCCCGCCTCCCCTTCCCCCACCCCCACCCCGCACGTCTTTCCCCCACCCCCACCCCCACCCCGCGTCCCCTCTCCCTCCCCGTCTCCCCTTCCCCCACCCCCAAACAGAAACAGAGAAACACAAAGCCAGAGAAACAGAAACAGACAAACACAGAGAAACATAAATTCAAAGCACAAAGAACAGATCTGGTTCGAAGAAAGGCAGCGGCTGCAGCGGCAGGACGGCGAGACTGCGGCGGCGGGACGGCGGCTTTTCTTCTCCCTTCATCGTCATCATCATCAGAGTTCTGGAAGAGGCGGCGGCGACGATGAGGTCACGGCGGCGACGACGGAGGCTCCCTGGCGCCGTCCCCTCCCCCCTTCCCCCTTCCCCTTTCCCCCTTCCCCCTTCCCCTCCCCTCCCCTCCCCCCTTCGTATACCCTTTTCTTCCCCCACCCCCAACGCGTTTTTACTCGTTTTCTTTTTTTTTTAATTTTATAATTTTTATTATTAAAATAGGATAGGGGTAGTTTAGGAATAAAATAAAAAATTTTATTGAAAAGGACGATTTTAATACAAAAAAAAAACATTAAGGACGATTTTAATGGCAAAATAACAAGAGGGACGAATTCGATTCTGGCACTAAACTTAAGGGACCAAAATTGTACTTACCCCTAAGAAAAAAGATGGCTCGTATATCCATCCTGATGCGCGTATTGTTAGTGTAAGTCATATTTGAAAATTTGAAGCAACTTAGCTTACTGTATATATCGTGCTACTGTTAACTCATGCATTTCCAATGTGTTGCATATTTGTAGGAAGCAATTGTGATTGTTGAGAGGCAGGATGGATCCTCTAAGCACCTTTCACAAAATGACTCGCTAGCACAAGTTCTCGGAAAGGAGCACCCAGGACGAGTTCATGCCCTAGGTGCTGGACCATGTCCCACCCAAGTCTTTGGTAACTCTGCTGGACATACATCGGGTTCTGTAGAGCCTAATGAAGAGTCCAAGAGGAGGATTGCAGAATTGACGGCTGATGAGCGGATAATTTATACGCTCTTTGACATTGTTTTTACATAGTTTTTAGTATGATTTAGTTAGTTTTTAGTATATTTTTATTAGTTTTTAAATAAAAATCACATTTCTGGATTTTACTATGACTTTATGTGTTCTTCTATGATTTCAGGTATTTTCTGACTGAAATTGAGGGACTTGAGCAAAAATCTGATTCAGAGGCTGAAAAAGGACTACAGATGCTGTTGGATTCTGACCTCTCTGTACTCGAAGTGGATTTTCTGGAGCTACAGAAACCCAATTGGAGCGCTCTCAAATGCGTTGGAAAGTAGACATCTAGGGCTTTCTAGCAATATATAATAGTCCATACTTTGCCCGAGTTTTGACGATGCAAACTGGCCTTCAAACACCAACTTCCTGCCCTATTCTAGAGTTAAACGCCAGAAACAGGTTGCAAATCAGAGTTAAACGTCAGAAACAGGCTACAACCTGGCGTTTAACTCCAAAAAGAGTCTCTACACATGAAAGCTCAATGCTCAACCCAAGCACACACCAAGTGGGCCCGGAAGTGGATTTCTGCATCATTTACTCATTTCTGTAAACCCTAGTTACTAGTTTAGTATAAAAACTACTTTTAGTGATTTATTTTATATCTCTGGTTAGTTTTTGAATAATTTTATGTTCAGAGATCACATTTAGGGGGCTGGCCATTCGGCCATGCCTGGACCTTCATCACTTATGTATTTTCAACGGTAGAGTTTCTACACACCATAGATTAAGGTGTGGAGCTCTGCTGTTCCTCATGAATTAATGCAAAGTACTATTGTTTTCTTATTCAATTCAAGCTTATTCCTATTCTAAGATATTCGCTTGCACTTCAACCATGATGAATATGATGATCCGTGACACTCATCACTATTCTCAACCTATGAACGCGTGCCTGACAACCACTTCCGTTCTACCTTGGATTGAGCGTTTATCTCTTAGCCTCCATTCCAAAAGATCGGAGTTTTCGTGGTATAAGCTAGAATTATTGGCGGCCATTTTTGAGATCCGGAAAGTCTAAACCTTGTCTGTGGTATTCCGAGTAGGATCTGGGAAGGGATGACTGTGACGAGCTTCAAACTCGCAAGTGTTGGGCGTAGTGACAGACGCAAAAGGATCACTGGATCCTATTCCAACATGATCGAGAACCGACAGATGATTAGCCATGCGGTGACAGCGCATTTGGACCATTTTTACTGAGAGGACGGGAAGTAGCCATTGACAACGGTGATGCCCAACATACAGCTTGCCATGGAAAGGAGTATGAATGATTGGATGAAAGCAGTAGGAAAGCAAAGGTTCAGAAGGAACAAAGCATCTCCATACGCTTATCTGAAATTCTCACCAATGAATTACATAAGTATCTCTATCTTATTTTCTGTTATTTATATTTTAATTATCAAAATCCCATAACCATTTGAATCTGCCTGACTGAGATTTGCAAGATGACCATAGCTTGCTTCAAGCCGACAATCTCCGTGGGATCGACCCTTACTCACGTAAGGTTTATTACTTGGACGACCCAGTGCACTTGCTGGTTAGTTGTATCGGAGTTGTGAAAAAGAATTTGAGATTATGAACGTGCGTACTGAGTTTTTGGCACCGTTGCTAGAGATCACAATTTCGTGCACCAATGGCTAAGCTAGAAGAAGAGCAGGCGAAGAGACAGTCAATACATAAGGTCTTGGGATATCTAGTCCAATAGCAAGGAGGCAATTTGCCAGTTGAGATTGCTGCAGAGCTGACTTTTTTGGTGGTACACCGGACTCGTCATGCGCAGGGCCATCTTCATCTGGCAATCATGACCCGCAATAAAAATTTTGAATTTCAGTCAATGTTCTTAGATACTTTTACATTTAAGTTGGTTTAGAGTTTTATGCTTATTTTCTTCAACTTAAGCATTCTTACTTTTTTTGGATGATGTTATGACAATTTTATTATAGATGTTATGTTTGCATATATTTAATTTGGTTTGTTATGTTAATTGAGCTGTTTTACTTGGTTGCAATTTCTCTAAATTAATTAAAAAGTAAACAAATTAAAGTTTAATGAACATACTTTTTCAAAAGAGACAAAATAATAGAAAATCTAAAATTTTTAATGGGAAATTTGAATTTGGTGGCGATTTTTAACCGCCGCAAAACAGTAATATTGTCTTCCTTGCTAATATTTCGCGGCGGTTATCACCCGTCACAAAATTAAGTTGTTTTCAAGTCACTGGTATTTTAGCGGCGGTTACAAACCGCTGCAAAATGAGAAATAACATTTTCCATCCACATACTGCGGCGGGTAATAACCGCCGCAAAACCCATGTTCCATTTCGCGGCGATTATTCCAGTGATTGGAAAAAACCGTCGCTATCCGTTTAGCCGCGCCCCATCTTTGGGCAACTCATTAAACCGCCGTGATATATTTTGCAGCGGTTTAAAACCGCCGCTAAACGGCTCCAGGAATCGCCGCTAAATGTCTAATTTGTTGTAGTGACTTTATATTATTGATTGAATTTGATACATGACATTAAATTTGGCAATGATCATGCACATACAGAAGACTATTATATTTTTCAAAATTGTGATGGTGCATGTGGCTGGCCTTCATTCTCCTTTTTTTTTTTTTTTTTTTTTTACATTATTTTGCTAAATTTTTTGAATTAAGTAGTTATGTCAACATGCAGAAATAATATTAAATCAAGGCTAAGTGAGATTTTAAACGTTCTTTTAATTCAATTACTATAAAATCATTACACATTTTTCACCAAATAATAAGCATTTTTTCAAATAAGACCTCTCTCAGATTTAATTTTATATAGATTTCTTTATCTATTTTTCTATTTTATATATTGGATATTCTGTATCCTTAGCTTATCAAAATTATGTTATCATGCATGTTGAATACAGGTAGGACCTAGCCATATGGTATATCCATATTGTTCAGTACCTAATATTTGATACGGTTGTTGTTGCTTTGTCATATTATAATTCATTTTGATGTTTCTCAGAAGAGTGCTTCATCTTTTATTTTAATGAATTTTTAAAATATTAACTAATAATATCAAACTAAGCAACTTAAAAAAAAAAAAAAAAAAACTAAATATCTAGTATCAAATGTTACACTGATTATTAGTTAAGTATACAAACACCTAATTAATTTGACAAATGCTTTTTTAATTAGTAAATTGACTTACATGTCATTCTTTATGATTATATCAACTAATTAAAAGGGCTTCTAAGTTCTAAACCCCTCTCAATTAAAAGAAACCAATGCATTGAGCAAAAATAATTACTTTTCTGTTCTTAGAAATGTTATTGATCTTATTGTAAATTGTAGAGTAATAAATTTTAATAACGTTGAACTTTAATTATGAGAGTATACATATAGTCATGAGTAGGGTTGGGCGTGAGAAGAATTGAGTCGAATTAGATCAAACTCATATTCGACTCATGAAAATTGAACTTTATTTATGACTCGACTCATTAACAATGAAGTCTATTTCTTAAACTTAAACTTAGCTCATCAAAATCTCACGAGATGGCTCGAACTCACGAGTTGGTTCAAATAATAGGAACATAATCTATAATTTTATATTAATAAATTATAATTTATATATTTTAAAAAATATTTAAAAAGATCAATTTTATATATTATCTATCTATCAATAAATTATAAATTTTTTTATTTATGTCCTACATTAAAATTATATAAAAAAATAAATATAAAATTTTAAATAATTAACACGATTAATATATATATATATATATATTAAAAGTATATATTAAATGCATATAGGATATATATATAATCGAATCAGTTCATGAGCTAATGAGCTGAACTTATCCAAACTCAATCTCAGCTCACCAGCTCATGAATTCAGCTTACCAAGCTGTTAATAAGTGGAATTTGAATTAGTTCATAAACTAATTTGACTCACTTCCAGTCCTACACACGAGTCATCACTTCTAAAGGAAGTTTTTTTTTTAAATTATTGTTTTATTTTTATCAAAATAGTGTGAACAATTTATAAGAGATGAAAACACATACATGATACATGTCTCTTTCTCTCATTAGCATAGTCATTGGTACTATATAGCTTTAGTTTATAGTTTAAGAAAACAGATTAAATGGCTAGAAACTAACACAGTGTCCCATTTGGAATAATATGATGATTTGATAAGTTTATGCTACGTACACTTTAATTAATTATGAGGTTATTATCTTCTAAATTAATTACATGATTCCAGCTTATCACGGGAGCTAGATAGTTCATTGATTCTTGCTTATTTCTAAATTAGTGGACACCGAATATTTTAATTACTTGTTTGTGTTTGTAAGTTATCTTATTTGTTTAACCAAAAGCCATGGGAAAAGGGAATTAATTAAATTACTAACTACACGTTAAATATGTACTATGGTATTGTAAACCTATTCAAGAGGAGGAATAACAACCTTCAATAACAATGTCAAATTAAAGTGTAAAATCCAAGATAAAGATTGTATTGGAATATCACAAAGTAATAAATTAAATGAAAATACAAATGAAAACTATTACTGATAACTTCGAAAGGCAAATATCAAATCAATTGCATAAAATATATTTTGTTGGTCAAATAATAATAAATCTCCAATTTTGCCAAAACAAAATAGATAAGAAAAGAGGAGGTTATGAATATATATATATATATATATATATATATATATATATATATATATATATATACCAAATTACCAACGAGACTTATTAAAATAATCTCACTTAATTAACTAAGTTAATTTTGCAATATTATTTAAGGAGTGACTTCGTGATCATTACTGAACAAATAACCTAAACCTTTCTTCTTCATTTGTTGAAGAAAAAGAAGAGAATTTTGAGGAATGTTAGGGGTAGTAATTTTTGTAAATTGTTGTTATTAATTAGTTATTATTAGTGTTTTTAATGGTGTGAGATTATATCTAATGATATAAGATTGCTCACTTTCATTTTACTAATTAAGTACTAGTCAAATTTTAATAAAATTGCTGACCCCTAGACTTTCTCGAACATTATATTAATCTTTAAATTTTTTTAGCACCAGCTTATCACGCTAAATATAACACTAAACAATATTGTTTTATTTTAGTGTTTAAACAAAATAAACATGAAAATTCAATACTCTGCTCATTGACTCAATCCGAAAAAAGTCTATAAACTAATATAATGTTTAAAATTAGACTTAAAATCTAATATAATAAATTTTAAATTTAAAAAATTAAAATGATAAAAATTATAAATTTCAGATACTAATATAAAAATTTAGTCCCTAAATAATCATTTTTAAGTATTCTCTCTCTTCATGGATAATACACGATACAGCTGGAGTTCTAATTATAATTTAAAGAAAAGGATAAATAGGTCTCTGACCTTTTGCTCCGCGGACATTTTTGTCCTTGATCATTGAAAAATACTTTTAAGTTCTTGACCTTTATAAAACTTGGACGGATCAGTCCCTCCGTCCAAATGCCTCCGTCAGGAACTGATCCGTCCAAATACTTCCGTCAGGGACTGATCTGTCCAAGTTTTATGAAGGTCAGGAACTTAAAAGTATTTTTCAATAGTCAGGGACGAAAATGTCCGCGGAGTAAAAAGTCAGGGATCTATTTGTCATTTTCTCTATAATTTATAAAAAATATTTTACCTTTCGTTGCGAGCCAAAAATATATCCTATAAACTTGTATGATAATTTAAGTGATATTTAACCAAAAACTTATCTAGCCATGCATATATATAAAATCAAATAAACGAATACTAGGTCTATATTTAAAGAAATATAATAATTTAAGAATGAAAAACGATATATAATTATTTATAGGATAATTATAGTGTACAGATTCCATTATATAAAGATTTACAGATATTCGAATTGAAAGAAATCAGAGGTGACACGTGTCCAAGAGCAATGCAATTGGGAGCAGCGTGGTAGTCTGTGTAGAACGGTACGAAGCTAAGCTGCTGAAGCTGAAAGGGTGAATGGCTCCGTTGGGTTTTTTTTTTTTCTGAAAATGTCAAAACGGATAGTTGGAGCCAAGCATGTTGTTGCAATGCTTGGGCCGGGAGACCAAAAAATTTCACATAAGGCCTTGGTTATTTTAGGTGTTATTATGGATAGTGAAAACTATGATGTAGGAGGAATATATCATTGAAAAGTATATGACTCCTGAACGAAAAATGAAAGAGTATATCACCCAAATGAATATAGTAAATGTGACCAGAAAAAATATTTCTAAGTTAATATAGTAAATGTGATTTAACCAATATTAAATATGCAATTACGCATTGTAGTATTAATAATAGATGTATGACATATTTTGCCCAAAAATTGCAATAAAAAAATATTTGTAAGTTAATATACTTTAGATGTATTAATTACAGTTATTTATTATATTATTGTCTAACTAATATACGTGAAGATTCAAAAATATAAATACATTAAGATTAAATATTTTAATATTTTCGTATGTTATTTTTGTCCAAAAGTCAAAATTTTTCTATATCCATTACTGGTTGACGCTATAATTACTGAATGTTAAACCCCTAATCTGATGTGGAGTGTTCAGGTGACATTTTTTTTTTTTGTATTCTAAGTATTATTTCTAATTAAAAGAAGGCAATAGAAAATGTTACTTTGATTAGTGTAGATGTGAGTATGCCTCTTATGTAAAAATAGTATTGGTGACGAGTAGAAGTAAAATCAGAAAACAGTTAGCAGATGATCTTCAAGGTATTTTGGGTGGAAGTTATGAAATAGTGGAAGGAGTGACGATGACACAAAATGAAGGTTAGATTCATGAATAATGCAGTTGACTTGTTTGTTTGTTGTGGTGAAAGTAAACCGTCACACTAAACCATAACAGTAAACCCTAAATGATAAATCCAAAACCCAAAAAATCGACTAATTTGTGAATTTCTTGTTGGGAAAGTATAAGGTAGCACTAACTCCGGAACATTATACCTGAATCTGGTACCCGAAAACTCAAAATCGAAAAAACCTGAACCATAGTCCTAAAACCCAAAAACCGAAAAAATAAAGTCTATACCTTTAAAGCCTAAATTGCAGTTGATTTGTCTATTTCTCTATGTGAGAGGACACCGTAACACTAATTCCTGAACCGTGAACCATGAACCATGTAAGCTGAACCGTAAATTATAAATCTTAAACTTTAAACCGTAATTCATGATCTATAGTCCTTAAACGATAAACCGCAATCCAATAAACTGGTCAGTAGAGTGGACTGAATCATAGTTGTAAAAACTGACGCGATGATTGAATCGGTCAGATAACTAGTTTATTGATTTATTGGTTTAATGGATAAGTTATTGGTTGTCTAGATAGAACCGGTCCTATGCAAGTAAAGAAATTAAAATAGTCACAAGTTTAAAATTACAATTTAAAATAAATATCATCACCAATATTTTAAAAAAATCAAGTTTTAACAAATTATAATTAATAAGTTGTTGTTCAAGGATCATAACATAAGTATATAAAATTGTAGTATATTTTTATAATAAAGAATTTTAAAAGCAGCTAATAAGAGGGAAAAAAAAATTAAGAATTCTATTTACGAAATAGATATAAAGAGTATGAAGTTATTAGTTAGTTATGAAAGCTTGGCATGAGATAGTGTATCGAAACTGTTTTAACATAGAATTCATCAAGGAAAATGTTGCAAGTGACAAAAAGAAATTCATTATAATTAAAAAATACATTATATCACTGGTCAACTTATAATTAACATATTAACACTCATTATGTCATTAGTGAATTCATCAGCACCTTCGCAAGGAATAAAAAAATATTTTCTCCACTTAACTAAACCAGCAACAGCTATTCTGCCATCTCGTCTTCTACTTAACTGATTGAACTTAATTCACCTGTTTCTTCCTTGAGTGAAAATAAAGGTTGCCCAATGTATTCCTTTCCTTAACAAAACTCACCAATTTTAACTTTTCTTCACAAACTTAAAAACAGAAACTAATAGCCTATACATCATATTAGGCACAACAAAGTTCTCAGCACAATTGTTAACATGAGAGTAAAAATCCTTTTTAGATTTTAATCACAGAAATTAAAAAAAAAATTATGTCTATTATAATATCAACAACAAATTAATATCTAATTATAATTCATTTACAAGCTTCATTATAATTTACATATATGGCCTGTCCCCTATGAAACAAAATTTTGGATTTACCATATCTATGTGTCTACTATCTTTAAAGTTATCCATGCTTAGTAGAGTGCAACAAGTCTTTAACTCTACAACAACTCTAATATTCAGAGGCAATCAAGCATAGAACATTCCTTTCTGAATAAACCAAGCAATTTACAATACAACACATGGAACTAACAGCTTAAATCAATTTCCATGGAGAACATATGAACTATCAAAGTGCATACTAAAAGATGACAAAAACCTACATGGGCAATACTAGGAAGTGCCATCTCAACATCTATATATTCATTATCATGCCTACCTTGCTAGCAGGACCCATAGCAATAAGACCGTTTAAAACCCAGCATCATCATACACATGTTAAAATTAAATTCTCTATAGTTGTCCATGTTGTAATTACAGTGCTTATTCCTTCAATTCTTTGCCTTTTCACTCATATTTTTCCTGCAAAAAAAAAAATTACTCCTACAGTTTGATCCCACAATTAACGACTTCAACAGTAAAAGATTGGTTATCTTAAGTTCTTAACTAATCTTACATCAACTATTTATTCCAATGACCAAGGTGAAGGGCCGGGGGACAACGACTCCACCGCTGCAACGAAGCAACTGGCGATTTGCGAACTAGGAAGCGAGCTTCACCACGACGAACACACGCAGATCCCAAGCGCCACCAGCAGCGATAGCGAGCAGACCAGTGGCGGCGACCCTCGTAGACGGAGCTAGGTTTTGCTCTGCTGAGAGGAGAGGCGTGAGGTGAAGACCCTAGTTGCCTTTTTTTTATCCATTGTTTTTTTTTTTGCTCCACTTAAGCCCAAAACGCAAATGTCTCACCAACGGAATCCGGCGCACACAAACCCCGTTCCATTTCACGCAACCACCTCAGCTCACTCGGCCCACCCGTGAGCACCCACACAGCCACGCCTCGCCGAAAGCCTGCTCCAGCGGCGCATAAGGGAGACAACACGTGTCGGCAAAAAACACAAGGAGATGGTATATCTGTAAATCTGTACAAAATTGCATCTGTACAGTAGAGCGACCCTTATTTATAACATAGATGGCATGCCTAGGAAAAATGGAGAAACATTTGGTGTACGTGGAGATACTTTAATTAGGTATATGATAGTGCTTATTAAGTGGAAGGCGTTGGCAAATTCAATTAATAGTTGTTGTCCAATTGCTATGTGATCTTTGGTTCTGACAATTACAACGTGCATATATCATTAGTCTCATTGGTTATATGATTTATTTATTGCAGAAAATAAAGTGTACAAATAAAAATTCCCCCCTTGTCACCCACATGCTTCGTATTCATTGGTGTATTTCTTAGCTTCTTCCTCACAAAAGCATCGCACAAAAGTTCCATTATGTAGTCAAATATGAATAATTAAACAATTATAATGACAAAAAAAATAAAATAAAATAAACCAAACAAACTCAACTTAAATTCGCGGTTAATTATGATAAGGATTAAGAAAGAAGTTACTTTGTTTGTTTTTAAACGACAAAAAATGCTATTGTTGTGGTGCCAGTTGTAAATGTGAATGAAAAACTATAAATTATTAAATAGAGGAGGTTGGAATACTAGTACATGATAAGCATTAAGCAATTCATTATTTTATTTTAGTAAAATTTCTATTTACTAGTATTCTAATAAGTAATCCAAATGGCTAATTTTTTGTTGGGTAAAGATGAGACGGGTGATTTTTTTTATCATTGTAATTTTGATAATTTTTTAAAAATATGGAAGGTATAGAAATTAATGTCTGATTTTTGTACTTCAATTTTTTTTTATTTTTAGAAGTAAAAATTGGAGAGTTCAATTTTTATATTTTAAAAATTATATAATCTAATTTCTTTTTGTATCTCAAATTAAATGCAGTTACATTTGAGATTAATATCTCACTAATTTATAATAAAAAAAATACTATTATCAACCTAATATACAAAACAAAAAATGAATTGAAATCGTTTACAAAGTTGTCATTTTTTATTCTTTTCATTTTATTCATTCAATAATATATATTTACATTTTAAAATACCTAATTATGAACTCAAATACTTTTTAGGTCTTATAATAATAATGGTACAAATTTATATAGAAATTATTATCATGTAAAAAAAATTGATTGAGAATGATAATAGTGTGTGGCATTGCATAAGATTGAAGTATGATGATAATAATATGGTGATAAGTCATAACATATTCCATTGGCTTTATGCTCGCACACTCTTTTCTTTTCTTTCTTTTTCACCTTTGCTTCTCCTCAACGTTTCGCTACCCTTTAAAGCCGGCATTTAATAATAATAATAATAATAATAACAATAATAATAATAATAATAATAATTATTATTATTATTATTATTATTAAAGTTTAATTTTTATCTAAAGTAAAAAGTCTTACATAATTATTCAATCTGATTTATATGTTTAGATGATTTTTAAATCAATTAATTTAAAAATTAATTATTTTTATTAATGTATTATTTACATAAAATTATTTTATATCGACAATATATAAAAATTAAAATACTTATTATTATTATTATTATTATTATTATTATTATTATTATTATTATTATTATTATTATTATCTTGTTTCATTTTTATTAATTACCTTTTATGTAAATACAAAAAAAAAAAACTATTGTATTCTTATATTAATAGAGTGCTTAAGATTTATAATTTTAGGGTATTCTCTCCCATTTCTCAATTGTCATTTTATTTATTTAAAAAAAACTGTTTTACTTTACTTTTCTGAATTTAATAAAAGATAAACTCATAAATAATTATTGTATTTCCAAATTTTCTATGTTAAAGAATGCATAAGATTTATACCTTTAAGGCACTCGGTTTAGCTCCTCAATAGTCATTTTGTAATTATTTTAAAAAAATTAAATGCTATTTTACTTTATAATTATTATATTAATTTTATAATTTTATTAAATTTATAATTAATTTTTTTAGATAAATTTTTATATTAGTTTTAATTTTATAATTAAATTACTATCAGTATAAAAAATATTAAAATTAAATTTTTATTTTATATTTTATGAAAAGAATACTTTTTTAATTTTTAACATTTTTAATATAAAAAAATTTAATTATAAATATAAAAATAATATAAGAATTTAATCAAAAAACAAAATATAAAAAATTAATTATAAATTTACTAAAATAATTAAACCTATATTTTTTGTAAAAAGATTAGTGAGAGATAAGAGTAGAGCAGAGAGATTGCATTGCAAGTAAAGATATACACACTAACACTGTACAGTAACCGTAAAAAGTGTGTTTATAATCTAGTGAGAGAATGTGTTCAAAACTTCTACTTTAGAGAGAGAAAGTGGAAAACAAGAAGAAGAAGAAGAAGAAGAAAGAAGAAAGAAGAAAGAAGATGAACACTTGTTCTCTAACCACCACTTCTTCTCGTTGCTTCTGACAAATTCTGAACCTCAGAGAGAGAAGGAAAGAGAGAATTGTGGTTTGCTGCGTTGTGATTCATTCCAGATGCTTTGGAAATGGGGAAACAGGAACCAGAGCAGTACCTGCAGCACCAACAGCAGAGGAACAACGCTCAACAGCAACAACGACACTCATCGGGAATCGTGTGCCGTGCTTTCTCCTTTCTTCTCGGAACCATCAGTTTCAAGTGCCTCTTCGTTCTCATACTCAGTCTCTCCGCTCTTCTTTCTGGAATCTTCTGGATTCTTCCCAATTACGCCCACAAACTCAGCTACGACGCCAAAGTTGAAATTAAGCATAGCGGTTTGTCCTTACCGCTTTCTCTTTTCTTTGATTTCATCGCTTGAGGAATTATTCCCTTCTTCATGCTTTAAGCAACGCCAAATTTTCTTATATTTTGCATTTTCGTTATTTTATTTCAATGTTCTAAATTTCTAATAATTATATATATTTATGATTTGTTTGCTGAATTGCGTACTTACTAACACGAATTCAGTAATCAGTTCGCTGGGGATGTGTTCTGTTAACCCGAATTTGGCTCTTCTGAGAAACCGTCTATTTATTTATTGGTAATTTGGTATTGATATTTTTCTCAAAATTTTAGATTTTTTTCGGTTCTTGTTGTATGGCTTCCTTTTTTTTTTTTTGGTTATTTGGTTATTTGTTTGAGGAATTATATACTGCCTCTGGCTGTTAGAGTAGTTATTCAGCTTTTAATACGAGTCTGATGTTTTTCTGATTGGTGGTTAATTTTCTCCTTAATGTTTTGGAACTACAAATGTGTGGATCAAAAGATATAAAATTTGTTCTATTTTGGAAATAAGCTCTGCCGACAAAATTATATTGATGGGAATCTCCAAGAGGACTCAAGAACTGTAATACTTGTGAAACTGTGGTTAATGTTCAGTCCAAGGCATTGATTTTCAATGTTTAGTCTTTTTGTTGTTCACATCATTTGTTGTGTATGTTGCATCTGATTTGTGTACTCATTTGTTTGTGCTTGGCTTTCTTTTATATTATATTTCCTATGAATGTTCTTTTGATGGTATATCCATTTCGATGCTTCTGTAACCGATGTTCCTGAATTACCATGATGACGTTTTTTCCTGATAATATTTTCAGCTTTCCTTCAAGCTTCCTTCAGAATGGACAGACCCATCTCAGAAGTTCTGCCATACGTTGAAAGATTAGAATATGATATATATGGTGAAATAGGTCTTCCAAATACAAAGGTTCAGCCGCAAGCTTCTTTGGTCTTATCTTCTTTTCATCCCCCTAGATTCAGTTTAGGCATGGCAAGTCTCTTACAAGCTATTCACTCTTGACAGGTGGCTGTCCTATCTATGCGCCAAAGTGTTCAACCTAACTGGACTGACGTGGTTTTCGGTGTTCTTTCTGTTCCAATGAATGCTTCAATAGATCCAGCACTCTTGAGTGTGCTGCGGTCATCGTTTCTTGAACTGTTCCTCCAGCAAACCAATCTGACTCTGACAAAATCAATATTTGGGAATGCATGTATATTTGAGATATTGAAGTTTTCTGGGGGGTTGACTGTAATACCAGTGCAGTCGGCTACTATTTGGCAGACACCTGAGGTTCTCTTTAATTTTACTCTTTATAACTCAACATCAGAAGTGCTGGATAATATTGATGACCTAAAGGATGAATTGAAGTCTGGATTGCATCTGAAGTCAAATGAGGTATGTTCTTATTCTCATAACCTGTTTTGCTACTTATATCTTGTGAATAATTTAGTAAAATATCCCTTTAATG
Organism: Arachis hypogaea; assembly: GCF_003086295.3. NCBI lineage: Eukaryota > Viridiplantae > Streptophyta > Magnoliopsida > Fabales > Fabaceae > Arachis > Arachis hypogaea. The sequence goes on from NC_092055.1 coordinate 11,375,890, forward strand.
AGAAAAGCAAAACAAGTGATGTTGGTAAACGGCTACAGAAGTTTAATGTCTCTTCGTTAAATTTTGTACTATTTTGGCAAAGTACGAGCTCTGTAACTCCAAAACCTTGTTGGTGATAAATGAAATCCATCCTTATTGGTGAGAAAATAATGTAGTTTTTGGATACAGCAAAGTCCAGATGCACAACTCTCTTATGTTCTGTTCTTGCTCCAGTTGGCGTTTACAATTTCTGTTTGAGTCTAGCATAGATTGCCAAATAAACCTTCTACTAACTGTTTGTATGATGTCTAATAAATAACAATACCGTCACTTTCTCTGCAGAATGTGTTTGTAAAAATAACAAGTGCAAAGGGCTCAACAGTAGCTCCTCCAGTAACAGTGCAGGCTTCAGTCATGCCAGGCTTTGGGAGCCTCCTACCTGGAAGATTGAGACAATTAGCTGAAATATTAAAAGGCCCTGCTGCAAGAAATCTTGGCCTTGATTACTCTCGCTTTGGCATTGTCATACAAATCATGTTATCCTCTGTTTTAAGGGATACATTGCATGCCACCTCACCTTCTCCTTCCCCTTCTCCTTCTCCTTCTCCTTCTCCTTCTCCGTTGCCATCAATTTCTCCAGTACCCTCACCAAGTGTTGAGCAACCCCCTTGTTTCGACTGTGAAGTTTCTGCACCTGCATCTTCTGCTGTGACTAAACTTCCTCCAGACCCCTGTCCATATAGTGGATTATATCCTTCAAAGCCTTCACGAGAGAATTATTCTAAAACTTCCTTTTCCCAATATCATTCACCTCCCGCTCCTACTCCTACCTCGCATTCAGCAAGCCACAATACGGAGAAAGTCCCAGATGCGTCACCTGATCTTCGGGTGACCCGTGGCTCCAAGCTTCTGCAGGGTGAAGAAATATCTAAAAGACTGGTGTCTTATTCACTTGCTCCATCCTCAATATGTAAGTTTATCTGGACTGATTGATCCTCCTTTTGTTTTCTTTTGCTTTGCTGTAAGTGGGATTCATGATAAGTTTACCTAATATGTTTCTAACAAGTGAAACCTATATCATCATCTTAAAGTTCTTGTGCTATTTTATTAGATTCTATTAAACATAATATAATAGATCCCTTGATTTTTGGCCACCCGATTAGCTTTGTGATCTTAAAACGTCTGTTTTTAACTTCATATTTTGTTTCTGGGGTGCAGCTTCAGCAGGTGGTGATTTCCATAGCAAAATTTTTCTACTGGGATTTTGTATGCTATTAGTTTCTTTTGTTTTCCTCAATGATATCACATTTTGATGACATGGAGATGTTGCCTAAGGATCTTGAAGCCATGCAAGGACATCAACCTAACCATGATGCTTTGGAAGTTTTGCACAGACGAAAGAAGGAAGCAGCTTTCGACAAATTCTACTAGGTCTTACTTTTACTCCAGCCAACGCAACCACCATTGTAAAGCTTCCGGTGGTTAAACTTAGAAGGTCAAAGCCAGAAAATTTGGCAGGCCTCTCAATCTAGTTTTTATTATTCTATAAAGCATGAAAAATTGATTCCAAAGGGATCAACTAACGAAGAGAATGTTCCAGAGCAATATTGGCCTTCAGATGTCAAAAGAACCATCCCTTGTATTCATTTTCAACTGTATGATATGCAAAGTAATTACAGGTTCTTTGAGCATCTGAGTCTGTAAAACGTTTACAGTAGTAACATGCAGCAATGTGATAAGTTTACAGTACTCACTGTTTGTGCTCTCTTAAAAAATTCGCGAAGTGGAAAATATGCAGAAAAAGATAAAAGATAACAAGATGCTTTCTGAAAGGGACCATGGAAGTCGCTAGAAAACAAAAAATTGAATGATACTTTTCTCATTTTCTGTGTAGTTAAGTAAGGCATATGCGGATTAAATTGCAATTTATACGTACCACACAATATACATATGCCATATGCATGGAATATGGAAAAGGATGAATCTCTTTCCCCTTATTCTCGAAAGGTTTTTGTAAAATTTGGCATCTGAATATACTTGTAGTTAGCTAGTTGTCACATGTAATGTGACTAGGTCCAACATAACCCTAAGAAGTATGAAGGTCTGACTTTAGACAAGTTACTATTTCAAGTCGAATAATGTCTCAAATATGAAGGTCAATGAATTCTAAATAATGGTGGTTTAAATTAAAATTAGAAAAAATGTAACTAGTTCTCATACAATCAAAGGTTGCTTCTGTTATACACTCCTATAGATAAATGTAAAAATTCTAGATAATTCTTGTTAAATAGGTAAAGAATTAGGAAAATTTTCAAGTGTACTAGTATATTGGTGTTTCAGTGATTTTTACCGTTGATCTTAATTACATATATAATTAAGATCAACGGTTAAAAATTAATGAAATACCGGTGTACCGGTAAACTTGAAAACTTTCCAAAGATTTATAGTTTGTTATGTAAACATAAAAAATACTCTAGAAGTGCAAAACATTTTTTTCTTCGATTTTCATTTTTCTTTCTTTGGTAGAATGAGACTGATTTTGTCTCAACAGGAGGTTAAATAATTTCCAAGTATGACACATTTGCATTGAAATGTGCCTAAACCAGTGCCAATCATCTTTTGTTGTGTAGGGAAATTCTTTTATCTAGCTATTGATAAAGGTTTGGATGACACATCAGTAGTTGAACAAACGTAAACTAGTTCAAGTGGAAATTGAAGTTAAATTTGTTGAGGATAGATTAAGTCAAGTATGTCATAGATGGTAGTTAATTAAAATGACTCTAAAGTCTAAAAGAGTTGTACCAAAAAGGCTTCCCATAAGATAAAACTCTTTAAATTATACTAAATAATTACATGAACAAAATTATTTTAGCCAATCAAGGTTTCCACAAAAGGTAAGGAATGTAGTTCATTCTCTTGAGGAAACTTCAAAATTTTGCTTACAAAGGAAGATTAATTGCTCTTAACTCTTTCCCTGATAACTAGCTAGTGCTTGATTACAACTGCTTCAAAAATGCCATCAGATTTGAAGTTAGGTGCAAACAGTCTTGGATCGACCGGCCCTGGAAGTCTGAATGAAAGCGTGAATGGTCCAGGCGAGCACAACTGCCGGACTTTCATGTCATAAACTCGTGATTGTTTTGTTATGGTTCTTCCACCACCTAACAACCCCTTGATGTGAACCCTCCCATCATATTCAATCTCACAACTGAATTGACCTGATACAAAAACAAGACAAGACTTACTAGTGTTAGTTATATGTTTCTCAAAATATTAGTCCATCATGCTCATTGCAGCAATGGTAATATATACTAAAAGAAAAGAATGTCACAGAAATAACTGTTATGGACTTCACTTCCTATGGTTATCCAATTTGTTAAAGGCATTAAGCTAGCTATGGAGTTCCTCAACATCATTCATGAACATCATTGATGGAACAACAATTATCAGAGGCCTATAACAAATGCTATGTGGTATAACATTTAAAAGGCCATTTCCATTTTTTGTAGTTTATAAAAACAATGAGTCCAGCATATAATCATTTATAAAATGCAATCACAATAACCATGAGTATCAAAAAGAGGAGAGACATACTATAATCTTTTCTGACCCCTGGTAACGAAACCCGGAATAGATATGCTGCTTTACTAGTGCCAATATCCACAACACCCACAGGAGGACCACATTTCCCACTTTTGGCTGTCCCTGTTAAAACAAAAGACGAACCTTGGTCGCAATCGTCAACGTCTGGAATAGAGAGAAGGGGCATCAAGGAAGGTCCATCCCATCTGCTACAAATCTTCTTGGAATGATCTCCGGTGGCATATTGCTTTGTGGGGACAACACGGGGGAACTCCGGCGTTGGCGGAGTGTCGTCAATGTACTTTCTCTTGTACTCTTGCGTAGACTGTTTCTCCGGAGCCTCGTTGGCTCCATTACTATCACCAACATCCTTGCCTACTTGAGTGTCAATTTTAACACCTAAACATTCATTTTGATTCAACTTTAAAGTATTCACACCAGTTAAAGACATGAACCTATTTAAATCCTTCTCCTTGATGCCCGACGAAATAGGATCATCGATTAAAACAATGCCTTTAATGATTCTAAAGCTCTCAGGGAACCACCTCTGTGGATGAAGATCCAAAGGGTAAAAACTTGTAAACTGCTTACTATTCTCAGTAAAATCAGAGCTTGGAAAAAGCAATTTTCCCTTTAGATACATATGAAACATATTGATATCAAGAACAAGACCAGGGAGAGCATATCTTAGTAAATAGTAATACAATCTCTCTAAGAGAGAAATGCTAACATAGGAAGGTCCCAAATCAGTGAATCTGTATGGTGGCATTCCTGTAATTAGTCTTTGAGAAACTGAACGTCTTGGAATATCAGACTTAACATCAGGTCCCAAGTAATTATTCATTATGAAGTCAATTAGAAATTTGCAATCACTAATCACTGGAATATTAGTTTTAGGAACATGCTTTCTCTCATAATAAATAGTTCCTTTCACATCCATGTGGGGGTGTGGATTCAATCACCTGTACAACAATTATTAAAAACTAATAACAATTTAGTAGGGAATCACAATTTAGGAATGCAGCTTCTGCATTTATGAATCCCAATTGAGAAATAAAATAAACATAATTCGTTCAATCATAAATGAAAACAAGGTTGTGCATGTAACAAGGAAGTGAAATAAAAAATGAGTGCATGAATAAGAACAAGCTAAGGAGAGAGAAAGGAACACTCACAGTGACAATGATGGCCGCAAGTACGATGAAACAAACCAACACTTCACAGAGGAAGCAGTTAAACACTATCACCCTTCACAAATGTGTGTGCGTTTTTATTTTTTACACGTTACTACTCCACTATGTCTTTTTATTATTATTATTATTTATTTATTTATTAATCAGAGTTCATATAATTTTTTTTTCCCTTTGAACTTTTTTTTTTGGTTTAAAGGGCCTCAACAACATTCCCAACACTTTAGCCTATTCGCAGATTCATTAACAAGTTAATATATATCAACTAATTGGCTATAATTGACAATCATATTACTATTCACAATCATAAATATTAAATTAAAATATTATTATAATTATTATTTTTTGCACTCAATGCGTATGATGCATCCTATTAATTTATTATCTTTCAAAAGACTTATGATAGGTCAAATAGAGTTTTATAGATACTGTGCTACATAAAATGGATTTTGTCCTTAGGTGGAGGAGCTGGATTAAGGCGCATCTATGTCAATTCTTATAAATGGAGCTCCCTCTAAACCCTTCAAGATGAAAAGGGGTCTACACTCTATAGCAAGGAGACTTACTGTTCCCCTTTCTGTTTGTATTAGTTGTTGATATTCTTCATAGAATAATTGGGGAGCTGGTGAGGAATGAGCGTATATTTCCACTTCTGGTTGGACGGGATAACATCGAGTTGTCACACTTGCAATTTGCATATGATATTATTCTATTCTGTCCTACTGAGGAGGAGACTATTAGGAATTACCAACGATTGTTGCGATGTTTTAAGCTGATGGCTAGGTTGAGTATTAATTTTGAGAAGTCCAGCTTTATTCCGATTAATTGTGAGCGGCGTTGGACACTAAAGATGTGTAATTTGTTGGGATGTAAGGAGGCGTCGTTACTAGTCAGATACATGGGCATTTATCTGGGAGCAAATCGGAGGCTTGTTAAGACATGGAAACCAGTGATTGACAAGGTGGAAGAAAAACTTAGTCTGTGAAAAGCAAAGACACTCAATAAGACGGGTAAGTTGGTTCTCATTAAGTCTGTTCTTAATAATCTGCCAATTTACTATCTCAGTTTACACAAGTTGCCAAAGACAGTAGCGGAGAAGTTGATCTCCCTAAGACGGTTCTTGTGGAGTAAAGAGGACGGAAAGAACGGGATGCCGCTGGTGAAGTGGGAACTAGTAATGGCTCCAAAAAAGATAAGTGGGTTGGGAGTTGGTGATACAGTAGTTCGGAACACTGTTCTACTATTCAAGTGGTGGTGGAGGTTTTCGAAAGAAGGCTGTCCCTTATGGAAGAAAGTTGTTTGCTCCTGTAATAATATGAATCCTGCTGAGATACTGAGTGGTCAATCGATACCTATAAGAGGGGGTCCCTGGAAAGACATCTGTCAACTACAAATTAGAGAGCCACATGTGAGAGAAAGGATGATTCGAGGCTTGTCTATGGAGTTAGAAAATGGTAGAACAATCCGGTTCTGGGAGGATAGCTGGTTGCCTAGTGGTGTGTTGAAAGATATGTTTCCAAGACTTTTATCGGTTTCAAACCTTAAAGGATCTATTATAGGGGATTGTGAATTTTTGGATGGGATAGAGTGGATTTGGAGTTTCCAATGAAAAAGAGAGTTATTCCACTGGAAGTTGGAGCTAGTAAACCAACTGCATGAGCATTTACAATCAGTTAAACTGACAACTGAGAGAGAGGATAGAGTGGTTTGGAAGTTTGATAGATCAGACATTTTTTCGACTAACTCTTTTGTACAGGTGTTGCAAGCGGAAGCTCTTCCGGAGGAAATCACAAGCTATAGCTTCACTAATGCTATTTGGAGAGGTTTTGTCCCACCGAGTATTGAGCTGTTTTCTTGGTTTGTTTTGGTCGGCAGGGTGAATACTAAGGATAGACGGTGTAGATTAGGTGTTATTGACCAGAATGAGAATATGTGTGTTTTATGTTGTAAGTCTGTAGAATCTGCCTATCATTTGTTTATTGGATGTGAGTTCACTTGACAGGTGTGGTGAGCTTGACTATTCGCTCTTGGAAGGATTTAGACAATGTCAGATTCTTTGAAGCAACACTTTGAAAGTTGGACGAAAATTTCAACGAAAAAAATGAGAGGAAGCGGTGGTTTGTTGGATTTTTTGCTGTTATTTGGACGATTTGGCTAGAAAGGAATGATAGAATTTACACAAATCGAGCTTCAAGTGTGGTGGAAATTATGAACAAGTCTTTTACTTTTTCTGATGAATGGCTTGGTGGTAAAACCCTTTGATTGTTGATGGCAATGTCGAAGATGACTAGATGTTATGTACTTTGAGTTGTCAGATGTTATTTACTATTTTTGTGTTTTTTAACACTCCACCATATTGTGTTGAGCTCTCTTTACTTCAAAAATTTTTTTTTTATTTTTCTGTTTAATGACATTGTTTCAGAGTTACTTTCCTGAGTAATCACATTCATGAATATATTTATAAAAAATTGGAGCAGCAAATTTAAGGATAGTTTATTCAACTTAAAATGGTTAAAAAATTACATTTTTAAGGACATCGAGAAACAATATATTCTTTTTACGGTATTTCAGATGAGTGCTAAATTATTTAAGAAAATAAGACTTATAAGATGCAGTTTTTGCAATAATGTATGCTAATGTCTAAATGTAAGAAAAGGTATACTTTGCCCTTTCTAGGATCAACATTTCAAAACCACCCCAAAAAAAAAAAAAAAAAAAAAACTGAAGCCATCAATTTAATTTATAATTTAATTTTATAGGCAAGTAATAAATTATAAACATGTAAAAAAGTTAAAATGAAGAGTCTACAGAAATGTGATTTTTATTTTGAAAAGAAAAATTAGTATCAATAAAAATAAGATATAAAAGCATGAAAAAAAATAATTTAAACGAAATATGTAAAATACAATCAATCATTACAAATAACCAGAAATTGACAATTTGTTCTTTTAATTATAGGTTCTCATTCTAAGCACCAACATTATGATCTTATTTCCATTGCTTAGGTACTCTCTTATTCTTGAAGAGTTTATACAATGGAGCACTATCAGTGAAGAGCCTTCTTCCATCCCTTGATGTAGATTCATGTTTCCATGCAGGTCCAATAAGCCAAGATGCAGCAACTCCACCAATTAACCCTCCTAACTGAAATAGAACATGTCAAAAAGTAGCATTAGCAAGGGTAAAAGAAACTAATTTTTGTATGGCCAACAACTGTGCTACCTAACTAAAGAAACTAAAAATCTGAAGGTATTTGAAAAAGGTTCATTGATTAACTCTAAATTGAGGGATAAAAAAATGAGATATAAATCGGTGCAATACTTACATGTCCCCAATTGTCAATGCCATTGGATAATAGTCCAATGAGCTGCATCATAAATGTGTGTCACCATTAGAACACAAAAGACCAGAAACATAAGTTACTGGCTTACAGCAACCTCCCAATAAATCATAGAGTGATGATACAAGTCAATAGAAGAATAAGGTTCCCTAAGTAATTAAAATTGCATGGAAAAAATCTCTCTCCCCAACACAAGCATATAAGTATATTACATATTTAAGCAAGTACATGACATTCATGCATAAAAATCTGACCAAATATTAATGTCAGAGCAACAATTTAGCAGAATCAGAATTCAGAAGTGATCTGAGCATCTTAGCTCAGAACGAGAAAGCAGACGCTATCCGAAGATGAGTGATAATACAATCGAGAAGGATTAAATGAAAAGACACAGGGAAAGAAGACCCTTACCATATTGAGTGCAATTACATGTGCTATGTGCAGCAAATCTTCTTTACCACCTCCTACGATGTCCTTGTGCCTCAAGACAAACACTGCAACTGACCCAACCTGAATCGTGTATAGCTAATTAGGAGAGAGGTAAAAATAAAATTATAGCTTCAATTGTGGTTATCTATGTGTACAGCAGTAGAATAACAAGAAGGAAGTAGAGTGAATTTGCGGCCAATATAATATTTAAAGAACTTACTAGTCCAAAAATTGCCCCGGATGCACCTACTGCAGGCATTCTGCAGAACCAATAACTCATAGCCGAACCTGATTTTCTAGAAATTGAGGAATCAGAATATTTGGAGGTAAGCAATTTCATCGGCTATTGTAGAGAGAATATAAACCGTTACTTGCAATTGCAGAGGCAAAGTATACTGCAAGAAATCTTTTAGGACCACTGAAGATCTCCACGGTAGGACCAACTGAGTTTAACGAATAACAATTGATCTGAAGAGAGTATGCAGTAAGTTTAATAAATGAACAAATCGGCCGTAACAAAACAAACTTCAAACAATTTAATTATATTTGACCCGACCAGGAGATGTCCAACGTTTGCATGCAGAAAGGAAGATGTGGCGAGTCTCCAAAATTGTCCTTTGTCAATCAGACTGTTTATCTAGTAACATACACACCTGACATGTAAAACCTTACACAAAATTTAGGATGTTTTCATATTCTTAATTGCAACCTTACCTTCGCTCCCCATAACAAAAGCTTGCCTTGGGTTGCAAGTTGTGCAATATAAAATCTGTGCAAGTAATAATTAAAATAATAAGATATCTACCAAGTCTGACGATTTGCAGAAACACCAAGTTACTAACACTGTCTAATAAACTAGGAAACTATGAATTAAAGAACAAAAGAAATGAAATTATGCATTGTTACAACTTACAGCTATATGCACACAACAATGTAAAAGAAAATTCATGGGAATATGGTAATACTCACAAGACATTAGCAGCAAGGAGAATGTTTGTCCATTTCCTTCCATTAAATGGATTGTTTCCAGACATCTTGGAGTTAGACATCCCATCATTTCCAAAGTGTGCTCCATGTCCTCCCCCATTAAAGAAAGAGAAACTAGTTGAACATGTGGAATTCAAATCATTGTTTGAAAGTTGAAGAAAATTTAGTCCTTTGAGTTTAAGGGAACTTTGGCACCATTTATCCTTCAATTTAAACAGTTGATCAAGAGAAGTGAGTTTCTGTTCAAGAAGAAAAACACTAGAGTCATCAGGGTATGCTACCACAACATCAAAAGAAGACTGAGAAGCCACAAGAGGTTGCTCATTTTCATTAAGGCTGCTTTTGGTAGCTTGGATAGGACATTAATACAAAGAAAGTGATGCAAAATATTGCTCAATTCAGTATTTGTGTCTTGTCTCAGTTTCCAAAAGCAGCATTAAGGTACCAAAATAATAGACAAAACCAAACAAGGATCCATTATATTGATACATGTCAACCACTATAGTAGCCTATGAGTCTATAACCTCTTTATCCTAAACGTATAATCATCATAAGGAACTAGGACCCCATGATTATTCTAATTTCTAAACGAAATTCACCGAAAAGCAACATTTTTCAAATAATATGACACTTATGACCTCAATTTCAGCAGGTTCCCATGATAAAAATGAAGTAATTACAAATTCTTCAGAGAAATCGAACAAAAACGCTGCGTAATTTGTTGCAAAATTAAGTAAAAGAATAAGTTAATAAGAGACCTTGAAACAGGAGTGAAGAAGGGCGTCAAGGCGGAGATGGTGGTTGGAGCAGTGGCGGAGAAGGTGGCCGGCGGCGGCAGTGGCGATGAGATCAAGTGGGTAAGGAGCTGCCTTGCAAACTGGCGACAGGAAAAGCTGAGGACCATTCACTCCTACCATTCTCTTTCCCACGCTCGTTTCTTACTTTTCTCTTTCGCTCATTTTCTCATCTTTTTTCTTTTTATTTTTCTTTTTCTTTTTCGAAATTCACAGGTGTCTCAGAAATCTTCTTACGAAGAGAATATAAAAACAAAGTACACGCAATAAAATAAAATAAAAGAGAGACAAAAAAAAAAATAAAAAAATAAAACCAACTAAAAGTACTAGTATGAAATTACAACTTTACAATATTAGTAAGTTTTGAAAATATTTGTGCACATGAATTGATTGAATACACAAAAATAAGAAAATTAAATACTTTTCTTTTTCCTTCTCAATTATTATTATTATTTTTATATGGTTAATTCATCATTTATTTAATTCGGAAAAATTAAACAACTTGATGATGATGATGATGATGATGCACAGCTCAAATTATTCAATTCAGCAAGGGAATTTCCCTAGCGATTAATATGCACAGAGAAAGTTATAAAATGTTATATACAGTAAATAATAAAAAAACAATTAATAATAATAATAATAATAATAATAATAATAATAATAATAATAATAATAATAATAATAATAATAATAATAATAATAATAAGGTAAACCAGGATGCAGGAGAAGTACTCTCTTTTGAAGTCTTCATCATCGTCATCATCAGAATCTTTCATAATAATCTAATTAATAAATACTATGCACCTTTGAGGCTATAAGATGAACAATTCTCTCCACCAAGAGCTAATAGTACCTGCATGGAATATACACTCCAAAGTAAAGCTTAATCAGTTAGGCAATCATGTATGTATGGCTTTCATTAACGAGAGTTTGATTATTGTTATGTTAATTAATTTACCTCCATCATCATGAGCAGGAGCATTGTTATCTTGGTGATTAGAGTAATGTCTGTGAGTCCAATAATCCAAGATAGCACGAATGGGGCTACTGATCGAAGCAATTTGTCTCAAAATCCAGTTGAAGCTAATAAACCTCTGCTGCTCATTATTATTAATATTATGATTATGATTATTATTCTGATTCTCACTCGCCGGAACAGGAGGAAGCTCATAGCGGCAGACAGGGCAGGTATTATGGATGCGCAGCCATGGTAGAATGCAATCGCAATGGTAGAAATGCTTGCACGGCAACTCCCTCACTTCTCCATCTACCTCAAATTCCTCTTTGCATATTGCACAGTTCGGATCACTAGCCAATTGTTCCCGCGCCAGCCTCACCACCGGCAACGCTGCGATGGCCGAAGACGAAGCCGGAGGCGGCCCCGGCCGGTTGTTATTATTCTCGACCAAATTTTGAATGAATTCATCAATCGGATCGCTGTTATTGTTGGCTTGCGGTTGCGGCTGCAGCGGTGGAGGCATAAGTCTCTGTGGACCGTTGTTATTTGGCCTGACGAATCTGAGAGTAATCCAAGCTCGTGGATCTTGTTGATTTTCTAGTGTTTCTTCTTCTTGTCCTTCCCATCGGTTATGATTGTGTTGAGGTGGATGGAGAATGAGAGCGAGGCCATTCAATAGCTGAGAAGCTGGTGAAGGTTCCAGATTGTTGTTGTTGGTGAAGAGAAACCTTGTTGGCCTTGTTATGTCAAGCTCATAACGGAGTCTATTGAAGCAATAAGGGCAGAGAGAACCGTTTGGATAGGTAGCAGGTATTCTCACTGTTCGTTGGCAGTTAAGGCACCAGAAACAGTGGAAACTTCTTGTTCTTCGGACTCCATTCACGATCACTCGAGGACGCCCTGTTAAGGACATGTATGTATGCAAGCAAAATGGAGAATGGAGGGTGTATTGTTGAGGAAGAACCAGAACCAATAATAAGCTGGACCTATTTACATGTATATATAGGTGAAGGAAAAGTTAGATTGGTGCCATAAGAAAGGGATTCCTTTGATGATGATAATGGTTTTTGATTTCGTTCATCTATGTCTATGGGTTTTAGTTTTTGTAGCTGGCTTGCTTTACTTGAGAAGGACACAAACTCTGTGTGCTCTTCACAAGCAAGGCAAATGATTTATTGCTTTGCATGCATGTTTACATTACCAAATTATTGGTTCTTCTAATAACAACCTTGAATGGGAAGAAAAGACTCTGCTAATTAAACTACTGATTTTTTTTTTTTTATACCAAAGATAGGAATTGAGTATGGAGAGACTATGTCATTTGAGTTATAACTCATTGGCTAATTAATAGACTCCCCATACTCAATTAAGAGGTTGCGGATTCGAGTCTCTTATCTTTTCAAATTTTTAATTAAACTACTGATAATAAGGATTCTTTCATTTTATTTTATTGGCCCAGCCTGATAAAACTATATAAATATTTTATATCGAATTATATATGAGAAAGTGTAGGAAAACAATGATAACTGTGAATGAGGCGGCTGAGTCGACCCGGCGAGTGAACTCAGCTGGTTAGAGTAGAATGAATTGACTTGGCCTTTGGGATTGGGTTGTTGGCTTGTTGGGTCTCAAGTGTCCAGAGTGGGCTATCTACACCCTCAGCGCCCCATCCCCTCTCTCTCTTCCTCTTTCGCTTTCTCTCTCTACTAACTTTCTAGAGAGAGGCGCCCTCTCCTCACTCATGAACATTTTCTGAGCAAAATCCAATCACAATTTTCTGTCCATCCAAACGCACCACCAACAATGTCTCACGCGGTGTTTCACACGGCGCAAATCATGCCTATGAACTCACATGTCAACGCCAACACCTTGTCCTCTAAACCCTCCCTCCCGCCTCTCCCCTTTATCCACCACCGCCGTCGCCGCTTCCTGCCGATTAGGGCCTCGGCGTCCCCCGCCGAGGTGGACAGCGACTCCGTCTCTATGCTAGAGCGCTGCTTTGCGGCCCCCGCGGCTTCGAATTCTTCGTCTCCTTCTTCCTCGGCTTCGTTGGGTCCGGTTATGAAGGGGCAGTACGGTTCCCTTGGCGCCGTGACGCTTGAGAAATCCAAGCTTGACACGACGCAAAAGCAAACCAAGTCGAGCCCTGAGGTTTGTGCTTTTTCTTTGTTTCTTTTGCAACGGTAAATTAGGGTTGAATTCGAAACACTTCTTGTTCGGTTTTGGATAGTTGAAACGGAAAGTAGAAGGAAATCAATAAAAGAATGCTTAGCTATGCTGTTTCTCTATTTACAGTGCTATTTCAGCTACGTAGTTGTGTCTTCTACGTGCTTATAAGGAAGGAAACTAATATATGTACTTAAGCAGCTTCAGAATTCAACACACTGATGATAGAAGCGTCATTTCTGTGTTTTCTTTCTTCCCTTTTTTCCAGTTAACTATTTTTATTTATAGTGTCTTGTTATTAGCTTTAACGTCTTACTCATGAGTGGTGTCTGATAGTTATGTGGTGGATGTGGGCTGTGGTTTAACGAGTGAGTCTTTGTGCTGTTATTTGCAAGTTAGTATCTGCGAATTCATTTTTTATTTTTTTATTTTCCTTCGGCAGCTAGATGTTGGGGGAGGTAGTGGAGGTATTGGAAAGAAAATCAATCATGGTGGTGGTGACGGAGGCGATGATGATGGTGATGATGATGATTACTTTGATGACTTTGATGATGGTGATGAGGGAGATGAAGGCGGATTGTTTAGGAGACGGATACTTCTTGAAGAGGTTAGAAATCTCATTTGTGCTATCTAAGAGTGTTTTCTGGCAATAACAAATCTTTTTAAGAGTCTGTCCTCATTTTAGAATATATGCAAAACCTGTAATGTCTTTCTCCTTGTTGCAGCTATTTGATCGTAAATTTGTGGATGCTGTGTTAAATGAATGGCAAAAGACGATGATGGATTTGCCTGCTGGGTTTCGGCAGGCTTATGAATTGGTACTGTGCTTTTCAGGTTATGTTTAGACTATGAAGTATAGGTCTATATGCAGGAACTGACTAAAATTTTAATTTTAGGGATTGGTTAGCTCAGCTCAAATGGTAAAATTCCTTTCAATCAATGCCAGGCCAACCACTAGTAGGTTTATTTCACGAGCACTACCACAAGGAATATCAAGGGCTTTCATTGGCAGGTAATCTCAGCTATGGCCTCTTGGAACAAACACCCCCCCCCCCTCCCCCCAAAAAAAACCCAGAAAAACAAAACTTTTCTGTATATACAATACAATTGTATATGTGCAATTAATTTTCATGCTGCTGGATTGTTAGTTTTACTTCTTTTGGAATTTTCTTTACAAAAGGTAGAAAAGATATGAAAGAAAGTCCTCTGATAAAAACCTTAGTATATTTACAATTTTACATGGGATTTGAAGGTAAGGTTAGGTTTTCGATCAACTAAAAGAAGTACAAACTTTTGTTTTTTCTCCCTCTTGAAAGAACAAGAGGGCTATATTTCTGTGCTAGTGGGGTTAAGTGGTCTGTTAGGTATCTAATTTTCGAATTCAGGTGATGTACATGTGGGAGCATGAAATATATGTCCTCTCATGTCGCTAGTAAAACTCGGGAATCATGTTTATCTTCAATGTGCTGCTAATTTGTGAAATGGAAATTAATATGTTGAACTTCCTTTATAAGCTGTATAGCCTGATATATCAATGATGTACTGCACAGGTTGCTGGCAGATCCTGCATTCATGTATAGGTTTCTATTAGAGGAAGCTGCTACAATAGGTTGCTCAGTATGGTGGGAACTTAAAAATCGGAAGGATAGGTGTGTTTGTTATCTTAAATTGATTTGAAGGTTTATCTGTATTCTCATCAATGAATTGAAGTGATAATGATTAAATTTAATTTGAATCTCTAGGATAAAGCAGGAGTGGGATCTTGCACTAATCAATGTGCTGACAGTAGCAGCATGCAATGCAGTAGTTGTTTGGTCACTTGCTCCTTGTCGATCATACGGCAACACATTTAAATTTGATCTACAAAATACATTGCAGAAGCTTCCAAACAACATATTTGAAAAGAGCTATCCACTAAGGGAATTTGACTTGCAAAAGAGAATCCAATGCTTTTTGTTCAAGGCTGCTGAGTTGTGCATGGTTGGTTTAAGCACTGGTGCAGTACAGGGTGCCTTGTCTAACTCTTTGGCCCGGAAAAAGGAGGGAAGGTATGCAGGGTTGAAGCCCACCTTATTTTCATCAGCTTCAGAAATGAGTTTTACTTGTAATTGATAAAATTATGAGTATTAAATGCTAATTTTATCTTTTTATGTGTTGTGCCTGAATGGCAGGTTATCTGTGACAGTCCCAAGTGTGAGCAGCAATGCACTTGGTTATGGTGCTTTTCTTGGAATCTATGCTAATCTGAGATATCAACTGCTATGTGGATTTGATAGAGCAATGGTTAGCCATTTTGATGTCATTGGAGTCGCACTGTTCTTCAGCACAGCCTTGAGGTGTGCTTTTCCCCCCCATTGAGTTATTCATCTCCCCAATACCAGTTTACCATGTGGTCATTATGTACTTATTCATGAATATGGCCTTTCTCCTCTGAATTTTATGCAGGGTCATGAACGTTCAATTAGGAGAAACTTCCAGGCGAGCCTGGCTTGGAGTGGAGGCAGATCCCCTTGCTCACTCGGATGAACTTTTGAAGAAAGTTTACAGCAGGCCTTCTGAAAATGTAGAAAAACAGTCCTCAAGATGGTTTATATCTAAGAATGCACTTGTTTCAGGCCTTGGACTACTGGGCATCAAACAAGAGAATGCAGGTTCCGTTGGTGATGGACAATCGTCAGCCCCTAAAGCTCGAAGAAAAAGGATTGTACGGAAGAAGGTTGCTGCAGGAACAGCTTAGTTTCTTCAAATGTAAACGTAGGCATTATCCAATTTTGCTGTTTGTCATTGTTAGCTACTGCTCGGGTGTCCCTGCGGTTTCAGGCTCTGCATACTCTGGAACCTGGAGGGGTTTGAGTGTGACTAGTGGCCCCAAATTTTTCATCACGCTAAAGCTTGAGGGGGTTTTATTGTTTTCAAATTTTTTTCCCGGATTTTTATATCCATATTGTGTTTCCTATCCGAAACTTGTAGTAATATTTTGAATCTCAAATAAAGTAGAGCTAGTTCTTTTCCCCTTTGATCGAAACACTTCCGTTCAATCGTTCAACCATACAACTTCAATTGATATTTCATATTTCAAGAGTAGAGCTCTTATGTTTCAGTAAACAAGTGTCAAGTAATACCAGCTTAGGTAAATAAATGCATAGAAATGTCGGTGATAAAATATAGCTGAGCATATAAAGTTCCGTCGTCCTTTGTTTATTATTATTGTTTTTTTTTACCTTTTTATCATCATTCCCAAGTTCAATTTGAATATTAGATGGTGCAGGTAAAGTGTAATGAAAATTGGTAAATTCGAAAAGTGTAATTACACAAGGGAATGAAAAGCGTGTGCAGCAGTGGCAGGTAGCCGAGAAATTATATTTGTATCGATTTTAGGTTTATTAATAAATATATATTTTTTATGATATGATTTTTTTTTAATTCTTTTTCTACTTTTTATTCATTAATTGTAATATAAAAACAATTATGCGTAAAATATGTACAAAAGATGGAGTTAAGCCCCATTTTGATCCCTGAGATTGACGAGTTGCACTGATTTAGTCCTCCAGATCTCGATTGCACTAAATTAGTCTCCCAGATTCGAAAAAATGCACAACGTTAGTCCTTAGCCTATTTTCCGTCACCGGAGGACTAACGCTGTTAGTGACGTGGCAAAATATTGCCACGCTGGACACGAGGAAACGGTATCGTTTCTAAATTGGCGCTAAAAAACCACTTTGAGTGACGTCGTTTCTATGCGATGGAAAACAAAACGTTGGCCTCTCCCTCTTTTGTCTCCACTCTTCGTCTTCAACTCCTCCATGATTGACGCAGAGGAAAAATGTCTCTCTTCCGTTACTCACTCAAAATAGGAACGAGTAACTGCAATAGGATTCCTGGAGACTACTGGATCACGAGTGAACACTGTATAGTTGTCTGAGGAGGTGCTTTGCCGCTACAAGGAGCTTCTGTTCCGTCACCGAGGTTAGTGAAGATTTTAAAATTTTATTTTTTCAAATTTTAGGGAATGCGTTGATGGTTGTTGATCATAGTTTATTGTTTTGTATATTGTTTTTCCTTAAGGTTTGTAGTGGAATTTGGGCTAGGATTTTATTTTGATGTTGTCTGCAACTGTTTTTTTGGGGTTTGTCTTCATGCTCTGTTCCGATGGTGGATAAATGTGTGTTATTTTGATATATATTTCTATCATATATGAATGTAGTTGATGAAAACTATCTTAAAGGGATCATTGTGTGGAACTGGTGCTGAAAAGAGATTTTTTTGAATCATACAGATGGATGTGCACTTAGATATTATGTTCCACCATGGGAGAAAGTTTCAGAAAAATAAAAACGGGATGACTATATATTCTCCTGATAAGAAGGCATGCGTTGGTGACATTGATGTAGATACTTTAGATGTTTTTTGGGTTAGAAATTATTATAAAAAACTAGGATATGATAGGATAGGAGAATGTTGGTGGCATGTGCCCGGGAGGAGTTTAGACATTAGGTTAAGAGCTCTGAATTGTGATGATGAGTTGAGAGAGATGTGTTTCATGGGTGAAAAGAATGATGGGCTGGTTGATGTTTACTTTGAGCATGCAGTTTCAACACCAGAAATTCTTGAGGGAAATGAGATTGTGGAGTATATTGAGGGTGACCATGATGATTTGAGAGAGGTTAGTGATGAAGCTGACAATGAACCCCTACAAGACAAGACCCCAAACCAAGCAAATATACCCACTGTCCCTGCTGATGAGACTCCATTCACCAACAACAATGAACCAATGCATAATACCTCACCACCCAAGACCACAGAACCAACAGATCCTGGTGCTAATAACCCAACACCCCAAAATAATAACCCCACTACCACATCCAACTCTAATCCTAGCCAAGCTACTACTGCAAATCCTGTTACCAATACTCCTCCAGTTCTCCCAAAAACTAAACCCAATTCAAATGCCAACCCAAATCTGAAATCCAATAATACTACATCATCACATAAGGCCACTGCCAACCCGAAGAATGCCTCTAAGCTCAACCTCAAGCCCAACCGGAATTCTGTGTCCAAGCCCAAACCAAATCCAAAGCCCAAAATCACAACTAAAGCCTATTGCACAAGATCTGCTTCACAAGTGAGGAAGGGGCAGCAACATGACAAGAAAAAATAAGTGCTGAGGTTGTCTTCTTCTGAAGATGAACACACCATAGAGGACAGTTCATATGATCCTGGGAGAGATGATAGCTCAAGTGATGATTATGTTGTTGAAAAAAAATGTGAGACCAAGAAAAGAGAGCCTGGGTTGAAGCATGCACCTACTGAGGGACTAGCAAAGTCTAAGAGGAAGTTTCTTAACGATGATGATGCATTGGTGATGGATGATGAGGAGTGTGAGGTGGACTTAAGTTTCTTAGAAGTCCCTGTGACAGGAGATGAAAACCTGGACAACGCTTTGGATCCTGGAGCAGAGTCTGATGGTGCCAACTCTTGGCACTTGGAAGAAATGAAGACTCCTCCTCCTTCGGAAGATGAATTTTCTGAAGAAGATCCAGATGATGTATTCCCGGTATTTAGAGATGGTATTCGGTTCGGTGATTTAAAACTTGAGGTGGGGATGAAGTTTAATACAAAGTCTGAGTTCAGAGAGGCGGTGAGAGAGTTTACAATTCAAGAAGATAGGCGGATTCAGTTTATTAAGAACGATGCTGTGAGATGCAAGGCTGTCTGTAAGAATGAGGAGTGCAAGTGGGTGGTATATGCCTCACGAGACCATGAGGAGACATGTTGGCAGATAAAAACCTTCAATGATGATCATACATGTGCTAGAGAAGCCACCAACCGAGCTGCAAATAGAAACTGGTTGACTAGCAAGTTAGTGAAGAAGGTTAGGAAATATCCTAACTTCAGACAATGTGAGGCAGCTGTCTACTTCAAGTCCAAGTGTGATCTGGTGCTAAATAGGAATTCAATTTCTAGAGCCTTGGCAGACGCTAGAGCTGTGGTGTATAGAGATGAGAAGGCCCAGTATGCAATGGTCAGGGACTATGGAGAAACCCTCTTGAAGTGTAATCCAGGTTCAACAGTTAGAATAGGAACCATCCCCCAACCAGATGGAGAGGTAATCTTTCAGAGGATGTATGTATGTCTTAGTGGGTGCAAGAATGGTTTTAAGGCAGGGTGTAGGCGACTGATTGGTTTAGATGGTGCGTTCCTTAAAACACAAACTGGAGGCCAGATTCTATCCGCTGTGGGTCAGGACGCAAATCATCACATCTATGTTATAGCATGGGCAATTGTGGACGTCAAGAACACGGAGAACTGGAGGTGGTTTCTGGAGCTACTCCATGAGGACCTCAGAGACTATAAAGAAAACAAATGGTGCTTCATGAGCGACATGCAGAAGGTAAATATAAATTGCTACTCCATGCCCTTTCATAGTATACTCTATTATTAGAACAGTTCTTAAGGTGTAGCCTACTGCTAGTTAATGTAAGTTCTTTGACTATTATGTGTCCACATGCTGGTCTGAATAGCTGTGAACTGACTGATTATACTGTTTGTGTATAGTATTGGTAATATGACTTAGGGACTATTATGTATCACGATTTGTAACTCAGGGACTATTATGTGTCACGATTTGTAACTCAAGGACTATTATGTGTCACGATTTGTAACTCAGGGACTATTATGTATCACGAATTGTATCTGATTCACATGCAAGGCCTGCTTTCTGCAGTCCAGGAGGTAATGCCTCATGTCCACCATAAGTTCTGCGTGTGACATTTATGGAGAAATTTTAACAAGCAGTGGAAGGATTTAGAGTTAAGGGGGTTACTTTGGGAATGCGCACGATCAACAACTTATCAAGATTTCTCTGACAATATGAAGAAGATTAAAATAATTAATGAAGAGGCCTGGAATTACCTGAACAAGGGGCCTATGGAGTCGTGGACAAAGTCAGCATTTAATCATGCTCCTAAACTTGATAATATCTGCAATAACGCTTGCGAGGTCTTTAATGCAAGAATTAAGAAAACAAGGGCCAAGCCAATCATCACGCTACTTGAGGAGGTCAGAATGTTTGTCATGAGGTCAATCGCTAAAAATAAAGTTAAGTTAGCCAACCATGTGGGAAAGCTACCACCAGTGGTTCAAAGTAGGTTGGATAAGATCAGGAAGGAGTCTAAGAGTTGGATGCCAATCTGGATTGGGGATGATGAGTATGAGAAGTTTGAAGTGCATGGTCATCCAACTAACATGGTAGTGGATTTGGGCAAACGACTCTGCACATGTCAATTTTGGATGCTAACAGGTAATTAAATACTTTATTAAATAAGAGACCTGTGTTAAATACTTTAATAACACATTACTTTGTTAATTACTTCAGGAATGCCCTGTGTGCATGCGTGTGCAGTACTCGCAAGGGTGAATAAGAGACCTGAAGATTTTTGTCATAAGTGGATCACTATGGACGCATATAGAGACACTTATGCACATTATGTAAATCCATTGCCTGGACAATCTCTTTGAAAAAAATCTGAGCAGAATAGACCACAAGCTCAAAGAAAAAGAAGAAGCCCGGACCACTAACAAAGAAAAGGAGAAAGGATGCAGATGAGGGTAATGGAGGAAGCAAGAAATCTAACGTGACTGAGACTCTAAAGAGACAACTAAAACCATTTACTTGCAAATACTGTCTACAAAAGGGGCACATAAAGAGGGGTTGTCCAAAAAAGAGAGCAGCTGATGTTGCTCAAGCTCTTGCTGATGCAGCTGCAGCTGCAGCTGCTACTAAGACAAAGCCCACTGAACAAGAAAATGTTGTTCAAGCACCTACTCAAGCTCCTCCAGATGCACCTGCTCAGTCTCATCCACAAGCACCTTCTCAAGCTACTCCAGAAGCCCCTGCTTAGGCACCTGCACCAGTTGATGCCCAGGTGGTTGAGATCGACCTCTCCCAGCTAAACTACTCCGATGCACAACAGTCCCAACATAGTCAAGAAATACTTGCATTTAGTTTCACAACTCATACTAAAAATTGTTGTCCACATTCAACTGAATTTATGTCCTACTGAAACAGGATCCACCTGCGAGGCCATCCAAGTTGCAGACCAGAAGGAGGTCCTCCACACCACCATCAGGATCGATCACTATGGATCCACTACAAGGAGCAAGCTCAGCCACATCTTTCAGACTGGCCAACTTCCTGAAATTTGTCCCAACACCTGGCTTCAAGCCACCAAGAAAGAAGAAATGAAGATGTACCTGATCTGTGCAGCCTATTTTAGATGAAACTTTGAATCTTTTTGTGAATCATATTTTTTGTTTTGTGGGCTGAATTTATGGCAGTAAACTTTTAGTATATTTGAATACAATATGACAATGATTGCACTCTGTGTCCTTTAGCTAAGGTGTATTTTGGAATTAGAACTACTCTTTACTTGTCTGGAGAGTTGTCATTAATATGGCAGGATTATTGTTACTTTTGTTAAAACTTATTGATATGGTTATTATTATTATGACAATTTCTTCCAGCTTCAATTATGCTACTTCAGATGTATTTTTTGCAATTTTTTTTAACAATTTCATTGAATGACAGAAAACAACTAGAAAATTTGAGAAGGAGAATTTTTCTTTCTTCTAATACACTTCCACCCTGAACACAGTAACACAAACTCATCTTCAAGCTTTATCTACCAACATAAAACCAACAACAAAAACTATAAACAAAGCCAAAACTAAAATGTACATTTTTTGGGTTCTAACTTCAGCCTCTATCTTCCCAATTCTCCAAGCCAAATCTACCCTAACTTGGTCACCATCCACAGTAGAAATTACCTTTCCTCTGAGGTCTTCTTCTCCAATGTCAGTCCAGACAAACAAACCACACCACCTCTTACCATTAATATTGTAGTTAGGGCACCTAAAGAATGACTTGTTAGGGTTAGCCTCTGTTGTGGACCACCGAAGAACAGGGCGGCACTCACACCCACACCACTGCGGAACACCCGATGCTCTACTTCGACTGAAACTCCTTGTGTTGGACCGCATGGAACTCTGGCTCCCACTTGCAATCATGATGGTAAACTCGGAAGGGAGCAAGAGACGAAGAACCAGAGAGAAACGAAAAGAAGAAGATGATGATGAGGTCACATGATGAACTTAGGTTTTAAAGGGGGGATAAGGACTAAATTGGAGTAAATCAAACTTTACGCCACATCATATAACCGTTAGTGTGTCCAGCGTGGTAATATTTGGCTACGTCATTAACGGCGTTAGTCATCCGGTGACGGAAAATAGGCTAAAGACTAACGTGGTGCATTTTTTCGAATCTGGATGACTAATTTAGTGCAATCGGAATCTGGAGGACTAAATCAATGCAACTCGTTAATCTCAGAGACCAAAATAAGACTTAAATGCACAAAAATGAGAAGAATATACACATATTCCTCTCGCTTGAAGTATGGTTGGGGCGATTTTACAATTAAAAAAAAAAATCTATTTAGTATTAACAGCGAAGTCCCAACTCCCAAGTGAATTAATAACGCAATCCATCACATTCTCCAAAACCCCACTTATCCAAAACCACACATTGCGAACCAGTTGAAGTGAAGGTGAGGCATCTCAATCGGTATTCACGGGTATGAATATGACGGCGAACGCCATGATCTCCGGCCTCCAATACTGGCTAGTTAACCACCCAACCATCCTCAACTTCCAATGGGACCCACCTCAAACCCCGTTCTCCTCCACCATGTTCCTGTCGGCGGCAGTTCTATCCTACCTATCCCTGATCCTCATCCTCTCCGTCCTCCCTCTTCCGCCACTCTCCCCGAATCTCTTAAAGCCACTCACGGCACTCCACAATCTCAGCCTCCTCATCCTCTCCCTCGCCATGTCCCTTGGCTGCGCCCTCACCACACTCTCCCACATCCCTCACCTCAACTGGGCCATCTGCTTCCCTCCAAACACCAGGCCCAATGGGCCTCTCTTCTTTTGGGCCTACGTCTTCTACCTCTCCAAGATCCTCGAGTTCCTCGACACGCTCTTCATCGTTCTCTCCCGCTCCTTCGCGCGCCTCACGTTCCTCCATGTGTACCACCACGCCACCGTGCTCGTCATGTGCTACCTCTGGCTCCAAACTTCGCAGTCGCTGTTCCCGGTGGCGCTCGTGACCAACGCCTCCGTGCACGTGCTCATGTACGGCTATTACTTCCTCAGCGGGCTAGGGATCCGACCGCGGTGGAAGCGCGCCGTGACGGATTGCCAGATCGTGCAGTTCGTGTTCAGCTTCGCCGTCTCAGGTTTGATGCTGTACCAGCACTTCTACGGGTCCGGTTGCTCCGGGATCTGGGGTTGGTGCTTCAATGCGGTTTTCAATGCTTCTCTTTTGGCCCTGTTCGTTGACTTTCATCTCAAGAGTTATGCTAAGAACAAGAACAAGAAGATTAAACACTCATAATCACTTACCAATTTGAGTTGGTTTAGTGATTCGCTAACTAGTCCGATTAAACTGTATCAGAAATTGGAATCTTACTTTATGTATGCAGCGAATTCTTGAAGTTTCGATGCTTGACGGATTAGCCATTCACCAGTTGAGTTGAGGGATGCGGGAAGCACTAAAAAGAACACTCATAATCACTATTTTTTCATTTCCATTTTCATTCTTGAAACAACTTTGTTTATTTTTTTTGTGGTAATTGTTGATTACAAATTAATCATATCAATAATATTAGTCACTAATTAATGCATATTTCTAATGCTCAAATGTTGTATTGTTGTACATCCCTTTCATACACAGAATGAAAGCCGCACCTACCTTCTGCATGGCAAGCAAATAAGCATGAAACTAACTTAAATGTAACGTGTGGTTGGCTTATGGATAAATAACTTAGATATATCTACCCTATACCCGCTTATAAACAATAAAAAATAAACGAGTATGTTGGGCCTATGCGGTACAAAATGCCACTTTGTGAATAGTACAAATATTTATATCAACTTTGTTCATTGGACAAAATTTGTGGACTCCATCATCATCTCTCACTTGACTCATTCACTATTAATATTCAATACACATGCTTCCGGTTCTTTCAGAAAAACATTTAAGTTGATCATTATGCACAACTACTCATCATTTTACACTTAATAATACATGAACTTTAGCCAGAGCTAGGTATAATGATGTTTTCAAATGATGAGTCCTTATTAATTAGGTATATGTCCTGCAACATTATTAGTGAAACTAGCTAGGAGAAACTGTAGGGGACTAGGGACCCAAGACTGAAAATCAAGGATCACCCAACCTCATAAACGTTGCATTTTTGGTTATGTAAGATGCTTCATATACAACCTCTGTCAGTACCTAAGTTTTAAATACCTCTAACTAATTGCTGATCATGACTAATGTTATTTATATTATAGTATATAGTATATATCCACTTTAATTATATGTGTATTTTTATGTACAAATTAAAGAGAGATTGTGTGTCCAACTACTATTATACGTACTTATTATTACTTGTGACCTCTGCAGATAGAAGAACGCACCCAACCGCAGTTAGTTGGTGTTGATAACTAAATGAAAAGCCATTCAATTCTCTTTCTCTGAACCCCGATAGAGATTATAAATCGACAAATGGACAGGTGTAACTAGATTTTCTCCATAACTGAATGTATCGCATAACCATTGAACGCTGCACAAGTGTGCAATGTATATCATTAATAATGGTTGGGATAAAAAGAGATATATGCATCCCTGTTAAGTGTTAACCAATAACCACTCTCATTATTTCAATATATACCTTGTTTCTTTTTTCTGTTTTCTTTCTTTTTTTAGCATGTTGTGGATATAATCATATATATAGAACATGTATGTTGACCATTTCTAAAATCTACATGTATAAAGTTTGATGTATCTCATTCTAGTTACATGCATGAAGAGATGTATGTGTAAATAAATGAAAACTATAAGGTAGTTTGTTTTGAGATACTGAGACAGAGATTGAGAGATTGAGATTGAGAGATTGAGATTCAGCATCATGTTTGTTGGTTTAGAGATTGGTACTAAAATTTTTGTCTCTGTCTCTAAAATTTCAGTATCTCCAAAAAGTAGGGGGACAGGGGACTAAAATTTTTAGAGATCGAGACTGAAACTTTAATAACATTTTATACCTAAAATATCTTCATTTTAATTAATTAATTCTAATTTTATTTTTATGCAAATTAAATTAAAGTTTCATTCTTGTTTCAATTTCTATCTCCCATTTTACATCAAACAGAATACTAAGATTTATTTCAATCTCTGTCTCTTAGGTAGCGTTTGTTTTGAGATACTGGGATAAAGACTGAGAGACTGAGACTCAGTATCATGTTTGTTGGCTCAGAGACTGATACTAAAATTTCTGTCTCTGTCCCCAAAATTTTAGTATTTCAGTATCTCCAAAAAGTGGGGACACAGGAGACTGAAATTTTTAAAGACGGAGACTGAAACTTTAACAACATTTTATACCTAAAATACTCTCATTTTAAATAATTAATTCCAATTTTATCCTTTGTACAAATTAAATTAGAGTTTCATTCTTATTTCAATTTCTGTCTCCCACTTTGCACCAAACATAATACTAAGATTTATTTCAGTCTCTGTCTCTAAATCTTTGTCTCTCAGTATCAATCTTTCAGTCTCTGCCTCTCAATCAAATGCTACCTTAGTTTCTATCTTTCAATCTCCGTATTTCCGGTTTTGTCTCTTCAGCAAAGGCTATTTAAGAGTTGACGTGGCAATAACAATGACAGGGTGAAATAAAGAGGCGATGAGATTGGCACCTTCATTAGCAGTGGCAGTGGCAATGGGAAGTCATGCTCCTATCTATCAAGACTGTTACCATTTATTAAGAGCGAGCAACATTCAATATAGCGAAGTTGTCTCTGTTTCATACAGCTAGCACTTAAATGGGACCTTCTACACCAGTATTTTATTATTTAAACATCTAGATATATGTATTATCACAACTAATATTACATAGCTGATAATAATACTCATTTATTCTTCTTAATTAATTTTAAATGACTAATAACTAATTTGAGAGCATGTTATATATATGACTCCTCATTCCATATATCATTCTTCTTTCTCACACTATAACTAAGGGTGGTGCTAGCTTGAGTGTGAAAGAAAAAGAAAAGAAGAATGAGTAACATATTGGCAGCATTAGAGTACTGGTTAGTGAACCACCCTACAATCAAGAACTTCACATGGACGCCAGGGAAAACCATGGCCTCAACTCCACAGTTTCTCTGCTTCACAATCCTCTCCTACCTGTCGTCCATCTTCATCCTCCCTCAAATGAAATCCCTGCCGTCCATCCCCCAATCCATCCTCAGGCCAATCTCAGCCGTCCACAACACATCCCTCCTCCTCCTCTCCTTCGTCATGGCCCTTGGCTGCCTCCTCTCCACCATCTCGCATGCACCTCACGTCCACTGGATCATCTGCTTCCCACCGCAAACCAAGCCCACTGGGCCCATATTCTTTTGGGCCTACATCTTCTACCTCTCCAAGATCCTTGAGTTCATGGACACACTCCTCATCATCCTCAGCAACTCCATCCAACGGCTCTCGTTTCTCCACGTGTACCACCACTCCAACGTGGTCATCATGTGCTACATATGGTTGCAAACCTCGCAAACACTCTTCCCGGCGGTACTCTTTACCAACGCCTCCGTGCATGTGCTAATGTACGCCTACTACTTATCGTGCGCGCTAGGAGTGAGACCTAAGTGGAAGAAGCTTGTGACGAATATCCAGATCATGCAGTTCTACTCCAGCTTCGTTGTTCTGAGTTTGATGCTTTACTACCACTTCACGGGTTCAGGGTGCTCTGGTGTTTGGGGTTGGACCTTCAATGTCGTTTTCTATTCCTCTCTTTTGGTCTTGTTCGTTGACTTTCACAAAAAGAATTATGGTAGTACTGCAAACTCCAAGAAAAAGTTTACTCTCAACAACGTTAAGCAGGATTATTCCAAGGGCTTGTTTTGTGCTTATCACATCTCATGATGTTAGTATTAGTCTTAATTTAATTGTACCATGCATTGTCATTATTTTATTAATGTTTGGTCTATATAGAATTAGGGTAAAATACTATTTTGATCCTTAATGTTGGGGTCAAATTTTAATTGGGAGCCATTCATTTAGATAAAAATGTTTAAAATATTTTTTTTAAAAAATATTTTTTGGTAATTAAAATTTAATATATATAATCGATTAAATCATGTTATTTTTGTTAAAATTATATTAGACAAATTGATTTAATCGAAAAAAATGGTGAATCAAATCTTGAACTGATCTAAATTAATATTATTTTCTTATAAAAAATTACTACAATACCCTTATTATATATATATTTTAAAAATTCTAAATCCTAACCTTATCATAGAAAAATAAAGGACTAAAATTTAGGATTTTCAAAATTAATATATATAATAGAAATATTTTAGTCATTTTTTATAATAGAGTATTGTAGACATTTTTTATAAAAAAATAATATTAATTTAGACCAGTTCAAGATTCGATTCACCATTTTTCGGTCAAATCAATTTGTCTAGTCTAATTTTGACAAAAATAACACGATTTAATCGATTATATGTGTTAAATTTTAATTATTAAAAAACATCTTTATAAAAAGATATTTTCAGCGTCTTTATCTGGGTGGTTCCCATTTTAATTTAGTCATTAACGCTTTAAATGTTATATTTTTTTTTGTTC
The DNA here is from genome assembly GCF_003086295.3 of Arachis hypogaea. NCBI lineage: Eukaryota > Viridiplantae > Streptophyta > Magnoliopsida > Fabales > Fabaceae > Arachis > Arachis hypogaea. The sequence continues at coordinate 11,404,070 of NC_092055.1, forward strand.
CAAAAGGTTTAAAAAAAAAGTTCAATGTTGAGTGATGTGGACATTAATAAGGTTGTTGTTAAGTTATATCTTTTTTTATGTGTTAAAAAATATAATCAAAAATTTTTTGTAATACTTTTTTTTCTCAATTTTTTTTGTACAAAACTCCAAATCCTAATTGCTGGCGAATTGATTATTTTATTTACATGAATGCTATTGCCAATGAATTATAGCTCAAATGGCATAATCTCCCCATACTCAATTAAGAAGTTGCGAGTTCAATTTTTCTATCTTTAGTAAAAAAAATATGCAAATTATTTGTGTCAAATTTAATTATAGAACAATATTGAACCTATTTAAAATTTTTTTGGATTGAAATAAGATGTTTGAATATTTTTGGGATTAAAATATAACGTTTGAAACATTAGAGACCAAATTAAAATTTAACCTAAATATTAGAAATTAAAATAATATTTTATCCATAGTATTATTATATATTGTTATTTTTATTAAATCTCGTTCTACTCTAAGCCCATGAAGTGTCTAGTTTATCATTATTATAGTTACAAATTTTGTTGTTTTTGTTTCTAATAAGATAGGATTGCATGGAGAAAATTGTTACGCGCACATTGGTATCAAAAATGGAATTGTATATTTAAATTTAGATCCTATTGTTTATATACTTCTCTTACAAGGCTTGAATGTTGCAAGTATAATTTTGTTTAGAAAATTAAAGGCATTCTTTGTTTCAATGCAGCTGCAAGCCTGCAACTTGTTTAGTACGTATGTAATAGTAAATTTTAAAATGTTTAATTGTTTATTGTCTCTCTCAAAACATACATGTCATGTCTCAAAACCTTCATAATTGGGCAACCCTACGCAGCTAAAAAGAAAAATTAGAAGTTTTGTTAATGAATATATCGATAGTTAGTAAATGAAGTATAGTATCTTGTTAGAATTTTTATTCTAATTGTGGTCCAATTTGTTAATATAGAAATTAGGTTGGGTAGTGTTGTAATTATTAATTAATTATATTGATAATTAGTCTATTCTTTGATGAAAAGAATACGACTGTTAAAGTTTGGGTCCCTAATTCTAATTACACAATAATAAACAAATACACTTTGATTTCATCTGAGTTTGTGATTTAAGAATTGAAAATTTTCAAATTAAATCAAAGAATGATTTTATCCAAGTTTGTGATTTAAGAATTGGAAATTTTTAAATTAAATCAAAGAATTTATTGGCAATGACTGGAGGTACGCAAATTACTGATTTTATAAAATATCTAACATATGGTATCAGACCCAAATTATCTCTATTTTGCCATTTTAAAATTTAATTATTGTGCATTATTTTGATAAATTATTTTTAAAAAAGAATGTATAGTATGAATTTTAAAATAAGTAAGAAAAACTATTGTAATTAAAGTTGACGTACCATAAAAAGAGGGAATAATAAATATTATTCTTAGAAGGAATCTTCTAAATTTATGTCGTAGTTGTTTTTTATAATAGCATAATTTTCTGTGATTCCCATAAGTTTTCTTATTCTTGAATAAATAAAAAAAATAAAAAATAAAAAGAGAGAGAAGAAGAAGAGAGATAAGACACTGGAAGAGAGAAGACAGAAAGAACTTGTTTCAATGGATGAATTTTGTTTGTTATATAACATTGGATGCTTGCTACTTTTACGTTGAAGTGGTTGGGTTTCAAAATTTAAATTTATTATAAAAATTCAAACTTTGGTAGGAGTGAGATTTGAACTTGGATCTTCTAAATATTGAAGTTGTTGGGCTTCAAAATTTAAATTTATTATAAAAACTCAAACTTTGGCAGGAGTGAGATTTAAATTTGGATCTTTTAAATATTGCTAAAATATTTGTCCACTAGATCGTCTCCACTTTGATAATTCATATTACTGAATTTATTTATTTGATGATTATATTTGCATGCAATATAAATTATTTCGCTGCATATCATATTGTGATTAATATATGATTTATTGAGAAATAACCATAGCATCCTTGATAATAATAATTATATTTAAAAAATCACATAAATATTAATATGATATATTTGTAATTGTTGTGAATTATATAATGAACTTATCCATAGGAATTTATTATGTTATTCACATATAATTAGGTTGAAATAGAAAATATCTTTTTATTTCTTAATTAGCCTACAGGTATTAAGAAGTAGTATTTTATTTTCTATTTTCAATACCTTAGTTAATATAGTGAATATTATGTGTGTTAAAATCTTTGCCCACAAGTAGATTTTAATGACACTATGATTCATATTTATTTTGATATGACTTGCATTGGCATGTATTATCATATGTTATGGATTTTGATGTGCTTATTTAAAGTTGAGTAATGTTAGTATGATTTATTATTTGTAGCAATAATGATATCTGAAACTGTATCTGAAGTTCATTTGTTAAGTGGTGACAACTATAAAGAATGGAAAGATAAGATTCTCTTTTACTTAGGGTGTGCAGAACTTGACTATGCTCTTCGTAGGGAAGAGCCTCCGGCACCTACTGATACTAGTTCTCAAGTCGAGGTAGCATTATACGAACGGTGAGAGAAATCCAACCGTTTAAGTATGATGTCAATTAAGTCTCGTATCTCAACTAGTATCCGAGGTTCAATTCCTGATTGCAGAAATGACAAGGATTACATGAAGGTTATTGATGAACAGTTTGAGTCTTCTAGTAAGGCGCACTTGCAAGTCATCCATGAGGCTTACCGGCATAAGAGGTGTGCGTGAACACATCATGAGGTTGAGAGACATTGCAGCACAGTTGAAAGCTTTAGAGGTTGAGATCTCTGACTCATTTCTAGTGCATCTTATTCTGAATTCTCTTTCTACCCAGTACGAACCATTTAAGATTTCTTATAACACACATAAGAAAAAATGGTCCATTAACGAATTACTGGTGATGTGTGTGCAAGAGGAAGGAAGGCTAATTTAGGAACTTGGTGAAAGTGCACTTTTAATGACAAATGAGGGTAGTAAAAAGCAAGCTCATAAGAAGAAAGGAAAGGGTATTGTATCCCATCCTATGAAGGAAGAAGGTGCACGATGTTTCTTTTTTAAAAAGAAAGGACACATGAAGAAGGAGTGACCAAAATTTAAAGTTTGGGTTGAAAAGAAATGTACTAACTTTTGTGATCTTATTCCTTCAGTGTGTTTTGAATCTAATGTTGTTGAAATTTGTCATGACACTTGGTGGATTGATTCTGGTGCTGAAATTCATATTTCAAATACCATGCAGGGTTTCATAAGGAAACCGATAAGAAGTGAACTAAGCATCTATATGAGCAATCGGATGCATTCACGTGTGGAAGCTGTTGGAACATTTAGACTTGTATTAAATACTGGTTGTATTTTAGATTTAAAAAAAATTTATATTCCAGATTTTTCTAAAAATTTGATTTCTTTATCTAAGCTTGTAAAACAAGGATTATGTATAAATTTTTATGATGATTCTGTTGACATTATTAAAAATTCTAATATTATTGGACGTGGTACTTTAACTGGTGATTTATTTAAAATTCATTTAGCTAATAATGTTCTGTATAGTCTTATGGTTATGCATAGTAATGGTGTGAATGAAAAATCCTCCATGTTGTGGCACCGAAGGTTGGGACACATCTCCATTGAGATAATGAATAAATTGGTAAGTGATGGAGTTTTTGAACCTCTATACTTTACTGATTTTGATACTTGTGTGGATTGCATTAAGGAAAAACAAACCAAAAAGTATGAAAAAGGTGCTAAGAAGAGTTCTGACATATTAGAAATAATTCACACTGACATATGTTGTCCTGATATGTTCTTAAGTGGTTAGAAATACTGTATCTCCTTTATTGATAATTATTCACGATATATGTATCTATATATGCTTCATAATAAATATGAGGCATTAGACACTTTTAAAGTTTATAAAGCTGAAGTAGATAAACAATGCGAAAAGAAAATTAAGATCGTGAGATCAGATAGAGGTGGAGAATTCTATGGGAGATATATTGGAAGTAGACAAGCACCTGGTCCATTTGCAAAGTATCTTCAAGAGCATAGTATTGTGGCACAATACACCATGCCTAGCACACCAGATCAAAATGGTGTAGCTGAAAGAAGAAATATGATTTTGGTAGATATGGTGAGGAGTATGCTTAGCAACTCCAATCTTCCTTTATCCTTGTGGAGTGAAGCCCTTAAGATAGCTGCGTATATATTAAATAGAGTTTCAACAAAGGCAGTTTCTAAAACTCCATTTGAGCTATAGAAAGGTTGGAAACTTAGTTTGAATCATATACGCATTTGGGGTTGTCCTGCTGAAGTTCGAGTTTATAATCCACAAGAAAGGAAGTTGGACCCAAGGACGATAAGTGCCTATTTTATCGGCTATGCAGAAAAGTCTAAGGGTTACAGATTTTATTATCCCTTCCATTCAAGTAAAATAGTTGAATCTAGAAATTCAAGATTTTTAGAGCATGATGTGAAAAGTGTGAGAAATCATCCTCTTAAAATTGTTGAGAATGATAATGTTTGTCAAATCTCTTCATGTACAAGAATGATTGTTCAATACAATGCCCATACAGATAGAGTCAATGTAGAATAACCTATTACTGATGTTCCACATCATGAAGATAATGTTCAAGTATATCATATGGTGGAGGATCAAACTCTTCGTAATAAAAATGTTGTTCAAAAACATATTGCTCAAGAGTAACTTTAAGAAGAGGGAGAACCTGTTATGCCACTACCTTTACAAGAGGTTGATGATGCAACATTAAGAAGATCAACAAGAATAAGAAAGCCTACAATTTCTAGTGACTATGTAGTATATCTTGCTGAGTCTGACTACAATGTTTGTGATGAAAATGACCCAAAGATGTTTTCACAAGCAATGAAAAGTCGTAATTCCAATTTATGGCTAGATGTTATGAAGGATGAAATGAATTCTATGGCGGATAACCAAGTTTGGGATCTTGTAGAATTGCCTGATGGGAAAAAGGCATTGGCTGTAAATGGGTATTTAAAACCAAGAAGGATTCATCAGGCAATATTGAGCGCTACAAGACTCGACTTGTCAAAAGATTTACTCAAAGGGAAGGAGTTGACTATAAAACCTTTTCTCCTGTTTCAAAGAAAGACTCTTTCCGCATCATTATGGCATTGGTAGCACACTTTAACATAGAATTGCATCAAATGGATGTGAAAATGGCATTCCTTAATGGAGATTTGGAAGAAGAGGTCTATATGAGACAACCCAAAGGGTTTGTCTCAAGTGCTGGTAAGGAGTTAGTTTGCAAGCTTAAGAGAGTAATGTATAGTCTTAAGCAGGCTTCCCGACAGTGGTATTTGAAGTTTCACAATGTGATTTTTTCGTTTGGGTTCATTGAGAATATTTCTTATCAATGTATATATCATAAGGTTAGTGGGAGTAAGATCATGTTTCTCATCTTATATGTAGATGATATTTTGCTTGCAACAAATAATTTAGGATTGTTACATGAAGTGAAACAATTTCTCTTTAGACATTTTGATATGAAAGATATGGGTGACGCATCTTATGTCATTGGCATAAAGATTCATAGAGATAAACATAAAGGAATTTTAGGTTTATCTCAAGAAGCCTATATTAATAAAATTCTTGAGAGGTTTAAAATGCAAAATTGTTCACCAAGTGTTGCACCTATTGTGAAAGGTGACAAATTCTGCTTAGATCAATGTCCCAAAAATGAACTTGAAAAGAAACAGATACAAAATATTTCTTATGCTTCAGCCGTTGGAAGCTTAATGTATGCTCAGGTCTGTACAAGACCTGACATTGCTTTTGCTGTTAGCATGTTAGGAAGATATCAAAGTAATCCAGGAATTATCCATGGGAGAGTTACAAAGAAGGTCTTAAGGTACCTTCAAGGAACCAAGGACTTCATGTTTACATATAGACGAACCGACAATTTGAAAATTGTTAGATACTCAGATTCAGACTTGGTGGAATGTGTTGATTCTAGGAAGTCAACGTCAGGATACATCTTTATGCATGCTGATAGAGTAGTATCTTGGAAGAGTGCAAAATAATCACTTGTATCCGCTTCTACCATAGAAGCCGAGTTTATTGCTTGTTTTGAGGCTACATCACAATGTATTTGGTTAAAGAATTTCATCTCTGGGTTTAAGATTATGGATTGTATCTCTAGGCCATTGAGAATATATTGTGACAATTCAGCTGCTGTATTTATGGCTAAGAATAATAGAAGTAGTAGTCGAAGTAAGCACATCAATATTAAGTACTTAGCCATTAAAGACCAAGTTAGGTCTAATGAGGTACAGATAGAGCATATTAGTACTAAACAGATGATAGCTGATCCTTTGACAAAAGGCATGCCACCAGGATTGTTTAAGGATCATGTTACTAGTATGAGTTTATATTCTATAACGTCACTTATATGACTTATTTTATATTATATGATATATTTGGATATGAAATTCTTATTATTGTTTGTTTCTCATTGATTAATATATATGCGCATACATAATTGAGAATGACAAATAAAATTCAGTGAAGGACCTAGAATAAGTATTGTGCATATTCCTACAGAAATACCACATAAAGAGTTTATTCACTTAGGAGATGTTACATTGTAATACATAGAAGGTAATACTCGATTAATGAGAACCTATCGCTATGATTCATATAATTTGTCTTAATTGTTTAAGCATAGTATGTAATTACAAACTATACGTAACAGATATTGGACCAAGTGGGAGAATGTTAGAATTTTTATTCTAATTATGGTCCAATTTGTTAATATAGAAATTAATTTGAGTGGTGTCGTAATTATTAATTAATTATATTGGCAGTTGGTCTATTCTTTGATAAAAAGAACACGATTATTTATAAATTTTATAAAATTTGGGTCCTCAATTCTGATTACATAATAATAAACAAACACACTTTGATTCTATCTGAGTTTATGATTCAAGAATTAAAAGTTTTTAAATTAAATAAAAAAATTTATTGACAATGACTAGAGGTACACAAATTATTGATTTTATAAAATATCTAACACATCTATGATTATCTCTATATATTATTTTTCTAAATGATAATCACTCTTAAAAATATAGGACAGTTTTTATAAAGTCGTTACTCACATACAAAGAGTGTGTAAAATATCATGGTAGGCCTTTTCTTTTTCTTTCTTTTTTTTCCTTTGTTTTCCTTCATTCGGTGTTCTATGTAGCTTTTAAATATGTATGAGAGTGGAAACTTTTTATAATTAACTAGCCATCAAAATAATTAATATATTCTGAAAAGAGTAAATAGTTAAATTAATCCTTGAAAGATTACTAGTTTTTTTCAATTAGTTTCTAAAAAAATTTTTTAATCAAATTCGTTCTTTAAATATTTTAAATTATTTATATTAGTCCTTCCGTCACTTTGTTTGTTGATGGTGTAAAACTTTGCTAATGTGACACGTTAAATGACACTCCAACACACACTTAGAAGTCTTAGTTAACTATTAACATGATTAGAACAAAATGAGGGAATGAGTAATATGACTAATTTAAAATCTTTAAAGGACGAATTTGATTAAAAAAAATCTTTTAGAAATCAATTTGAAAAACGAGTGATTTTTCAGGGACTAATTTAACTATTTACTCATTCTAAAAATGTCTCTTTCATAGGTTTAAAATTGTCATATTAACACTGCGACGCAAAAAAAATTAACAATTTATGCATAATATTTACTATTAAATGTTAGAATATGCTCTTTTATAAAAATAGTTCTCAGGTAATTTTAATTTTATCATTTAGAATTTAGAGTAAATCTCATTTAAGCTTAATTCAAAAGAAGTTAAATACATATTTGGCTGAGAGTAAATTAAAGCAGTAATACTGGAATTCTTACAGAGAGTTAAAATATCCTGTTATTTTGGGTGAATCTTGTAAAGCACTTCAAAACAAGAGGAGAAGAAGAAAAGTTTGAGAAATAAGTTAAAAGAGGGAAAAAAGTGAAAGAATAAATGAATCTTAGGACATGAGCATGACATTGATGAGCAAGGTATCCTTTGATTTATCTCCTAAGCAAGGAAGCTTTTCTCGGTTGTTAGTGTTCACATTCCTCACGTATTCTTCAACTCCTCTCTTTACAGCATACTCATAAATAACACAACTCTTCATCACTTGATCAAATGTCACGTAATTAGAGACACTAATTACTGCTATAAGAGTGTCATTGGATGGCTAATCCTTATAGTGCAGTTCTCAAACTCACTTTCATCTTCCTTGTCATTGCATCCGGTAAACTTTTCATACTTGAGCCTTTTTGTTGTGTCACCAACCTTAGCCATGCAGAGCAAATATAGCATTTAGTGCTACACCTTTTGCTTGATGCCTCTATATATAGGTTCCTACTACAAAATGTTTCTCAATTTTCAATTGAATATATTTCTTGATCCATTTATTTTATGTAAAACTTCAATGCAAATATTTTGTGTACTCATTTCGTCTTATATTGGAAGTTATTTTTGTTCAATAGCTTGTAATTTGATGTTGCAGCACCAGAACTTGGTGGAAGCAGTAAATCAGTGACCATAGTGAATTACTGCAAGGAAACAGTATGGCCAGGGATTACACCAAGTGAGAACTTTAGTGGTGATGGCTTCACACTGAAACCAGGGCAATCAGCAGTGTACACCGCACCGGCCGGATGGAGTGGCAGGATATGGGCAAGAACAGGATGTGATTTCGACAAGAACGGCAATGGTGATTGCCAAACAGGTGGCTGCGGCGGCAATATAAACTGCACCGGCCCAGGAACCCCACCTTCCACCATAGCAGAGTTCACACTCGGTGATGGTAAACCTGATTTCTATGATGTTAGCCTTGTTGACGGCTTCAACTTGCCTATTGCAGTGAAAGCTGTGAATGGCTCTGGGAATTGCAGCACTGCTGGCTGCGACGGCGACTTGAGGAATAACTGTCCTTCGCAGCTGACGGTGAAGAAAAACGACAAAGTCATTGCTTGTAGGAGCGCCTGTGATGTCTTCAACACTGATGAGTATTGCTGCAGAGGCATATATGAGGACCCTGCTATGTGTTCTTCTTCAAACTACTCCAAGATTTTCAAACAAGTGTGCCCTGTAGCTTATAGTTTTGCACGTGATGACCCAACCAGTGTTATGACATGCACTGGAGCAGATTTCATTGTCACATTCTGTGGATCAAGGTATTCTTATTCTTGACACTTATTGTCATCTTACAAGTTACCATGATCCTATATTCTTATAATTGTTGCTAATATCCTTTGATGCAGGAATCAAACCGTGTGTTCTTATCATGGCAAGCAGCTTTTATGCAATGGCTCAAATTCAAAAGGCTTTAAGACAAAACCAGATTGGTGGTGGGTCTTCTTGCTCTTAGTGGCATATGTGTCCAAGTTATGCTTATCTTAGCGAATGGATAAAAAGGTCATGCAGTAATTTATGTGGCAGATATGATTATAACAACAACATAACCTTTTCACCGGTTGGAATTGACTAGAGATTCAACTATCTTTTTTAGTATACCATAACTGTAAATCAATGTTTCTTTGTTTTGTTGTTTCATTCACTTTTGTTGAGAACATCAGTAGAATCCTCAATTGTAATAAACCATATATTATTGATTTCTTCAATCCTATGAAACACAAGTTAAAAAAGAGTACTATCCAACTCAAGCATTTTATGTAGCAAATCCAAAATATAACTAAGCTAGCACACAAACTTTCTATTTTTCTTTACAAAAAAATCAAACAAAATTTACATCTTCACATTTTCCTTAGGCAGCCAGGAAACTAGTGATACTATCTACTGGACTTACCACTGATATTATTTTCTTGTGATTTTGATTGGTCATTGCTCTCCTTTAAGTAAATCTGTGATCTTGATTCTTCATTTTCGTATGGTAAAACCGATACTGGGGCAGCCGGCACTGCATTCCAACGCTCCCTTAAAAACTTCATGAATTTCCTAACCATTTCTCTCCGAAACTCAAGCTCCCGCGTGAACAAGTCAAAGAGAAGAAAAGAAAGGATGTACTTGAATGGCACAACAAGAAGAGCAGTTGCAGAAGCTAACAGGACTAGTGCAACCTCAGTGGTTATCTGAGAAGGAAGCAAATCAAATTAAACATACATTAAAACAAGGAGCAAAGAGCAAGGATAATATGAAAATATCGCCGAAATAAAAAATCCAAGATCTACTTTGAAAGCACATAACTATACCTGTGGATGGCCAGAGAGGAAAACAGAACGTATTTTGAGAAGTGCAACATTCACTTGCTGTAAGAAATTTTCAACATCACGCATCGCATCTTTTACAGCAATAATCTTCTGTATTGTATTGGAAGGTGGCTGATCACGTATTGTTACTTTACCGAACGATCGTCCAAGGCGACCTTGCTCCTTAAGGCCCCTAATTGTCAACATTCCAACTGCCAAAATCATCAGCATCATGGGGAACACATATGACAGCAAGTTTCTGCAGAAGACAAAAACACATTAGCTCATCTAAAATAAGGTTTCCACCTTCCAGAAATACGTAAAATGTAAGCAACTAAATGCGTCAAACAGAAATCCAAATCTGGAAGCTACCAAATAATTATCAGTTTAGCACACCATGTGATCATAGACAAATGTCCTTTAGAAAGCAACAATCATTAATAGCAGAGAAAGTAAATTGAGGAGTGAATTTACCTAAAGATTATTGTATAGGTAAGAGAGAGAAATGCAACTGTCAATGGTGGCTCCTCCCAGCGCCTGAGCTTTTCAAAGTTTCTGACAGTTAGAGTGAAGGGGAAAAATAGCTCCTGCAGATGATCAAGACCAATCTCATGCAGACTTAGTCCAGGCACAATTATTATGCTAATGAAGAATTATGTAATTGCTCAAAACTATATGTATAGTGAACTAAAATGCCACTCATAATATGAGAAGTAATTAAGTTGAGCATCCAAACCTTAAAGAGATCAACATTGCTGGGTATTCCTTGTAGAGTTGCAGCATCAATGGTGGCTTGAGTTTTCTCCTCAACCCGGTATTTCTGTTTACTTATTTCTGCTGCTCTTTCTATAAGCGACATATCAGCCACAACAAGATTCTTACTTAATATTAAGCCTTTGGTTGAAGTATTCTTCCAGAAATTAATGGAATTACTAGATGCCCAAGATGGAGATTTCATCCACTTCCGTAAGTAGACACTTCCATCTATGTCAAAAACATGGTTGATGCTATTGCTGCCATCAGACATTTCTTCAGAGGATTGAGTCTCTGGCTGATTGCGGGTATTCACAAATCCTGTAACCAGTGGGCCTCCCCAATAGTTAACAGCTAAAGTCTGAAGGACGAGGTCACTATGTGGAGCATTCCGTAAATAAGAAAACTGAACAAGCTTGATGGGATCTTCAAGCAACTTCCTCATACATTGAAGCGCCTGGAGTCTAGCTATACCATTAATGGCACTGGTTGTTGCTTTTTCCTTTCCTTTGTGAGCCCCGTATACATGAAACAATGACTCGTCAGAATCATCAGGTCCATATTCATGTGTGAACTTGTGTAACGCTATAATTTCACTTATCAAAGCATGCCAAACATCTCTCCTCATTTCACCTCCCAAGTCAATGAATTCCAGTATCCAGCTATTTGGCCTAAGTATGAAATAAAGTAGAAGTATCAATTATTGTAAGACAATGATATTAAAAATTTAAAATGTAGCATCCAATGCTCGATGGAACAAAGCATACTTACTCTGAGACAGAAGAAATGGAAACAGCAGAGTCAAAAAGTGCAGACCCTAAAGGCCCAACCTTTGCCTTCTCTACCTTTAATCCTTGATGTGTAAGATCCATTCTCATGGCTCTCTTCTCTCCCAGCAAGCCAACTGCCTGAACGTTTATTTTAAGTTATCAATAGAAAAAGATAATGATCCCTTTCTCCTTGCAGAGGAACTATTCTAACCCCCCCCCCCCCCTCTTTCTTTTTTTCTCTTGTTATTTATAATCAGCTTACTTTGACCAGAGAGACTTTTCTTTCGGCCAAACAAAACAACATATCAATCAAATTGAAACTAAGCAAGACAAATAAATTAGGCATAGAGGTCATTGTGATTATACTGAAGAAATCAATGGGTCTTGTATGTGGAGAAAGTGGCAAAGACTGTGTACCTCAAAATATATTGCTTTATCAGTAAGAGTGAGTTTGCCTGGCCATGCCATATTACCCTCCCATTTCAGAACAGGTTGCTTACTGTTGGAACCAATGCATAAAATTCTCTCCCCTAAAATTTGAGGGAACTCTGGAATCTGATATGACCTCTTTCCTTCACGCACTCTACAATAATATTAGTACAAGGTCAGCAGAGATGTTCTGTAATATCAGACATTATATAGAAGTTGAGAGCACTCCAGCAAATCAATGTAGAAGTAAAATAATGAGACTATTCTTACACTACAACACAATAGCAGAACTTGCTTATCTTTATCCTATAGAAATGATCGTATACCACATAATGCAGAACTCAGAACTATATCAAAGAAGAGAAACTGGATAAAGGTCCAGGAAACCTAGTTTATTTTTAGTAATAGCTTGCATTAACCTTGAGCACAGCAGATTTGGATAAAGGACACAAAGGAGAGAAGTCTAAAGCAGCACAAATAAATATCAAAAGATACTTCAATAGAAGTGAACCAAAAAAAAAATCGAAGAGCTAATAATTCATCGTACTTTGTTCTTATGGGAATTGGATTATTTAGAAGATGTTTTCAGTAGAAAACTTTAATCCCCTAATCATGCATCCCAATTATTCTTTCCAAACTTTGCTTGGATGCCTTTTTGTAAGAATGCAACATCATTGAAAAAGGGAGAGAAAAAGACAAACTTACTTGATAAATTCATTAATGTAAGTCAGCCATGAGCTCAAAGAAATTCCAGATTGATCTTTAGCAAGAGCCTTAAAAAGATTATGCACTACAGGTCGATCAACCACACCAGAGACTGCAGGAGCAATACGAACAAAAGCTTCTTCAGTGACAAGTTTACTCTGCAAAGCCCACAAAATTATGCATCTAAAATGAGCACTCTACATCAGAAATATGAAAGAACTAACTGAAAAGATAAAAGATGTACTTAGTAGTTTTCTCTCCAATAAGCCATGCACCACTCTTACAAGTTCAACTAGTTTGAAAAGAAAAGCTAAACAGGGGATCCCTAAGAAAAAGATTATCCTCCTTTCATACAATTCAAAGGGACATTTACATGCAAAGGAAAGAACTGTACCTGTAAGGAAGCCTTCTCTGAGTTGTTGGAAAGGTCATTGGTGTAAGGATTTTCCCAAGCAAGCATGGTTATGAATATCAGCCTTTGGAATGCAGGATCCTGTGCAAAAATTTCAACAAGCAGCAAGCATGTTCTTGAGAGAACATAAAAGAATAAATTTGTTCATACAGTACTTGATTTATTAATTCATTTGATTGGAAAAGAAACCTGACAAACTTCTGTCTGCATGTGGGTGCTAAGCCCGACATATTGTTAAAAACAGAAACCGAACAAATTTTCCAATACACCTTTCAAAGAACAAGATGAGACTAACCTTAAGGGAAGGATGAATATTAGCACCATCTCTTGACAAGAATCTAAAGCAGCAGTATTCAACCAAGTTACGGGCATCACCACATACAGATTCCGGGACAAGTGCTTCAAAAATTTTTTGCATCTTCTTCCCAGTCAATCCATTCATCCTGCAATCTTATTTCCATCATGTCAAATAATAATTTCTGTATCAGTCTTATAGGTATTAAGTAAGCAAACTAAGAGATATGAAAACAAAGACAAATTCCTCAACTAGGTCATAACTTAAATCATAGCTAGCTCAAAAGCCACTCATATATTTTCATATTGAAGAAAACATTAAGTAAGTGTCTTCTCCAATGACCTCTTTTTCACTGTAATTTTGGGAGTAAAACATTTTAATGTTTATTGTACATTCCAATGGCATAAGCAAAAAGCATATATGATATAGCGCTACTTCTTAGTCTTGACTCGTGAATTTCTTAAATATGATCCATTTGATTAATCCAAAGCACAATTATAGAAAAGTGTCACCAACATAGATAGAAGAATGCAAATGTATTCACCTGCTGAATTGCTCAATACATATAACAGCAGCTAGAGATAGAACCCCATATCGGGTTTTGCGTTCTATTGTCTCCTCTACCATTAATATGTCTTCCATTACTTGAAACCCGAGTTCATTTTCATGAGAAGGCTTCCTATTTTGACCAGGCTTTGCAAGGGGAGAAGCCACTTCATTTAAGAAATTCTGGGTCCTTGATACCAATGCATTCAACCTCTCTTGTATAGAATCTATGAAGAAGAAATGGAAATTTAAAAGTTCAAAGGCAAATTCACAATGAGGAGACCAAAAAACTAAAGATAAATAACTACAACACACACCAACACTTCTTCAAGACTTCAAAATATGAGGGAAATCAAATTCCTTAGCATCAATATCAGCAATTTCAAATTTACACAGAAATTAACAACATATCTTAATGAAACAAAAGGCAAACGTATAATAGAAACTGATACAAAGAAGTAAATTGAAAAAGAGTTTGAAAGAGAACATACTGGGAGTTATGTCATTGAGCTTGAGTTTATCCCCCAAAGACTGAGGCGTGAACTTGAAGGGAAATCTCTGCTCTGAGAATATTCTTGGGGAATACTTATGGTATCCATGGAAATCTTTGCGGGATGAAAAAACAAGATAAGTGGGTGTTATTCTGAAGTGGGTCAATGGAAGCTTTGGCCCCATTCTTCATGAGTGAAGTGTGTTTGAAGTTCAAGTTTCAAACTTGGAGCTGATAATTCATAGCTGAAGCTGAAGACGAAATGATGGATCAAAAGAGGAAAGGGAAAGGGAAGTGATTAGTATCTAAAATGGAAGAAATCAAGAAAGAAAGAGAAACGTATGCAAATAGCATTCCTGCGCTTGCGTTGAGAATGAGAGCCACCGGCCACCCCTCAATGTAGTGCCCTTCCACGTGCTAAATGTTTATGAAAAAAATTCATCACCTTTTTACAAGAAACTAAAGTCAAGTCAATGTTTTTAGAATTTAATTTTGATGATAGTCATTCTAGGTAAATGTTACTATACTTTCCTAATCTTTGGAATTTTAAAACTTCTTTACATTATTAATATTGTATGTGTATTAGCATAATATTTTAAGAGATATTCTATTAATAGAGTTTTTATGAGATAAGTTTTAAAATGGTCCTTGAAGTTACCCTCGAGCTTCATAGTGATTTCTGAAATTAAAAATTACTCATATTCATCCCTGAAGTTGCACTCTGAAACTCAGACTCGTCCTTCCGGTCAATTTCGTCCAGCTGGCACAACTGGAAAGCTGACCTGGACTCGTTGGTGACACGCTGTCAGTACAACGGCTAGCTGACGTGGCGACGTAAACTGTTTTGACTCAATTTGGTCCCTAAATTGAGGTTAAAAACTCTAACTCCCAATTGACTCTCTTCTCCTCCCTTCTTCATCGCACACTCTCTTCTCCTCTTTTCTCCATCACACCAGAAGTGACTCTCCTCTATTGCTTCTCCTACAGTGTCTTCTCCATCTTCGAAAACCACACGTTATGGCTAGCGCGAGCAATGCAGCTGAGAGCTCCAACAACCCACGATCATTTGGAAGTATCATGAGGAGAATGAATAGAAACAGAGATGCACGTCTGCCAGAATGGTGTGAGTGCGGGTTGAGACCAGTATTGTGATGGTCAGCGACGGATTCTAATTTAGGGAGACCGTTCGTGGGTTGCCCAAACTACAATGTAAGTGTTTGATGCTGTTGTTTGCTGTAATTCTAGATGTAAACTTGATTGATTCACTTTCCAGGATGCAGACTGTAGGTAAGAGGTGGTGTGAGTTGTTTCTGTGGATGGATAAAATTCTGGAAGAAGATGCGGTAACATGTGATGGTAGAACAAGCTCTTCAAATGACAACGAAGAATGTGATTATAAGCAAAACAAGCTCTGTTTCATATTAGATATGCAGAGAATCATATGTACGTGATTGCATATGTAATTGTCCTTGTTGAAAATACTAAAAACTGGAGGTGGTTCTTGGAATTACTTCATGAAGACTTGGGAGATTATAAGCAAAACAAGCTCTGTTTCGTATCAGATAAGCAGAAGGTATGTTTTAGAAATTTATTTGTTGTTGTATAATTAGTATTGGCTGCTGTGATAATAGAATAAGTGAGAAGATACTCATTACAGGGTAGTTGGATCACTGCTTATATAATGAACTGCCGTGTATATAATGAACTACTGCTTTACTTAGTAGATGGACTAATGCTTGATGAACTGCTGTGTATATAATGAACTGATTTGTATGTAAAGAATAGGGACCATTTTGATGTCACTTATAAAACTGAAGGGACCATTCTGATGTCACTTATGTAACTCTAGAGCTGCTAATGAGGATGCTGCTGTTACTGCAGAGGCTGTTGCTGCCCAACCCCTTGCTGCTAATGGTGGTGAAGCCACCCTTGTCCACCAAAATTCAGCTTGAACTCAGTCAACCATCCTTGTCACAAACCGATGACTCTCAATAGGTTCAAAAAATTAGATGACATTCATTTTATTATGTGCATGTTCTTATGCACTTTTACTAACTATTTTACATGTCTTTACTAATAGGTTTTGCCTTCTCCTGTGAGGCCACCAAAACTCCGTCCCAAAAGGAAGTCCTCCAAACAAGAAAAGGCAACTCCAGAAAACAACAATCAAGCAGCAACCACCCAACCAGCAACCAGTTAACCCGCAACAAATCATCCGTCTCATTCTATGCAAGGTGCATCACAGGAGAGCGTTACAAGGTTTGCTAACTTCATGAAGTTTGTTCCCAACCTTAGATTCAGACCACGCAGAAACAAAAAATGAAGACTAGGATTATTACGTTTAGGAGAAGACTATTTTATTTATCTATTTTGATGAAGCAGCGTGCTTTCTGAATTTTGAAACCAGTGTTGGAGATTTTAGTGTTCAAAACTTGTGTTCTCAATATGTTGAGAACTTTGATATACTTGTTGAATATTGCCCTAACTCTGTAATGCCTATTTTAAATATGTTTTCTGCATTATGAATATATGAATATGGATTATGACTCCCTTGAATTGAGCTGTGGCAGATTTTTTTTTTCTTGGTCTCTGATATGCAATTAAGATTAATTCCATTAGATGAATCCATTAGTAGTGCAAGAACAATTATTTACATATAACCTCTTGTTTATTCAAATTCCAAATTATTCTTACACAGTCATGTCAAACAGTTTAATCTGCATTTTTTTCAACCAAAAGGACAGGTACAAATACATGAACAGAACAACATATGCATATCTCATGTCACATTTTTTTTTGCTAAATACAATTAACTATATTGCCTATCCAACCTTAAGACAAGCACAACAATTGTAATCAGTAGCAGCAGCATACATGTAAACAGCAAAATTCTCCCCATTTTGAGAACTCTAACTTTAGAATCTAATCTTCATCCTCCATTTTTTGTTGTCATTTGAAGAGCTTGTTCTACAATCACATGTTACCGCATCTTCTTCCAGAATTTAATCCACCAACAGAAACAACCCACACCACCTCTTACCTGTAGTCTGCACCCAGGAAAGTAAATCAACCAAGTTTACATCCAGAATTACAGCAAACAACAGCATCAAACACTTACATTGTAGTTTGGGCAACCCACGAACGGTTTCCCTGGATTAGAATCCGTCGCTGACCATCGCAACACTAGTCTCGACCCGCACCCACACCATTCTGGCAGACGCACATCTCTGTTTTTATTCATTCTTCTCATGATGCTTTCAAATGATCGTGGGTTGTTGGAGCTCCCAGCTGCGTTGCTCGCGCTAGCCATAACGTGTAGTTTTCGAAGATAGAGAAGACACTGTAGAGGAGAGTTACCTCTGGTGCGATGGAGAAGAGAGGAGAAGAGAGTGTGCGATGGAGAAAATAGGAGAAGAGAGTCAATTGGGGGTTAGGGTTTTTAACCTCAATTTAGGGACCAAATTGAGTCAAAACAGTTTACGTCACCACGTCAGCTAACTGTTGTGCTGACAGCGTGTCACCAACGAGTCCAAGTTAGCTTTCCGGTTGCGCCAGCTGGACGAAATTGGCCGGAAGGACAAGTCTGAGTTCCGTAGTGTAATTTCAGGGATGAATATGAGTAATTTTTAACTTCAGGGATCACTATGAGGCTCGACAGTAACTTCAGGGACCACTTTGAGACTTATCTCGTTTTTATTGTATATTGATAACATTGTTAAACAATTAATACTAAAAAATTATATTTTTTTTAAAAATTAATATTTAAAAAATTAACACTAACTTAAAATTATACTTTTAAATAAAAATTATAAAATAATCATAAAATATTAATCTCTCATCTGTACTTATTAAGCAACGTTTTTTTTTAATTTTAGTATTTTATTAATGTTAATTATTTTACTGAAATAAAATAAAAAATTTTATTTTTTTCCATAACATTTTTTTATTTTTATCTTTTAAGATTTATTTTATTTTAGAATTTCATAAACTCATTACAGTATGATCTAAATCGTACTGGTATATTTTTATTTTTATTTAATCTAATTTTATTCACATAATTTAAAATTTTAAATTATAAAATTTTTAAATTAAAATTTAAATAAATATAATTTAACTAGTAACTTAATTTAATTTGATAAAAATAAACGTATTCGTATTATTATATTTATATAATTAATTATATTTATTCAATTTTAAAAAAATAAATATTTGTTCCTATTTTATTGTTTTAAATTAAAATTTAAAATTTTACTTTCTAACTCAGGTAAGTAATCTAATCCCAAAAGAACATCTTAATATTTAAATTTAATATTAAATAATATATTTGGTTCAATTAATTAAATTCAACTTCACATTTCCGTGTTTTGGTTATCCAAAAAAAATTCAAATTCAAATTTTTATTTTTTAAATTTAATAAAAACAACTTTAATTATTTAAAGAGTAAAGTATTATTTTTGTCCTCAACGTTTGGGATAAGTCTCAAAATTATCCCTAATGTTTAAATTGTCCTATTTAAGTCCCTGACGTTTTAAAATTGGCTCAATGTTGTCCTGCCGTTAGGAATATGTTAATAGAATTGACGACGAGATAAAATTAAAACGATTTTAAAATGTTAGGGATGTAAATTGAACGAAAACATTGGAGACAAAAATAATACATAGAAATAAATTTTAATTTTATCCTTCAATAATATCAATTTTTTACGGTACATAGTTATTCAATTATTTTTTAATCACATTTAAGTAAATTACACTTAATTACATTACTTTCATTATAAATAAAATTTTTTTTTATAATTTTACTTTTAAAGATTTTTACTTTTAAACGTTAAAGAATTTTGACACGTTAGAGACAAAAAGTACAATTTATACTTTATTGTATATGTATCAATTTTTTTTCTTTTTCGCAAGTTTACATACTAGTCATTTTATAAAAATTTCATGATGAGTAAAAATATGTAAGAGTAAAATTATAAAAAAAATTAAATTTATTTAGAATAAAAGTAATGTTATTAAGTTTAATTTACTTGGATGTGGTTAAAAAATAATTAAATAACGATGTACCTAAAAAATTGATATTATTGAAAGATAAAATTAAAATTTATTTTTATGTATCGTTTTTGTTCCCAGCATTTTCGTCTTATTTAAGTTTCCAACGTTTCAAAATCGTCTCAATTTTGTCCCACCACCAATTTTGTTAATAGATCCCTAATGGTAGGACAATATTGAGCCAATTTTAAAACGTTAGGAACTTAAAGCCTTTGCGGACGGAGATCAAGTAGCATCGGAGAATCAACACAGAACCACAGAAGACAAGCGGCGGCGTCGGCCGAAGGCAAGACCCATACGCCTGAGAGTGAACCTCTTGAAACCGAGGTGGAGCAAGTGTCACCAATCACTAGAATCTGGAAGGCTTGAATCCATTACAGAGGAAAGATTACATGTGACCAAGGAGGAGCAGAGATGACTGCGGAACCAGAGCGTTGGAGAACAAACGGCATCAAAACTTTTCTACCGATCCCAATCATGCTTCAAGGGTGCACGAACTGCAGTGACGAAGGAGATGGTATTAGGCGTTGGGTGGAGTGGAGTTTTCGGGTCTCTGTTTGTGTTGGACTGGGTGACTGGCTTTGACAAAAAAAAATTAACATTTTAATTTTTATTAAATAACATTAATACTAAAAAAATTTTGGTCTTTTTAAAATTTATCTTAAACATGATATTTTAATTTTTTAATATTAAATTCAAATTTTTAAATTTAAATATATTTAAACAACATTAATATTAAAAATATATTTTTGTCTTTTTAATTAAACTTTAAATGGATATTTTAAAAGTTTAAACTAAATCTTCAACAGGAATAATTTTATCTATTTTACATTCAAACATATTTTATTTTATTTTTTAAAAATCAAACAACCCTAATCTTGTCAATCAGTTATATCTCAAATGGTATAATCTTTTCGTGCTCATATAAGAGGTTGTAGGTTTGAATCTATGTATCTTTGGAAAAAAACAACTTTAATTCCTAAAAAAATTTTATCTTTTTGCAATTAATTAAAACATATTATACTTTTTTAAAAAATTCACTATAAAGAAGTATTTTGTCTTTTTAACTTTTTAAACTTTTTAATTTTTTTTTTGTTAAGAGGTTTTTAATTTTTGTTTCTATTATAATTTTGTAAAAATCCAATAGCAATTTAAAAATAAAAGAAACCTAAAACAGGTCCAAGTAAAAACCAAAAAATAATGTTAGCCCTGTTGTAAAATAAATAAAAGATATATTAAATATAAAATAAAGATGTATAAATAGAAGACTTTAGTATTAATATAATTAGTTCAATAATGATTTATATATATAATAATAATATTATATGTTGTAATGTGTATATATATATATATATATATATATATATATATATATATATATATATATAAAGATAGAAAGAAGTATTAAAAGTAAAGAGAGAGAGAATTGCATTTGTTTATTGTTACTGTGTGTAAAAACTATTTGCCTCGTTTATGCTTTTATAGGCAAATAAATTCAACCTTTCAAACTATATTAATTGTGCTGTCATGGGAATTTACTCCTTTCAGTATAGGAAATCAGATCCACCATCAATGAGCATCCATCCTTATCTTTATTGTAACAAGCCCAACCATTATTTAAACTATTACCAAAAAAAAAGTATTATTTAAACTACAAAACGGTAACTTATTCCTAACTTTCTAAGAGGAGTTTTAATATTCCAAACAATTGTGGAGCACTAAATTGTGTCCCGTACCTAAAATGACGGGACGCGTCATTCTATACATTCATGTAATTTTGTATACAAGTTCATTCAAGTTGGCCCAACATTAAAAAAATTCAATACCATTAAATGAAATGTAAAAGACATGCATTCAATACACATAAAACTGCTCTTATCCAACGCTTCTTCTCTTTTTCTTTTCTCTCTGCTCTTCTTCTTCTTCTTTTCCCGCGCTTCTTCTTCTTCTCACGCTCATTTACGCAGGGAGCGTCTTCTTCTTTGCCTTTTTCTTTGCGTTCCTCTTCCTCCTCATTCTCCTCCTTCTTTTTCATGTTCTTTCTTCTTCACATATTTTCTCCTTATCATCATTCTTTTGTTGTTATTGCCTTTTCCTCATTTTTTCTCTGGTGAAGAAGCAGTAGAAGGTGAGGAGGAAGAGTTTTGAATTGTGTAGAACAGAAATGAACCGAATATGTTATTATGGTGAAACAATTGTATAGTACTAAATGAATGGAACATTATCCATTATATAAATTCAAATTTGAACATCTTTCTGCATAATGAACCGAACACGTACTCATGGTGAAACAATTGTATAATACTGAGTGAGCGAAACATAATCCATTATATAAAATCAAATTCAAACAGCTTTCTGTATAATGAACACAGTACTCATGGTGAAACAATTGTATAGTACTCAGTGAACGAAACATAATCCATTATATAAAATTAAATTCGAACAGCTTTTCTATATAATGAATCGAACGCGTACTCATAGTGAAACAATTGTATAGTACTGAGTGAATGAAACATAATCCATTATATAAAATCAAATTCAAACAGCTTTCTGCATAATGAACCGAACACAATACTCATGGTGAAACAATTATATAGTACTGAGTTCCTACAATTTACAGATTATCAATTCAATTCAGTACACCTCCGTCCATTCAATTCAATTCAATTCAAATTAGCAATTGCATTCCATTCCATTCAATTCGATTCAAAATTGAACAATCCAAACTTCATCAGTTCGATTCGTTTCAGAAGAATAATCCAAATCACTCTCATTCAACTGATTTGAAGTTGAGTTATTCATTGTTTTGATTCAGAAGTGCATATCGAAGAAGAAAATGAAGAGGAATAGGAAGAAGATAAATGCAACATAATCAGATCGAAAGAAGAAAATGAGAAGATGAACCCAACCAGAGGAGAAAACGATGAAGGCAATGCAGATCAATAAGGAAGAACGCGAGCAGAGAAGAAGAAGAACATGCGAGTAGAGAGGAAGGTTGTTGCAGCACGTTATATGTAGCGCATGTATGACAAACGAGTAAGGGTGACCAATATTACTTGGATAACTTGGATGTATTTTTTATATGGATATAGAGTATTATTGTAGTGTAAAATAATTTTAAATGTGCATCTAATTATATAATTTTATATTATTAAAAATAATTATTTTTGATATTAATTGCATAAATAATTATTTAAAAAATACACGTGATTATATGATGGTGTAACATATTTTAGTGTGTTAAATTTAAAATTATATTTTATAATCAAGTTTAATTTAATTTTTTAACAAAATTTAATTTTAATTTATTAATAATATTTTATATAATTAATGTTACAAATGTTTGTTATTATGTAATTAAATATATATAGAATTATTTTATACTAATAATACATTAAAAAATACTTTTTAGTCATATTTTTGTTTATTTAAATTTATTAAGACTTAATTTCAATTTTAAATACATATTATTTCTCTAATTTTAATTTTTTCTTTTTGAATTTTTCTTAATAAAATTTTGAATGTTTTGATATACAATTTTAGACGTTTATATAAATATTAATATGAATTAAAAATAACATTTTAACTAATATTAATTAATAAATAATTAATTCTCTAATTAAATTTAATTTTATTTAAATAAATTTTAATATGTATAAAGTATCTATATTCATTTTGATATTTATATTTTTTTATTTTGATCAATAAATACAAATGTGCCATTAATCTGTATTTATTTTTTGAGAAGAAAATTTAGCAGGAAAATGAAAAGGAAAAGGAAAAGGAAAAGGCAGATGAACATGAAAAATGGCCTTATCCTCTCCCTCCTTGGGCGCACACCATCACCACCTTCCACCTCTCCACACCACACATCACTCCTCCTCTCCCAAACTACTCTTTCTTCATCCACCGCATTTCTCTTCTTCTTCTTGTAACTTCCCTATCATCATCAGAACCGCCACCACTCCTCAGACTGAGAAATGGAGAGCTCAAGTCTCATTCTTCCCTGCTTTCTTGAAGAAAGGCGGCAAAGATGCCAACACCATCAAGCAAGAGCTACTTCAGGCCATTGCACCTCTTGATCGAGGTGCTGATGCCACCCCCGATGACCAGCAAACTGTTGATCAGGTTTCATTTCCTAATCTTCTACTATCTCCTTCAACTTTATTTATTTTTTATCAACAGTGTTTAGTTTTTGGATGCGGATTTTATGATTCCAGAGAAGAATACGAGTAATAAGCGCAAGTGAAATCCATAATTCATAAAAAATTGTTATGGAGCTACATTTCCTACTCATTAATTACTTACTTCAAAAAGTTTATGATACCATAGGTAGGGTTGAATCCAAGTTTTTCAAGTATTTAGTGTCACTGACCTAATAATTTAATTTGCTAATAATACATAAATAATATTTGATATTATAAAATTTGAAAACACTAAATATTGTAATTTATTGAAAATAAATTTGTTTTATTCAAGTTGGGTTGGATAGAAAGAGATTTAAGATGTACGGATTCAATTAGGATAGAGTTTAAACTCTAATCTACCATATCCATTGCACTCAAAGCTTTTTTTGATTTGGTTTGCTTAAATTTTATATATTTTTTACAAGTTTTTATACCATATCATAAAATTACTTATTTCAAAAACTTAAAGTGGTTTCATGAACTTTTTTTCATATTTACAAATATGTAAATTATATATGCATTATTCTTTGGTATATTTGTGAGGAAATTTTGATGTAAGTTGTTCACGTGCATGTTCATTGTTGATTGTTGGGATTTATTTCCATCTAAATAGATTGCACGGAAACTTGAAGCAGTAAATCCTACAAAGGAGCCCCTGAAATCTAATCTACTTGATGGCAAATGGGAGCTTATATACACTACCTCTCAGTCAATCTTGCAAACCAAGGTAAACCAATACTACTATTTCTATGTCATTGATAAATAATTGATTAGCCTTTTCATTTTCTGTATGCTTTCGTTAATATCATATATTGAATGACAGAGACCAAAGCTTTTGAGATCAGTTACAAATTATCAAGCAATCAATGTGGATACCCTTAGGGCTCAAAACATGGAGTCTTGGCCATTCTTCAACCAGGCGCGTACCCATTATTATTACAAAATTCAGATAATTAAATTGTATTTCACATGTAAATGAAATCAGCATTTTAAACTGTGTAGGTGACAGCAAATCTAACACCTCTAAATGCAAGGAAAGTAGCTGTACAATTTGATACATTCAAAATCTTAGGCTTGGTAAGTTTTATTCAGTGTTTCGATAAACGGTAATGCTAGGGAGACCAAAAAAACAGCTATAACTTATCTTATTTAGCATTCATTAATTTAATGAATGCTAAATAAGGTAAGTTCTGACTGTTTTTGTCTAATATTTTTTTGTTACCAAACATTTTTCGTTCGACAAATTATGACTTAAATTATATTTTGCAATGTTAGTTCTTCATATCATTTTATCAGGCTTCTTCAAAATTTCATAGCAAATTATTACTTGACCTCCTTAATCTTGTGAGAGTTATAATAAAAAATGTGCAGATACCTGTGAAAGCACCTGGAAGAGCCCGTGGTGAATTGGAAATTACATATTTAGATGAAGAACTTAGGTGAGTTGCCACATTTTATTCTAGTCACATTTACTTTGTATCCCACTCGGAAAAAGCAATGAAATTAAACCCATTGGAACTTTTTCTTTAGCTTCATCTCAATTTTAGCTACCTATATATATGACTTGTTAAGTTGTTATATTATAGAGTAGAAATTAAATATTCATTGTGATGCTTGCTTACTTGATTAATTATTATCATAATTCAAAATAACAGAGTATCAAGAGGTGACAAAGGAAACTTGTTCATCCTGAAAATGGTGGATCCATCTTACCGGGTTCCTGTGTGAAAATGATGTATTCTCAGCACTTCTATTCTATGACTCAACTAGTTGAAAATATATACAAGTTGAAACTTACAGTAATTTTCTGCTGCAGTGTTGCTATTCAAGTTGACTTAAAGTCTCAAACAGTTAAAACCATTTTACTTTGAGCACTCTTGGTGTATTAAAAAAAAATCTGAAATTATGACTTATGAGTACATCCATGATCCACCCCTTGTAAGTTTGTTGTATTAAGTGGAGACTCTGAGTCTGAGACAAAATAAGTGGTTGTCAAATCTTGATACTTGATGTATACTATATTATTTAATTTGATTTAATATCTTATCAACTAAGCTATGGATTCAGGAAAACAAGACAGCTTGGAAATGTGCCATTAATTAATAGATGCATTCAAAGCGACTATGTTTTTGTGACCACAGATCCATGTTAGTATAGCCAATACTATTGAAGCATATGATGATAGTTTAAATTTTTTTTTTGACCTTCTTAAGTGAAGGATTTAGGTTGGTTTAGGTGAATGATCAATTAATTATTATAACATTTGGTTTTTTGTCATTGTAATAATTATGACTCGTTCAATAAACCACTATTAACATAATTAAACAACTTCTAAATAATTTTATGAAAACAAAAAAAAGGCTTCCTTAGCTGGTGATAAAGATTTTTCTAATGCCGAAAAAAAAAAATGCAATTTGCAAGCTAAGCAGCTGTTGTCAAGGAGTGCTTAAAACAAAGCTTGCCTCTATTTTTGCAACGTGCTTGCTCCACATTGTTACTAATGTTACCACGGCGATAAATCAATTTAAATCTCTAAACGTGATATATCTCATTTACTAGAAGAGTAGTACTATATATACAAGTTATTTGAGTTTACAAGTCATATAAAGTGGGGCAAACACACGCGCGCTACTCAACGATTTTTATAGCGTGCTTTGCGTTCCTCCTCCTCTTCCTTCTTCTTCTTCTTGGTGACGACGATAACGAAAGAGAAGAATAAGAGGAGGAGGAGGAGGAGGAGGAAGAAGAACATACAGCAAAAAGAAGAAGAAGAATCGTGCAGTGAAGAACGTGCAATAACAGTTTGAAGCACATGAATATAAATAATTTATAAAGACTTGTATGGAAAAATCCTTGTATGTGGAGAATTATTCTTACTAGAATTTAATTAATTAATTGTTGAATGCATAGTAACACGCTTACATACAGTGCTAAAGTTTTTTAAGAATCACTCTTCATGATAAAGATATCAAGTTCAAATACAATGGTATAACTTCATCTACTTAACTAACAGTGATGGATATATAAAATGTTACTTAATAATAATGTGGGTGGGTGTGTGTTTAAGCATGGCAAGTAACTCACATGTATAGGATTATGTATATAACTATATATATTATATGGTTTTATATGTTGGAGCCTTGGCCTGCCTGTTTGAACGGTCAAAAAATATTTGAAATAGCGAAAATGAAAGCGGGCAAATTTTAATTTTGAGGCGCAACCCTCATTCTCCAAAAATTTTCAACTTGAGCCAAACAGACAACTAACAAAACAACACAAACTTTCCAGAAAATTTAAAAAAAAAAATCCAAAAAATTTCTCTCTTCTTCGTTCTTTTTTTTTTTTTTGCAATACAAGAAAAACACTGTTCCTATGAGCTCCCTATATTATTATGTCCCTCTTGGTATTGCAATATAGAGTGAGAGTGAGAGAGAAAGAGAGAGAAGGAGAGAATCTTTGGCACAGCACAGGCAAGGGGTAACGAAGACCCATACCCAGATCTTCATTCAGCGTTAATTGCCAAAGCTTTTTCTTTCCTCACTCTTTTCGGATCTCATTATGTGTAAGTTTTTCCCGTCACATTCTACGCTCAACTAAGAGGAATAAAATTGAACTTTTTTTTTGTTTTGGATGTTTATGGTTTGAGTTATGAGTGGGTTCTGTTACTGCATTTACTTGAATTTCTCAGATTCGGTTTCATTTCTGTTTTGAATTGTCATGAAATATTTAAATCTTAACTGGGCCTTTATAGTTACTCTAGAAATGTATGCATTGCTAGCTGAGATTTCAATTTTTTGAGCAAGTTTATTGAATATGATAGTTCTCTTATTTCTCACATGTTGATAGTGTTAGTATAATCTAAAGTTGCAAAATCTATTGTTTGAGTAAAAAGAGTGAAGTTTTCAGAGGTGAGTTGAAGCAACAAGGGTCAACTCGAAGGAGATTGTGATAGTAAAGGTGGGAAGCAAAATTCTTTGCTTAGTTTAGTCATGTATTTTGAGGTTTTAGTGATGGCAGTTTTCCCTATGTTCAATTATATTCTTTACTTGAATCTGTCTATTTCATATTGCTCATTACCTCTATGATTATTGTCCTCAGCCATGGAATCTCTCCCCGATGCCCTACTTCAATACATCTTGTCCCACATCAGTAATGCTCGTGATGTGGCAGCTTGTAACTGTGTTTCTAAGCGATGGAAAGATGCAACAACTTATGTCAGAACTCTCTATTTTCCTCGCAACTCATTTGATAACCCTTCTAGTGGTGAAATTCCGGACAACATTGTGCAGAGAATGGTATCAACTGTTGTAAAATTAGAAGAGTTAGTGGTATATAGCCCTTTCTCCCCTTCAGGCCTTGCTTCATGGCTGTCTCTTGTAGGTCAATCACTCACTCAGCTTGAGCTTCGAATGGACAACCTTACTGATAACCAGGCATCACGTGAAAGTCCATCAAAGTTGGACTGCATTGGGGCAGCAAAGAATTTGGTGTCTCTAAAATTGTGGGGTGTTTTAATGATAAATTCGCCAAAATGGGATGTCTTCCAAAATCTTAGCACCCTTGAAATAATTGGTGCAAGATTGGAGGATCCTGTATTGACTGTGGTGCTTCAAGCATGTCCTTATCTTAAACGGTTGCTGTTGCTTGGATGTGAGGGGGTTAGATCAATTTCAATTGAGCTGCCATATTTAGAGGAGTGTAAGCTTGATTTTTATGGTTTGGGAAACTGTTCACTTTCTCTTATCTCTCCGAAAATTGAATCCCTTGAGGTACAAGGCTGTAGTTGGATCAGGGTCCCTGAAACCGGGCATTTGAAGAAGCTTTCAATTTCCAACAGTTCGGGTAATCTTCAATATTAAGTGATTCTTGTACATATAGTTTTTTTTATTGGCTGTGTTTTCTTGTTCTTATATTTCTTTCATCTCATGTTAATTGTTTCCAGGGAGGGTATACATGATAGATTTCGGAAACCTCAATGTTCTGGAGTTCCTGTCAATGCGGGGAGTCCAGTGGTGCTGGGATGCAATATGTAAAATGCTGAAATTGGCAAGTGAGGTGAAGCATCTTTTTATGAAGGTTGAATTCACAGGGGACTTTGAGGCTCTGCAACCCTTTCCAGAGATTGATTTTGTTGAATTTTTCAATAGCCATCCAAAGCTGCGGAAGTTTGATATCCATGGAGCTATGTTCGCAGCTCTGTGCCAGAGGAACAGTCTGAAACATGTAAATTCATAATAGGCTAAATATTACTCTTCTGATTAAGTGTGCTCTTAGAAATCTTATCTAATGCTGATATTGATTCATTTTGCAGGTTGATCCTGGGTTTGCCATCCCATGTTTGGAGGAGGCTGTAATCACTGTAAGATCACCACTAAATGCTGAACAGAAAATCAGTACTCTTGAATCCTTGTTGAAGTATGGGAAAAATTTGAGGACCATGGTTATAAAGATTCTTCAAATGAAGAGCTGCCACACCAGTGCTGATGATTTTTTTGATGAGATTTGCCGCTTGAGATACATGAACCATGAGAAGGTACGAATAGAATAAAGCTTATAAAAGGCTATCATTGTTTCTTGATGCATTCATAATATAGGAAGAGGGTGATGAACCTTGTTTCACTGGCAAGGTTGTTGCCTTATGAGTTCAAATCTTAGAAATAGGCTCTTTATTTGCCTGAATAAGGTTATGGACTTACTCTCCCATTAAGTGGGTGAGTCTTGTGCACTAGTCTACACTTTTTATTTTTCATTTTTGTATTTGTCAAAAGAGACTTTTGTTGTTCATTTTTAGCTTAAGCTGGACTACTCACTGCTGAATTGATGTATGGTTCTCAACATTTCGGGGGAGCTAATTGACTTTGTAAACTTCTAATGTATTGTTTTTGAACTTCATTTGGAATTATGATCTTTCTGTTAAGCTAATTTGGAGAATGATTGGATTATCATCTTTCACGTGATTATCAAAAGAACATGATAATGGTGTTGCTAAGAAAAAGATGTTTATACTTTATATACTATCCACCATTTTAAGTTGTGTACAACAATGAGGTTTAGACTTGAAAGTTGAAACCTTTTAGAATACTGTTTGTACCCCTTTCTTCCTATCAATAGAAAGTATAGCTATTGTATTATAACAAAATCTTGTAGGTTAGCAAGATTTAAGTGAATAAGTGCTGTAATATGCCTCTACTTCGTCAAGTAAAAGCTAATGTTTCAAGTTATAAAATTCCTTCTTGATTTTCAATTTTTTTTCTTGTGTGCTTATATTTGTCACACGAAACTACTATATTTTTGTAATTATTTGAATAAAATTAAAATGTAAAATGAAAAGTTATTCGCTTTTTTTTTTCTAATAAGCTTTAAAAAACCTGATAAAATCAATTCTGAGAAAATCATTTGTACAAAAAAAATAATTATCCAAAGACCTAAATTTAGCACCATCTAGTTCTAGATAAGCTTCTTCTTTACGAAGTATCGCTTCAAATGCCAAAATTGCAAAGCTGAAACTACAATGCAGATACCCAAGGACATTATACTAAGCCATGCTACTCTGGCATTTGTTCTTTCACTTACGCCCCTCATATTTGATTCTCTGAGAAGAAAAAAAGAAATGGTTAATCAGAAAAAGTCGAGACAACTTGCAACACCGCCTCAAAGATGATAAGGGAAAAAATAAAAATAAGTGCCAACATTTAGGCGTTTGTCATATAATAAAAATTACGATACCTGTTCTTCAGATTTAGCAAATTCTCATGGATAGTCACCACTGCTTCTTCCAGCTTTCTCAACTCAAGCTCTACCCCCTAAGCATCAATAACATATAAAACTGATGTTAGCAAAGATAAATTCTTCAAGGGGGCAATATCCAGAGCATAATCTGTTAAGTAGTGTTTGTTTTAAAAGATTGAAACTGATATTGAGATATTAAGATTTAATATTGTGTTTAGTAATTAAAGATTGGAATTAAAATTTTAGTTTCGAGACATAAAATTTCAATCTTTTCATTATTTTTAGAAAATAGAGACATAAGGAACTAAAATTTTTAGACTAAAAAAGATTGAAATTTTAACACTATTTCATGTTCACATTTATATTGAATCAAATAAGATAATAAACCATAACTTAATCCTGTATATTTTACACTAAATATAATATAAAAATTTAATTTAGTCTTAATTTTTTAATTTTTGTCTTTTAGACAATCTCTATCTTTTAGTCTCAATCTCTTTTATAAATGTAGTATTAAGTACTTTATCAAGATACAAACATTAATGCATTCATGGTGATTAAAGCATTTTATGAATAGTTCGGACCGTGAATAATTAGGTTAATTTTTTTTTGAAATGGACAATTATTCATTAGTGTGGATAAATTAAGTGTTTTTTTTATGTGGAGATAAAAAATCTGAAGATCAGATTTCATAATAAAATTTTATGAATACACAAATCTGAGGATGGCTCTCAGATTTGTGATTTAAAAAAAATTATAAATACAAATTTAATCCTCTAACTTTTTGTTTTTAAATCTGACCCTCTAATTTCTTTTATTTTTTTTTCCACAATTTTATGATACATTCTTCATCTTCATGATATAACAAAACACACTCTTTTTTAATATAAAAATTGGGATAATTAACCCGGTCAAACATGATGAAGTCAAACAAGTTTTCCTTCGATTTGAGACAAGCAAGCTTACCTCACATTTAATTAAGTGGTTCGATTAGTAACTAACCAGTTAAATTATTGACTCAGTATTAAGTAATTCAATGCCTTAGATAGGTTAATTGTTAGATCAGTTTTGATAATTGTATATGCTTTTGAGTCACAATTTCAAAGTAGCATTAAAAAAAAAGAGCTGTGATAGATGTACTTAGGTTCCATTTTAAACTATCATACTTCCATTACTATTAGATAGAACTTAATCTCATTTTAAAATAGAATCACACCATATGTTTAATAGTAATAAGGTCGTGAGTTTCTTAATATAAAATACAAAATAAGTTACCCTAACTATTTCTATTCGAAGTGTGTTACAAATACTGAGATTTATCAAACCCTAACTGATTATTCATCTGTAGATGCCATAAATGGAATATATAGGTAAATTAAGAAAATATATGTAGGTAGATATGACTTATGAATGGAATATTTACCTCAATCTTTTCTTTCTTAGCAACTGTTTCCCATTCCGTGGCTGCAATGCCGATTTTCCAATCGAGGTTGACTTGAACTTCTTCGTTTCCTTGATTTTCAGCCACCCAGAAGCATGCCAGGTAGCTCCCAGTCTCTGTAGTTGTAAATGCGAACTTGCCGATTGTTGCGTTCTCCTTGAAATGAAGATTGTTTCCATATGGTGATGTCACCTAAACAAAATTTGTAGTACTATTACTATAAGATAAATCCAGAGATCAACTTACAAGAAACGGTGGAAGTTATTTTTTGATAACAAAATAATAGGTATACAGACAGAAACTAAGACACTACTATCTCTAATCTCTATAATTAATGCATTATTATTCGATGATTAATGTATCTAATAAATGTATCAATTTTCATAATAGAACCCTGATAATAATTTCTGGAAGGATTATTTGCATTCACTTCACTGGTAGCAGCATGAGCAAATATACATATAAGCACGTGCATTCAGATAAAAAGTTAAAATAGCCTGAAAGATGAGTTCATCAAAATAAGAGAAACACGTAAATTGAATGAATCATATTATATTCAGTAATTCTCATGGCACAAACCACATGAACTATCTAATATTAGTACTAAATCAATTTCACAAATCGAATTAGGTCGTCGATGAAAGATGATCCAAAATAATCTAACCTAATAATGAAGGTGAGATATATGAATTAATTATATTATTGTGTTGTGTGAGAAACGAAAACAAACGAGAATAAAAGCGATCGATCCAGATCGGTACGCGATACCTTGACGGAAATAGTAGGGTTTCGGGGAGGTGAGCGATGATGAAGATCAGCGGCACCGACTGCAGCAACGACAAAGTAGTTAGCTAAAACGATGATGTTGCTTTGGATTTCTTCTGAAACGCATTTCGTGGAAGTAGCCTTCGCCTGTAACGTGATCCAGATGGCTCCACACGGCGGTGACAGTGACAGCAAGAAGAAGCAGAAGATCAGTAATAAAACTATGGCTTTCACTTTCACTTGCAGTTCCAACAACATGATGTTGCTTCACTTTCTATATAAGATATAAACACATACAACGACGAAGAATGCAAATGCAATTGCCAATGGCAATGGCAGTGGCAATTGTTCCTCGATCTCTCTCTTTTTCGATCTCTTTCTGTTTCCTATCTTTCCGCTTTTTTTCTTTTCAAATTATTATTTTTGTTTTTTCTTTAATCTTATTTTTATATTATTAATAAGTTTTGTGAGTGAAATTTGAGGATCAGTTTTTGATGCATGATAGAGTATCCACTATCCAGTCACATTCTTCTCTTTAGATAATCATTTAAGAATATATATGAATTTAAAAATTAGTTATTTCTTATAAAGTTTTTAATGTTTATTATTAAATTTTGTCTTATATTGAATCAATTTTTACATTTAGAATTTATAAAATTAGATAGAGTTGCATTAAGTTGTATAAGAATTTAAAATGTTTTGTAATCTTAGTTTAATTTAAGGATTCGCTTACAAAAATTTATTGATTTGAAAGACAGTTAAAACTTAAAAAGTTTTCTATATAAACTATAAGAATCTATTGGACAGCTTCCAACCTCGCAGAGGGCTCAGGCAAGGAGATCCAATTTCTCCTTATTTATTTGTTTTGTGCATGGAAAGATTGGCGTGCTTCATTTCCAAACAAGTTGACGAGGGTATTTGGGATGGTGTGGCTGTTTCTAGAGGAGGACCTAGAGTTTCTCACTTGATGTTTGCAGATGACCTCCTCCTTTTTTGTAAAGCAAAGAAAAATCAAGTTCGGAATGTTGTGCACACCTTGGAGTTGTTCTGCAAAGCTTCAGGTATGAAGGTTAACATTGAAAAATCTAAAGCTATTTGTTCTAGAAATATCTCAAATAGAAGGAAGGAAATGTTGTCTGGTGTTTCTCATATTCCTTTTACTAGTGACCTAGGCAAATACTTGGGGGTGAACCTTAATCATCCTCGAGCTGCTAGGTCTATTTTTGCGGACTCTTTAGAGAAGATCAAGAATAGGCTGGCTAGTTGGAAAGGTCGGCTCCTTAACAGAGCAGGCAGGCTTTGCTTAATTAAATCTGTTGCTTCTTCTCTTCCTATTTATCAGATGCAAGTGACTCTTTTTCCTACTTCAATTTGTCAAAAGATTGATTCTGTGCTTAGACAATTCTTGTGGAAGGGAAAGGTGGGGGAGCGATGCTTAAATTATGTCAAGTGGAGCAAAGTTGTCACTCCAAGAAAATATGGAGGCTTGGGAATTAGAGATACCCAGTGTGTAAATTTTGCTTTATTAGGAAAGCTTGTTTGGCAATTACTGCATAATAATGATAAGCTTTGGGTAAGAATTATGTTGGCAAAATATTTATCTGGGAGGTCTTGCTTTTCATCCAGTTTTTCTAATAATGTTTCAAGCACTTGGCGAGCGATTTATAAGACAATAGAAAAGCTTCGTGATGGTTTTGATTGGTGTACAGGCAGGATGTCTCAATCCTTTTGGTATCATGCTTGGCGACCATGTGGAACGCTAGCTCCTTTGGTTCCTTTTGTGCACATCTCTGATTCTCACTTGAAGCTAGAAGATGTCTGGTACCATGGACATTGGCGGTGGGATATTCTTTGCACAATGATTCCGGAAGAAGTTAAACTTGATTTGATGCTCTTTGATCCTATCAAGCAGGCAGGAGATAAAACAGGTTGGTTTTGGACAAACTCAAATACTCTCACCTACTCAACTAAAAGCGGGTATGAATGGCTATTGAAGAAGAAATTTGGCTGGAACGATAATGAAAATTGGCTTTGGCTTTGGCGCTTGAGAATACCGGAGAAGATAAAGTGTCTGCTCTGGCTTTGTCTCAACAACGGAGTTCCCACAGCTAGTTACCGGTTTCAAAGAGGTCTTGCTACTTCTGATTTTTGTCAGCGATGTTATCTTGCTCTAGAGGATATTAACCACTGCTTTAGGACTTGCCAAAAAGCTCGTCAGATTTGGATTAGCTTAAATTTGGGAATGACCGCTGAGGACTCTAGTTTGGATTTTGTGTCTTGGATTCGTTCTAACCTCAACAAAAATGAGTTTCTCTTTACAGCGGCCTTTTGGTGGATTTGGAGGGATAGGAACAATGACATCTTCCATCAAGATGATCCATGGAGTAAGGAGAAAATTGTTCACTTAGTTCAACATGCTGCTCGCGATTTCTCTAAGGTTGT
Organism: Arachis hypogaea; assembly: GCF_003086295.3. Classification (NCBI taxonomy): domain Eukaryota; kingdom Viridiplantae; phylum Streptophyta; class Magnoliopsida; order Fabales; family Fabaceae; genus Arachis; species Arachis hypogaea. The sequence goes on from NC_092055.1 coordinate 11,439,349, forward strand.
TACTATCCAAAAACATATTATTCCTTCCTCTTTGCAATATAACTGGGAACCACCTCCAATGAATGTCTGTAAAGTGAACTGCGATGCAAGCGTTTTTGAAAATGGGCAATTAGCGGGCTTTGGATGTATTATTAGAGACAGCATGGGAATTTGGATGAAAGGTTGTTCTGCCAGTATACCTCTTTCTAGTGTTCTCTCTTGTGAGCTTCATGCTATTTGGAGAGGGCTTGTTATGGCTTGGGATTGCGAGTATAAAGAGGTCATATGTGAAACTGATAATCTTGATGCATTTCTTCTTGTTTCGCGAGGCACAACCAGCATGATTACGAATGACTCTGATCTGCTTGGCAAAATCAAAGAGATGCTTCAGCGCAATTGGACAGCTACTTTAGTGCTCATCCAGCGTACAGCAAACAGAGCGGCTGATTTAATGGCTAAGACTGCTGCTTTAAACAAGCAGGTGTACCTAGAGTGGTTACAACCCCCTAATAATTTAGACATTATTATTAGAGAGGAGTACTACTCTTTCTCTTAGGTGTTTTTTCTTTGTGTTATGTTCAGTCACCAAAAAAAAATAAGAATCTATTATATAAAAATCGGATTTTTCCATTTAATGATAGAGTTGACGTGGCATGCTTTTGAGAGTGTTTTTTTGTTTATTTTTTTTAACTTATTAAATACAAGTTATTACGATAAACTATATCAATTAATTAATTTGATTAGATATTTAAATATCATTTAATTTATTATAATTTATATCAATTTAATTTGGTAGTATTTTTTAATTTATTTATTTTAATATTCTATTAATATTTTTTAATTTATTTCTTTTAATTTATTAAACCAAATTTATTGTGTGTACTAATTAATTAATTTGATTAATTTATTAGTCATTAAAATAATAAATCTATGAATAAAATAGGTAATTGAAATATTTTTAACTAATAATTGAATCAAATCAAATCATATCATATACAATGAGCTAAATTCAAATAATGTGAATTAAGAACTAAATTAAAATGAAATAATTTCTTACTTATTCAAGTTGAGTGCAATAAATACAAATTAATTTTGTTAGATAATTATAGTTGTCTAGTCTATTATATATAGATGGCCACACAAAATTATAAGAATTGTGATTTTTATTGCTCTTACTATTTCAGCTCTTCTTTTCTTCTTTTTTTTTTTTTATGTATAATTTCTTTTATGTATAAATGTATCCAAAATGAGAAAGTACGGATGAGTGTTTTATTGATTGTTTCTTTGATGAATATATCTCAATTTAGGCATTCTATTAATATGGATGAAAGTTGACCTGTAGCAATTCAAAATGGCCAGTGTATTTTTTTATAGTATTAGATAGAAGAATATTTGTTAAAATGAATATACCCATTGTAATGAATTTTTTTCAATTGTTATATTTTTATGTCAGTCGTGTAAATTCTTTGAAGGCACAAGATAATAAAATAGGTTGACTTTAATATCATTAGAAGCTAAATTTAATAGTTTAAATAAGCACCACTAATTATGTTAAAAAATAATTTTATAATAATAATGTGATTTACATATTAATATTTTCGAGTAAATTCATTTCAAAATTAAATGTAGAAATTAGACACAATTACGCTAAAATTTTAAAGGTAATATAGAATTTGACAACAAAATTAACATTCATTAAGGAAATAAATTTATTTATGGCTATTTTCTAATTATAAATAATAACAATACTTATGAAAAAATATTAATGTCATCATTTTTGTTAATTAAATTATAATATTAGGTAATTGATAGTTTTATAGGCAGAAATTATTAAGTAATTACGTAAAAATTAGCAACGAACAAGCAATAAGGATTCAGAAAAAAATCGATTATATAATACCAATTTCATAATTAAAATATATCACATATCATATTCTCATATATTCTATTTATTATCTATTCTATTATATAAAAATTAGGTTTCTGCACTTAATGATGAAGTTAACGTGACATGCTTATGAGAATGTTTAGCGATTTGTTTCTTTTAACTCATTAAATACAATTTATTATGATAAATTAACTATATCAACTAACTTATTTGATTAGATATTTAAATATCACATAATTTATTATAATTTATATCAATTTGATTTGGTATTATTTTTTAATTTATTTCTTTTAATGTTCTGCGAGTATTTTTAAATTTATTGAACCAAATTAATTATACTAATTATATGTATTAATTAACTAATTATATTAATTAATTAATCATTAAAATAATAAATTTATGAATAAAATAGGTTCTCGAGATATTTTTTACTAATAATTAAATCAAATCAAATTATATTTATTGAACTAAATTTAAATCATGTGAATTAAGGACTAAACTAAAAATAAGATTATTTTTTACTCATTCAAATTGAACGCAATAAATAAAATTAATTTTGTTAGATAATCATGGTCTTTTGGTCTTTTTATATAAAGATAGCCATACAAAATTATAAAAATCATCATATTTTTTAAGTTACTACACAAATATTATATTTTAGGTAATTGTATATTTTTTATGTTATTTTAAAAATTATTATATAAATTTAAGATCATTTAATTATGTTTATTTTTTTAAAAGCATTGTTATTATTGGAGAGTAACTAATGTTTGTGATAGTCTAAAATTAAAAAATAAAAATACAAAATATTAATATACTAAGTTTTCAAAGTATAAATCTTGAAGTAAATATACGTTATTATAATTAATGATCATAATTAAAAGTCTTTATTTTATTTCAATTTGTTCAGGACATGTTTATCTTAAATTTTATTTCTTTATTAATTAGTTTTTTTTGTACATTTAATTGTCATTAATTTATATAAATTAAAATGTATAACTTTAAAAAATAGGTACGTGTCTAAAAAATAAAAAAAATATTTTTTTGTTAGTAAAAAAATTATTCGCTTTAACTTCTTTTTGGCATCATATCTTACATTTTTACTATAATTAAAAGTTAGAGATAAATTATTAAATATAAATTAGCAAAAAAAATATAATACTTAATGAATAATCATAATCACATTTAAAGGTATTTAAGTTTTTTTCATATAATAAAAAAGATATGCTTCAAAAAATATTTGTATATAATTTACTAACAAGTATATGAGATATTTATCATAATTTTTATTTTTAATAAAAATATCATTGTATTAAAGTGATGTATTTTAAAGATGTATAAATGAGATTTTTATTAAAAAAATTTACAAGATAGTTAATGCAATTTTATTTTAATTTTATCCTTAACATTTAGTTTTAATTTTTACCTTTAGAGTTTTAATATGTTTCAATTATACCATTAGAGTGAACAACATTAGTTATAACTAATCAATTATATTATCTGATTTGACCAAAATTAAATAAATATTAAATTATTTAATAAATAATAAATAAAAAAACAAAATAAATGAATTTAATTTGAATTATTTTCTTATTATTTTCTATATCTAGGAATCTTAATGTGCTTTTATATATTTTGATTAATAGTTTTGAAAGGAATTACTATTTTATTCACTAATATTTTAAATTTTTTATAATATTTTCATAAAATTTGATTAATAGTTTTTTCTTCACAATGTTTTTCTTGAATTTTTTAACCAAAATATATCTTAATTTTTGTCTTTCATCTTTTATATTTATTTATTCTACTAATATTTTTACAGTGTATTTTTATCAACTACATATATTATTTTTAGTCTTCTTTACTTTTTTTTAAAATTATTTTATTACCTTATTTTTAATTATTTATTTTATTTTCACTCATCATATGTTTATTGTATTTCACTTCATTTTAGTTTTAATTTCATAGTTAACTTTCAATTATATAAAAGTCAATAGTTTCTTTCAAAACATGATTAAATATACTATCTATTATATACCATCATTAGGATAAACAAATATAAATTGAATATATAATTTAATTTTAATTTAAACTAAAAACTAATTAAATGAATTGTCAGAAAAATAGCAACTAATTTTGATTTTAATTTCTCTATAATTTATTTAAAGGTAAAAATCTCTCTATAACCACTAACATCGTCGATAACAAAATTATAAGTCTCTATAAAATAAAAATATATAAAATAAATAACATATATATAATTTTAAAATTATTAATCATAGACTATGGACAATTTTTTTTTTAAAAAAAATTTATGGATCAACATATAATTTTTTTTATATTTTTTCTAAAATTTTCCAGACTTATCAACCTTTAAGTTGTCTATACATCACTTTTCAAAATATTATGATTTCATAAGATATAATATGTGGGATAAATCACCTTTATAAACCATTTGCATACCAATTTACGTATATCCCCCAAATTAAAAAAGGCTACGTGCATGTCTCAATTTACATATCTATGTAAATCAAATTTATGAAGTTCGAATTATGTGTTTTCGTAGTAAATCGAATCTATAAGATTCGAATTACTTGGAAGTTATCTGTGCTGCTAAATCGAACGAAGGAGATTCAATTTAAAATGAATTGGATTGTTACTAAGTGAGTATAAATCGAACCTTACTGCTTCGATTTAGCATGGATCACATAAATCGAAATTTATAGATTCGATTTAGTAGGGGATGACATCATTCGAATTCTTTAAATTCAATTTACTTTCGAATCACAATGTCAAGTAATTCGAATCCTATAGATTCAATTTACTACTTATTACCTTAATTCGAATTTATTAAATTCGATTTATATAGAAATGTAAAAGGAGATAACTGGGTAATGTTTTTGGACTTGGAGGATTCAGGTAATTTTGGGGTGGTTTTAGTTTATCAATGTAAATTAATCTAATATGTGATATTATTAGTTATTGTTATATATATGAAAAACGTGACTTATTTATGCATTGTTTGGATTAGAAGAATTTGTAGGAAAATAAAATGCTGGAGAAAAAAATGGATGGAAAAATCAATTTTTCATTGTTTGGATCAACATAAAGAAATTGAATGAAAAATATAAAAGTGTATGTGGAGGTCATGTAAATTTTTTCTCTTTAAAATTGCGAAGAAAACTGATGTAGAAGTGCAAACATGGGTAAAAATACAGAGTTACCATTTGAATTATAATTTATATATAATATATAAAATATTAACATCATTTTACTCTGTTATAATTTTTTCTCTTATTACTTTTCCTTCCATCCAAGCAAAAAAAAAATTTTCCTCTATTTTCTTTCCATTCATTTTTACTTTATCTAAACAACACAAAAAAAAAATATACTTTTATTTCCTCTCATTTTTTTTGTTTTCATTTTTTTTCCTCTTATTTTCCATCTTATATCTAAACAATAGCTTAGTGTTTATCCATTTATCTTCTATTAATATTGTTATAATAAGGATACGTGTGACTTTATAAAAATGATATAAACTAAACTCTGATTATCACAAAAACAGTCAAAATGGATTGCAGGAATCACTCGCGTTTTGAGGTTAGATGGGAACTCTTGAAATCCTCACGACCTGCCACGCGAAAAGGATAGGGACTAGGGGTGGCAAACGGGCCGAAACCCGTCGGATTGGCCCGCGTAACCTGCCAAAAAAGGTGGGTTGGGCTGGAATTTTGAGACCGCCAAACTTAAAAAGCCCGCCTATCCCGCACCGCTTAATCCATGGGTTTCAGCAGGGGCGGGGCGGGGTGGGACAGGCTTTCCCACTGAGCCAAGCTTTTATTTTATTAGGGCAATTTTTTTACAAATTTCTATGATGTTATTGATCTACGAGAGGATAAAGATGATGATTGAAGATGTTCTAAGTTATATTTTGGATTATGTTTTATGTTTGATTAATTATAAACTTAAAGATGTTTAATTATATATTTTGGATAATGTTTATTTTGGTTTGAACAATGTTGGTTTTATTATTTTGTTTCAAAAAATTTTGTTTATAATTATGTTTATTACATATTTATAATTATTAAGATTTTAATGTGTGTGAATTTAAAAATTATAATTTTTTTATATTTTTAGAAATTATAAATTTATTAAAATTGTTGTGAAATTATATATATTGTTTAATATTTAATGGTTTATAAAAAAAAAAAGAGATCCTGCCAACCCGCCAGCCTACTATTAGGCGGAACGGGAAAAAAATTTAAAACCGCCTTATTAGGCAGGGTGGGGCGGACTAGGCCACTAGATGGTGGACTTTTGGCGAGACAGGGCGGGTTTTCCCATTTGCCACTCCTAATAAGGATACGGACATAAGTGTCCGCTCCATGGAACCTATTAAATATACACAAATAAATAAATAAATAAATATATATATATATATATATATATATATATATATATATATCAATTTCTTGAATTTAGTAACCCTAATTTCTGCTTCCAATTCAAATTTTATTTTTCTTCCATATTCATTCTCAGCCTCGATCCTCTCTCTCTAACTCACTTTCTCTGCGTCTCAAGTCCGTCAATAAATATCGTCTCAAAAAATTATGTTATGTTATTATGTTGGAACATGTTTTTATGTTTTTTCTTTTTAAAATGTTATTTTTCATAACGAATATGTTATAAATTGTGTTGAATTATATTAAATTGATTATTTTATGATTATTATATTATGTCTTTTTGTGTTAATTTTTTTCAAAAGTTTTCAAAGAATATTCGTAGATACCTGAGAAGATCTGCGTTTCCTGAGGGATAATTAAACAGAAACTTGCAATGACGAAGAAGGAACGCGAGCATTTTTGTTAAAATAGGAACGGATGGGAATTGGGAAGGGGCTTCTCGCGCTCCCCTAAGTACTCGTTACCATATCTAACTAGCAATAGAGATCTAATTTGAGTCGATTTAAGAGGGGACGCATGGACTTTATCTACATTGAACCTTTAAAGTAATGAACCTAAGTTGAGTTAAACCCCAAAATGGTCCCTGAGATTCACGGTTTGCACCAATTTAGTCCCTGACTTACCAATTGCACCATTTATGTCCCCGACTTTGTAAAAATTGCACCAAGGTTGTCCCTAGCCACATCTCCGGGCAAATTAATGAACGCCGGCCAGGTGAGAAGCCATGTCCGCCTAACCTTCTTTCTTTCTTCTCTTCTCTGAAACCCAGCCCAACCCGCAGACCTCCACACCAACCTTCCGTCCGTCCGTCCGTCCGTCCGTTCCTACCGCCGGCGACCACCGTCGCTAACCCTCCCTCCTCCCTTCTTCCTTTTCTTTCTTCCCTATTTCTCCATTTCTTTCCTCCTGTACGCAACACCCATGTTCGTGGCGCCACCTCTGTCTGCACCTTCCAGTTCCGGTGAAAACCACCAGCGGCGGCGAAACTCTGTGCCGCTACGACACTACCTCCGCTCCTTACGCTATCTTCTTTTTTCACTCCTCAACGCAGGTTCCATTCCATCCTCTGTGTCTGTTTCTTTTTTTTCTAATTATTTTTTTATTTCAATGCCTTTTGATTCTGCTTTTACTGATCTTGTTAGACTTAGGATAGTTGATTATTTATGTTTCTGGACTGAATGTGTATTGGCTGGTTGAAATTTTTGGGTTGATTGATGCTTACATTAAACTGAAATTGCTGTTTATGAATCCTGCATACAACCTGTTCGATAAATTGCCTGAAAGTTAAATCTTATGTCTGATCATCATAGGCTTCAAATTTTGTTTTTATTAGGCATTGTAACTCATATTGTGCAGTTTTCTATAAATTTTTATGATGATTGAGATTGAATTTTGGTTATGCACTTGGTGAATGTTCTTGCTTAACACCAAATTGAACTGAAATTTTAGAATTCATTCCTTGTTTGGTGTTAGCGAAATAAAAGGAAGAAAGAAAAGGAAGAAGGGAGGAGGGAGGGTTAGCGACGGTGGTCGCCGGCGGTAGGGCGGACGGACGGACGGAAGGTTGGTGTCGAGGTCTGCGGGCTGGGCTGGGTTTCAGAGAAGAAGAGAAGAAAGAAAGAAGGTTGGGCGGGCGCCAGGTCACTGCCGGTGTTCATTAATTTGCCCGGAGATGTGGCTTAGGACGACCTTGGTGCAATTTTTACAAAGTCGGGGACATAAATAGTGCAATTGGTAAGTTAGGGACTAAATTGGTGCAAACCGTGAATGTCAGGGACCACTTTGGGGTTTAACTCACCTAAGTTAGATTTGGGACCCTAACAATGGATTTTAGTTGATCTTGCTTGCATTGAGGTCTTACTAAGCCCAAATATATCTTGGATTAGTATTTTGAGTCATTGTTATAGCAAATACTATACTATTTAACATTATAACATTTAGTATATATAAAAGTTGGATATATTTACAAGATATTTTTTAATTCAAATTAAAAAAATTAATTATCTCTTTTTTAGCTTTAAATATTATTTTCTAATGTAACAAAAAAAAAATAAAAATAACAATAATTACTCACATAATTAAAATAGATAATCTTAATATATACATGACACTATATATATCAAGAATTATTATATATGATATATAATTTTTTTTCTTTTCTATAATGACTATTTATATAATTTATTCAACAATTTTTTCATCTTAATATTTAATAAATTTAACATACAAAATAAGTAATTTAAGTTATCATCTAAGATAATAAGTATAATAGTGTAAATATTTATTTATTTATTAGTAGTGAAAAAATATATAAATAGTATAAATTGATATTTTTTAGTATAAAAACAATAATAAAAATCAATTACATAATTAAAAAATTATGAAGAATTTCTTAAATAATAATAAAAAATAAATCACTATTTTCATATAACTTCATTTATTCTGGTGTGGATGGCAGGCAGGCCTATATTTCTTGGTTTCAATAGCACTCTTTACGAGCGTTGTTTCTATCTACTATTATTTAAAAATAATTAAGTTATTAATGACTGATTACAAAGTTTATGAAAAAAATTTAGATAATAAATCAATCCTCAATAAATTATACATTAATTTTGTCAAAAAAAAAATAATACATTGGATATTATTATTTACGTACTAATATAATATATATTATCGATTATTAAGTTTATAATTAATTTTTAACCCAATTTTTGGTAATTAGAATTTAAACGATTGAAATTATTAAATGTTAAATATTTTACATCTAACCAATTTATTTTTTTATTGAAATTAAAAAAGGATGAGTTGTTTCTAAATTTAAATTTAAATTTGAGTAAGAAAATAAAAAAATATTTTAAATTTTATCTAGCTAACCAGAATTAATTTTAAGATAAGAAATTACTTTGTACATCGCATATATTGTAAGATAGTATGGTCATTTAATATTTTTTAATGATAAATAATGGTGTAAGAAATTAGAAGAAAATGTATTTACAAGTTTAGGAAATATTAATTTATTTTTCAATAGAATAAATTATATATTGAATAACAAAAGTTATTATTGGTTTCTCTTCACACTAACTAATACTCAACGATGGTGTTTCGGTACACCATGTTACCAAGAAATATTAATCGATCTAATAACTTTTATAATGATATAAGTTTATGAATTTGAAAATTTAAAAATCATTTCATAAAATGTGAAGTTTTAACGAGTAACAATGTTGATCATATTGTTTTGATTTTAAAAATGAATATGATACCAACGAATAAAATTGTCCCAAGTAAATTTTAACAAAGACAAAAGTCCATAAGTATTGCTATTAATGAAAAATTAATCTATTTTAAAGACAAATACAATTTTTTTCTACAGATTCCTAACTCAGCAAGTCGAGGACGACTAATCCACTACATATTGATGCTCTATTTATTAAGGGTCTGTCAACTAATAGATTATTTATACACACAAGACGATATTCAAACTCCAAATACTTGCTTACGGACAAATAAGATGATCATTCAACCAATTCAAATTGATTAAAATAAATATTAATTATTTTTAATATAATTACTATATATATTTTTTATTTAAATTTTAATAAAAAAATTTTATATAATTTTTAAATTGTTACGGGATCATACACTAGTTTACATAATAATCTGAATTTTTGGGTGGGCCGAACGAAAGCCCAGAGGGGAGTAATGAATTTCTTTAGAATGTTACTGTTCATAGTGTTTTGGGCTGAATGGATTATGCAAGTTGAAAAGAATTAGACTTGACTTGACTTGCAAATACTACATGTCACATGACCATTTTTTATATTTAAAAAAATCAAATTCAATTAAATTAGTCCAGCATTTCTATCAATTCTATACTTAATAAAAGGCAGCATCAACTTCAGAAAAAATAAAATTTCACTTATAGTATAGTAGCTCTCGTTTTTCTTAGTTTCTTTAGTGGGTAGATAGAATTTGAGCATTACCATCAAGTTCATAAATCAGATTCAGACACTTAAAAACGGCTACCTACTTGTATTCCCCAACCTATCAATACCATTTTGTAAATATGAGGTGTCACAATCCACTCTAGTTTCCATTTCCATACCCAATATCAAATTAAATCTTAGCACCATGAAAAAGGCATTCTTTTTTACCATTAAGGTTCAGAAAAGTCCACAACTCCATCAATTCATGCTTTGAATAGACACCAAAATTTCAAAGCAGTGTCCCCACTATATCACTATGATTAAGATTCCTAACTATGTCAGTGTATAACAGATAACATGAGCCGTTCATCAATCCTTATCTTCATCATACAGAAATAAAAAAAATTAACTTCAACGGTCCCATTTCACATCAAACTGAGGCTTAGTTAATCTACAACCTTGATGAGGCCAAACTCAATAAAAAGAGAAATCTTTTATAATTCTTTTAAATATATTCTATTCATTTACTTTGTGGAATATTATAGCCCTTAAAAAAGTTCTTCAAATATAAAGGCCAAAAATACTGTTCCTTTATACTTTTTCTTGCACTAAACACAGAAACAAGATCTGCTTCTTAAATTCAACAAATTCATACTCACCAAGAGAAGAGAAAGAAAAAATGGAAGCCCTTCTGTCCCAATTCACCTTGCTCTCAGACCATGCTCTACAGGACAAGAACTTTGATCCATCCACAATTGAGGACCTCATGAAGCTGTTTGAGATTGAGTCATACAAGGCATGGGCAGCTGCAGAACTTGAGCAACAGACAGAGGTTGAAGAGGCTGAGGTTTCCATGCAGGAAGCTGAGGACTACCTTGATTCTGTCATGGAAAGCGCCATGGACGAGTTCCGGCGCTTCGAAGAGGAGTTTGAGAGCATGTCAAAGGCTGAAATGGAGAGCCTAGTTAACACTGCTGAGAGTGCAAGAAAAATGGGAAATTTGATGGAGAAAGCTGCCTCCATTGCTTCCAAGAAGTATATTGAGGCTGCACTCAATTCGGCCACTGCTTCCATGAAATCTGCTTGGAAAGGTATCTCTTCTGGCAAGGTTCATCCTTCTTAAAACATGACAATAACAATTACAACCCTACTATTGATATGTATTCAAGTTAAAATCTGTAATAAGATACTTCTCTTTTAGCCTTTCTTTTTTCAGTTATCTTCTGTTCTTATGTTGCTGCTATAGAAATTGGATCAGAATTCATGTACCAAAATTGATAGGCTGAGAATTCATGAGTTAGAGACGAGTAAGATTGCAAACAGATTTTGTGTTCGTGACTCATGGAAAATCCATTATTTTCATGCATAAATCTGATTCTAGCTAGTAGCTAAGTTCATCAACATGAATGATGCAGCTTAATCTCTAAGATTATGTAATGTTGTCCACCACCACCAAATCTTTTTCAATATTTCAATTCTGTTCTATAAAGCATGCTGATGAGTCAATTTTTATTGTTCACTTGTACACTTAGATTTGGATGAATAAATTTTGTCCTTGATTCCAGTTTCATTCATCTCAACGAAATGCTATGTTAAGTTGTTAAAAAGTAACAAATTCATTACCCCTGCACACATTAATATTGGTATATAGTTCATTCATCATTTTCATCATCCTCAATCATTCCAAATGTGGAAAGCTCACTTTGAATCCAATTCAGAGGCCCCACAATGAATCGTACCTTAGGTCCGTAACATCTTCCCCAATCCAAAGTTTAGGAACATTATGAAAGATAATTTGATGGGTAAGTTGGTATGCAACGCAATGGTAGTCCTGTCATTGTAAATACAATGTAAAGAGACTGTTATGACTATGGTTTCAAGTTTCAACTTTCAACTATAAGAAAATCCTAAATCAAGGTGGCTTCTACAATGGCATACCATGCTACCTTATAATAATAACTTACTTCAAGGTAGGAGATGATAAGAGTATAAGAAGGCGCCTGCGAAGCAGAAGCTCTTTCTTACGGCTGTGCTGATAGGAGGAGAACCAGATGGGCACCCCCTCTGGAGGGATGGATTAAACTGAATACAGATGGATGAGTTCAGGGAGAGGATAGCAGGGCAGGTTGTGGTTGAATTTTCAGAACCAGCATGGCTAAAATAAGGTGCTGCCAACCACAAGAAGCTGAGCTCCTTGGTGTACTTAATGGGATCCGAATGGCAGCTGATATGGGTATGAGACGTATGATAGTAGAAGTGGATTCAGCAGAGGTGTTTGAGGAACTTAGAAGCATAAAGCCCAATTCAACCTGTCACGACTCCATCGTCAAAGAAATCCAAGCCTTCATCTACAGACCCTGGGAGTTAAGCTTTCAACATTAACAAAGTCTTAACATTAAACTAGGATGCAAATTCATAGATGTTCCACCTTTTGAATTAGTCTCTTTATTTACAGCTGATGTATTCAATGACTCTGTAATCCTTTTTTCTTGAGCCTAGACCCGTTTTCATACCAAAAAAAGAAACCTACTTCAAGGTAGGAAGTTGAAATTTTCCCACATTTTTATGATCATATTTAATGTTAGCAATATAAAACCAAACATGTAACCATAGTCTTTGAAATAAATCCCAAGATCGGAGTTAATAGTATGAATTGACTTATTAACAATCAATAATCATATATCATTCTGAAAATTAAATGCTATCACAATTCCTGACTTCATTGTTTACACCAAGGATAGTGGTTGACACTGGATGTATTTGTACTTCATGTGTGAGATAAGTCGGTAGAAGATCATCTATTCATATTTCATAGACAGAGTTGTATGTTGACTACGGTCTACGGCGGCATGTATGATGCCCAAAGTAAGCTGTTTTATATAAAGGAGGGTCCTCGCCAATCTGTTGAACATGCTTTGTGGCCATGCATCCTTGATCATACTTATGAGTGCATCTGTAATAATTTCTGCATATAGACCATCCATAATGCATGCCATAAGCCCAAGCAAATTAGTGAAAACATTTGGATGCTTAAAGAGTAAATATGGTGTTACCTCGGGTACTTATTGTTGAGCAACGCTTTCTGACCATATTTTCTCCACGTGTGTCCATCATCAGTGAGATAACTTGTCTCTACCTCCCAAGTTTTTGAGATTCTGTTGTGATACAGTAGTCTGGATTAGAAAATGCACTATGACTCTCCTACAGTTAGGATTTCTCGAGGGAAACAATATATAAAGCTTGTGAAAAAGATTCAGAGTAGACATGATAGTTCAAATACTTTGGATGCAATTGGACGGTCTGAGTAATTTCTAATATATTCAACCAAGCATAATGTGAGATATGAAAAATAATATATCATATAGTATCTGATGCATTATGTGCCCAAGTTTAACAGGGTGCATTACCTACGCCTTCTATATTTGCCTCTCCTAGTCGGTGAATTTGATACACAAGTTGCAATCCCTGTAGGCTGTGACGGCTTACCTACTGAGTCACCTGTTTACACACGATTTAACAATGTATACAAGTGAATCAAGCTAATATAGTAAATTAGTAATTTATGATATAGAGAGAATATTATTAAGAAATATGGTCACGGCATGTATTGTGGTAATAATGTAATATAGTTACCTGGACCATTATCAATACCGTCATCGTCACATATACCTAACTGAGTCATCAAGTCAGCCTCTTCATTAATTGGGGAAAAAATCCGATTAAAATTAGGCGTTCGACCTTCTAGTGACTTCCACCAGTTGGTTTCTCCTTTTATTACCGTTAGTTCTTTGCTAACCAATTCCTTCCTTGAAAGACTGTGCAGCTTTGGACAGTCATAAAATGCTATTTCTTTTAAACCAGGCCCAATTTGCAACCCGTTTGAAATGCTGGACAATTCAGGAAGATGGAGAAGCAATAACGTGCTCAATTTAGGGAGGAAAGTATGTGCATTGCGCTTGGATGATTCATGACTTATCAATGTACTTAATTTGGGGCAGTCCTTCACTATAAGTTTCTTCAACAAAGAAAGATTCCCCAGAAAGTCCAAAGAGAAGAGAGTCACCAACTTGGGACAACTTTGCAATGACAAAGACTGTAACATACCAAATGGGGAGTGAGGGGAAGTTGGGCCTTCCCATATGCTTCTCAGGTTCTTCATGTGGAATATACTCAAGAATAGCAAATGCGGAAGCATGTCATCTTCATCTTTTGCTCCACCTCCACATGTCTGCATTTCTTTGCATTCTGCCAATATGCACACCCTTAGTTGCTCTAAATTTTTCATTTCAAATTCAGAAAGACTCTTCAAGGTGAAATGCCTATCCAAGAAAAGAGCCTTGCTGTGTCTAAGAACCGTTTTGATTTCATCTGGGACACCCTCACCTTTTACAAATTTTAAGCTGCAGTCACTTTGTTTAAATTTCACATCAGTGGCAGGTGGTATGCTTGATATAATCCGCTGCATATGACGACCAACAATGAACCTGAAATCAAGCTCAAAAATGTGGGCCGGTATGAGCTTCAAAAGTTCCGGTTGTGGGATATACATACTGAGAGTTTGCAAACACTCTAATCCCAATATTTCTGGTAGAATAACTTGCAGATTCTCATCCCACCGCTCATCATCAGGGTTTACACCAATACACAAATGTTCCAACCTCTTGAGTTTAGATAGCACGCCAGAAGGAATAATTGTTGAGCAAGAATATGGCATGTCCTTCTTGACACGATATTCATAAAAGCAGAGGGTCAAACTTTGCATATTGGTTAACTTCTGGACCTCTTTTGGCAGATGTGTGATCTGAGTCTCATCAAGATCAAGCTTCTCAAGCTTCTCCAAATTTCCAATTTCAGGTGGTAACTTCATGAAGCATTCACAACCTTTCAGATACAGTTCTCTAAGCTGCTCCAGAAAAAACAATGAAGATGGCAGTTCTCTTACACTAGTGTAGGATAAGTTCAGGATGCAAAGCAGTGGCATCTGACCAAAAAATGAAGATGGTATTTTTGTCAAATCAGCATTGCTTTGCAGCATCAAAACTTTGAGTTCCAGACAAGCTGGGGACTTTGGTAACTCAGAGATTTTATTGCCTGCTAATTCAATTCGTAAGGCATTATTCCATTTGTCAGGGTTGGGTGGTTCAGTCAACCCTAGGTTTGATTTCTCTATGAACAATGGGTATGAGCTGTATAGCCGTTCTAACATTTGATAGGTTTCTTCTGGTAACCAAGTATACCTGCCTCCAACACCATCAAATTGAAGAAAGACAGAATTTTCTACAAGTTGTCTTAGGTTCTTTTCTGTTTCTCCAGAATCCACAAAGAGAGAAGACATCCAGTGATTCATCAATTCATGATCAACCATGCCATCTCTAATTTTAGGGATGACTATACAGCTCAGTAGGCAATTCTGTTGTGTCTTATTCATGCCATCCCATATTAAGTTTAGGAATGTGTTAACCATGATCTCGTTTAAACCATGAAAATTGTGGATATCTTGTGAAGGATTAGCAGATTGCAATTTGAGGAGAGCAAGTTCCCACTTTCTGACATCTTGATGATTCTTCAACCACTTTGCCACAAGGAGAATTGCGTGAAGGTGGCTTCGACACTCCTCAACTATGCGCACTGCAGTTGTCAGGATGGCACTTGATGAATATACAAAATCCTTCCCCACATTGTGACAGAAGACCACCCATGGCAGCAAATGTTCTTTAGTCCGAATTTCCAAGTCCACTATCGCTTCCATCAATCCTTCTTCTTTAGCATGTTGAGGTGCTGGTGAATCAGTGGTAATGAGTACCAAAACTCCTGACAGTAGACTCTTACAAAATCCCACTCTTTGTAGATCGACAATTTCCTCACCATCCCTGTCTGCAAGAATTACTAGGTACCTGCTGCTTGACATCTCTTCCTCAATGTGTCTGGTGCACAAAACTTCGTCTTCAATCATTGAAAGCTGAAGTAGCTGACAAACATGTTTTCGAAGTTCCTTCTCTCCTCCTGTAGTTGGATAACTTGAGGCTTCAATACTAAGAGTTCCACGAAATGAACTCAGAATGTCAAGCACATTATGCTTGTCATTCAAGGCTGCTGCTACTTTTGCCATGACTGCTCTTTTTTCAACATCGCTTCTGGTTGACAATCTGATGTATTTTATATAGTTTAGATTTTGATTTTTAGAAAAGGAAATCAACGTTTGGATGAGTTGGTGGACAGCAAGATCAGGAGCCAAATTGAGAATAGCTTCTGGAATGAAGTCCAAGTCGGCCTCACCGAAGCCGGAGCTGGACCGGGACCAGGACCTATCACCATTTTCAGCATCCCTTATTATCTCCTTTGGAAGAAGTCCTCGTAGATTAAGCGGCAGCTGCCTCTCATCATATGACTTTGATGTGAAATCTTGAAATATCATTCTCGCATTCACAGAGTAACTAGACAAGAGGCTCAGCAAATCCCTCTTCCTCCTCAAACTATTTTCTGATTCAGGTGAGAAAATTGATGATTTCAAGCTTGTCAAAGTACTAGTCTGAGAAGCCGAGGCCCCTTCAGATTCTGCTTCGTCAGAAAAAAAATTCTCCACTAAGGACCCTTCAGATTCTGTTTCGTCAGAAAAAAATTTCTCCACTAAGGAGAAATCTAACAGCTCCTTTCTAGGAAACTCTCCTGGCTCTGTTTTAAGGATACTGAATGGCTTCACCTCTGTTTTGGAAAAATCACCTGCTTCCAACTCCATTTTGGGAAATCCAGATGGCTCTTTTTTCGAAAATTCATTCATCTCCGTTTTAACGATATTAAATGGCTTCACTTCCATTTTGGGAAACTCACCAGCCTCTAACTTCATTTTGGGTAAATCACCTGCTTTGCTCATGTTGGAACTTAATATCTGCTAATGCCCTATGAGGAGTGCCAAACTGCAACTTCAAAAGTCGCAAGCAACAAGAAATTTTACCATCAAGACCCTTCTCGTTACTATATAGTAGAAATTATTGTGAATAGATCAATACTATCCAAATATTATAAACAGAACAGATATTGTAAAATATTGAAGAATGCAAATGTGATAGAATATTATGAAAGAGTATAACTCGGATGTAAACTAGCAATGATACCTAATAGAATTGAAGCGATGTTCTTCTGATCCGAGCTAAGCCGTTGAAGATATGTGTGGGCTTAAGAATTAGGATTACGATCTCCCTCCAGAGACTCACCAAGTGCCAAGAAAAAGACTTGTTAGGGATTTTTTTAGAATCCTCGCATCAGTCAACGATAAGAAATGCGAAACAGTGGAGAAAGAAACGTCCACATTTCTGATTCAACAGTCAACAAACCGACTGAGAAGTGAGAACGACTAAAATATATAATAACTAGATTTATGTTGTGATAACTGATAAGGTTAAATTGAATGTCCATTAATGTGGGTGGTTGGTTTTTATTTTCAATGCTGAACGAAAAACTTCATATGCCTATACATAGAGAAGTAATTCTATGAATGTTACGTACAATAATAATAAAAACTAAAATATTTTCTCTCTCTCTTAGAGTCCGTTTGGGAAGTGACAAAAGTTATTTTTTTGACTTTTGAATTATGAAAAGTTACGATAAGCGTATTTGGCATAATTTTAAAGAAGAGCTTTTAACTTCTTGAAAAGTTAATTTGCAGCTTTTGGAAGGAGTAGAAATAGATGACTTATCTCCTTTTCAATATGTCATTTTTATCTACTTCCGTAAAAAAATATTTCTTGTTTCTGTTGGAAATACTGGCCCTCCACCACCATTTCCACGCAAGGTTCCATCTTCTAGAAGCACTGGCTTTCCATCATCATCTTCACGCAATGTTCCATCTACTGGAAGTGTTGGCCCTCTACCACCAGGTAATGATTCATCTAATATTGACCTTTCACCACCATCTTCTGTTCCATCTGAACCAGCATATATTCCTTTCAGGTATTTTTTTTTTATCATTTTATCATTATATTTTTATTATTAAATTTGTATTGAACATTGTGTATGCTATGAGATCTCAGTTTTAATTTTTTTTATATGTGATTTTAATTTTATTTTTTTATATGTGATTTTATTTTTATACAACTTGCTATTATTTTTATAATTAGTTTTATAATTTTCTTTTTTTTTTAATGTTCTTTCCCAACAAATTCATGAAAGTGGCAAGTCCGGAAAAAAATTTAAAGCTGATTGGAATGAACGAAATACTGTTATATTCATGAAAATATGTAAAGAAGAGATGGTGGCTGGAAATAGACCTGGAACACATTTTAACAAAGTTGATTGGGCAAATTTAAAAACAAAATTCTTGAAAGAGACTGGTTTAAATTATGAGTCTAAACAGTTTAAAAACAAGTGGGAGGCTATGAAAAGAGAATGGGGACTATGGGCTAAACTAAAAGGAAAAGAGACCGGTCTTGGTTGGGATCCTATTAAGAAGACCATACAAACAAGTGATGATTGGTGGGATGCTAAGATTCAGGTATGTTACATTTTTTAAAACTATTTCAGAAATATCAATTTTATCGAGAGATTTTTAATTGTCATTTTATCGTTTCATAGGAAAATCCTGATGTGGCAAAATTTAGAGAGGAAGGTCCAAAACATCTTGATGAAATGGAGTTTCTTTTTGAAGATGTTGTAGCTACTGATGTAGGTGCATGGGCACCTTCTGAAGATATAAATGATAGTTATAACGATAGATATAATGACGAAGATAATGGTAATGAAGAAGAAGGTTTAGAAGATGAGTTAAATGATGAATCAACGCCTCCTAATGCAATGAGACAAAAGAGAAGAAAGGTTGAAAAAGGGTCTGGAGCCTCTCAACTTTCAACTCAACTAGAACGTATAATTAATGTGTTTGAAGGAGAAAAGGCCAACGAAATAGCTCATAAAAATAACGTACCAAGTATATCTATTTGTTTAGCTGTTCTCAAACAATTACCTGGGTTAGAAGTGGGGAGTGATATATTCTTTATAGCTACAAGACTAATGGCAAAAAGATCGAATAGAGAGATTTTTATGGGGCTAGAAGATTCTGCCTTACAACTTGGTTGGTTGAAGACTCATAGTTTAGCAGATGTGTCTGGTTCTTAAAGTTTTTTTGCTAGAATGTCTCTTTTTAATATATTTATGTGTTGGTCAAAAAATATTTTCTATGATTATATTTTTTTATTATTTTCTATAGTTGTTTGCTATTTTATATCTAATATGTGAACTAGTATTTATTTGATATTAGTTTAAAATATTTGTATAACAGGATATCTAAAAGCTCAGCTGAAAGTTTGTCAACTGAAAGTTTGATGTCAGATACAAATGTGTCAGACGAAGAATTTGAAAACAAACAAAAGGTTGCAGCCAAACGTAAGAAGAAGACAATGACTTTAATAACAATTGCAACTTGTGTTGATTATTTTCTAAAGTACGTTGTGAAAAATCCACGAAGAACTTCAAGATTGACAGGAAGTGGTTGGGTAAATGAACTTTTAAATGGGCATCCTATTCGTTGCTACCAGCAATTTAGGATGAAAAAGCTTGTGTTCCTTCATCTCTGTGATGTTTTATAAAGTACTTACAATCTGAAGACAACAAAAGAGATTGGAATTCATGAACAAGTAGGTATATTTTTATATATCATTGGACAACCAGGTTCAATACGTAATGCAAAAGAGAGATTCTAACATTCAGGAAAAACTATTTCTAGACAATTTCATTGTGTATTGGATGCTATTTGCAAGCTTGCTCAACATATTATTCAACCAACTGATCCACAATTCATAGATACTCCAGTGGAAATTAAAAATGATGAAAGATATTATCCATATTTTAAAAATTGCATTGGTGCAATAGATGGAACTCATATACCTGTTGTTGTTCCTGCCGACAAGAAAATTCCATACATTGGTAGAAAGGGGATTACAACTACAAATGTGATGGCAGTATGTGATTTTAACATGTGTTTCACATTTGTATGGACAGGTTGGGAGGGATCTGCACACGATACTAAAATTTTCAATCAAGCTGTGCGTAGACAAAGTCTTCATTTCCCTCTTCCTCCTAAAAGTTAGCATATGAGACTGATATTATTTATATAAGATTAAACTCTTTATTTTTATTAACTGATTTTATGGTGCACTAAATTTTTACTAGATAAGTACTACTTGGTAGATTCTGGCTATCCGTGTTTTATGGGGTTCTTAGGTCCTTATAAAGGTCACATATACCATCTTCCGCATTTTAGATTGGGTCCTAGAGCAAGAGGAAGAAATGAAGTATTCAACTATTATCATTCTAGCCTTAGATGTACCATTGAACGCTCATTTGGATGTTGTAAAGCAAGATGAAAAATCTTAGGTGCCATGCCATCGTTTTCCTTAGACACACAAGTTAGAATTATTGGTGCTTGTATGGCTTTACACAATTTTATTCGACGGAATGACACAACCGATGAACAATTTGAAGAATTCTATGAAAATTTTGATCCTATGGGTGAAGGTGAAGGTGAAGTAGAAGAACCAGTTTCTAATGATATTACGTGGGAAGAACCGAATGCTGAAAGTGTTAGAAAAATGGAACTAATTAGAGAACAAATAAAGAATCAATTGCCTGATCGATTGTAATCTTAGTGGTTTGGTTATGTAAAATCAACCTTCAATAATAAAAAGTATTTGTTATCATCGTTATTTTAATATTCATTCTCTTATGTTAAAAAAATTGTATTTTTTGAGTTATTTATCCAAACACTACAACTTTAAAATAAGTACTTCTATAGTTAAAAATTCAAACACAAAATAACTTATTTATAAGCTACTATTAATAAAAATCCTTATACTTTAATCTCTTTTTCCAAAAGAACTTATTTAAGTTATTTAGCTAAACTGGGCCTTACTATAAAACACTTATTTACTTTTCTCTTACTACTAATATAATATTAATATATTATCTTTATAGTAGTATAATAGTATTGGTAAATACTGATAATAGTATTTTTTTATTTATACTTTATTTTATTACCTCTTTCTTATTTATCTTATTTATTTATTTATTTCACAACACGTTATCAGTACGAGACTCTGATCAAATTTTTAGGAAGACTCAGGTAACAAATTTTCATTATGTCGAAACTCTCTCATCTTGAATTCAATGCTCTTGATATATCTGGAAACAATTATTTATTATGAATATTAGATGCTGAAATCCATCTTGATTCAATGGATCTTGGAGATACCATTAAGGTTGAAAATAATGCATCCCAGAAGGATAAAGCCAAAGCCATCATTTTTCTTCGTCGTCATCTTTATGAAGGATTGAAAAATAAATATCTCACATTAAAAGATCCTGCAGATCTTTGGAAAGACCTTGAAGAAAGGTACAATCATAAAAAAACGGTGATACTTCCTCAAGCTCGATATGAATGGACGCACTTGCGTCTACAAAATTTTAAATCTATAAATGAATATAATTCTGCAATGTTTCGAATCACCTCACGGATGAAATTATGTGGGGAAAAGATAACTGACTATGATATGTTGGAGAAAACTTTCTCAACCTTCCATGCCTCGAATGTGTTCCTGCAGCAGCAGTATCGAGAGAAAGGGTTTAAAAAATATTCTGAGTTAATTTCTTGCCTTCTTGTTGCTGAACGCAACAATGAGTTGCTTTTAAAAAATCATGAAGCGCACCCAGCTGGCGCCGCCCCATTTCCTGAAGTAAATGCAGCAAATTACCCCAGAAGAGGTAAATGGCAAGCTTTTAATAACAAGAAAAATTATGGAAAGAAAAGGAATTATATTCAAAAGAGAGGATCTCACCAGAAGTGGGATAAAGAAAGAAATATCGGGCAGAATAACTCAACAGAGGATAAGTGTTTCTGTTGTGGTGGAAAGGGCCATTGGTCACGTACCTGCCGTACCCCAAGGCACCTAGTTAATCTTTACTAGGCATCTTTGAAAAAGGACGACAAGGGAAAAGAATCGAATTTCGTTTCAAATGATGCTGAAAATTCCACCACTCATTATGATGTATCTGATTTCTTTGAGGATCCTGAAGGAAATATTGGTCATTTGATCAATGATGGAATAGTTTAATGTGTGAGATTGTTAAGCATTCATGTAAATAAATAATGTAAAGAACTTATTGTTAAGTTTTAGTTTCTATGTATTTAAGTTTTAAATATGATGTATATAAATAATGAAATATTAATGTTTATGAATTTTGAAATCATTAAATGTGTCAAGTTTTAAAATAAAATTTTAGTATATGACATTATTTTTATGTGCAGTATTTCTTAGAAAAATAATTCCGATCAAGTATTCAATTTAACTGTGCATACTACTCATTTTATTATTATTTGTCTTTGAATAGAATGGCAAGGATATGTAATGAAGATGTATGCCTTGCGGATAGAGCGAGTTTGCACAATATTCTCAAAAGTGATATATATTTTACCCATCTTGTGCCAAAAGAAGAATGTGTTAATACTATAATTGGCTCAGACAATGTGATTGAAGGTTCCGGAAGAGCTATAATTTTGTTTCCCGGAGGAACAAAATTCATAATAAATAATGCACTGTTGTCAACCAAGTCTCGAAGAAACTTGTTGAGCTTTAAAGATATTCGCCGAAATGGATATCATATTGAGAGTATGAATGAGGGAAATCATGAGTACTCATGTATCACAACTCATGATTCAAATAAAAAGGTTATATTAGAAAAGTTGCCCTCACTTTCATCTGGGTTGTATTATACCAAGATTAGTGCAATTGAATCACATGCCATTGTAAACCAGAAGTTTACTATCCCAAATGAATTCATAATTTGGCACGACCGATTGGGTCATCCGGGAACAACCATGATGAGGAGAATTATTGAAAACTCCCATGGACATTCACTAAAGAACCAGAAGATTCTTAAAACTAGTGAATTTTGTTGTGCTGTATGTTCTCAAGAAAAGTTTATTTTAAGGCCATCACCAG
The DNA here is from genome assembly GCF_003086295.3 of Arachis hypogaea. Taxonomy (NCBI): domain Eukaryota; kingdom Viridiplantae; phylum Streptophyta; class Magnoliopsida; order Fabales; family Fabaceae; genus Arachis; species Arachis hypogaea. The sequence goes on from NC_092055.1 coordinate 11,462,588, forward strand.
TAAAGATTGGATTCGAGTCCCCTGAATTCCTTGGAAAGGATTCAAGGTGATATATGTGGACCTATTCATCCACCATGTGGATCTTTTAGATATTTTATGGTCTTAATAGACGCATCTTCGATATGGTCACATGTGTGCTTATTATCTTCTCACAACCTGGCGTTTGTGAGATTACTGGCTCAAATTATTCGATTAAAATCACAATTTCCAGAAAATCCAATTAAAGCAATTCGTCTTGATAATGCTGGTGAATTTACTTCCCAAGCTTTTGTTGCTTATTGTATGGCTAATGGAATAAGTGTTGAATATCCAGTAGCTTATGTTCACACACAAAATGGGTTAGCAGAATCACTTATTAAACGCCTCCAATTAATTTCTAGACCCTTGCTTATGAGAACAAATCTCTCAACCTCGGTTTGGGGGCATGCTATTTTACATGCCGCAGCACTTATTTGTTTGAGGCCAACGAGTTACCATCAGTTCTCTCCTATGCAACTAGCTTTTGGCCAGCAGCCAAATGTTTCTCATTTAAGAATATTTGGGTGTGCGATATATGTTCCCATTGCACCACCTAATCGTACCAAAATGGGACCCCAAAGAAAATTGGGGATATATGTTGGATATGATTCTCCCTCTATAGTAAGGTATCTTGAGATACAAACGAGAGTTGTATTTAAAGCCCGATTTGCGGATTGTCATTTTGATGAATCAAAATTTCCAACATTAGGGGGAGAGAATAAGCTTCCTGAAAAGGAACTTAACGGAATGCATCATCGTTGATGCATTTAGATCCTCGATCAGGGCAATGTGAACTAGAAGTTCAAAAGATTATACATTTGCAAAGAATAGCAAATGAATTGCCTGATGCATTTTCCGATACAAAGAGGATAACCAAGTCATATATACCGGCGGAAAATGCCCCAATTCGGATTGATGTCCTAGTTGGACAAATTGCCACCGAAGCAAATTCACGCCAAAAGCGTGGCAGGCCTGTCGGTTCCAAAGACAAAAATCCTCGAAAGAGAAAAGAGGTAAATATTATTCATGTTGAAAAAGACATAGTAGAGACACCTGCAGTTGTCCAAAATTCTGATATAGTTTTAACGCCAGAAGACGTTCAGGTACCTGAAAATTGTGAAAATGACGAGATCTCGATAAATTATGTCTTTACAGAAAAGAAATGGGACCGAAATAAGACAATTGTCAATGAAATATTTGCATATAACGTGGCATTAAATATCATGCATAAAAGTAAGGATCTTGAGCCAAGATCAGTCGAAGAATGTCGACAAAGGAATGATTGGCCAAAATGGAAAGAAGCCATGAAGGCTGAATTAGACTCACTTGTAAAACGTGAAGTCTTTGAACCTGTAGTCCTTACACCAGAAGATGTAAAACCTGTTAGATACCGATGGGTATTTGTGAGAAAACGAAATGAGAAAAATGAAGTTGTACGCTACAAAGCTCGACTTGTAGCACAAGGTTTTTCTCAGAGGCCAAGTATAGATTATGAAGAAACGTATTCCCCTGTAGTGGATGCGATAACATTGCATTATTTGGTCAGTTTATTTGCATCTCATAAACTGCATATGCATTTAATGGATGCGGTAACAACCTATTTATACAGCTCATTAGATTGGGATATCTATATGAAAGTCCCTGAAGGACTAAAGATATCTAAACCATCCAATAAATATTCACAAGGGTTATACTCAGTCAAATTGCAAAGATCTTTATATGGTCTAAAGCAATCTGGACGAATGTGGTACAATCGTCTTACTGAGTATCTGGCCAAAAACGGATTTAAGAATGATGATATTTGCCCATGTGTTTTCATAAAGAAAACTGCATCTGGATTCATTATAATTGCTGTGTACATTGATGATTTAAATATCATTGGAACTCCTGAAGAGATTCCAACAATTATAAAAACTCTAAAAGAAGAGTTTGAGATGAAAGATCTTGGAAGGACTAAATTTTATCTCGACCTGCAGATCGAGCATATACAAAATGGGATCTTTATTCATCAAACAACATACACAGAGAAGATCTTGAAAAGATTTTATATGGATAAGTCACATCCATTAAGTACTCCAATGATCGTAAGATCTTTGGATGTGAAAAAGGATCAATTTCGTCCTAAAGAAGAGAATGAAGATATTCTTGGTCCTGAAGTACCATATCTTAGTGCAATTGGAGCGCTAATGTATCTTGCTAATAATACGCGACCTGACATATCATTCGCGGTGAATTTACTAGCAAGATATAGTTCCTCTCCAACCAGAAGACATTGGAGTGGAGTCAAACAAATCTTTCGATATCTTCATGGAATGGTTGATATGTGATTGTTTTATCCCTATGGATCCAAGTCAAACCTAGTTAGCTATGCAGATGCCGGATACTTGTCTGATCTACATAAAGGGAGATCTCAAATAGGATGGTGTTCACATATGGTGGTACAGCTATATCATGGAGGTCCACGGAACAGATGATAGCAGCAACCTCCTCTAATCATGCTGAAATACTGGCGATTCATGAAGCTAGTCGCGAGTGTTTTTGGCTGAGGAGTCTGATTCAATATATCCTGTCATCATGTGGACTGATTGATCATAAGATAGCTCCAACTGTCCTGTTTGAAGATAATACACCATGCATTGCTCAATTTAAAGGCGGATACATCAAAGGTGATAGAACAAAGCATATTTCTCCCAAATTCTTCTTCACTCATGATCTTCAAAATCAAGGGACAATTGATGTCCAACAAATTCGTTCAAGTGACAATCTGGCAGATTTATTCACAAAGTCACTTCCAAAATCCTCCTTTGAAAGATTGGTACATGAGATTGGGATGCACCGATTTCGAGACATTAAATGATGTTGACAAGAGGGGGAGACTGTACTCTTTTTTCCTTGGTCAGTTTTTTTTCATTAGATTTTTCTTGACAAGGTTTTTAATGAGGCAGTCCCCGTCACAAAGGATATTGTACTCTTTTTCCTTCACTAAGGTTTTTTCCCACTGAATTTTTCTTTAGTAAGGTTTTAATGAGGTATATTCCTAAATGGGCATTCAAGGGGGAGTGTTGTGATAAGGTTAAATTGAATGCCCATTAATGTGGGCAGTTAGTTTTCATTTTCAATGCTGAATGAAGAACTTCATATGCCTATATATAGAGAAATAATCCTATGAATATTACGTACAGCAATAATAAAAACTAAAATATTCCCTCTCTCTCTTTCTTACTATAAAGCACTTATTTACTTTTCTCTTACTACTAATATAATATTAATATATTATCTTTATAGTAGTATAATAGTATTGGTAAATACTGTAATAGTATTTTTCTATTTATACTTTATTTTATTACCTCTTCCTTATTTATCTTATTTATTTATTTATTTCACAACAATTTAGACCAAGTTGATTTGGTCGACTTATCAATTAATTCGTCCGCTTGAACAACGGTCAGGAATTTGAATCATATTTTGTGTATCATTTAATCAGCAATAAATTTTTTACATAACATTTGGATCTATGACAAATTAATTTTTAATTTATCGGACTATAGAATATTTGTTAAATTTTTTTTTGACCTGCCTCTTGTCTGAAAATAAAATGTATATATACATTATAGATTATAGAATGTATAAATTAATTTAAAATTTAATATTATATAATTAACAATTTATATATAAGTTTAATTTTAAGTAAAATTATAAAAATTTTAATTTTAATTTATTTGTTTAATTTTATATTATTATCTTTATTTTTATTCTTTTAAGTAGCCATTTTATTTATTCATTTTTCTATATTATATTTAAGTACTATAGTATAAATATAAAATTATTAGATAAAATATAATTTTAAATATAATATAGTCAAAATTAATATTTAATTTTTTAATTTTATTTTTCATGATTCACAATAATACTATGTATTTTTAATAATATTATAACAAAATAATATTAAAAAATATAAATAGTTAAAAAAAAGAGAGGATATATGAATGATAATTAATGAATATAATTAGACTAAAAATAAAAAAATTAAAAAATATATAAAGAGTATGATATATAATTGATTTAATTTTTTAATTTTATTTTTATGACTCACCGTAGTACTATATATTTTTAATATATTATACTTAAATAATATTAAAAAATATAAATTGTTGAAAGAAAAACAAATGATATATGATATAACTAATGAATTTAATTAGACAAAAAATTAAAAAAAAACCTAAAAAATTGTACAGATATAATGTTTTTGGAAATTTATTATCTAATATATATGTTTAGCAAACTTAAAAAAAAAGAGTTGTGATTATCAACCGAATTCTTCAAATACTTATGTCAAATATTAGTAAGAATCAAGGAAAAAGAATAAGTGACATAAAAATTAGTAAGTATAAAAAAAGAGGATGAATTATATTTTATTACTTAATTTATACATATTAAAGAGAAATAATATTAATATTAAAATCATCTAGTATCTTATATAAAAGTAAAGAGTAAGAGAATATAAAAAAATAGAGTAACCTAAAGAAAAATAAATGACATAAAAGTGAAAAGAAAAAGAAAAATGAAGAATTCTAAGATATAATTCTATATAATAATCATAAGAAAGAGTGAATATAAAATATGATGAATTATGTTTATACCTAATAAAGAAAAATAATATTAATATTGAAGGCATATATTATCTCATATAAAAGTAAAAAGTTAGAGAATATAAAAATTATAGGATAACCTAAAGAAAAATAAATGTCATGAGAGTGAAAAAAAATAAAAAAGATTCTTAAATTATAATAATGAGACACATGAGAAGTAAAAATAAAAGATTTAAAAGTAATTCCGTTAGAAATAAAAGGATTAAAAAGTAATTCAATTAGATAAGTAGTAAACAAAATTTTTAATTTATCTTTTATAATACTATGTATTTTTAATAATATTACAACTAAATGATATTAAAAAATATAAATAGTTAAAAGAAAAGAAAGTGATATATAAATGATATAACTAATGAATATAATTAGACTAAAATTAAAAAATAAAAAAATGTAAAGGACATGATATATAATTAAAATTAATATTCAATTTTCTAATTTTATTTTTCATGACTCACGATAGTACTATATATTTTTAACATATTACAACTAAATGATATTAAAAACTATAAATTGTTGAAAGAAAAAAAATGATACATAAATGAGAATTTATTAACATAAATGATACATATATATAGGTCTAGTATTTTAGGAATTTATTACCTAATACATATGTTTAGCAAACTAAAAAAAATTGTGATCACCAACAGAATTCTTTAAATACTTGTACAAAATATTAGTAAGAATAGAGAAAAAAGAATAAATGGTGGCATAATATTATGTGAAAAGAGAAGATAAAGATGTGTGAAGTAAATATTGATTTATATAGAAAATATAAAAAGAGTAAGTATGAAAGAAGAAAATGAATTATGATATATTATTCAATTTATAGTTATTAAAGAAAAATAATATTAACATTGAAACTATACAGTATCTTATATAAAAGTAAAGAGTAAGAGAATATAAAAAGTATTAAGTAATTTAAAGAAAAATAAATGACATAAGAGTGAGCAGTGGCGGAACTTGAAACAAAATTTTGGGGGCACATAGAAGATAATTGTCAAAATACTTTTGATATAGACCCCATTTAAGATAAGCTCGTCTAATCTCATCTCTCTGGTTTGGGTGATATTGCCAAATTTAAAGCCGTTTTTCAGAGTCTCGTTCCAAAAAATTAAGGTCAAACTCATCAGATGTAACTTTTTGAACTTTTAAAGGTTGTATCTCACTTTTTTCGTGATTCATTAAAGTAGAAGAACTATCTACAGGTGTTGATATTGTAAAAGTTATATGTTCTCCTTCTTAAATATTAGCCTTCCTCTTAAAAAATGCATCAATTCTTTGATTTTTTATTATTATTTTATATAAAAATTTGAATATATATCCTGTAGAATTGTAAAGAAGAAGTTAGAAGGACAAATATTGAAATTTATTATATTTATTGAATTTTTTTTTATCAATTTATACAATACAATAATATTAATACTTATTGAATATTCTATTATTTTTTATCATATAAAAAATTAAATTAAATAAATAGTAAAATATAAAATAATATTAAATTAAATAAATAAAAAATATCTAATTTTTTATATTTGAACTTAAAGGTGGAGAGAAGTGTTGCTTATTGAACTTATTGGGTACTTTAAGTCATAGTAAAATATTTAAACCAATTGAATTATTTTTTATTTTTCGAAAAAGTACTACTAATTTTTTTATAAAAAGTTTGGGGGGCCATGGCCCCCTGTTGCCTGAACTAAGCTCCGCCACTGAGAGTGAGAAGGAAATGAGGAAGAATCTTAAGTTGTAATGCTATATAATAATTATAAGAAAGAGTGAATATAAAAAAATATGAATTATATTTATACCTAATAAAAAATAATATTAACATTAAAGACATATAGTATTCTATATAAAAATCTTTAAAAAAAAATAAATGTCATGAAATGAGAATGAGAAAAAAAAATCTAAACTATAATAGTAAGCAAGCATATAAAGAGTAGAAATAAAATAATTTAAAAGTAATTTAATTAAAAATAAAAAATATAAAAAATAATAACATTAAATAAGTAATAAGTAAATTATATCAATTAATTACTTATGTTAACATGGCATAATATTAAAAAGTTGAATGAACTACTAACTCGGTCCTTGTCTATTTTTCAGTTCATGTCCTCTACTTCCGTAATACAACGTAGTTTCTGTGGGTGTTTCTTCGTCAACTCTAAACGAAAAACGCTCACTTATCAGGTTCAAAAATGGACATGAACTTAATTGTCTCTAAATTCAAATTAGTTAGGGGTTTATTTGTCCTTATTTTTTAAACAATATTTTTTTAATTATTTTTTTATTCATTATATTAATATTATTTTTTAAATAAATTATTGAATATATGGTATAATAAATACAAACTAATTAATAAATTATTCAAATTTAAAAATATCATTTATTATGAAATTAAATAAATAATTCTCAAATATAATTTTTAAATATATAAATAATAAATATTAAACTACAGTTAATACATTAATAATAATAACTCTATGATATACTATTAATATTATGATCTAGTTAATTTTCACAATAAAATAAAAATTAATAAACACATTATTTGATATATAGTAAAAAATTTTTGAGTAATAACAAATTTAATTTTTTCTCATTTTAAAATAAATTAATAATTCTATTTAATATCTTTGCACTAAAATACACTATGAATATGCTACTAATACTAAATGATATATATATATATATATATATATATATATATATATATATATATATATATATATATATATATATATATATATATATATATATATATAAAGACCATTTATAAACTCAACAAACTCAAAACATCAATAATATTATTAATCTATTAATAATACATATTGTCATAAGGTACAGATCGATGAAGATTTATCAATATAAGAATAATGTGATTTATCAATATAAGAATAATGTAGATTAGCTAAAATTTTATGTACACTAAAATTTAATTAAATTAACATATTTTATTCAAAATATTATTAATAGATTAATAATATTATTAATAATTTATATATATATATATATATATATATATATATATATATATATATATATATATATATATATATATATATATATGTAACACCCTAATTAGCCTAAGCCTTACCTCGCGTCGTAAAGCCAAGGTCAATCAGAGATTACGACAGTTCTAAACTCATACATAATATATATATATATATATATATATATATATATATATATATATATATATATATATATATATATATATATATATATATATATATAGAAAGAATAGTATAATCTAGAAGCCCGATGAAAGATATAGCTCAAAAACAGAATTTCGAAGCACAAACGTACTAACGGAGCTACTAGCTTAAGGCATAAGAACCAGAGAAGATATAACAAAAGATAAGTATATAATATCATAGGGAACTAGTCACGACTCACGGAGTTTAAGCCGGCTAGCCATATACTGATATACAAAACCATACAGTGAAAACAGCTTATACAAGTTTTGTTCTCTCAAATACATGCCTCTAGGCAAAACAAAATACAAAAAGAGAGATGTATAAACAAAATAAACCAAAAAGAACTCCAAAATGATCCAAGATTCTCTGCTCCTGTCACCAACCAAAGCAACTCACCGAGGTGGGTTGCGACCTGCATCTGAAAAACACAACAACAATATGGTATGAGAACCGGCGGTTCTCAGTATGGTAACAGTTCCCAGTGATATAGGATATAAGACCCCGGGACGCCAAAGGCAATCCTAAGCTTCATATCAATCACAAGATTCAACTTAAAGCATTCTAAAACATTTAAGCATAATATACCAACTTGACTTAAATAAACCAGGTTATCTATCTTAAGGGATTTCTATTCTAACCAAACACCGCTGTCCCACAGCCTTCACCAACCAATCCTCCATGCGATCCCATCGCCACCGCCTTCCGAACCTCCTCAATCCCAGCAGAAAACACAGATAATGTTCAAAGCAAGTAAAGCACAAGTAGTAGCATATATGGCAAATAATTCAGATAGCAAGTAAGCATGTTATTCAATTAGGTAAACCATTACAAGTAGACAAAGCAAACAAGCAGATAGAAAATGCATATGATGAATGCCTGCCCTACTGGCTGTGATATCACATTGTCGGTTCAACTGCCAACCCGACACATCTCCATGGAGACGTCGCCCTTCGGATTTCTCATATGGGAACCCCCGAGATATAGTGCCCGGATCACTGTCCAGGTACCGGCGCCTGCTCGCCCTATAGATCCGAAGGGATGCGAGCGGGATATTCTTGCCTCAGACCTCACATCTCAACGTAAGCGGGATTAACCACCGTCCTTACGCCGCCGCCGCTACCTCGACAGGCAGGATTAACCACCGTCCCTGCTAGGCGCATAGCGTCTCAAAATATCATGTAAAAATATTATTTCAATGGTTTTCAAAAGTATTTTCAGCATACATAGATCCACCACTTCAATCCGAGTCCCCGACTCATCTCAACCACTGTCCCTTTATAACTCAGTTTTCAAATACCAAAACTCTATCATTCCTCATCTCATATACCAATCATCCTTCACCTAACGTCAAACCATTCTCAGCACGCCAGAAACCTAGGCCTCCATTTTCTAATTTACCTTAAAATCATGTACTAGAGCCCTTAATTTATATCCCATGTTCTAATAATCAAAACTAGGCCCAAACGTTTTAAAATGCTGTTATAGAAGCTTACAACCTTGTTGAAAAGGCAAAATAGTTGAAAACAAATAAATTTTTGAGAAACAGGACGTGTGCACCCGCACATATCAGAAGTAATGAAATTCTGCAACTTTGGAAAATTTCATATTTTTAACACCAACTTTGAATGATCATAACTTCCTCTACCAAATTCCAATTTTTTACAAACTTTATATCGATTCGAACAGTTTTCAATAAGCTTTAATGCTAAACTAATTTCAATAGATTTTGAAAACCAAGGCATAAGTTATGATTAGACAAAGTTCACCAAAAGTCAACTTTTACCAAGTCTCACAAGAATCTCAATTTACCAACTTTCATAACCCAATCCAACCAAAACCACATCAATTCTATCACATATCAGAATTTACCATTTTTCATATCCAATTTACCACTCCACCATATATAATCATTAATTCTCACTATCAAATACATAATAATACCCTTACTAACCATCATCATTATTAATTTCAACATCAAACTCCAACATCATACTATCAACATCAATATAACCATTTTCAACAATCCCAACACTCACCTTCAATTACCAAAAATATCAATATTTATCATCCATTATCAACCACATCAACAAACCCTCATCAACAACAATAAATCATACATCCCTCATCAACCTGTATAATCATTAAATTCCAACAACATCATTATTCATCATCAATCATTAAATACCAACAACCTCATCAACAACACTAATCATCAATACTCATTAATACCAACAATTCTCCATAATCATCCTTAATCACAATATTCCAAGGATACCAACAATTAACATCAATTTACACATAATCATTCATACACCAACAACATTCAATCCTATCTTAGGGTCAACTAGCCTAAGTGTCCATGAATATTATATACTACATAGAGGAAACCGAAACCATACCTTAGCCGATTCCCTTTATGCACCCAAACTCAAAATGAGCACCAACAAGCTTCCAACCATAATCCAAGCTTTCAAATCCACTCCAACAAGCACAAATAAGTTCCAAAAGCTCCCAAAGCCACAATAATCAAACTATATACATATAAATCACCACAAATCAACCTAGGGTTCAACATAAGCATAATCTCACAAGGGTTTAAGAGCTTTTACCTTTCCCAACAGATTTGATAACACAAATCCAAAGCTAAGCAAGGATTAGAGCAAACCTAAACATCCAAAATCACAAAAACCCATTTAACCTAAAACTCTAATAAAATCCGAAATTTTGAAGAGAGAAACTGGGAAGATTTCGTGATTATCTTGAGGGTTTCTTGGGTGGGTTTTGTAGATCTCTTCACAAGGAACGCGTAGCCGCAAACAGTGCGGCGATCGGAGCTCCGTAGCTCAAGATATGAGCTTGGGAAGTTTGAAGTGAATAGTAACAATCGTGAAAAGCTCTCACCTCTCTCCTCACTTCAGCTGCTATTGTGTTTAAGTTATGAGGGTGAAAGTGGCTGAAATAGGTTCATTTAAGTGTATTTATATGTTGGGCTTGGGCCTAACTTGGGCCCGGTCCAACACGTTAGCGTTTTTAGCCCTTTGGCCTAACTTTGGGCCAAATCTTTAAAATTAAAGCCCGGTTTTCCATTTCTAATGTTTTTCTAAGGTTTTTTAACGGTTTTCACTTTTCTCGTGCGGTACCAGGCAGACTTGAACCGGTTCAACTGCCGGTTCGCGATTTTTCACGGTTTTTCATAGAAAGCACATTTTCTGACTCAGAAAGACTCACTGAGTCCAAAAATCACCTTTAAATCCCCAAATTCTCTCTCTAACTTTTTGGAATCTAATTTGGGCAATTAATCACTTAATTAACCGGTTGATTAGTTGCGGTTCTTACATTCTCCCCACCAAATAAGAAATTTTGCCCTCAAAATTTGAATTACCTGAGAAAAGCTCGGGATAATCATTTCGCATCTCAGACTCCAATTCCCAAGTGTGCTCTTCTACTCCTGCTCGCTCCCAAGCAACTTTAACTAATGGGACATCCTTTCCTCGCAGCTTCTTCACACTAGTGTCATCGATCCTCACTGGTGTCACTTGGAGAGTCAAGTTCTCTTTCAACTTGACCGATTCAGGCTCCAACACATGAGCCGCATCCGACGTGTATTTACAGAGCTGTGACACGTGGAATACGTCATGCAAGTTAGACAGATGAGGTGGCAAAGCTACTTGATATGCCACCGGCCCGAATCTCTTCAAAACCTCAAACGGTCCTATATATCTTGGGTTCAACTTCTTGGTCTTGATTGCTCTTCCAATCCCAGTTGTCGGTATAACCCTAAGGAATACGTGTTCTCCCACTTCAAACTCTAAGGGTTTCCTTCTCTGATCCGCATAACTCTTCTGTCGACTTTGGGCAGTTAAAATCCTTGCACAAATCTTCTTAATGTTCTCAGTAGTCTCTGCTATCAAATCTGGACCCAAAACACTTACTTCTCCAAATTCATACCAACAAAGTGGAGACTGACACTTTCGTCCATACAAAGCCTCATACGGAGCCATCCCAATGCTTGCATGAAAGCTGTTGTTATATGCGAACTCCACCAATGGCATGTAACGATCCCAACTCCCGGGTTGATCCAACACACATGCTCTCAGCATATCTTCCAACGTTTGAATAGTCCTTTCCGATTGTCCATCTGTTTGTGGATGATACGCCGTACTAAGACATAGCTTCGTACCGAAAGCTCTTTGGAAAGCTCCCCAAAACCTTGATGTGAATCGGGGATCACGGTCCGATACTATGCTTGACGGCACACCATGCAACCTCACTATCTCCTTGATGTATAATCTTGCCAATTCCTCCATAGAACAGTTTAGTCGGATAGGCAGAAAATGAGCGGATTTGGTTAAGCGATCTACGATCACCCAAATCGCATCAAACCCCGACCTAGTCCTCGATAAACCGGTAACAAAATCCATAGCAATTCCTTCCCACTTCCACTGAGGAATCTCAAGTGGTTGTAGCATTCCTGACGGTTTTTGATGCTCTATCTTCACTTTCTGGCAGGTCAAACATTTGGATACCACTGTAGCTACATCACCCTTCATCTCCGGTCACCAGAACATCTTCTTCATGTCATAATACATCTTCGTGCTCCCGGGATGAATAGAAAATTCACTGTTGTGAGCCTCCAACAGCAAGTCTCGCCTCAAACTCCCAACATCTGGTATGCAAATCCTTCCCTTGTATCTCCATAACCCTTCATCATCCTTAGTGAATTCTTCGCGTCTCTTATCACCAACTGGTTGAAACAATTGCTGAAACTTCTGCTCATCTTGCTGCGCCCTTTGTATTTCTGATTTAAACGTGCTTGAAATCTGTAACTAGTTCAAACAAGCTCTTCCGGCAACTTCACTAATATCCAGCTTAAGATCTACAAACTTATCCACTAGTTCTTCTTCCTTGATTCTCATCCAAGCAATTGTTAAAGATTTCCGACTCAAAGCGTCTGCTACCACGTTTGCCTTTCCAGGGTGATAACTCAACTCGAAATCATAATCTTTAAGCAACTCCATCCACCTTCTCTGGCGCATATTTAGCTCTTTCTGATCAAAGATGTACTTGAGACTCTTATGATCAGAAAAGACGCTAAACCTTACTCCGTATAAGTGGTGTCTCCAAATCTTCAATGCAAACACAATTGCCGCTAATTCCAAGTCATGAGTGGGGTAATTCACCTCATGCGGTCTCAGCTGACGCGATGCGTAAGCCACCACATTCTGGTGTTGCATCAACACGCAACCCAAATCCTTCAAAGAAGCATCACAATATACCTCAAACGGTTCATGCGGTTCCGGTAGGATTAGAACAGGTGCTGAAGTTAATCTCTGCTTTAACGTTTGAAAACTTTCTTCGCACTCCGACGTCCACTCGAACGGCACTTCTTTCCTTGTCAACTTTGTCATTGTTAGCGCAATCCGGGAAAATCCTTCGATAAATCTCCGGTAATATCTGGCTAAACCCAAAAAGCTTCTGACTTCCGTCACAGTCGTCGGTCTTTCCCATTCCATCACCGCTTCTACTTTAGAAGGATCTACAGCTATTCCTCCCTTACTCACCACGTGGCCTAAGAACTTTACTTCCTCCTTTCAGAACTCGCACTTTGATAACTTAGCGTATAACTTCCGCTCCTTTAAGATTTGCAGTACAATCCTCAAGTGTTCCTCATGCTCCTTTACCGTCTTAGAGTAAACTAAGATGTCATCTATGAAAACCACCACGAATTTGTCCAAAAAGGGACGAAACACTCTGTTCATGTAATCCATGAAAATAGCAGGTGCATTCGTTAACCCAAAAGACATTACCGCAAACTCGTAGTGTCCATAGCGTGTTCTAAAGGCAGTCTTAGGGATATCCTCTTCCTTCACTATTATCTGGTGGTAACCGGATCTCAAATCAATCTTGGAAAACACTCCAGCTCCTTGCAATTGATCCATCAAGTCATCTATCCTTGGCAGCGGGTACTTGTTCTTTACTGTCACTTTATTTAACTGTCGGTAATCCACACACAAACGCATCCCTCCATCTTTCTTCTTCACCAATAAAACTGGTGCTCCCCACGGTGATACACTCGGTCGAATGAACCTCTTATTCAGAAGCTCTTCCAACTGAGTCTTTAGCTCTGCCAGCTCTATAGGAGCCATTCTATACGGTGCAATCGATACTGGTCCGGCTCCTGGCACCAATTCAATCGCAAACTCAATTTCCCTTTGAGGTGGGAACTCAGGGATATCTTTCGGGAACACTTCTGGAAAATCTCTAACCACCGGAATTTGATCTAAGTTCTGGGCATCGCCCAATGCATTAGCAGCCAACAGAATATAACCCTGACACTCCTCCCCACTATAATGCACCATTACAGAGTTCAGGTAATACCCCGTAGCTACCACTGCTCCATTTTCTCCTTCCGGCATAAACCGAATTGTCCGTTCAAAGGAATCCAACAAAATCCGGTTCTTCGACAACCAATCAAACCCCAAAATCATCTCCAGCCCCACCATTGGTAAACAGATCAAATCGTGTACAAAGTCTCTACCCTCAAGCTTGAAACCTACTTGTCTACAACCTGACCTAGTCATAACTGTTTGATGCGGAGTATGTACATGTAGATCAAAAGGTAACTCTGATACTTTCAAGCCTAATTCCTCAACTTTAGCAAATGAAATAAACGAATGCGAAGCTCCAGTATCATATAATGCAACTGAGGATTTATCACCAATTAGACATATACCTTTCATCAAAGGATCTGCCTTGGAAGCATCCTTGGCATTCACAGCAAAGACTCGACCTTGATGCTGACTCTGGCCCGCATTCTGATTCCTCCCACGAGGGCAATCCCTCGCAATGTGGCCAGGTAACCCAAACTTGAAGCAACCACCTAAACCAATCTTACATGAGTCATAAGGGTGAAAATGTCCACAATGATCACAAGCTAAATCCGGAGAACTCTTACTCTGATTTCCTCTGCCTTTAGCATACTGAAACTGATTCTGATTGTTCTTTCTGAAACCCCCTTGGCCTTGAGGAGTATATCCCCCTCTTTTGAAGCTTTGTCCTCTAGGATAAAAATACTTGCCACGCCCACGACTAGAGCTCCCTCCATGAGTGTCCTTAGATGCCGCCACTGTCTTGGCATACTCCTCCACTACCCTTGCTTTGTTCACCAAGTCGGAGAAGACACGGATCTCCATAGGAGCCACAGCAGTCATAATGTTGTCCTTCAAGCCCCTTTGGTACTTAATGCACCTCCAGCTCTCGAAAGTCTCCGGGTCACCCTGACATACCCGAGAAAACCTACAAAGCTCTTCGAACTTGTTGGTGTACTCTGCCACAGACATGGAACCTTGCTTCAGCTGCATTAGCTCCATCTCCTTTGCTTCCCTTGCAGACTCAGGAAAGTATTTCTTGTAGAAAGCCGTTTGGAACACCTCCCATGGAATGTTGGCGTTCTGAAGCTGTAGCAAACGACACTCAGCTTGCCACCAGGGCTGGGCCTCTCCCGCTAGCTGATAAGCGGCAAACTCTACATATTGATTGAGAGGAACATGCTGCGCCTGTAAAGCACGCTCTATAGCCTGGAACCAGTGGTCCGCTTCAATAGGATCTGTGGATCCTCGGAAAGTTGGCGGATGAACCTTGAGGAACGTCGCCAGGATCATCGGAACTCCTCCTGTGTTATCGCCATTACCCTCAGCATTATCATTGGTATTCCCTTCGCCATTCCCATTTTCGTTGCCATTTCCAGTCGGTTGGCCCAATCTCTGCACTGCTTGCAGAGTCGCAGCAGCATTAGCTTCCATGGTGTTAGCGAGATTCGCCATCGCCGCCATGAATTCGGCGTGATTGTCAGCTGGATGCTCATTCCTACTTTCCCGTGTACGCGTTCGACCTCGCCCGCGAGTAGCCATGTAGGATTCTTGTCTACACAATACAATAGATATCAAGGTGATCAGTCTCAATATCAAAAGTTTAGTGCTTCAATTATCCCAAACAGACACTCACAAACAAGCATGCTATGCATATATCAAACCGATAACCTAATAGCATCAAAGAAAAGACACACAGAGTATGCAATGAAGCACAATCGGTCCATCTCTCAGGCTCACGAGGACGAACCGCTCTGATACCACTAAATGTAACACCCTAATTAGCCTAAGCCTTACCTCGCGTCGTAAAGCCAAGGTCAATCAGAGATTACGACGGTTCTAAACTCATATATATATATATATATATATATAGAAAGAATAGTATAATCTAGAAGCCCGATGAAAGATATAGCTCAAAAACAGAATTTCGAAGCACAAACGTACTAACGGAGCTACTAGCTTAAGGCATAAGAACCAGAGAAGATATAACAAAAGATAAGTATATAATATCATAGGGAACTAGTCACGACTCACGGAGTTTAAGCCGGCTAGCCATATACTGATATACAAAACCATACAGTGAAAACAGCTTATACAAGTTTTGTTCTCTCAAATACATGCCTCTAGGCAAAACAAAATACAAAAAGAGAGATGTATAAACAAAATAAACCAAAAAGAACTCCAAAATGATCCAAGATTCTCCGCTCCTGTCACCAACCAAAGCAACTCACCGAGGTGGGTTGCGACCTGCATCTGAAAAACACAACAACAATATGGTATGAGAACCGGCGGTTCTCAGTATGGTAACAGTTCCCAGTGATATAGGATATAAGACCCCGGGACGCCAAAGGCAATCCTAAGCTTCATATCAATCACAAGATTCAACTTAAAGCATTCTAAAACATTTAAGCATAATATACCAACTTGACTTAAATAAACCAGGTTATCTATCTTAAGGGATTTCTATTCTAACCAAACACCGCTGTCCCACAGCCTTCACCAACCAATCCTCCATGCGATCCCATCGCCACCGCCTTCCGAACCTCCTCAATCCCAGCAGAAAACACAGATAATGTTCAAAGCAAGTAAAGCACAAGTAGTAGCATATATGGCAAATAATTCAGATAGCAAGTAAGCATGTTATTCAATTAGGCAAACCATTACAAGTAGACAAAGCAAACAAGCAGATAGGAAATGCATATGATGAATGCCTGCCCTACTGGCTGTGATATCACATTGTCGGTTCAACTGCCAACCCGACACATCTCCATGGAGACGTCGCCCTTCGGATTTCTCATATGGGAACCCCCGAGATATAGTGCCCGGATCACTGTCCAGGTACCGGCGCCTGCTCGCCCTATAGATCCGAAGGGATGCGAGCGGGATATTCTTGCCTCAGACCTCACATCTCAACGTAAGCGGGATTAACCACCGTCCTTACGCCGCCGCCGCTACCTCGACAGGCAGGATTAATCACCGTCCCTGCTAGGCGCATAGCGTCTCAAAATATCATGTAAAAATATTATTTCAATGGTTTTCAAAAGTATTTTCAGCATACATAGATCCACCACTTCAATCCGAGTCCCCGACTCATCTCAACCACTGTCCCTTTATAACTCAGTTTCCAAATACCAAAAGTCTATCATTCCTCATCTCATATACCAATCATCCTTCACCTAACGTCAAACCATTCTCAGCACGCCAGAAACCTAGGCCTCCATTTTCTAATTTACCTTAAAATCATGTACTAAAGCCCTTAATTTATATCCCATGTTCTAATACTCAAAACTAGGCCCAAACGTTTTAAAATGCTATTATAGAAGCTTACAACCTTGTTGAAAAGGCAAAATAGTTGAAAACAAATAAATTTTTGAGAAACAGGACGTGTGCACCCGCACATATCAGAAGTAATGAAATTCTGCAACTTTGGAAAATTTCAGATTTTTAACACCAACTTTGAATGATCATAACTTCCTCTACCAAATTCCAATTTTTTACAAACTTTATATCGATTCGAACAGTTTTCAATAAGCTTTAATGCTAAACTAATTTCAATAGATTTTGAAAACCAAGGCATAAGTTATGATTAGACAAAGTTCACCAAAAGTCAACTTTTACCAAGACTCACAAGAATCTCAATTTACCAACTTTCATAACCCAATCCAACCAAAACCACATCAATTCTATCACATATCAGAATTTACCATTTTCCATATCCAATTTACCACTCCACCATATATAATCATCAATTCTCACTATCAAATACATAATAATACCCTTACTAACCATCATCATTATTAATTTCAACATCAAACTCCAACATCATACTATCAACATCAATATAACCATTTTCAACAATCCCAACACTCACCTTCAATTACCAAAAATATCAATATTTATCATCCATTATCAACCACATCAACAAACCCTCATCAACAACAATAAATCATACATCCCTCATCAACCTGTATAATCATTAAATTCCAACAACATCATTATTCATCATCAATCATTAAATACCAACAACCTTATCAACAACACTAATCATCAATACTCATTAACACAAACAATTCTCCATAATCATCCTTAATCACAATATTCCAAGGATACCAACAATTAACATCAATTTACACATAATCATTCATACACCAACAACATTCAATCCTATCTTAGGGTCAACTAGCCTAAGTGTCCATGAATATTATATACTACATAGAGGAAACCGAAATCATACCTTAGCCGATTCTCTTTATGCACCCAAACTAAAAATGAGCACCAACAAGCTTCCAACCATAATCCAAGCTTTCAAATCCACTCCAACAAGCACAAATAAGTTCCAAAAGCTCCCAAAGCCACAATAATCAAACTATATACATATAAATCACCACAAATCAACCTAGGGTTCAACATAAGCATAATCTCACAAGGGTTTAAGAGCTTTTACCTTTCCCAACAGATTTGATAACACAAATCCAAAGCTAAGCAAGGATTAGAGCAAACCTAAACATCCAAAATCACAAAAACCCATTTAACCCAAAACTCTAATAAAACCCGAAATTTTGAAGACAGAAACTGGGAAGATTTCGTGATTACCTTGAGGGTTTCTTGGGTGGGTTTTGTAGATCTCTTCACAAGGAACGCGTAGCTGCAAACAGTGCGGCGATCGGAGCTCCGTAGCTCAAGATATGAGCTTGGGAAGTTTGAAGTGAATAGTAACAATGGTGAAAAGCTCTCACCTCTCTCCTCACTTCAGCTGCTGTTGTGTTTAGGTTATGAGGGTGAAAGTGGCTGAAATGAGTTCATTTAAGTGTATTTATATGTTGGGCTTGGGCCCAACTTGGGCTCGGTCCAACCCGTTAGCGTTTTTAGCCCGTTTGTCCTAACTTTTGGCCAAATCTTTAAAATTAAAGCCCGGTTTTCCATTTCTAATGTTTTTCTAAGGTTTTTTGACGGTTTTCACTTTTCTCGTGCGGTACCAGGCAGACTTGAACCGGTTCAACCGGTTCAACTGCCGGTTCGCGATTTTTCACGATTTTTCTTAGAGCACATTTTCTGACTCAAAAAGACTCACTGAGTCCAAAAATCACCTTTAAATCCCCAAATTCTCTCTCTAACTTTTTGGAATCTAATTTGGGCAATTAATCACTTAATTAACCAATTGATTAGTTGCGGTTCTTACAATATATATATATATATATATATATATATATATATATATATATATATATATATATATATATATTATGTTTAGGGTTTAGGGTTTAATATATAATATATATATATATATATATATATATATATATATATATATATATTATGTTTTATTTCATTTAGTATCAATAGCTTACTCATAGTGTATTTTAGTGTAAAAATATCAAATAAAATTATTAATTTAATTTAAAGAGATAAAAAAATTAAATTTGTTATTTTTCAAAAAAATTTTACTATATATCAAAAAAGGTGTTCATTAATTTTTATTTTATTGTGAAAATTATTTAGATCATAATACTAATAGTATATCATAGGGTTATTATTATTGATGAATTAACTGAATTTCAATATTTATTAATTATATATATTTAAAATTTATATTTAAGAATTATTTATTTAGTTTTGTAATAAAACATATTTTTAAATTTGAATAATTTATTTATTAGTTTGTACTTATTATACTATATATTTAGTCATTTTTATTAAAAAAAGAATATTAATATAATAAATTATAAATTTAAAAAAGATATTGTTTAAAGAATAAAGACAAATAAATTTTTAATCAATTTAAATTCAGAAACAATTAACTCTTTATTTATTAAACTTGACACGTCAATATTTTTTATTTAGAGTTGATAAAAAAACATTCATAAAATTATTTTGTACCACGAAAATAAAACACAAAAATTGAAATGGATCGTTTTTATTTTAAAGAATCCTATTGTCATCGTAAAAAATAGACAACAACTAAATTAGTAGTTTACTCTTAAAAAGTTAGAGGATTAAAACCGCATTAGAACACTACTTTTATGTTTTAATATATTATAAATAGATTAGAGGTCATGGAAAAATACTAACATGCGAAGCTTAAATGATATTTCTCGGAAGCTGCCTGGTAAAGTTGAGTTGACTTGATCCCGCCACTTTCTTCTTCTGGTTTCTGTTTTGTCAGTAACAATGGACCTAAACCTGCACCTGGAATCTAGATCTCGACCAAGCCTCACTCCTTGAATAGTAGTGACTACGTCAACGTGGCAAACTAATTCTGTAAGTCCTCCATATGCAATCATAAATTGAACCCATCCCTGCCACGGGTTTTAGCTTTATTCATTCTAAACAAGGTGTATTCCCCTATGAATCGAATAACTACTTATCATTTTTCTTGCTAAAACGTATTTGTCAGGTAAATATGAAAAAATTTGAAAAACTTTTAAGAGTCCTGATACATTGGTGATTCAATAATTTTTAACCGTTAATTTTAATTATAAAAACTATATAATATATATAATTAAAATCAACTGTTAAAAAATTTACAGACTTAAAAAGTTTTCAAAAGATTTAACCTTAACTGCTCACTTTGATTGAATCACACTGTGAGTGCACAACAATTCATATCAAGAGTGTGTTGAGTTTGAAGGGCAAATAGGCTTTTTTTTACTTTTTCTTTTTTGGCAATAAGAATCATACTCTAAGCTGTTAGGCAATGCTCGTGAACCGTTATATATCTAATATGAAACTAAATTAATAATATACTCTATGAAATGAATTAAGTATCATGATTTTTGTGCTTTGTTTCATTTCTTTCACAATCCCACGATAATTCATGTTCTAATGCTGTGTGCTTAACATATGTTTTTGTACCATCTGATCCAGGCATTTAATCATCATGGCTGGTTTCGGAAACATTGCTTCCAATCTCGGAGATTTGGCAACAGAGGTAGCAAAGCAGGTTGGAGGAGAAGCCCTAGCAAGCAGGTTGGTATCTGTAAGAAATTCGGGAGAGAACTTTGAACTTCTGAAGCAAGAACTGCAAGGACTACTTGCATTGAAAGAAGATAAAGAGAAGGAAGTTCAAGGAAACAGACACAAAGATACCTCAAGTGCTTATCGCTTATGGTCTGCAAAGGTGTTTGAGGTAGCTGCTGAAACTCGTCATTTGATTGCCAAATATGAAACTTCAACTTGGTCTTGGAAGCACCCAATCCTATCCACAGAGATTGAGAAAAAGCTTAAAGAAGTTCAACAACTCGCAGACAAGGGAAATTCTGTGGATTCTACAGTTGATAAACCACCAGATCGAATCTTAAAAGTTTTTTATGCTCCTGAAATCATGGGGTATAAGACTCTCCAAAGTGCACTCGAAAATATTGTAGATCTGCTAAAAAGCAGCAAAATACAAACCATTGGAGTGGCTGGAATGAAGGGCGTGGGGAAGACAGCACTGATGCAGAACCTAAATAACCATGATGTTGTTGCAGAGATCTTTGATATAGTCATATTTATTAGCCTCTCAGCTGATCACACAGATCACGAGCTTCAATGTAAAATAGCAAAGCGATTGAAGGTGGATACTGAAGTCATCAATGATCCCGAGGAAGTTGCGAGAATAATACATGAGGAGCTGCAAACTAAGAAGTATTTGCTGATTTTGGATGGGGCAGCGGATGAGATCAACTTGGGTCAGCTGGGAATACCATGTAATGACAATCACAGTAAGGTGATAATAACTGCTCAACATCGCCAAGTTTGTACCTTGAATGGAGCAGAAAGGATGATTGAGGTAGGCCTGTTATCCCGGGATGAGGCATGGAAGATGTTCTGTAACACTGTAGGTCCTGTGATTGATCTCCCGGACATTCCAGAGATAGCTCGGCGTGTATGTGACAAGTGCTCTTGTCTTCCCCTTCTGATACAGAAGATAGCACGCTCTTTCAGATTGAAAAAGAGTGCTTCCAGCTGGAGGGTAGGACTGGAAGATCTTGAAGAACGATGGCCGGATTATGAGAATGAAGGCGTGAGTGAGTTGTACTCATTCTTGACGTTCTGTTATGATGAATTGAAAGATGAAAACAAACAGAAATGCTTTCTGTATGCTTCATTGTACCCTGCCAATTGCAAGGTTTATACTGACTATTTGGTGGAGTGTTGGGCTGCTCAGAACTTCCTTGGTGATGTTAACAACACAAGGAAATACCAAAAGGCACGGGATCGTGGTCAGGCAATATTGGAACATCTTACTGATGTCTCTCTTCTGGATAGAGGAAAACAGATGATATATGTTTCCATGAATGATTGTATGCAACAACTTGCTTTGCATATATCATCTAAGCACCCTGAATGTAGTTCTTACGTCCAAACTAGAGAGAAACTTGATGATGCCCAAGAATCATTATCATGGGAGAAGGCTAGATGGGTATCAATGATAGACACTAATCTGAAAAGTTTGCCAACAAACCAAGATTGTAGCATGCTTTTGATGCTATTGCTGCAAAAGAATCCAGACTTGTCTACGATCCCACAACTGTTTTTCAAGAAACACATGAGAAGTCTTCTTGTGTTGGACTTGTATGGCACTGGAATTAGGTGGTTACCATCATCGATGTCAAAGTTGACAGGTCTTAAAGGGCTCTATCTTAATCACTGTAAGCATCTAAGGGAGTTACATCCTGCTATTGGAACACTTGAGCTTCTTGAGTTCCTCGACATTCGGGGTACCCAGATAAGCTTCATCCCATCTCTAATTGGGTACTTGATCAATTTAAGATGCCTGCGAGTCCCATACATCAGAAGTGGTGATCAAAATATGGATCAAACAGGTGATCTTGATCCTTGTGCAATTTTAAGGCTCACGAGATTAGAAGAATTGGTCATCGAAGTAGTTTCCTTTGAGGATTGGTGCAGTAATGCAGAAAATGTGATGGCGATGTTGACTTCTTTGGAACATCTAACCAACCTTCAGTGCAGCTTTCCCTCTTCCAACATTCTTGACAGGTTTCTAAGAAGGAGATCTGGAAGGCAATTTACTTCGTTCCAATTCTTTGTCGGATGTCCAAACTCAAAACGGCCACAAATTCTAGAGTCTTTTGAGTATAGGATTTCCAAATACATAAGGTATGACAATAGCAAGCATGAGAATACTTTTTCAATAAGTGAGATACTTCCTCAAACCCATGCAGTTGAATTGGTACACTTCAAGGAAATTAAAGAAATATCAGACCTTGGAAAAGAAAACTTGGAGCAAATTCGGGGTCTTTCACTCGAGGAATGCAATGAAATTCATACCCTTATAGGAGGTAACGTGAATGGTTCTAGAGATGAAATCGGCCTGCCAAATCTAGAGCAATTGCTGTTAAACAAATTGCTTGAACTGAATTGTGTGTTTCGAGGTCCTCTGAACCCTGGATCCCTTTCCAAATTAAAGGTTTTGACATTGAAGAATTGCCCCTTTTTAATAACCATTTTTTGCAATGGGGCTATTCAATATCTCTCAGAGCTTCAGAAACTGGAAATTCACAGCTGCTTTAGATTAGAAGAACTTATTCCAATCATAGAGATCGGTGAGGATGTTCTTCCAAAACTGGAGGTGCTGCTGCTAGCTAACTTGCCAAGACTCAGATTTGTAACCCCAGACATGACATTGAGATGGTCCTCTCTAGAGCGAGTAAATATATACAGGTGCCCTCTGTTGAAATCTTTACCATTTTGCAAGGACAAGGAAACAAACCTAAGATCCATTAGGGGTGAACAAGGATGGTGGAATGAGTTGAAGTGGAAACACAAAGCTCAATACCAAGACATATTTCTACCCTCGAATGAGCTTACATTTTAGCCATATTTCTTCATGGTTCGGATTAACGTTTTATGAAGAAATAAAAAAGCAAGTTGTGCTTGTCCCTGTTGTATTTTCCTAGTATGTTCTGTCTTAAAAGCATTGTAAGTTGTAACATCTTGTTCATGGATAAAGTTTGATTTGTGTAAGTTAGAAGAGTCTTTCCTTCTAATAATATCTTCTTTGAAAAAAATAAATGCAGATCATGCAAGATTTTTTAGTGCATGTGGAGTAGTGTAGTTAGCTTTCGTCAGAAAAATCATTTTAAGCAAATGTATCGGTTGAACTCCGATCACATTTCATGATGTTCAAATTGATGGGAGATATCATAATCGGTTTGTATGGATAGTGTTTGTTTAATGAACACCTTGTGCGCAGTTCCTAGTTAGATTTTTAACATCTAGACATCTAGTTTTATAGAATATAGCATATTAAAACAAAACATTTTTGAATAATATATAATATAATTTTATTTTGGCATGCCACCAATATAAAAATCTTATTCCTAGATAGCAAATTACATATTAGTATGTCAGTGTATAACATGAGCCATCCATCAAAGTATCAAACCTTATCTTCATCATACAGAAATAAAAATTAATTTCAACGGTTCCATTTCACATCAAACTGAGGCTTAGTTCATCTACAACCTTGATGAGGCCAAACTCAATAAAAAAGAGAAATCTTTTATAATTCTTTTAAATATATACTATTCATTAACTTTGTGGAAAATTATTATAGCCCTTAAAATAGTTCGTCAAATATAAAAGCCAAAAATACTATCCCTTTATACTTTTTCTTGCACTAAATACAGAAACAAGATCTGCTTCTTAAATTCAACAATTTCATACTCACCAAGAGAAAAGAGAGAAAACATGGAAGCCCTTCTGTCACAATTCACCTTGCTCTCAGACCATGCTCTGCAAGACAAGAGCTTTGATCCATCCACAGTTGAGGATCTCATGTAGCCGTTTGAGATCGAGTCATACAAGGCATGGGCAGCTGCAGAACTTGAGCAACAGAAAGAGGTTGAAGAGGTTGAGGTTTCCATGAAGGAAGCTGAGGACTACCTTGATTCTGTCATGGAAAGTGCCATGGACGAGTTCCGGCGCTTCGAAGAGGAGCTTGAGAGCATGTAAAAGGCTGAAATGGAGAGCCTAGTTAACACTGCTGAGAGTGCAAGAAAAATGGGAAATTTGATGGAGAAGGCTGCCTCCATTGCTTCCAAGAAGTATATTGAGGCTGCACTCAATTCAGCCACCGCTTCCATGAAATCTGCTTGGAAGGGACTCTCTTCTGGCAAGGTTCATCCTTCTTAAAACATAACAGTAGCAGTAACACCCCTCTTATTGAAATGTACTCAAGTTAAATCTTGCAATAAGAATATAAGATACTTTTCCTTTAGCCTCATTTTATTATTTTCACTTATATATTGCTGATACAGAAATTGGATCAGAATTGATGTACCAAAATTGATATGCTTAGAATTCATGATTCAGCCACCAGTGAAAATTCCAAAGATTTAATGTTCATGACGCATGGAAAATCTATTACTTTCATGTATGGATCTGATATGCCAGCTAGTAGTTAGGTTTATGAATGATACTGCTTAATCTCTAAGCTTCAGTAATGTAGTTATCCCTTGATTCTTAAGAGATATATGATTACAACATTCGTCATGATTCATTTCCTAATGATTCAGGAGACAATCATCTCCAGCACCTTATCTTTTGCCATGGCTCAGTTCACTTAAAAAGCATACCGCTGAGGATTCATGAACTCACGTGTCGCCTTGTCATAGGGATGTGTAACCTTTGCAGAATTTGCAGACTCCTCGGCGGCATCGAAGGTGTTGGAGTAGAGGATACTACTCTGGCTGGGCAAATTGGTTTTGGCCTTATGGCCGGGGAACTCACGTGCGGTTGCGTCGTCGGCACCTGCGGCCTCTTCAGCAGGGTCAAAGGTGCCGAGCCAGATGCTGTTCTTGCCAGGTTCGCAAACCTGGGACGTGTAACGGCCCCAGGGCCTCTCCAAAATCCCTCTGTATCGAATCTCTCTGGAGAATTTATTTGAAAGAACGGCAGATCGGAGTTGAGGTATTGATATTCTGGAGAAAACAAAAAAATTGGTTAAGTTGATTCAAAAAGTTATTTAATGTATTCAACTTAAAGGTATGAAATAAATTAAATAACCGTGTCTGATGGATAATATACCCAAATTTAACAGTGTGCATGTAAGATGTTGCGTACCTAAGGTTGGAGAACCTGGAACCCTTCTTGTTTTTGAGGCCCTTGCCACTTGAAGCTGGTGAATTTGATGCTGGAGTTGCAAACCCCGTGTGCTGTAATGGCGTACCTGGTGAGCCAGCCGTTTTAACATGTGAATGAAGCCAATTACGTAACAAGCATAATTCAAACAATTAATAAGACCTCTTCAAAATAATGTCATCATCATAATTACCTAATTGAGTCATCAAGTCCGCCTCTTCATGGATTGGGGAAAAAACCTGATCAAATGTAGACGGTCGACCTTCTAGCGCCTTCCACCAGTTTGTGTGTCCCTTGATTACAGTTAGTGCTCTGCTTACCAATTCCTTCCTTGAAAGATTACGCATCTTTGGGCAACCATAAAATCCTACTTCTTTTAAACCAGGTCCAATGCCCAACCCACTCGAAATGCTGGTCAATTCAGGAAGATGGAGAAGCCATAACTTGCTCAATTTAGGGAGGAAAGTATCGGCACTGGGGTTACATGTATAAGAAAAAGGCTTATAGCTTATTAGGGTACTTAATTTGGGACAGTCTTTCACCATGAGCTCCTTCAACAAAGAAAGATTTCCCACAAAATCCACAGAGAAGAGAGTCGTTAACTTGGGACAACTTTGCAATGACAAAGACTGCAACATACCAAATAAGCAGGGTGGAGGAGTTGAGCCTTCCCAGATGCTTCTTAGATTCTTCATCTGGAATATACTTAAGAATAGCAGATGCGGAAGCATATCAATATTATCGTCTAAGTCACCTCCTCCACCAATTGTTTGCATTTCTTTGCATTCTGTCAATATGCACACACGTAGTTGCTCTAAATTTTTCATTTCGAATTCAGTTAGACTCTTTAAGGTGAAATGCCGATCCAAGAAAAGAGCTTTGCTGTGTCTAAGTAGCATTTTGATTTCATCTGTGACACCCTCACCTTTTACAAATTTTAAGCTGCGGTTACTTTGTTTAAATTCCACATCAGTGGCAGGTGGCATGCTTGATATAATCCGCTGCATATGATGACCAACAATGAACCTGAAATCAAGTTCAAAAATGCGGGCCGGTATGAGCTTCAAAAGTTCCAGTTGTGGGATATAAATGCTGAGAGTTTGTAAACACTCTAATCCCAATATTTCTGGTAGAATGACTTGCACATTTTTATTCCACCGCGCATCATCAGGGTTTACACCAATACACAAATGTTCCAACCTCTCGAGTTTAGGTAGCACGCCAGACGGAATAATCGTTGAGCAGGAATATGGCACGTTCTTCTTAACATGATATTCATAAAAGCAGAGGGTCAAGCTTTGAATATTTGTTAACTTCTGGACCTCTTTTGGCAGATGTGTGATCTGAGTCTCATCAAGATCAAGCTTCTCAAGCTTCTCCAAATTTCCGATTTCAGGTGGCAATTTCATGAAGCATTCACAACCTTTCAGATATAGTTCTCTAAGGTGCTTCAGAAAGAACAAGGAACATGGCAGTTCTCTTACACTAGTGTAGGATAAGTTCAGGATGCAAAGCAGAGGCATGTGATAAAAAAATGAAGATGGTATTTTTGTCAAATCAGCATTGCGTTGCAGCATCAAAACTTTGAGTTGCAGACAATCTGGGGACTCTGGTAGCTCAGAGATTTTATTGCCTGCTAATTCAATTCGTACAGCATTATGCCATTTGTCAGTGTTGGGTGGTTCAGTCAATCCTAGGTTCGATTTCTCTATGAACAATGGGTCTAAGGTGTATATCCATTCTAACATTTGATAGGTTTCTTCTGGTAACCAAATATACCTGCCTCCAACACCGTCGAATTGAAGAAAGATGGAATTTTCCACAAGCTGTCTTAGGTTCTTTTCTGTTTCTCCCGCATCCACAAAAAGAGAAGACATCCAGTGATTCTTCAATTCATGATCAACCATGCCATCTCTAATTTTGGGAATGACTGAACAGCTCAGTAGGCAATTCTGTTGTGTCTTATTCATGCCATCCCATATTAAGTTTAGGAATGTGTTTATCATGATGCTGTTCAAACCATGAAAATTGATGACATCGTGTGAAGGATTAGTAAATTGTAATTTGTGGAGAGCAAGTTCCCACATTCTGACATCTTGATGATTCTTCAACCACTTTGCCACAAGGAGAATTGCATGAAGGTGGCTACGACACTCCTCAACTATGCGCACTGCAGTTGTCAGGATAGCACCTGATGAATATACAAACTCCTTCCCCGCAGTGTCACAGAAGACCACCCATGGCAGCAAATGTTCTTTTGTCCGTATTTCCAAGTTCACTAACCCATCCTTCAATCCTCCTTCTTTAGCCTGTTGAGATGATGGTGAGTCAGTGGTAATGAATACCAAAACTCCTGTCAGTAGAGTACCATAAAGTCCCACTTTTTGTGGATCAACAATTTCCTCACCATCCCTATCTACAAGAATTACTAGATACCTGCTTCTTGACATCTCGTCTTCAATCTGTAGGGTGCACAAGATGTCATCGTATTTAATAGCTGAAAGCTGAAGTAGTTGACAGATATGTTGCTTAAGTTCCTTCTCTGCTTCTGAAGTTGGATATCCGGTGGCATCAATAGTCAGATGTCCATGAAATGAATTAAGAATGTCAAGTGAATGGTGCTTGTCATTCAAGGCTGCAGTTACTTTTTCCATGACTGTTCTCTTTTCAACATCATTTCTTGTTGATAACCTGATGCATTTTGCATGCTTTGGACTTTTGCTTTTACAAATGGAAATCAATGTTTGCATGAGTTGGTGGACAGCAAGATCAGCAGCCATATCGAGAATAGCTTCTGGAATTAAGTCCGAGTTGGCATCACCAAAGATGAAGTTGGAGCCGGACCTGTCACCATTTTCAGCATCCCTTATTATCGCTTTTGGAAGAAGTCCTTCTAGCTTAAGCAGCAGCTTCCTCTCACAATATGCCTTTGGTATGAAATCATCAAAGATCACTCTCATGTCCAGTGGGTAACTACACAAGAGGCTCATCAAATCCCTCTTCCTCCTCAAACTATTTATCAATTCAAGTGAGGAAATTGTTGATTGCAAGCTCGTCAAAGTTCTAATCTGAGAAGCCGAGGCCTCTTCAGATTCTGTTTTGGGAATATCACCTGCTTTGCTCATGTTGGAACTTAGTATCTGCTAGTTCCCTGTAAGGAGTGCCAAGCAACAAGAAATTTTACCATTAAGACTCTTTTTTGTTATTATATAGTAGAAATTAATCTGAATAGATAGTTAATACACTCTAAATAGAATAAATATTTTAAAATATTATGAAAGATTATAACCCGGTTATTAACTTGCATGACTGTGATGTATAAAGGCTTCAGCTAAATTACATCTCAGTTCATTTGAAAAAGAATTCGGCATAAGAAGATTTATTTCTTCTTGTAAGGATTAATTAAATGCTGCAACATAAGTAACTAGCAGTAACAAAGAAATGAAGAATACTAGTATCTGTGAGACGCAAGTGTACCAAATAGAATTGAAGCGCTGTTCTTCTGATCCGAGTTAAGCCGTCGAAGTTAGGAATCAGGATTACGATCTCCGCTCCAGAGACTCACCAAGTACCAAGAAGACTTGTTAGGGATTTTAGAGTCCTCGCATCAGTCAAGGCAATGTGAAATAGTGAAGAAAGAAATGTCCACGATTTCTTACTCCAGCTACTCAAAAAACAATGAGAACGACTAATGATATATAATAAGGAGAAGCCGTGGAAAAATACTAACCTTTGAAACACTCACAATGACATTTCTCGGAAGCTACCTGGTAAAGTTGACTTGACTTGAGTTAACATTTAACCACTTCTTTTGGAAAATTTTATTACTACAGGGTATATTCTTCCGTAATCGTGTGATTGCTTCCGCCATTTTCTTCTTCTGGTTTCCGTTTTGTCAGTAACAGTGGACCTGAACCTGCACCTTGGATTCTAGATCTCGAATAAGCCTCACTCCCTGACTAGTGACTACTTCAACGTGGCAAACTCATTCTGCGCTTGTTTGTTTCAGTAACCGTAAGTCCTTCACATGCAATCATAAGTTTAACTCATCCATGTTAAGTGTTTTCGTTTCATTCATTCTAAACAAGCTGTATTCCGCCAAGAATTGAATAGCTGCTTATCATTTTTCTTGCTAAACGTATTTGTCAGGTATATATATGAAAAATTTTAACCTTAACTGCTCACTATAACTACTTTGTTTGAATCACACTGTGGGTGTACAATAATTCAAATGCTGAAATTCCTTCTTTTGATCACTTATGCCAGAAGTTTGCGCTGTTAGACAGAGGCATATATCTAATAGGCATGTAACTGAATTAAGAATACTCTATGAAATGAAACAAGTGTCATGAGTTTTGTGTTCTGTTTCACTTCTTTCACAATCCCACGATAATTCAAGTTCTAGTGCTGTGTGCTTAACATATGTTTTTGTGCCATTTGATCTAGGCATTTAATCATCATGGCTGGTTTCGGAAACATTGTTTCCAATCTCGGAGATTTGGCAACAGAGGTAGCAAATCAGGTTGGAGGAGAAGCCCTAGCAAGCAGGTTGGTATCTGTAAGAAATTCCGGAGAGAACTTTGAACTTCTGAAGCAAGAACTGCAAGGACTACTTGCATTGAAAGAAGATAAAGAGAAGGAAGTTCAGGGAAACAGACACAAAGATACCTCAAGTGCTTATCGCTTATGGTCTGCAAAGGTGTTTGAGGTAGCTGCTGAAACTCGTCATTTGATTGCCAAATATGAAACTTCAACTTGGTCATGGAAGCACCCAATTCTATCCCCAGAGATTGAGAAAAGACTTAAAGAAGTTCAACAACTCGTAGAGAAGGGAAATTCTGTGGATTGTACAGTTGATTCTGGATCGAATCTTAAAAGTTTTTTATGCTCCTGAAATCATGGGGTATAAGACTCTCCAAAGTGCACTCGAAAATATTGTAGATTTGCTAAAAAGCAGCAAAATACAAACAATTGGAGTGTCTGGAATGAAGGGCGTGGGGAAGACAGCACTGATGCAGAACCTAAATAACCATGATGTTGTTGCAGAGATCTTTGATATAGTCATATTTATTAGCCTCTCAGCTGATCACACAGATCACGAGCTTCAATGTAAAATAGCAAAGCGATTGAAGGTGGATACTGAAGTCATCAATGATCCCGAGGAAGTTGCGAGAATAATACATGAGGAGCTGCAAACTAAGAAGTATTTGCTGATTTTGGATGGGGCAGCGGATGAGATCAACTTGGGTCAGCTGGGAATACCATGTAATGACAATCACAGTAAGGTGATAATAACTGCTCAACATCGCCAAGTTTGTACCTTGAATGGAGCAGAAAGGATGATAGAGGTAGGCCTGTTATCCCGGGATGAGGCATGGAAGATGTTCTGTAACACTGTAGGTCCTGTGATTGGTCTCCCGGACATTCCAGAGATAGCTCGGCGCGTATGTGACAAGTGCTCTTGTCTTCCCCTTCTGATACAAAAGATAGCACGCTCTTTCAGATTGAAAAAGAGTGCTTCCAGCTGGAGGGTAGGACTGGAAGATCTTGAAGAACGATGGCCAGATTATGAGAATGAAGGCGTAAGTGAGTTGTACTCATTCTTGACGTTCTGTTATGATGAATTGAAAGATGAAAACAAACAGAAATGCTTTCTGTATGCTTCATTATACCCTGCCAATTGTAAGGTTTATACTGACTATTTGGTGGAGTGTTGGGCTGCTCAAAACTTCCTTGGTGATATTAACAACACAAGGAAATATCAAAAGGCACGTGATCGTGGTCAGGCGATATTGGAACATCTTACTGATGTCTCTCTTCTGGATAGAGGAAAACAGATGATATATGTTTCCATGAATGATTGTATGCAACAACTTGCTTTGCATATATCATCTAAGCACCCTGAATGTAGTTCTTATGTCCAAACTAGAGAGAAACTTGATGATGCCCAAGAATCATTATCATGGGAGAAGGCTAGATGGGTATCAATGATAGACACTAATCTGAAAAATTTGCCAACAAACCAAGATTGTAGCATGCTTTTGATGCTATTGCTGCAGAAGAATCCAGACTTGTCTACGATCCCACAACTGTTTTTCAAGAAACATATGAGAAGTCTTCTCGTGTTGGACTTGTATGGCACTGGAATTAGGTGGTTACCATCATCGATGTCAAAGTTGACAGGTCTTAAAGGGCTCTATCTTAATCACTGTAAGCATCTAAGGCAGTTACCTCCTGCTATTGGAACACTTGTACTTCTTGAGTTCCTCGACATTCAGGGTACTCAGATAAGTTTCATTCCATCTCTTATTGGGTCCTTGATCAGTTTAAGATGCTTGCGTGTCCCATACATCAGAAATGGCGAACAAAATGGAGATCAAACCAGTGATCTTGATCCTCGTGCAATTTCAAGGCTTACAAAATTAGAAGAATTGGTCATTAAAGTAGTTTCCTATGAGGATTGGTGCAGTAATGCAGAAAATGTGATGGCGATGTTGGCTTCTTTGGAACATCTAACCAACCTCCAGTGCAGCTTTCCCTCTTCCGAAATTCTTGACAGATTTCTAAGAAGGAGATCCGGAAGGCAATTTACTTCGTTCCAATTCTTTGTCGGATGTCCAAACTCAAAACAGCCTCAAATTCTGGAGCCTTTTGAGTATAGGATCTGCAAATACATAAGGTATGACAATAGCAAGCATGAGAATACTTTTTCAGTAAGTGAGATACTTCCTCAAACCCATGCAGTTGAATTGGTACACTTCAATGACATTGAAGAAATATCAGAAGTTGGAAAAGAAAACTTGGAGCAAATCCGCGGTCTTTCACTCGAGGAATGCAATGGAATTCATACCCTTATAGCAGGTAATGAGAATGGTGCTAGAGATGAAAGCACCCTGCCAAATCTAGAGCAATTGCTGTTAAACAAATTGCTTTTACTGAATTGTGTGTTTCAAGGTCCTCTGAATCCTGGATCCCTTTCCAAATTAAAGGTTTTGACATTGAAGAATTGCCCACGTTTAAGAACCATTTTTCACAATCGGGCTATTCAATACCTCTCAGAACTTCAGAAACTGGAAATTCACAGCTGCATGGAATTAGAAGAACTTATAGTCATAGAGATCGGTGAGGAAGTTCTTCCAAAACTGGAGGTGCTGCTGCTAGCTAACTTGCCAAGATTCCAATTTATATGCACAAATACGATATTGAGATGGTCCTCTCTAGAGCAAGTAAATGTATACAGGTGCCCTTTGTTGAAATTTTTACCCTTTTGCAAGGACAAGGAAACAAACCTAAGATCCATTAGGGGTGAACAAGGATGGTGGAATGAGTTGATGTGGAGACACAAAGCTCAATACCAAGACATATTTCTACCCTTGAGTGAGCTTACATTTTAGCCATATCCCTTCATGGTTTGCATTAATGTTTTATTAAGAAATAACAAGCAAGTTGTGCTTTTGCCTATTGTATTTTCCTAGTATGATCTGTCTTAAAATCATTGTATGTTGTAACATCTTGTTCATGGATAAAGTCTGATTTGTGTGTAAGTTAGAAGAGTCTTTCCTTCTAATAATATCTTCTTTGGAAAAACAAATGCAAATCATGCAAGATTTTTCAGTGCATATGAAGTAGAGTAGTTAGCTTTGGTCAGAAAAATCATTTTGAGCAAATGTATCGGTTGAACTCCAATTACATTTCATAATGTTCAAATTGATGGGAGATATCATAATCGATTTGTCGGGATAGTGTTTATTTAACACCTTGTGTGCAGTTCTTAGTTGGATTTTAACATCTAGACATCTAGCTTTATAAGATAGCATATTATAAAAAATATTTCCAAGTACAAAATAGAGAAATGTTAGGAGATCAACAAAATTTATTGTTTTTTTGTCGTCATTTAGCCACTAATTTAATTCTTTTAGTCTAGTAATCCACCAACATACTTTATTCCATACTTTTAAAAATTGATAGCGTCAAAAACAATAAATTCTAATAGCTCTCTAACATTCTTCTAGAAAATATTTTTGAATAATATATATAACATAATTTAATTTTGGCATGCCACCAATACAAAGATGTTGTACACTTATACCTATATATCCAATTACATATTACTATCCAAGTATATTAAAATTAAAATCTATATATATCTGGACTAAGATCATCTGTTATTTCATTGTCTCACCTCGTGTGACACCAATAAAAAGTTTGCCACAGCTCCATTTGAATGTCTGGAGTTGGCCAACAAGTTGCTAACATATACATGCCGGGATTGAAACTCCAACCCTCGCTGAAATGGACGAGTGAGCTAGCCACTCAGCCTCTCAAATTAACTTGATAAATCAATTTAATTCCTAACTTTTAAAAATGATCAAGTCCCCCTCTCAAATGAGTCAATAGGAGTGTATTTTTTAGAATATAAACTTAATTGGCTATTTTAAAAGTCAACAATTATCAAACTGAATTATTAAACGAATTCTAGAAACTAAATAAAGTGGACATTACCTTTTTTTTATGCACCACATCCGAAGTCACAAAGCAAAGAACTTGGGGAGCTCCGGTTTGAAGTTTAAGGAAGGAAATCAGGGAGGTTTCTGGGGAGAAGAAGACATCACCCACTAGATCCATGGAAGTAGCGGCGGCGATCCAAAATTGGAAGGAAGGTCGTCTCCGGCGACTCCTTTCCAGAAAGAGAAGAATTAGAAAAGGACTCATCCCTGGTTCTCTGATTCTCTGGTTTCCTTGTTCTGGGCTTCAGCCCAAAGAAGACAATAAAAAAAAAAACTTATTTCAGTTTTAGAATTTGTTGGATGTCAGTTTTTGATTTATGGCGTTTCTTTTTTTGGACTTAAAACCTATTTTTTCTTAAGGTCAATATTGAGGCCCATTTAGTAAACTTAAAGGGAGAAAAAAAAGATAAAGAAAGACTAACTCAAATTAAGGAAGGAAAAAACCGAAAAAGAGAATAACGATAAAAACACATTGGAATAGCTATTCTGAAATTACCAAAAAAAAAAAAAGAAAATTCTAATTTCGTCGTGTTCTTCTCTGTCCCTACCTCCGTCAGCCTCACCTGGCAAGCCGGCCGACCGCCTTCCGTTACGTCCGGCCGGGTGTCTGTTCCGTTCATCTTGTCGGAAGCTCCACTCATCTCCGACCTCCCACTCTCTATCTGTCATTTCCGAGGTACCGTGTGTGATATTCTTTTGCCATTAAATCCATTGATTTGAATTTCAACCTATCTATTGTTGACCGCAATTATGTAAATATGTTATCTACTATAATAATCGGTTGCTCTAGTGTTGTTTTGTTCCTAAATACCTAGGGTTTAATTTATGCTCTCGTGGCCAATAAAAATCCTATATTACCATGTTATTTAGCTGCCTAGTCATGTTCTTTTAGTTTTATGATTCTACCAGTAAAGTTTAGCTGAGACTTCACAATTTTCCCTAAGCTCTTGAGCCTCATAAGTCATGGCTTCGATCCTGTTGTTTTCAACTTTGATATCTTTGATTCTGATGATTATTCTGTGTGCATAATAAGTTTGTTGTGCTTTTTGAGTATTTCTGTTGTCTATTCTCAACTGGTAGATTTTTAATTTATTGATATTTGTTTTTACAGGGAAGCGATTTTCTTTTGGGTTGTCCTGACTCCTGGGTCTTAAGTCGGAAATTGTCTTAATCTTATTGGGGATAGGCGTAAGGAGATGCCTCGAGACTTATCGCGATCAAGATCGCCTCCCCATCGGCGTAGGCATTCGCCGTCTCCTGTTGGACACAGGCATAGCAGGAGGAGCAGAAAAGACAGAAGCCGATCTCCTTATTCATCCTACTCTCATAGCAGGTGACGCCTTTTGTATGATTAATTGATTCGTTTTCTTTATGATAGAATACTGTATCCTTCATATTGAGTTAGAATTATGGAGGACTTTATGATTTACGATGTATTTGTTACAAAATATGAATCTTAAACACTTATATTCATGGAAATTTTGTATCTTTTTTCCCCTTATATTGTAAATTTGTAGAAGTAGGAATGATTTCAATTCATATTTGTTTACTATTGATGTTATGTCAAATGTTCAATGAATGCAAATTTCTGTATTTGGTATATTAGATTTGTTTTCAGGTTGGATGCTGAATGGACAAAACAAGGATATTAAACAGATGTAATATATATCTCCCGAATTTCAATTGACACTATAAACTTGAGAATATTGCAAGGTTTTTTTAAGTGGTTTGGGTTAATTATGAGGTGATATGGGTAAAACGATGTGTTTTAGTAGGACTGTTTACCTTTTATTATATTAATTTGTGAAAAAAGTTATGAAATTTAGGCTGCACTTGTTTTCATTATCATAAAAGGTTTCCTTTTTGTTTTCGTTTTGTACATATTATTTTTATTTTCTTTTTTCATATTTTGAAAAGCATTTTTGCTTTTTATTTGGCACAACCATTGCCTTGTGACAGCAGTGGGGAGCTAGATTTCTTATTCTTTGTTTGGATTCTCCCTTCTATTCAGCAGCTTGGCCGCTTAATGAGGACATTCTATTATGTTGAATGACTCATAGTTCTAATTTATAAGGATTAGGCATTTTTGTCATAACTGTTTGGTGTTGATGATGCTTATTTTCAGAAATTTTTATTGGGTTTCTTTCTTTTTGAGGGCTTTTCTATTGTTATGTGGAGTTGTTAGTCTTCAATAACATTTATATACACCATAATAATATAGTGAAAAAGATAGGATATATGCCATCTATAACCAAATTAGAAGATCAGTTCGTAACTTGGGAAGTGAGAGATGTGAGCAGGTGGTGGGTGCTGATGATTTTTTATTGCCCTTGCTCAATTGTGACATTTGCTTCTTCATGTGGTAAAAAGATGGAGCACACAATGGTTAATAGCAATTGATGAGGTAACTGTATATGTTTTTGGCTTTAGTGTGGTAGACAGTGGGTAGGTCTTATGTTCACTTAATATATCTGTTAATTTGCACTAGTTCATTGCTTATGATCTTCTGTGTCATCATACAGGCGAAAAAGTCGCTCTATTTCACCAAGAGGCCACAGAAGCCGTTCCCCAACTCCGAGGCGCCATAGAAGTCGATCTCCAGCCACGAAACGATATAGAAGACACAGAAGCCGGAGTTCTTCGCTATCTCCTGTTCACAAGTCTTCCAGTTCAAGTCTTGGGTCAATAGAGCAGAAAAATGTTGTTGACAAACAAAGGAAAGAAGAAGAGAAGAAAAGGTAGATGATTCATTTGTCATGAGTTCTAACTCTGTCTCTTCTTCACTTATACTGGAGCTATGGCATAGGATGGAACTTATGATTTAGTGATTTACTAATGGATAGCTCCTTATGGTTCATGGTGATAATTTCAGTTCTTATGTGTTGCCTGTAATTCACTACTAGAAAATCGAGACCTTAAAATATTCTGTCTGAAAAACAAATGTGCATATTCTGGGTAAGACAACTACTTCCTGGAAAAATAGAAAAATTGAACATGAATGTTACCACTGTAAACCTTTGTAACTGTTTCTAATTCTTTGGTGAAAGAGATCTGGTGGTCTCAAATTTCCCCGGTGGAACTATTTCAGAATTCTGCTGTTGACATCCTCCACTTTTGTGGTCTTATTGTCCTTGCATCTAAATTTTTTTAACAGATTTGACTCAGGATATTTGCACTTTAGAACACAAAATCTTTTCCTAGGTTGAGCTATGAAATACTAAGTTTTGCTCTTTATCCTCTCTCACAATGTACTTCCTATGTGACCATAGTGATCTGTTGACTAGTTTATGATTCGAGTCTAAAGAAGACAAAATTACATAAAATAGTAGGATGTTGAATGTCTTTTTTCATCAGATTTCTCATGAGGCAGTGTTTCTCTCTCTGTTTTGGGAATTAACACATGCTTTCTGCAGGGGATTTCTCTCACTAATTTTGATCCTCTCCTAATCTAAAGCTTTCTAATTTATTTTCCTCTGTATGGTCATTTGGTTGTTCTAATAGGATTTCTTATCCTTTCTCCCTTTTTTTCTAATTTTTCTTGACTCGCAGAAAAATTAGATTGCATCCCTCCTTTAATGTGATAAGGTCTAATATTGATCTTTTATCAGTGGGCTGTGGTTATATTTTAGGGTTGTATAATTGATCTAATCCTGTAAGCCACATCTAAGGTTCTAGGAATTGGACTTGCAGATTAGTTACCCATGTTCAGGTGGTTTGGTTATGGTGTTCCTTTAAGTGAAGCTTTTCTTTTTCGCATAGTTGTCATTTAACGAGTTTCTCTCTGGTTCAACAGAGTGAATATTACTTTCAGTAGGATGAACATATGATTTTTATAAATTTTTCTGATGCTTTTGGCACAACTGTCAAAAGAGAAGACCTATGTTAAACAGCTAACTTGTGAAAGATGTTTAGTGTAAAAGTTCCAAATATTTCCATGATTAGTTTAAAATTTCAGCAGGTTACTTGAATTTCGTCTCCACGGGCTTGTCTGAAGGAAGGTACTGCTATAATTCAACTTGTTATGTTTGATGATCAAATTGGCTAATGGCTGCCTCATTTATCTACTGTTCACCAGTTTTGAAACTGATTTGTTTGGATCAGGATCCAATAGAGGTATGCCTTAAAAGCATAACCGTATTTTTGTGCATTTGTCGTCATGGAGGTTAGTTTGCGATTGATTGTGGTTTTCATTAAGTAATTTAGGAAAGGGTAGAAAGAAAAAAAGGTAGAAAAAAAATGAAGAAATGCCTAGTGTCCAGCTTTAGTCCTTAGTTCTGTATGATGGAAAACATGAGTTCACTTTTGTGTGGCATTCTCTTCTGTTTGAGTGGCCATTTTCATGCTTAACATTTTGTATGTTTTCACAGGCGTCAACAGGAAGCGGAATTGAAATTAATAGAAGAAGAGACAGCAAAGAGAGTTGAAGAAGCCATTCATAAGAGAGTTGAAGAAAGCTTGAACTCCGAGGAGGTTCAGGTCGAGATTCAAAGGCGGTTGGAAGAGGGACGAAAGAGACTAAATGTTGAAGTCACAGCCCAACTTGAAAAAGAAAAAGAAGCTGCTGTTATTGAAGCTAAACGGAAGGAGGTATATCATTTGTGTTTCTAATCACTCCCCCTCTGTTGTGCTTTCACTGCTTTGGGAAAATAATTAATAGGATGTACTCAAGACTTAGTTTATTTTACATCATTAGCATATTATATAGGTACCATGTTAGGGCCTTGGTGTAACATTAATTCTTGCGATGCCTAAAGTTCTATGTCTGCATTGCACTTTGAAGTCATGTGGAAAACTTGTTAGATTATGTATGTTTCTGTGCAGGAACAAGCTCGTAAAGAAAAAGAAGAACTCGAGAGGATACTTGAGGAGAACAAGAGGAAGACCGAAGAAGCTCAGAGAAGAGAGGCTCTAGAGCAGCAGAGGAGGGAGGAGGAACGATACAGAGAGCTCGAAGAGTTGCAGAGGCAGAAAGAAGAAGCCATGAGAAGGAAGAAACAAGAAGAGGAGCAGGAACGTTTGAACCAAATAAAGTTGTTGGGTAAAAACAAATCCCGACCCAAGTTGTCATTTGCTCTTGGATCCAAATGACTTTGGCAATGTACGTTTGAGTCTTTTTATTATTTGGCCTGAACTTGTATTCGGCTTTTGTAATTTTGATGAAACTTTGTAGCCTCCTCTGCTCCTCATGACACCTTTGTCACTGATTAAAACATTGAATTAGATTCCTCCATTGCCCCCACCTAGTTTTTTTTTTTTTTTTTTGGGGTCAGATCCCCACCTAGTTTGTCATATATTTGTGTCTTTGATGGTTTCTTTTTTCTTTTTTCTGTTGGGAAATGATATAGATGAAAGGGGGCAACATATGTCATTGATTGGGCTAATAGGCCCATTGGGCTTGATAAAGTTTTTGTTTCAGTGGGAGCCTTTACAGACCAATGTTCATAAGCGGAGGAACAAAATAGTGTTCCTGTTTTCTCCCCGAGTCTTTTGTTTAGATCACAAAGGGTATGACTAAATAAAAATACGGGGAGAAGTTTTATGAATAAACTCTAATTTTATATGTCAAATTAATTTATAAAAAATTTCACCACAATTTTCTTCCCAACAAAATACCACTAACAAGAAAAGCTGCAACCCTACTGAATCAGTTGAATCTCTATATGGAGCTTGACCACACTGTAAGGTTTCATGCTATGTAATTATCGTAGACTGGAGGTGGTTGCCAAGGTTCCCTGTACAATTTGCATTTGGTGGCTACTCCAATGAAGATTTCATGATTGTCATCGTGTGAAGATACTTCATTTTGACCATTGGATGATAAGTTGTAAGGCTTGATTTTTATTTGAAGTAAAAGTGTTACTTTTATTTAGAATGTTGTTAAACAAATAAGTCACACTTTTTAAATAAAGATCATCATGAAAAGATGTTTTTAGCATCTTCATTGGAGTAGTTGCCTTTGCATTTTACCTCTCAAACAAAACCAGAGAATATGTCCTTTCATGTGTTTTCACATGACCATATCTAGAGATATATATTCACAATCTTAAAAATGCTGTTGTGTTCTTATTATAATATATAGTTAGATCCGCCACATTTAATCTATTGTTATCCCGCTCCATTATAAGATGAAAATTCATACACCTTTCTAAATACTTGAAAAAGCACAATCATATTTGAAAATCATTTTTAATAAATACTGTAATGCTAGCACTACATTGCAACAATGCAAAAGAGAAAGTAACGAAAAGGCAAACAAATACTATGAAATTGAAATAGAAATGGGAAATGAAAGTAGGGGAATGATGAGGGTAAGATTGGGTGTGAGAGTGTCAGAAAAGAAGAGAAGTGAAAAGTTTTTGGTGACCCACATGCATGCATGATGATGTATCATCATTAACATATAATTGCCAAGACGAGTTGACCCTGACAGTTGAAACCAACCAGAGAATGCCACGTAGAGAGACAAGGTACGTGGACCCCCCAAATGGAGAAAAGAGACAGAGCAGATGAGTGCATTGAATTCAAGGTGCAGTGCCCGATGCATGATGCATGATGCATGCTGAATTCTGCACTCTGCATATGCTGTCGTCTCACTCTCACGTGGTCCACTCTTGTCCGTCCATTGTCGTTGACTCCTCTCTCTTCTATTCAATGACCTTTCTTTCTATTCAATTCACCTCTTTTACGGACACAAAAATATTTGTCAAAAGGAAAGTGATAGGTAAATAATAATTTTTTTGAGTAACGTGAATAATTATTAATTAAATAAAAATATATTATATTTTTAAATTATTTATTTAAATTTTAATATAAAAAATTATCTGTATATTTAATAAAATAAATATTTAATATATCTATTATTTATATTATTTAATATTTTTATTGTTTATTTATATTTTTTTTTGTCAAAATTATTCACCTCTAAAGACTTTGTATTGAAATATACAAAAATTTATATATTTGTATGCAAAGGTGATCGGTTTAATGTTAACGAGTTATAATTCAAATGACATAATTTTTTTATATTCATTTAAAAATTATGAATTTGAGTTTTATTTTTAATTTAAAAAAAAGTGACAGGTTGTGGTATATAAGAGTATATATTAAAGTTATTGTTAATAAATATTTTTTTATTTTTAATAAACATATAGTAAATACATTAAAATTTAAATTTTATATATTCATTATAATAATAATTAATAATTTGAACATGTATCTTCATATGTTACTTAAATCTAAAGAAGATTATGGTATTTTGATTGGTATCTTTAAACTCTTACTCTAACAAGATATTTGTTAGATTATATTATATTGTAGTTATCAATATATATTTATATTTATATAAAGATGATTTAAATACTTAAATTTGGTTTGATAAAATTTGTTGAAGAGTTGTTCGCGCTATTTAATAAAGTATTATTATTTTGTTTTTCATTTAGTAATAAAAAAATATTTAATTACTCTATTGGTCCTTATAGTTTTGCAAAATTTTTAATTAGGTCCCTGTACTTTTTTTCTTTTAATTAAGTCCTTGTACTAATTTTTTTTTAATTGGATCCCTACACTTTTTTTTCCTTTTATTTGGGTTCATGCACCAATATTTTTTCAGTTGGGTCTCTATAAAATTAAGTCAATTATTGTCAAAAGGGACCTAGTTGAAAAAAAAATTTAGTGCAGGGACCAATTAAAAGGAAACAAAAAAGTATAGGGACCTAATTGAAAATTTCGCAAAACTATAAAGACGAACAGAGTAATTAAACCTAAAAAAATATATTTTTGAAAGTTAAAAATATTTTTTAAAACATCTAAAAATATATCTTTTTAAATTAGTTGTATTTATCAAAATTAAAAACTTTAATATAATTTCATATATGTTTATTATGGTCCTTTAAAATTTTAAATTTATTTTACCAAACAATTATTATTATTTATTAAAAATTATTTTTAGTTTGATCTATTAAAGATAAGTGCTATAATTTTTAGAAGAATATTTTTCAAAAATCAATTTTGATGAACTACTTTTGGGAAAAAAAAAAAAAAACTGAACCTTAAATTAACCACATAATTTTGTTGAGTCTTTGTAAAAAAAAAGGTCTTAAGTTTGATATTTGTATATATTGAAACAAAAGGATGAATTAATCATTTGTTTTATGAATAAGTTTTATTATGTGTGGAATTCAAAGCCGTAACTAGTTCTTCATTTTTTGTTCCTTCAGTTTATCTGCATGACTGCATGACAACTTTAAAGAAGTCAAATAAATACATAAATACACAAAGGTTTAATTTAAAATCAACATAAATATATTTTTTTAAGTTTGGTATGATAAAGTTTTAACTTTTTAAAATATTTTATAAAAATTAGTTTTTAAAATTTTTTTTTTTAATTTGTAATATTTATATTTGATAAATCAAATTGAAATGACTTTCAATAAGTTAAAACAACAATAATTATATTTGGTAAAATAACTTAAAACTTAAAAATACTAAAATAGACATAAATATCGTAAAAGTTGAATTTAAAATTTAATTAATATATGAAGTTATATTAGACTTTTTATTTTGATTAGCACAAACCAACTTTAAAAAGTTTTACCTTAAGAGTTTTTTATCTTTTAAAAGCTACAAATATAAATACATTATCTTTTATATTTATCAAACATAAAATAAAAAAAATCACCTCTTTAAAAAATATTACTAAACTAAGCCCTAATTATATATATATTAGGATTTCTTTTAATAATTGATATTTCATCATTTTAAACCAAATTTAATTTTGAAACACTAACGTCTTCTCTTTTATGATATATATTTATATATCATGTAAAATAACTTCAATTTTGTTATAAATTATATTAATTAAATAGCATATATATATATATATATATATAGGGAAGTAGCTAGGTACAATCTTTATGTGAGGCTAAAGAAAACATCCAGAAAAAAGAACACATATGGTGAAAGATTATATTTGATAAGATCAATATTTGAGAAGGGAAAAAGAGAGAGAGAGAGATCCATTTTCATAAAAATACATATCAACGGTTCAAAATGCTGTTAGGATGAATATATACATTTATTTATTTGGTAATTTTACATGTACAAACATTTTTTAATTTGATCAAGTTGATATAAGTCCAATAAAAAAATAGTATTTGTATCATATTTTTTTTTACATTTTTTTAATATAAAAATTTTTGCATATAATACAAATTTATTGATATAATATAAAAAAAATTTACATAGTATAAAAATTTTTATATATAACACATAAGTTTGTTACGAATGTATTTTGTTAGTTGAGTGAGTTAATGTTCTAGAACTGTGATCCTTTAAAAAATGTTTTATATTGTACACTAAAATTTTTATGCTCTAATTTTTTAAACATATATAAGAGAAGAAGAAAATGAATACGACGAAAATCACAATAATCAAAGAAAATGAAAAGAAAAAAGAAAAAAGAGAAAAAAAATGACGACATTGACATTAAAAAAGCTTGCATATAATAAACTACTTGGTTTAGAAATTGTTTTTTTTTTTCAAAAATAAGAAGACTTAAATCCGCGATATTTTAGATAAATATAGAGAGACTATACCATTTAATTTGAACTATAACCCATTAGCGTTGTCTAACTTTTTGTTATTTATTTATATATGTTAAATAAAATTAGGTAAGTTTAATGGCCATATATAGGTCTTAAACAAATAGAGAGATGGATTACATGATGGTGTATGATCTTTGTTAGCAGAGATTTAAATTAAAGTAAGAATAAAGAATGGAAATTTGATATCCGAATTAGGTTGGCCTTATTGAAAGAGAGTATATTTGGCAAAAGATGCCAAAATAGAGAAAGACGCGAGAGCCCTTAATCACGCCACCCATGATTTGATCGATAACCTTAACCTATTAAACAAAACCAAACCCTTACTACTTCACCCCACTTCCTAGGTTTTATATATCCCTCTTCCCTCACCCTTTTTCTTTGCTTCTTCATCTGCTTCTCTTGTTCTCTCTCTCTCCCCCCTCCCTCTCTAGCTCTTTCTTTCTCTCTCGAGAGATGAAAAAA
The DNA here is from genome assembly GCF_003086295.3 of Arachis hypogaea. NCBI lineage: Eukaryota > Viridiplantae > Streptophyta > Magnoliopsida > Fabales > Fabaceae > Arachis > Arachis hypogaea. Next base: position 11,507,478 of record NC_092055.1, read on the forward strand.
TAGCTAGGTCTTCTATGGTGTGATCTTCCATGGTTGGAAATAAAAATGGGAGATTGAGGTTGATGGGAATGTTGTTTGGCTCGAGGTCACTTATTGAGTAGTTGTATACCCTTTATAATGAGATCTCGGACCAGGCTTCATTCCCGTCGACTTGATCTCTCTCGTTCTCTCTTTTTCATTTTCGATCTCTCTTCTGAAGACGAAGAGAGATCCAATCTCCCTTGAGGATGATGCATCATGATTAGGGCAATTTTTTTTTATTTCTTATTTACAAGTTAGAGAAATTTGGGTTTTAAAAATTTGAACTACTAACATTATAAATAAGATCAGTTTACATTGGGAATAATATAGACATAGACATAATTAATTAATTGCATGGAAGAAACATGAAACATTTATCTAACATTATTCCAGCGAGTTAAGATCGATCGATCACAAAAGATAGATGTTGTTTTGACGTTGATGACCATGCTGTCACTGTGTTTTCAGTCTAGTATATTATGTATATGGCTGAATAAAAAATTGTTTTACTTCCATTATTGGTTATTATTATATGATGATTGCCTAGTGATTATTTATTTATCTAGTGTATGTGAAACATTATTATTTTTTAATTATTTTAAATAAGGTAAAAACAAAGATGTACTTCAACTTTATGTAAAGTTGATAATTAAGAGCGTTAGATGATAAATCATTTAATAATTTTTCAGTCATCAACTTCATGAAATCAACGGCACATGAGTTTCAACCTTTAAATAATAATGTGTGTGGAGATTAGAGAAACCCAATGCAAGGGAATTTGAAATTCTGTAAATATTTGTCAGGCTAGAATCTTTAGGGTTTCAGTTCCATGCCTGCTTTTATTTCCTTGCTTTCAAGTTTCAGCCTACCCTCATTATTTCTGGTAACTACTGTTTACTAGCATGGTAGCAATCTACCATTACCTTCACATATATATTATCTTTCTTTTTCTTTGAATCAGTAGAATATTTATTTCTTATTGTACTTATTATTAATTAGTATATTTGTATTGTATTTTTAATTCATTTTAGGTGGTGCTGTTGCTTTTTTCATGGGGAATGCCTGGATCCAGTTTTATTTTGGCTACATGCTTGGGTTCCAACTTCCAAGACACAAGATTAGTTTTAGGGATTTAGAACAAAGTGATGGATAGCACACATATTTTTTTTCTCCCTTTCTTCTGTTTATTATTAATAGTTATTATATTACCCCTTAACTATTTTTCTTGTTTCTTCAAATTTGAAATTTTGTGTATAATGTAGCAGTCATGGATATGGAGATGTGGATCACTTTGGCTTTTAAATAAACCTGTAAATTAACATGAGGAACTAATTTTTATTGCACCTAATTTTTATTTTTATTAATGCGATATTACTTAATTAAGTGCAAGTGTAAATGTAAATTAGCATGAAGAATTAATTTTTAGTTAACTAATATTAATTAATTTTAGTATTTAAATTTATAATTTAAAATTTAACATAAATAAAATAATTTCAAAAAAAAGTTATGATATTAGGATGACAAAAAAAATAATTTTTTTTGTTATCAAACATATTAAATGAAAATTTAAATACAGTCAATTTCATATGAAGTTAATCTTAAGTTTACATAATGAAACTATATCTGAATTTCTGCCTTAAGTTAATAACCCTACCTCTTTAGTAGGTCTTTACTTTAGTGAAATATTAGTTCATGTGAAATCATTCCATCACCAAATTAATTAAATTACCCTAATCATTTAGTGTCTAAAATCCAAGAAAACTGAAAGCATATTAAATGGGTGATAATATACATTTCGAAAACAATGTTATGCAAAGTATACCATAGCTTTAAATGATCATATATATTAAGTTCAAGAATAAATGTGCCATGGCCGAAGCTAGATTGTAACAGACTACACCTAGAACCCTAGGTTGGCTTTGTAATTGGATTATAATTAAGATGTAAATCTCTTCAATAAGGAGATTCTAGAATGAAAATTATTTAAGAGTAACAAGCTGGAAGTAACTAAAGTTTCATCGTAACTGCAACATTTCTTATGCAAAGGAATCTGTATTCCTTGTCTTATATGCATTATTTTTTAATTATACATTGAAATGCGTTTAGTAACTCTGCGCTTTTTTATATAATGCAATTCTTCTGAGCAGCTACGGACAAGGGTACACTGCCACAATATATACATTCAAAAAATTAATTCCGACTGTATGATTCTCTCAAGTTTTGATTTAATTTGTTTCTGATGAGATCTAATTTATTTCAAATGCACATATGACAGCTGCATCTTATATTGAATAAAAGAAATAACAAAAAAAAGGTTGAATATGTAATTAAAGAAAATTGAGTTTGTAATATAATCTATTTAATTAGTATGAAATCAAATGTTTTCTTTTTTTTTTTTTCAATGGACATATAATTTAATAGATTAAAAATTAATTTATCACAAATTTAAATTTTATTTAAGAGTTTATTATTAGTCAATAAATTTATATATATAAATTAGGACTCGATTTCCTAATACTTGTTTAAGAAGATGAGTGAACTAACCACTCGAATCACTCAAGTTATTTTGAAATTAAGCTTTTTCTAGTTATGTATGCATGAAATAATCAACAAAACGTAAAATTACTTTAAGATCTGTAATAACTTAGATGTTATACTTGTCTCTAAGTAAATTATCCGAAGTTATGGAGTCAAGAGGGATAGTCTAATTGTGAAGGATAATGTCCAAGATGATAAAGCACTCCATTGATATAATGGTGTTGTTGACAAAGATAGCATATTGAGATCGCAATTAAATGAGAATACTATGTTACGAACTCAATAAAAATTAACAGATATATCATTTATATTAATAAAATTATTAACTCGTCAAATCGAGACATTTTAAAAACATTAAAAAGTAATATATGTCTAATAACGTATATAAAAAAATGGAATAAAAGGGAAAAGAAATTCTGCAAGTAACACACTATTTGTTATTATCGCCCAAAAAATATTATTAATTTAGACATTAAAGTGTTCTTGCAGGTTGTCCTCCCAACCTAATTCCAATATGTTAAGATTTTTGAATCTTTTTAGCTCATGAACTCATCAAAAAGTACAAACAGTGTTATATAGTAGTTGGTATCTAATAAAATATGGGTATCTAGTATTTTGAGCTTGTAACTTTAGGTAGAACTACTTTAATGCTTATGTTTATGGTATGTTTGTGTTGGTTAGATCTTATTTTGCATTTTCAGAGTTTGTTCAGATATTTCCTTAAAAAAAGATTAAACTGCCACGTTAAGTGTGAGGTAACTTTATTTCATTTCATTATTTCAAACATGATGCATGAAGCTGGCATATACTTTTCTTGGCAAGACAAACATAATAAACTCTTGCAATTTATTTATTTAATTTTGTAATAGGACCAAGATTGTACAACAGCAAGAACCTGAACCAGATAATTCTGGAAGAAGAATCATGTGAGGAATAATAAAAGATAAGTTATTATAAATAAAAATCAGGGAGTTTGTGGGAAAACTTTGTTTTGTGAGAAATTGATGAAACGTTGAGCATACAAGTTAGGTTGAACTACAGATATTGTGAGAGGGTCAAATTTGATGGACTTGTATGCATTCTCAACTCTTTTTCTGAGATTGTATGCTTGCAATATATCAATGATTCCCATGTACAGCACTACATCATACACCTCAAATAACTCTGCTTCTTCTTCATCATCATCATCATCTCTTCCCTCCACCTTCTTCTTCTTCTTCTTCTTCTTATTATTATTATTATTACTATGATCTTCCTCTACCTTTCTGTTTGCTTGTGCTGGCATGTTCACTCCTAGTTGAACCCTCAACCTTAGAAGATATTGTACCACTCAATCAGTTACATGCTTCAAATGCTAAATAATAGAATGACTATTTTTTGTGTAATTATTTAAAACTTATCAGTATAGATGTGATAAAATGTCTACCTTATATGGACATTTATTTTCTGTGTGTATTCATTTGAAATTTATCCTGACTTTGGTTACATAGACATTTATCTAATCTCACTGCTAATTATTACTAACATATATAAATATAGATAAGAATTTAATTTTGATATACTGCCCATTAGTATAAAAGAGATTTACATATACAGTTGATCGTATACTACTATATCAGTAAAAATAATTAATTTTTAAATCTACTACTTTAAAAAAATCATCTAAATATAAGTATCTATTTGGATGACCGTATTTTATACGTTCGTACATTAAAATTAAACTCATATAGATATAAATGAAGAATACATGAGGATCAGAAGTACACAAAACAATAGAGAAAATCTTTGTCAAGGTGCTGGATTAAGATTCCATAATGAAATTGAGGTGACAACAATATATAGGGGTAGAGTGTAATTTGGCTCTAAATAATAATAATAATAATCTAGTTGTATTAATACTGAACATGAGAAAAAAAAATGATAGAAAAATTTGAATAAATATAGGTACTAACCTTGCAGTACCAGGTAATAAGAGATCAACTTGATTGTCACCCATGGAGTATGCCCTCAATGGATTGCCTCTAATGTGGGGTCCAGGTGCAGTGTTCACAACACTTGGTTCATGTGTAACTAGAAGCAACCCTTTTGGAAGAATCAGAGGCTCCCCTTCTTTAATTTCAGTCCATGCATACATAGTACAATTAAACAAATCAACCCATATATATATAGCATACTCAAATATATATACTTATTACTTAGGCTAATTAAATTTAATTATTACCATCAGCAGGAACTAAACTCTTTTGACGGTGCATTGATCCATGATGAGTTTGTTCTAAGGCTTTTAGATTCTCTGGAGCTCTAAAGTGTAATCCCAATAGAAGGCTGTAATCAATTATGTTCTGAGATTCCAAGAACTTGCAATCTATAGATATTTGCCTGTATATATATAACAACAAATTAGAATGAAATTTTGTTTGTCACATTAACAGAATATAATGAAGTGATTGTTAGTAGTAGCTAGCTTACTTTAGCAACGACTCTCTCAATTTTTTATCCATATGAAATTTATACTTCAAATCAAGGTCTTTTAATGTTGTATTGCCACTGATTTTATCTTTGTCTGTATATCTTCCTTGAGAAGAACCCTTAAGATCATAACGCCGATGAATATGCAATTCTGTGCAAAACATATTCCCCATCACAACAAAACGCACCTGCAAATTCAAAGGATAGTTAATAACTGCTACAAGAAATTATCAGAATAGCAACCGATTTTTCTAGATATAGATACCTTTTTTCCACCTCTTAGTTTTATTCTATGAAGGCCAAAGAACTTTGTAATAAGAGTATTTTCATAATCTTTTACGTGACGGTAATATTTAGGAAGCATATTTAGCAGAACCTACAAAGAGGGAACAAATTAATAATCATTGTTAATGAAACAAAAATAGAATAAAGTGATAGATTACAAGTTAAACCTTTAGTTCAGATTTGTTTAGAGTCTTGATTACAAATCGTTCATCGTTTGAAAGATAGAAGATGCTGCCACTTTTGCCCGGAGAAGTTATGTCCCTCAAACCGCTATCACCGCATATAGACATCATATACTCTGCAGCATCTAACTTGAACATCTCTCTCAAATTCCTGCAAATATATTATCATTTAAGCATTCGTGAGAATCATTAAATGATTTAACATATTTGACTGAAAACACTCACATGCAGTTGATTTCATGTAAAGTTGGTTGTTGAAAATCATTAGATAACAATTGAGTTAAACATGTCAAATCATCTAACAATTCTCAACTAACAACTTTACATAAAGACAATTACATATGAATTTTCTCCAAATGATGTGACATATCAATATCTTAGCTATCATCTTCGCATTAAAATACCTGAAAACCATTGGACAATAATCTTTCCAATAGAAGTCTATAGAACAATGAGGAGGAGTTAACTTTGAACCATCCCTAGGGAAGAACATCCTTATTCTAGCCCGATCCCCGAAATCCGACGATCGGACTTCGCGTGCCGGCACCGGCGTAATTTTTCCGACAGTATACCTGAGCAAAATTCAGCCAAATTTGTTCAACCAAAAACTGCAAAATACCAAAACAGATAAACAAAGTTTTAGGCTTATTATACCTTATGCCAAGCTGCAAATTAAGATTGAGAAAATAGCCTCTGTGAGCTTTAAAAATGTCCATATATGAACTCTTCTCTACATGATTAACACTAAACTTATTGTTCTGGCCTTTGTTCTTAACAGAGGAAACAGAACAATCTCTGATTCTCTCCATAATTAGAACACCTTGAGCATATTCCCTTTCATAAACCAAATCACTCTGATCTTGAAGGGTCCATTCAGTAGTACTCAATGACAAAGTCCTTTGAGATTTCGGCCGCGAACTTAACCGGCTAACAACTGGTATATTCTCAGAAAGACTTCGCTTAACCGGCTTAGACTTTGAAGCAATGAAATGTTCTGTTTCAAGAGAAGTGCATAGATTCTTAAGGGAAGGAAGTTTAGTACCAGCAGGGTAGAATGTTCCTTTACCATCTCTTAGGCCATTGTTCCATGTCCCAATATAAACGCCGCCGTCTGCGAATCGATAAACTCCTGATCCATGTCTTACCCCATTCATCCAGAATCCATCAAAGGTATCACCATTAGTCCATTTCATAACTCCTCTGCCTTCAATTTTTCCATTCTTCCAATTTCCAATGTAAGTGTTTCCATTGTTCCAAGAGTACTTACCACATCCTTCTTGAACTCCTTCTTTCCACAAACCGTCATAAACATCCGAATTCGAGTACTCTTTCTTTCCGATCCCATGCTGAGCATTCATCCTCCAACCTCCTCTGTATGTGCAGCCGGAAGAACTTGTAAGCGTGCCATTACCATGAAGAAATCCGCCGCAGAATTCGCCTTCATACTTTGATCCTGATGGCCATCGAATTAGTCCTTTACCTGTCATTTTCTCACTTTCAAAATCACCATCATAGATTGTTCCATCTAACCATTTGTACTTTCCCTTCATCTTATCTCCATTTGAAAAGGAACTCCCATAAATCCTACAATTTTACATTACATTGCATTCATACAGAAAGAACACATAAACATGAAACAATAAAGTAGGAGTTTCTACAATATTATTATTATTACCTTCCATTTTCCTCCATGGCTTGAAAGCTTTATCAAATGTAGCTTAATATTGTTAAGGTTATAAATGTCACTGAATTCTGTTATAAAACATGTTAATGAGTCAAAAGTTGCCAAGGAAGAAAATTTGTGCTTTATTGAATTTTCATACATAACAAGAAAGGAAAGAAATCTAAAATTTGCCAAGTTATGGGATCAAGTGTATATGATCTAAGGATGAAACCTAAAGATAACTAGATTCATCATCATCATAAAATAACTAATAAATAAACAAATAAATCATCATCAATCCATGTTGTGAATCAATTAAGGGGATAAGAAAGAAAAAGAAACACTGCATGCATGCTAGATATTAATCATGTTAAGTAATAAAACAAGCTTTAATTTGTAGAAAAAGATCATGCAGAAGATAAACCTCACATGCATTCTACTAAGAAAAATGATCATATGAGAGGAGGGAATCACCATTACTAAGCTGAACTTGGGTGGATTGATGAAAGATCTTACAAGTCAAACCCAGAAGAACATGATCAACAAGTAAACTCTTCATATATATATATATATATATGCTTGTGTTTCGTACAAGATATTTCTCTAAATTTTTATTTTATTTATTCTCATGCCGACAAATACCCCCATAGCCACCCCAAAAATTTAATCAAGCAAAGTTTCAGGATTCCTTTGATAGTCATATTTTTTTTAGTTTTGGTTTGAAGATTTATTCGATCTAACCAATTTTTCAATCGCTCAATTTTGCAGCGTTATCTGATAATAATTGTATTGGGTACAAACTACAAAGTGCTATAGTAATTATCGGACTAAATTCTTAAAGTAGTCTGACGACGTACACCAAGATTGATTCTGAGATTTTAATTACATCAATTATGTTTTTGAGGTTGGAAAAATTGCACCATATTAGTCATTGACCCGTGCTGACGTGAACTTTTGGTGACACGTGTCATCTCAGAATTTTGCCGCGTATAACAGTATGATGACGTGTTGGTCACTGACACGTCACAATGCTATTTTGCCACGTGTCGAATTATGTCACGTATCACAATGTTATTTGTCCACGTGTTATCTATTATATCATTATTACATATGCATCAAATTTATCTCTTTTTTGTGTCAAATTAATCATTTTAATTTTTGAAATTGAATGTTGTACACTAATTTATTATCAATTTTTTTCTCATTTTTTTTATAAATTTAAAATTTTTAATATTTTTTATATATTAATTTTAATTATTCGATTTATTAATCTAATTTATGAATTAGATAATAAAACAAGTAATTAATATTTGGAACAGATGTCATATTAAAATATCTTATCGTCCTGTCTCGTTGTCATCCCTATACATAGTCAAATAGGACATTAGAATTCAAACATGTCAACAAATAGACACAACTCTAACTACTGTTAGGCAATGATCTTGTCTCCTTTTCCAAGGCTTTATGTAAGTTTCACTTTATTTTGTTTATTTATTTAACAATTGCATGGTAATGAAACAACGTTAGTTTCCACTAGCCACTTCTAGACAAAGCTTTTTTTACTCTAATCATATTCCTTTAAGCTTACTTTTAATATTAAATTAGCAAAGTTAAATTCATAGAAAACGTAATCTAAACACTGATTTAGGTTTGGTTGGCCATGCAACGATGAGAAAGTGGTGTGGTCCACTACAGCACCAAAGTAGTAATTGATACGTGATACTAAATAACTAAAGCCCAACGCAGAACCTGATTCTCTGCACTAACTAGATTCTCTTCTCACTTCTCACTTTACATTATCCTATAATATCTCGAAGATATTAGTTAGCTATACATACCAATTAAAAAATTGTTGTATCTAACCCATATGTTATACTTATCAATAGGGAATCAATTTTTAATAAAATTAGTTAATAATTTTTTATAAAATAAAATTATTTTTTAATTTTCATTTTTTGGAGGGTTTTCGAATTAAAATTTAGAATTTAAAATTTAAAGTAAAAATATAATTTCAAAAAATTTTACTGGTATTAGTTGAAAAAAATTGTATCCCTAATTAAATTCATGTTATATATATGAGATATTATATTAACTCAGTTTTTAGTTATTATTATATAAAATGGAAAAAATTTTGGATACCAACAATGTTTAGTATTTTTTGTCATCATTTAACCAGTATAAATATTAAATTATTTTAAAATATTAATTTTTTTAAATATATAAATTCTAAAAAATATAAATACAAACGGTATTAATTTATATATATATAATTCTAATAAATATAGGTGTAAATTATATGTTTATTATGTGTAAAACTCTTATAAATATGTATGCAAATTATTATTAGTCAAATACGAACAAAAAATAATAATATTTGTTGATTATATAATATTTTTTTTTATTAAAATTAAATTCACATTCTATTTAAATAATAAATAAAATATAAAATGTACATCACATACATATAACATATAAGTCAAGGGTTGATCCCACGTCTCTTTTACATTGTTTTTTCGTTTATGAGAAAAATCAATGGCACACCTCATTTTAAATGAGTTATATATGTTGTAGTTGTGCATCATGTGCGATTAATATAAATGAATACTACGTTATTGTACACTAGTACTTGTCCGCGTAACTTTTGATTATGCTCTCTCTTTTCAATTAATTTTGTATTAATTTAGTCAGAAGTGGTGCATTTATCTGTAAAGCACACTAGAGCAGAGTGGTGATTGGGAGCTAATTAGTTAATCTTATCTGGTGCAGATGTTTTAGGCAGCTTTTGGTGCAGCTGAGTTGAGTTGACATATTGGCTTAGTGAGAATGATATATTGCAAATTGCATGGAGATGGAGGGAGAAGGCTAGTTTGTTTAGATGGAATAAGGATTAGGAGCCACATATCACTTCCTGACTCAATAAATTATTGCATATATAATATATAAAGTGTGATTCGAATTTAATATTTTTTTATATTTTTTTATATTTTTTTATTTTTGTAAATTAATGACTAATTCGTTACGAATTGAAATTTTATTTAAAAATTTGTTATTAGGTAATTGATTGCTATATGAATAAAGCAGAATTTAAACCACTGACACTTACTTAAACATACTAGTAAATTAATTAGTAAACTAAACTAATTTGGTTTCCAATTTGATACCTTTTTTTGGTATAAAATAAAGGTCAAGTCCAAGGGACAAAAAATCACTAGCTATAACATAATTTTATAGTGTGGATTACAAAATTTTCACTCATATCTTTTGTTAGAAGTGGAACAAGCTCTTTAGGAGGGAGATCCATAAAACAAAACTTTTCATTATCCACATCAGACCTTACTAACCAATCAGCACAGCGGTTAGCCTCGCGATAGATGAGTTTGAGTTTCAATTTCCATGGCCTTTTCTTCATCTCTCTTATCTCTCTAACCACGGTATTCCTACTGCAGGTTTGAACTTCTTCTATACACTGGAATGCTATCTTTGAATCAGTTTCAACTATTACGCTGCGCATACCCATGTCCCATGCCATACGGAGGCCATGGAGCGTCCCCCATATTTTAGCTTGATCAACATCACAGTTCTCCAATCTAGTTTTGAAGCCGCCGATCCATTCTCCCAGGTTAGTTCTTAGTAGCCCTCCACAAGATGCTTTAGAATTTGTTAACTTTATAGATCCATCTGTGTTGAGTTTAACCCAACCTTGAGGAGGTGGTTGCCATTTTATTTAGATGTTCTCTGTTTTATAATGTTTTACGAGCTTTAGTTTTCTCCAAGCTTCTATGTTTCTTTGTATTTGAATTTTGATGACATCAAGAGTGTTGTGAGGCCTCTTAGTTGGGGGGAGAGAAGATCTCTATACATCGCCATTTCCATAGCCACCAGCATGTGGTTAAGAAGTAATCTTTCCATTTTTCTTGAGCTGAATTTTCCAACTCATTCTCTAAGTTAAGTTTCATCCACTCTTGCAATTGGCCAGAAAAAAAAAGATAGGGATAAAGCTACGATTTAGAAGCTTTATCCATAGAGAAGAAGCTCCAGAACAATCTCTTAGAGCATGAATAGTTGTTTCTGGTTGACCCTGACAAATTTGGCATAGATCTGATGTTTCCAAAAATCTGGATCTTCTACTAGATGTGAGAATTCTGTTATGCATAGCTTGCCAAATAAATATCTTAATCTTCTCCTATCCCTTCCATTTTCATATAATCTTCTATAGGAGATTTTTATCTATATTAAATTGGGTTATTTGTTTATAAGTTGACGCTACTGTGAAATTTCTGTGAGGTGTGTGATCCCAACAAATACTATCTTCATCATTTTCAGGCTTGGGCACTGGGACTTTATTAATACTTCTGATATCATCCTCATCAAAAAATTATTTTAACATGTCTATATTTCAGTCACCATTTTGCATGACATAAGTGTTGACTTTTGAATGTATTAGATCATCTGGGATATTCTTACTTGTTGCCTGTCTTAGAACATTGATAAAAGAGAATTTATGCCAATTCGAAAAACTAGATAAAGAATTCCGTTGTGAGTATAGTCCAAACCGGCAATGGATCCTCTCAATCAAAGTTCAATCTAAGATATTGTCACAATTCAATACAAAATAACCAGGAGTTTTAAGTTTCGGGTCGTTCTCCTTAGGAACTAATGCCAAAGAGTGCACACAATTTTGGTTGTGGGAAATAAGGAGTGTTTTCAATGATTAGGAAGCAATAAAGAAATAAAGAGATAAAAGAACGGTTCAAAATTGTAATTAATAAACTAATAAAGACATAAAAGAACTATGTATGTAATATAAACAAGTAATGCTATAAAGTGATAGAAAAGTGGTTCAAAATATAAATGAAATCTTGACTTGGGATGAGTTATGAAATCTCTTCCTTGCCATAACCACAACTATAATAATTATCATGAGTTAATATCGCCTAGTTAACCTCAACCATCGAGGAGTAAGTCAAGCAAGCATAATTGACCTTAATCCATAGGTTCTAACCAACTTACCAAACTAGTTGATAAAAGGCTAGCTTTAATGGAAACAAGAATCAACTAACTTCCCAAGAATTATCACTAAATATTAGACATTATGACTCTAGTAATCCATAGACTCATTTTCCCCAAGCCAAGGGGTGGAAATTTACCCCATAGCTAGGGTTGACATTTCATCAAACACCTAGTATGCATATTCACAAAACATGGCAAAATTGGTAAATTAATGAAAGTTATGAATCATAAATGACCAAAATCAATAAAGACAACTCAAGCAAACATATAAAAGCCATCAACATCAAATTAAACAACTAGAACATCAAAATCGCAAGACTATGTAAATTGAACAAAGGAAATTAAAATAGATGAAAATGTAGAACAAGTAGTGTAATTAAAAGAGAAATTAAAGAAATACTTACAATGCAATTGCTATAATCCAAAATCAAACTTGAAGTATAAAATGCTATAAAACCTACTTAAAACCCTAAAAGAGAATTTTCTATACTACACTACTCCTACTCCTACTATGTGTTTCTACTATTCTAAGATGGCTCTTTTTCATATGGCATGAAGTTCCCTTCATATAGCACTTGATTTCAGCCTCAAGGCTTCAGAAATGGGCCAAGGAAGTCCCAAAATCGCGAGTGCACGTGCATTTTTAATGAAGGCATGCACTGGGACCTGTGCGGACGCACAGACGTGTGCATCCGCACACTTCGCTGAATTTCTACTTGTGCGTACGCACGCAGGGCTGTGCGCACGCACACTCCGCGAAGCTCTGGGTTCACTCTGCTTGGGTTCTTGTGCGTACGCACGGGTAGCTGTGCGCACGCACGCATGCTAATTCCTTCTGTGCGTACGCACGCATTCTTGTGCGCTCGCACGCATGGCTAAGCTCTCCTCCTTTGTTTTCTTCATGCTTTCTCCCAATTGCATGCTCCTCTTCCATTCCCACCAAGCCATTCCTACCTTATTCATCTGAAATCACTCACAAATAACATCAAGATATCGAATGGAAGATAAATGGAATAAATTAGTCAAAATAAGCACAAAAGAGCATGTTTTCACATTTATGTCTAAATCAGGGAGATAACACAAAAGTATGCTATTTGAGTGCTAAAGTATGAGTTCATGTGCTAGAATCCATTCAATTTGAGTCAAAATACACTAACAAATATGGACTCATCAAACATCCTTTCCTTTTATCTATTTGTCATTTCAAAACTCTACTTGATCACCTTTGCCCATCAACCAATGTGTGTTTTTCTTTAGGAAAGACCCAAGCTTGACTAGCTCCCTCCATAGGGGGGAATCTGATTTTCTGCCGGTTAAGCCACTCTTCCAACTTTGCTCTACCCCTTTATGGCTCTTGAAATGCTTCTCTTCATAGTGACCTTTCTCTGTTAGAAGCCTCCAAAGGATTTTTACCAAAAATGCATCGTTCATCAGACTAAGATTTTTGAAACCTAACCCACCATAAGGCTTGGGAAGGCAAAGAGTTGTCCAGTTCAAAGAATGCATCTTTCTTTGTTGTTCTGTATCCTCCCATATGAAATTACGTTGTGTTTTCTCAATTTCTTGGCATACTCCTTTTGGCAGTCTTGTAAATTGCATTTCATAGTTGGCAATAGGGGTAATGACAGATTTTGCAAGTGTAATTCTACCCGCCAAAGATAAGCACTGAGCTTTCCAGCCTTTTAGTTTATTTTGAACCCTCTGTAGCACGTTTTTAAATTTTTTCTTTCCTTTTCTGAGATTGTTGAAATTAGCTCTCAGGTACATTCCCAGATTAGGAAGTTCTTTATAATTGCACCAATCCATAATGGCTTTTCTGCTATTCTGAGAGACATTACGGAAAAATGAGACTGAGGTTTTTTGTGCACTGACTTTCAGCCCTGAAACCTTGCAGAATTCATCCATAGCATCACAAACCACCTTGATTTGTTCCTGGTTAGCCTCTGTAAACACTAATAAATCATTCGCGAATAAGAGATGTGAGATATAGGGCCCCTTCTTCTCCACTTTCATGGGTTTCCACTTCCGATCCCTTACCTTTTCCTCTATTAAATGTGAGAGTCTGTCCATAGCAATTACAAACAAATAAGGGGAAATAGGGTCCCCTTGTCTAAGGCCACATGTTGGTTGAAAATCTTCAGTTTTTCCTCCATTCCAAAGAATATTATATGACACCGATGTAACACAATTCATAATAAGGTTAATCATATTATTATGAATTTTGAAGTTTTTTAAACATTCCTCTAAGTATTTCCATCTTAGCCTATCATAGGCCTTTTCAAAATCAAACTTGATAGCCATGAACCCTCTCCTTCCTTTAGTCTTCTTCATAGTATGCACCATTTCTTGGGCAATTAGGATATTATCCTGGATCTTTCTTCCCAGAATGAAATTGGATTGACATGGTGAAATCCTCTTATCCAGACACGGTTTTAGTCTCTCAACTAGGATTTTGGTTATACATTTATAGCTTACGTTGCAGAGTGCAATGGGTCTAAAGTGTGATATGAATTCAGGGGTATTGTTCTTAGGGATCAACGTGATGAGGGTTTGGTTATATTAACTGATAATGCTTGGATCAATCCACACTGCACTCACAAATTCTGCTATAGAGAATTTTATAAGATCCCAATGCTCCTTGTAAAAGAGGGCTGGGTAACTATCATATCTTGGGGCTTTCAAGGAGCCAATGGAAAAAATAGCCTTTCTTATACCAATCATGGTTGGTTTTGCACATGTCTCTACACCTCCAACTCTCCATATCAGGATAACAATTTGGCATAATCATTGTTGCTTGTTATAATTCTTCCTCTTTATAGAGATTCTTATAGAAATCCACTGCCATCTTCATTAGATCATCTTGATTTTCCACCCACAAGCCAGTAGTACCTCTAAGTTGAAGGATTCTGTTTTTTCTCCTTCGAATAATTGTTTTCGCGTGAAAATATCGGGTATTGCGGTTCCCAAATATAATCCAATCATCCCTAGATTTCTGTAACCACATAACCTCCTCTCGATCAAGAATATCATCCAGGTCTTTCTAGAGTTGTTTTTCTAATTCTTTAAGAAAGGAATTTTTACCATAGCTGTCAGCTTTCTGTATCCCCCCCTCCCAATTCTTCTCCTTAATTCTTCCTTCTTTTTCTGTATATTCCCGAAGGTTTCTTTATTCCATCTTCGGAGGCTTTCATTGAGGGTTGTGAGGGATGCATTCAGATTAGAATGGTTATTCCAGTATTTCCTAACGTATTTGTTGTACTCCGAATGTAAGCTTCACATGACTTCATATCTGAATGGTCTTTTCCTTCTAAATTGAGGTAGTGGGTCTGTAGTGACCAAAATTGGGTGGTGGTCTGAATGTGATCTGGATAGCACCTCCACTTTAGCTTCTTGGAACCTAGTCCTCCAGGAAACATTAGACAAGGCTCTGTCTAACCTTTTGAACACTCTGTCTAGCCCCTCCCATTTGAGGCATTTCCATGTAAATTTTGAGCCAATGAAACCTAGATCTATCAACCCACACTTTGTAACCCAATTAAAGAATCGTCGACAAGCATTAACATCAATTCTAGACCTTCCTTTCTTTTCCCATGGACTAGAAATATCGTTAAAATCTCTGACCAGCAGCCACTCCCCTGTATTATTTTGAGACAAAGAATATGTCCTCCCATAAAAGTTTTCTAATATTCTCTTGAGGGCTAGCATAAACAACTGTGAGACTCCAGCTTCTCTTGTTACCCTCCTTAACTTCCATATGAACTTATTGTTTTTTGGACCTAATCACCTTAATATCTAAACCAGGGTCATTCCATAATATCCAGATTCCTCTGCTGTAACCACAAGCTTCTTCAACATAATTATATTGCATTCCCATTCTTCGCATAACTTCTTGGGCTTTTCTACCACTACACCTTGTTTCCATAAGAAAAACTATGTCCGGCTTATTAACTCTAACAATTTCTCTAAAGGTGCGACTAAAACTAGCACTAGCCGCCCCTCTACAATTCCAAGAGAGAATAATCATGATGACAGACTGAGACAAAAGAGGATAGATACCTTATTGACATTCTTCACTATCTGCCCCTTCTTGGGTCTCTATGGCTCTGTTGTCAAAGCTCCCATCATCTAGCATCATGTTGGCATCGTTGCCAATATTCTCTTCAATTCTCTGTTCTGCCAACTCCTTTTCATAAATCTGAGATGCTTCTAGTATGACATCAGATTCAATGGAATGGAGGTTGTGATCAGGTGGTTTTGGGTCAGGTGCTTCCTTCATCTCAGCATCCACAGGGGCTGTGCTTTCGATGAAGGTGTCTACCATGGATGAGTCTGGAGTAGTGGTGCTTGAGGTTCAGTTCTCATGGTTGTGTAAGGTTTGGTTGGTTCTTTGATATGCTTAATAGATCAGGTTTGGGCTTGTGTGGTCATGTTATTTTGGTTGAGGAACTTTTCAACTGTTATTAGTTTCTTTGTTTGTTTGACTCTTTTGGGCTATAATGTTTGTTTTCATGTTTTGTTCAGGGTTAGTAGGGCTGGTATGGTTAATAGGCTGCTGATTAAAAGGTATTTTGGGTTGAGTGGATCTTTTAGGGGACTTAGGGAGAACAGGGGTTTCTGGAATGTATTCAACATATTCTGCAGCAGGAATATTCTGTAAATTGTTATGATTCTCTATTGCCAACTCATCATCTTGATTTTGCAATATTGCAAATCTTGTACCCTTTCCACTCCCTGTTGCACCATTTTCCTCTCTCGCATCTACTTGCACTACTCCATTACTATTAGTCTCATTTCTACCTCATTTTCTGCCACGTGTAGTCTTTTGGACCACCATCCAAGGTCCAAAGTTTTCATTCTCCTCTAAAACTTTTTTACTCTTATCAATTTTTATAATGACAAAATTATCCTCTGCTGGATTGTCTTGCTTGTCACTTCGTCATTGGCCTTCTTCGTCACCAGCAACGTATGTCTCTGCTATTCTGGTCACTTCTTCCCTCGCAACTTGAGTCTTGTTTCTAGGACAGCTAGCCTTATCATGACCCACCTTCCTGCAATCAAAATAAATGAGATGTAACCCTTCATATTCAACCTTGTATTTGACACCATTAATGGAATACTGACCGATAAGAGGTTCAGCTAGGTTAAGTTTAATACAAAGCCTAGCAAACTTTCCTCTGATCTTATCAGCAATATTAGTATCTACTTTTAAGGTCCTTCCTATCACATTTCCTATCTTACTTAGCATAGTTTCTTCATAGTATTCTATTGCCAAACCTAGCAGTCTCACCCAGGCTGCTATTCGGTCTATCACAGCTTCCTCTGGGTTGAAGTTTGGTGTCCAAAATTGTATTGAGAGGTAGTGGTCTAGGATCTTCTAAGGTCCCTCAGTCAAGGCAAAGTCCAGATCTTCATGCGAAAACTTCACAAGAAAGAAGTCATTCCCCAAATCTATCACCTCTAAACTTCTCATTTTCCCCCCACATTGTTTCAAGTCTCCTTGTAAGAGCCGTAAGTGAGATTCATCTTCCTAGCAATTTCACAATGAGGGTATCCCACCACGGGCTTCTCAATTTTTTCATGGCTGCTTCATTGATGTTAAAGTTGTATATGCCATTTACTTTCTCTACTGTAATTTCAGGTTGCTACATTTCCTGATTGGCGTTACCCCTTTCTTCTTCCATTCGATCATTAACTTGAGTGCGGTTGTTATTCCCCAGCTCTCTTTCAACAGGCCTTCTTCCTTGTTTCACTGTGTCACTGAATGACCCTTTATGAATTGGAATATCTTCTCTTGGAATCTCATTGTCTTGCATCCAGTCCTCCTCTCTCGGAGTCAGGGAAGGATTCATATCTCCTAAAAAAGCTTGCCCTTCTTCATCCATTCTACCTTTCTTTCCAAGTCTCGGAGTCTGGTCTTGCTTCCTTCTCAGAGAAGATTCTGGAGGGTGAGAACGTGAATGTCCTCCTCGAACAAAGTCTCCTCTTATGAGGTTGGCTTCTGATTAAGACAAGAGAAACAGTAGTTGACGATGATAAAGGAAAGTGTACGAAGAGAAACTTCTTAAGAGACACTTAACTGTTACCTCAAAACGACAACTTATTTTTCCAATTCGATACTTAATTAAGTGGATTCAAGTATTCAACCACTTAGTTGAGTCTAATCTTTTTTTTTATAGATGAATCTTCTTTTTTTGTTTTTCTGGTCTTTGTGGATCTGTTCTATTTTTGATGGTGCTGATCAAGCAAGTACCAAGCCCAATATAAGACCCACCTGATCTATTACAAAGGCCCACTAGAGTTTTTTATTTTATGAGAAAATGACATATCGATTCTGAATTTTAGGTGCGTGAATATTTAAATTTTAAAAAATTTAAAAATACATTTAAGTCATTAACTTTTTCAAAATCTGGACAAATTAATCCCTGAATTTAATTTGTCTTATTTTAAAAATTCTCCCACGTGTGCATTCGTATTGACCAGTACAATAGGAGTTACATTTGATTTTTTCGTTGGGTCTAACAAGGGAATATGAAGAATCGATATGTCCAAATTTTAAGAAAAATCAGGACTTAAATTATTTTCAAATTTTGGAGGACTTAAATGTCCATGAATCAAAAAGTCAAAAATCTATTTATCTTTTTTTTTATTTTATTTTAACAAAAATAAAAAAGATGACATACATAGTAAACGGTAAAAAAGGTCGTCAACAAATTATGAAATTTAATTAAGCTTTATTGTCAAAAGAAATAATAATAAAGTTTTATTTTTATTTTATATATAATAATTCTATCAGAGTTCTAACTTCTAAGTCTCATGTTAAATCATGAGTAATGTTTTGGGAAATATGAAGTATTATTCTTAGTTGCCGACAGGGTTATAAGATTGAAAATTCTTGTACATAGGATAAGACAAGATTTTACAAAACTGAGCATGCAAAAATCGTATAACACAAGAAGAGTGCATTAGCCATGTTGAAGTAGGAAGAGTGTGGCAGTTACAAAGGCAGCCAAATACTAAGAACCATTGATACTATGGAATAAATTAATAGTTCTTGAATAGTAGAATACTAGACATGTTGAAGTCAAGAATATATTTGATTTGATTCGACGAAAAAACAAAGTAAAATAAAATATAAACAATGAATATATTACCCTGATTAGTTAGGGAAAAAAGGAGTTTCAATTATTATTTATTATAATATTATCTTTTCTTAGTTCTTTGCTTTCTGATTTCATAAAGTTAATATATATGCATATGCCTAACTTCCCATGTTTCATACTACGTAGCATCTAATTCTTCAATGAAACAATGATTGCGTGCGAAGGTAAGAACTGTTTTTTTTTCTCTAAATTTAAAGCTATATCTGCCTATGTATAAATTTATGATAGGAGCCACTAAAATAAAGACGTCTAAAATATTTTTTTTTTAATTTTTTTTTAATAATTAAAATTTAATACATATAATCGATTAAATCGTGTTATCTTTGTCAAAATTAGGTTAGACAAATTGATTTGGCCGAAAGAATAGTGAATCAAATTTTAAATTGATCTAAATAAATATTATTTTTTATAAAAAATGACTACAATACCTTATTATAAAAAATGACTAAAATATTTCTATTATATATATATATATATATATATATATATATATATATATATATATATAAATTCTGAAAATCTTAAATTCTAGTTCTTTATTTGTCTATTTTTATAGGGGTAAGATTTAGAATTTTCAAAATTAATATATATAATAAAAATATTTTAATCATTTTTTATAATAAGGGTATTATAGTTATTTTCTATAAAAAATAATTTTAATTTAGATCAGTTCAAGATTTGATTCACCATTTTTCGCTCAAATTAATTTGTCTAGTCTAATTTTGACAAAAATAACACAATTTAATCGATTATATGTGTTAAATTTTAATTATTAAAAAATATCTTTAAAAAAAACGTTTTAGCCGTCTTTATCTGAGTGTCTCGCATTCATAATAAGTGGAAATTTCGCACCCGCTAAACCAATAACAATAAAAGGGAAATTATAATGTACAGATGCTAGATTGTACAGATATAAAGAGATTCCATTGTAATCGTTAGGATAGAGACACGTATAGAAGAAGTTGGAGGCGGCTGACAGAAGTAGTGTCAAACGCTGTTGGAAACTAGAGATGGCTTGCGCGGGAAACGAGCGGCTTTGTGTCTTTGGGTTGGATATTTTCTGTAACAAGAGATAAAATAATTGGGGACAGTGTAGACCCGAAACTCAACTCTCCTGCTAACAATAATTTTCTTTAAATATTTTGAACAACAAAAGAATTGTTTAGCATAGGTGTTGTACCATCTTCTTAGGTAAAATAATTTGACTTATATATGTTTTGTAAATTTATTTAGTGTTATTTTGATTATAAACTTTGAGGTGAATTACATAAGTGTCTTGCTAATATGAGTATTCAGTATTTTAAAATTGAAAACGGTTCAACATAATAAAGAGAAAAAATAACTTTTTTTTACCAATATTATGTTAATTCAGTGAGAGAATTATATAATTGACTAAAATAACTTTTTTTTTATTTTGATCTAAAATATAAAATTTCAATAAAAACTTATCAAAGTTTTATTTATCTTATTAAGAATCATTATCGCTAATAATTAATAAAAGTAACCATATATATAAAAATTATTAAAAAATATTTGAAAAATAAATAAGAGAAAATTCTACTTTTTTTTCTGAGAGATGCTAAAATAATATTATCTTTCTTTTTATTTATAAAATGTACCTTCTCTTCCCTTATAACTTTTAAAAAACATTTTCTTTAATCCATTTTAAATTTTTTGTATTAACTAATATTAACTTTATCCATTTTTTAAGAAAAAATAAATTATTTTTTACAAAAATACCCTTTAGCAAAAATTTTATTTTTTATCATTAAATTTTATTTACCAAAATATCCTTTGATAAATTATTTTTTATTGATTAAATTATATTTTTACCAAAATTTTTAAAATAAATTAATAATTAAATTATTTTTTTCTAAGATATCTTTCAATAATTTTTTAATTATTAAATTATAATTTTACCAAAATTTTTGTTAACAATTATTTTTATATTTTACTATTAATTTTTTCAATATCAATATATATTATTCTAATATTAAATAAAAAAATCTTACCATTGTTAATATGTATAATAATTAATATATATTGATATCGAAAAATAATCTTACCAAGATTTTTTATTTAATATTAAAATAATATATATTGATATTAGAAAACTAATAATAAAATATAAAAATAATTATTAACGAAAATTATTGAGTTAAGAAATTAACTAACTCAATTGATGATGACAAACACTGATCTAATGTGTTAAACACCCAATTAGCTTTTAATTGTTATGATTAATGTTGCAGGCCAAACTTACAACAACAACAGCCCAATGAGATAGAGTAATTGAAACAAAGATAGTTAGTGAGTTCTCTAGCTAACAAAATCCAAAATAATAAAGCAAAGAATTCAACTAGGCCAGATGGAACATATATTCAATCCAAGTCTAAGAAGTCTCCACCAAGCTGAAGTTCTCCAAAGTCAACGTTCACATAATTTGCTTCGGTCAAAATAAGAAAGAAAAGAGAGAGAGAGCGTCGTTCTCCTTGTTCATTTCACCATAGAAGAAAGAAGCAGAAAGGTAAAACTTAAAAGGTAGTGTCTAATCACTCAAATCAAAGCAAGCTAAGCTAAATCAGAGGATAAAGATAATTTATTTTTATTTGCATGTAATTTACTTTACTCCTTATCTAAATCTTTGCAACTCCAATTTGGGATAAATGGAGAAAGTATTCTCTGATAATCACTGCTCTGAATTAAAAGCTAAAATTATTTTTTGGGGACAAAGCACTTGTTCAAGGGTTTAGATTTGGAATTACCATTGAAATATTTCTCTTTGCTAATCTGAGGTCTTCGGTCAAACAAAATGATCAGCTTTAAAATTCCTAATTTGGGGGTTAATTAAAGAAAGTGAAATGACAAGTCTGGAAAACACACAACTCGAAGAGTTGACTCAGAAGAGATCAACACAGCAACTTGGAAAGAGGTAAAAAATGATAGAGTTAAGGAAAAAAATTTAGGTCCTTATATTTTTTCTTTCTTTCAATTGAGTCCTTTTATTACTTTTAATTTTGTAATTAAATCTTTAATAATATAAAAAATGTTAGAGTTAACAGAATATTTGCAAATTTAAGGTATCCAAAATTAAGAATCTAATTAGATCATTGACTACATATTTTTTTAGAGAAATGTTTTGTTAATCTTAACGTTTTTAATATGAGAAAGATCTAATTATAAAATTAAAAGCAACGAAAAGACTCAATTGAAAAGAAAAAAAAATATAGAGACCAAATTGTAAATTTGGTGAAACTATAGAGACCAACAGAATAATTAAACTTTTTTATTTTAAAACTCAGAGTGGTTGGAAATGGATACGATGGCACCATATAGATAAATTGATTTTTATTTTATATGATTATTTGATATGAATAAAGTTTGTCATTGTTTTTGCTTTTATAATTTAGAACACTTATTTTTTGTGTTAGTATCACTAGGTCTACTTATATTTTTTAATTAACAACGACTCTAATCAGTGACAGATCCAAAAAATTTTGACAGTGGGGGCAAAATATATATAACATAATAATAATTTGGGTTTAGCTAATATGTGTCCTAAAGACATACCTAAAGACATATGACAAACTTAGTATTAGTGGAAGATTTTAAATTTTTTTATTTAATACTACAAAATAAATAGATTAAAAACTTAAATTTTTTGTATTTTCAACAAAAAATATTCTCAATTTGTAATCTTAATATGTACCTTTAGGACACAAGATAAATAAATTCTAATAATTTTTATAATAGAAATATTATACTGCATAAAAATCAGCTATAAAATTATTCATTAACCATTATGTATTTGAGTATAAATATAAAAAACCCAAATGCGCTAAGGGGAGATGAATTTTACCCAAATCCACCAAATGAAAATCTGAGACATTAATCCACTAAAGAAGACTTTTATATAATTCGAATCAATAAAACTCGAATTAGATTTACACATAATTCGAATTGATATAGTTCGAATTACTCCCAAGCATTATTTGAACGTAGTTCGAATCAACTAGCATCGAATTATACATGCATGGTTCGATTTATATTAATTCGAATTACTAAGATCACGTGGCTTAGAGGAGTTCGAATAATCTTGATTCGAATTACTCTCATTTGTTAATTCAAAGTAATTCGAATTGAGTTAATTCGAATTATGTATATATAGTGCGAATGGACTTGATTTGAATTACTGTGAGGCATAGCTCTATATATATGAGGTGTATGTGAGTTGCTCTCAATAGAGGAGTCAGATGGCTGGTGAGGATAGTTTTCTAGTGTTGGTTCACCACAGAGGATCGATTAAGAGAAAAACTTGATCCGGTGTGAAGTTCACCGATAAGGATCATCTCTGTATCATCGCGAGGCCTACGACGAGCTATGATGACCTTGTTAGCTCTGTATTGCTGAAACTTGGTCTGGATGGTGTGAAAAGGGTTAAGAAGTTTTTCTATCGCTTTCCAACCACGGTGCTCCAAGATACCGTGAAGTATGACTGTTTCACGATCGGGAGTGATGAGGACTTGCAGGTCATGTTTCATTGTCGCCGGCAGTTTTCCGAGGTGAGGACACCAGAGCTGTTGGCAAAGTTGGTTGATGTGGTTTCCAGTTCGGGGGGTTCGAACCGGAATACGCACGCTGTAGCCACGGTTTCCGGTTCTAGCTCGAGACCTGCCGTTGCTTCTTCCTCTGTCCCTGCGTAAGAGCCACCGATCCAGCCTGTTGCCTCCCCTTCGTTCGCTGTTGATCTCAGCGGCAATGTCGGCGACGAGGTTGGTACAGGGGAACATCTTCCGACCTCAGTACATTGTGCTACACCAGCTGGTGTTGGAGACGGATTGTTTGATGATCCAGAGGGCAATGATGTTGAGCCGGACCTGATCGCCGATGAGAGCGGCGATGATCTCGTAGCGAGTGACCCAAGAGGGGCTGCAGGTGGATCTAGTTCTGGGACACAACAGTACCCATCCCATTTTTCATCATTGGACCTGGATGCCATGAGGCAGGATGGGCTTCCTGGGCAGGCTGCTGGATTTGGCGCTAGAGATGTGGACGGGTCTGCTGGTATAACAGAGTTCCAGGTTAGTCAGCAGTTTCAGGATAAAGATGAGGCCCTGTTGAGTGTGAAGACTTACAGCATCCGCCGAGGAGTACAGTACAAGGTAGTTGAGTCTGACTATCGCCAGTATGTGGGAAAGTGTTCTGAGTTTGGAAATGGGTGCACATGGTTGATTCGGTTGAGTCTCCGACAGCGCAAGGGCATCTGGGAAGTTAAACAGTACAACGGACCGCATACGTGTCTCGCCACCTCTATCTCCAGCGACTATAGGAGTTTGGATTATCATGTGATAGCGACATTAATTATGCCAATGGTGAGGGCTGATGCATCCGTCAACATCAAGGTGCTCCTAAATGCCACCGCCGCATACTTTGGATTCAAGCCGACGTACAGGAGGTCTGGATGGCGAAGCAGAAGGCTGTTGCCGTCATCTATGGTGACTGGGATGAGTCATACAACGAGCTCCCTAGGTGGGTGTTAGGAGTCCAGTTGACCATGTCTGGTTCAGTAGCAGTCCTTCGGACATGCCTTGTTCGAGTTGGGGGCCAGTTGGACGAGTCTCATGCTTATTTTCATAGGCTGTTCTGGACGTTCCCACCCTGTATCGAGGCATTCCGTCATTGCAAGCCATTGGTGAGTATTGACGGCACCCATCTATATGGTAAGTATGGGGGAACGTTGCTTGTCGCAATTGCACAGGACGGGAACTCCAACATACTCCATGTGGCATTTGCACTAGTTGAGGGTGAGAATGCTGATTCGTGGTCCTTCTTTCTCTCTCACCTCCGTCAGCACGTCACACCACAGCTAGGTCTGCTAGTTATTTCGGACAGGCATAACGGCATCAAGGCTGCGCTTGAGGCTCCTGATGGGGGATGGCTACCTCCGGCTGCATACCGAGCATTCTGCATTCGACATGTAGCAGCCAATTTCGCCCTCACCTTCAAGGGAAAAGACGCTCGGAGGCTTCTTGTGAATGCCGCATATGCAAAGACCGAAGTGGAGTTCGATTACTGGTTTGACATTCTGCGCTCTGAGAATCCGGCGATGTGTGACTGGGAGAACAGGATTGAGTATTCGTTGTGGACACAGTATTGTGATGAGGGGCGCAGATTCGTACACATGACGACCAATATCTCTGAGTGTGTGAACTCAATCCTTAAGGGTGTTAGGAACCTCCCTGTGTGCTCGTTGGTGAAGGCCACATACGGCAGGTTGGCTGAACTATTTGTCCGCAAGGGGAGGGAGGCACAGGCCCAACTGGGTACCGGACAACAATTCAGTCAATACTGGTAAAGTGTATCGAGGCCAATCTGAAGACGGCTATGTGCTTCACGGTGACTGTATATGACAGGGATAACTCGGAATACACAGTGGCAGAGACGACTCCGACTGGTTCGTTCTCACTGGGAAGCTATAGGGTCTCACTGGGTTCTCAGACTTGTGATTGTGAGTACTTCCAGGCACTTCATTTCCCATATTCGCACGTATTGGCATGCTGTGCCTACTCACGTGTTACTTGGCAGCCATACGTCCACCCGGTGTATCGACTTAGTTCGGTTTTCAGTGTATATCAGATGGGATTCACTCCTCCCATCCCGGAGGCTTTCTGGCCACCTTATGCGGACCGACCGTTATACCAGACCCGAATATGAGGCGTGTGAGGGAGGGTCATCCGAGGTCCACTCGGATACGGACCAATATGGATGAAGCAGATCCGAACCGGCCCAAGAGATGTGGCCTCTGTAGGCAACTCGGACACACTCGCCAGAGTTGTCCACAGGCCGGAGGACCCAGTCATCCAGTGTGAAATGAATAGTTCTGTCTGGATTTGTGTTCTACTTTGTATTAGTTTGATCATCTGTACTTTTTTTCTAGAAAAAGATGTACTTGGTTTCCTAACTAGTAAATTTTCAGTGTTGAAAAATCCGTCTTGTAGAAGACATGTATGTTAGATGTGTTAGCTATTATGGAAATAAAATACATAAGTCAATACACATGTTTTCACCGTGACTAATACAGAATAATGCAATGTTAAACTAACTTTTGCATGATCTGATGGACTAACAAAATAAAATACAACACCGATAACGAAACGATATAACATACAATAAAGATCAGGAAATAACATATACAACGATACACAAATCATCTAAAGAGGTGCGACCCCGTGCCACAACGGCGTGGAACTCGTGCCCTATGACCTCTCCAGATAAGGGGCTCCTCGTCCTCGATCTCGTCCTCCTCGTCCTCCAGGGGTGGCTGGGCAGGCGCCCTAGACTGGACATGTATGGGTCTGGATGAGGATAGTCCGGCGACTGAATGTGACGCACTAGTACGTGCGGATGCTGGGGTCCCACCCAAGGCGAAATGCTGAACAGGGCCCACGGAGGGAGGCTCATTCAGATCGACATCTAACGCTGTCTGTGTCCCCGACGTCTGTCCCCGTCGACAGGCAGCCTCATCCTCTTGCATGATGGTCGTGATCTCATCTAGGAAATGTGATCCACCAAAATCCGCGTGAATCCCATCACCGGCAAGAAACTCTGAAAACATGGATCCCGGAATCACCCATGGCGTAGTCTCCTGATGTGCCTGGTCATCAGCTGGAACACCAATGAAGTAATCTCCGAGAGGCCCCTTTCCAAGCCCGTTGTCAACATGACTCGATGGATCTCCCACATCGGATCCATACCACTCTCCACCAAGTCCGCCATGAGCGGGCCTAACACCCCCCACTGCAGCCCCTCCTCCATCGGCATGATCAACACGATCAGGCATATCCTGCCTAGGAGCAGCCCCCCTCCTCTTGCCTCCACGCCCTCGTCGTCGACCACCGCCCCTCCCGGCCTCGTCACCCTCCTCCATAGCCTGGTCCAGCCATCT
Organism: Arachis hypogaea; assembly: GCF_003086295.3. Classification (NCBI taxonomy): domain Eukaryota; kingdom Viridiplantae; phylum Streptophyta; class Magnoliopsida; order Fabales; family Fabaceae; genus Arachis; species Arachis hypogaea. Next base: position 11,534,751 of record NC_092055.1, read on the forward strand.
CCACTCACGCTGGCTACGACGTGTCCCGACTCGTGCTCTCCTCTCAACCCGACGCCTGTCAGAAACGTCGTCAACTCGGTCCATATCTGGAACTCGGCCGGCACCCCTCTGCGTCGCCTCAACCGGAATAGGAATACCTCTCGGATCCCCCAGGTACATCTCAGGTGACAAGAACCTCTTTCCATGCTGATGCCACCAGGTCAAGAACTCATGTGAAGGTCCCGGGTCAGCAACAACGTCGAATCGTAACATGTGGTCCGCACGTTTCTCCCAGTGAAGGTGCCAATGCTGTAAATAGGACAGGAACCAACGGTCACCACCTCTCCCGTCCTTCGACATCAAGAAGTCGATGTTCAGGGCGGGATGCGGGGGAGGCTGTACGCCACCGAACTGCGGTAACACTCTATCAACCTGATGCCACTCAACCACCGCAAAATATATCAGGGACGTCACACACCACCATAACATCGTATGCCGAGGCTCCAAGACCTCCGGATGGACAACCTAGAGGATGTCGGGTGTGCTATAGGGCATCCATATAAACTGAAAAAAGCAAGTCAAATCCATTTGACGAATTCGTTAAACCATATAAACTGAAAGAAGCATTAACTATACATACGAGAATAGCTTACTTACATCCCGAGCCTGTAACAAGTCGATCCTAAGTCGAGCCATCTGCACCCGAGGTCCCTTCTCGCTAATCCCAGGATTGTAACCTGACCACCTGCATAGAAAATTAAACACGGTACTGCATTAGTGAATGATTCTAAAAGGCATAAAATTGCATGAGTAATTGACAATAAATCAAATAAAGATAAATAGTACAATACGATAGTCGTACCTCGAGGCAAGGGGCCAGCTAAACGCATCATACCCAGCAGGCCTAAAACCAGGAAAACGCCAAAAGATCCAAGACTGAAGTAACTGTAACGGCCCAGCTAACTTCACTACATGTCTGTTGGCCACTCGGCACATGCACCAGTACAACCATGCTAGTGCCGCCGACCCTCAGCTATAGCCACCCATCCCCTCAAGCCTAGCCACAAACGGTAACCATCTGATGTGAATACGATTGCCGGACTTGTCAACAAACAGCTGGGTACCCAACAACATCATGATATAGGCACGGGCATAGCGCCTGACCGTCTCCTCATCTGCCCCCTCGGGGCACTCTGCGAAAGTCTCCTGGAACCAGGTACAGTTCACTGCGAACTTTTGTATTTGGTTCGCGGGAGGTAAGACACCAAGCAACTCATGGAACCACTGCCAAGCTGGCCTGCCACCCTCTATGTATACGTGGAAGTCTGTCAGGCAATCACTGACGTAATGTCCGTCCACTGGCAACCCCAACTGGTACGCGACATCCTGAAGTGTGATGGTGCACTCGCCGAACGGTATGTGAAACGTGTGCGTCTCCGGACGCCACTGCTCCACGAATGCACTGACAAGGGGCTCGTCCAATCGGAACCATCTGTCGTTCAGTCTCGCAAGATGGTATAGTCCTGCCATCTGCAAGTACGGGACGTACCTCTCATCAAGTCGCATCCCCTGCTGCCGCCGCATGCTCGATATGCAACGCCGGGGCTGCGCATTACATGAACCGCATAATTAGAACGATTCACAATACCACTAACGGATAAAATTCACGACGTAACCAAGTAACCAAAAAAAAAATGCAATTGGAGATATATTAGTCCACTACGAAAATTGCAAACAAAACCCGCAAACATAGACTGCATCTAAATTCCACATGCAAAAGTAAAAATTCTATTGAACCGCTAGCAAAACCGCAAGCAAAACCGCACACTCAAACCGAATCCAAAATATTAGAAAAATAAACCACATGCAAATCCACTTAATAAAACTACGGGCAAAACCACACATTAAACCACTCATAAAACCACGGGCAAATTAACTAACAAAAACCACGGGCAAATCCACTTACATAAACCGCATGCACTACAACTAACCAAAACCACTGACATAAACCGCCAATAAAACTGCATTTAAAACTGCTATCATAAACCACATGAAATACCGATTTACAATACCACTAACATATACAAATATAATAAACCACCATCATAAACCACTTACCTCGTCGTTGATCACCCCGGCTATATGAGCAACTCCATCCAGTCGATACAGCCTTCCCGGATCGTCCCCCATCGCCTAAGTATGCCGCTACAGACTTTCTCGGGCCAGTTTTGGGTCGCTTTCTCTGGAATTTTGTGGGGTATGAGAATGGAAAACTGATTCGAATGAACTAGGTTCGAACTCCTTATATAGGGCATTCACTTGTAATTCGAATCAACAAAGTTCGAATTACCTTTTGTGCCGAAATGTGAGTAATTCGAATCAATACGTTTCGAATTACAACTTGATGCGATCTGTACGTAATTCGAATCAATTCGATTCGAACTTCTTGATACAAACATCTTCCTACTAATTCGAATTAATATAAATCGAACCATGCATGTATAATTCGATGCTAGTTAATTCGAACTACGTTCGAATAATGCTTGGGAGTAATTCGAACTATATCAATTCGAATTATGTGTAAATCTAATTCGAATTTTATTGATTCGAATTATATAAAAGTCTTCTTTGGTGGATTGATGTCTCAGATTTTCATTCGGCGGATTTGGGTAAAATTCATCTCCCCTTGGCGCATTTGGGGTTTTTTACCCTAATTATTGTTTAATTTATTTTCAATATGGATTTTGTATTTCAATATATATTCTATACGAGTAATTACTTTTTATGTACATATAGCATAATTATTGTTATAATTATATTTTATTATTGTAAAATATGATTAGTCTTCAAAATATATAATTTACAAATTAATACACTAAAATAATAATTTAAATAATAATATATAATTTATAAGTCTATTTTTAAGGTTTCATATTTTTAAAAAAATTGAGTATTTTTTTTAAGTAATACAATCGAAATGTCTCTTTTTTATATATATAATATATCACTAAATAATTATTTAGAAATTCACTTCTCATACCATTAAAAATCAACTCTCAGTAATATTCATATTTGAAAATATTTTTTCAATTAATATAGTTGCTACAGAAAAAACTAAAACTAATTTAAAAAAAAAAAGATAAATAATATCTTTTGAGTTTATTTTTAAGAAAAAATACTAATCTTATTTAAATTGAGAATTAATCATTCTAATAAACACCTAATATGAAATTCTTAAACTGACTATTAAATACCAAAAAATTGAATAAAAAAATTATTGTAGGGTCAAATTTAATAATTTAATAAAGATAAATAAATATTATTATTATTATATACTACTCAAAAATTTTTTAAATGGCTTTTAAAAATAAAAATTAATTATCTACTTTTATATAAAAATTTTATTTTAAAAGTTTCATAAAATTTGAATATGAACAACTAATATAATTTAAATAAAACTTAAACCTAGCTTAGAAATATTAGAGCATTATAAATTAAAGAAATGTAAACTTCTTTTTATAAATATTTTTTAATAAATTTTTTATTTTTAGTATTCTGAAAGGTTGTAAATCTATTGAAATAAAAAGAGAATTTTTTTTTAACATTTAAAAAAAAAGATTAAATACATGTTGCTGTAAAAGGTAAACTTTAAAGTGGATATGTACGCTTAGAGGCACATAATAAAAAATGTCCCATTTTCGTAAAATTAAAAAAAATCTACAATAAACTCATCCAAACAGCGGCCACATCTCCATGCTATATCAACGGAGATAGGGATGGCAAAAATCCCCAGCGGGGCGGGTATCCGCGGGGATTTACCCGTCACGGGGCGGATATGGGGACGATTTTGTACCCGCGGGGATGGGGGACGGGGCCCCGTATATTAAACGGGGCGGGGGCGGGGATAGAGGTCCCCGCCCCGTGGAGACCCGTTTAAACCCCGTTTATGTAAAAAGACTAGAATACCCCATTTGTGTGTATTGTGATTTTGTTAAGTATAATTTATATGATTATAATTAAGCATTTGTTATCATCTTCATTATCTTTGTTTGCTTTTTCTGTTATAATTATTATGATTTGGTTAAGCATTTGTTATAATTATTTTGAAATTTTTATTATTTTACTTTGATTTTGAATTTTTGGTTAAGTATTTGAGTGCTATACATGTAATTCATAATATTAAAGTAGATATTGATGTAAGTAAAATACTAAATTATATACAATACACTATTTTTTTAATTTTTTTCTAATTTTTTTTCAATTTTTATTATTTTTTATAAAAATCCGCGGATATCCACGGAGACCCGGATCCCCGGCGGATACGGGGCCCCCGTTACCCGTCGCGGGGACGGGGCGGGGATGGGGACGGATAATGGAGGCGGGGGCGGGGGGCAGGGGGCATGTCCCCGCCTCCATGGGGACCCGTTGCCATCCCTAAACGGAGACCAATAACATTAACCGGCTAGCCAAGCTGAAAGGACTAGTGTCTCTTAGCGTATCATGCTTTTTCAAGAGTAGATAGGTATACACGTGTTGCATTGCTGTTATCTGAAGAGAAATATCTGTAAATCTAAAGATTTACATCTTTACTGTAGAACGACCCACAATAAAAACCATAAGTAATTTGAAGTTTATTCCAACTTTCTTTTTTCGGTTTGATAAAGTGAAAAGCTAATAGTGCCTGAATAAGGCACATGCAAGAGCCATAAATATCTTATTCGTACCATACAACATTGATTGACATATATATATATATATAAGGCAATAATGTTATTCGTACACCAAAATCAATCACTAAAATCAGTCACCAACATATTTGTGTATAAATACATATGTAGTTTAATTTATTTTCAATATATATTTTATACTAGTGACTGACTTTAGTGACTGATTTTGGTATACACATAGCATAGTCGATATTTACAATACAGAAAAATGAAACAGGTCCACTGAAACTCATTGCATGTGTCCAAATTTGTTGACCTTAAATTTCCCAAAGCTATGCCTACCAATACCATTGAGGGGAGGAACTTCACCTTCCACATTAAACATTTTTTTTCTGTTCTTGGAAAATGTCTCATATTCAGATTCAGATTCAGCACTTTGAGCCTTCTGTTGTTGGATTTCTATAACGGGTTTCTTAGGAGATGAAATGAAACGTGGCTTGATACCCTCTAGCTCTGGATCCGGTAAAAATTTGTATGGTACCTTCTTTGGATCCATCTTTCTAAAGGTAATGGAAATTCTGCAAAATTCATTCAAATATTTAAGAACTAATACACCGGAAAAAGAATAGAAAAGGACATTAAATTTTAGACCTTTTAGACTTGACAGATGGAATACAATGCTTAGCAATATTAGCTCCATTGCCATTAATGACAAACACTGACCTGCATGATTAAAATGACAAATAAAATTGGCAATGAACATGATCAAAAGAACCACATTAAACTTTACCTACCATAGTATAACACTAATCCATATAGAAACAGGAGTCATGGTCTTTTTATTAGAGTAAACAGTCGTACATTTTGGTCCCCCACAATCTTTATTGGTTAGAAGTGTTCGAGAAGTACTCTTATTAGACAAATTAGTCACTTTATTGCTTTCAATCAAATTTTTAACATATATATTAGACAAATAACAATTTGGTTCCAAAAATATCATTATAAGACAAATTAATTAATTTTAAATTGTCAGAAACCAGTTTTTGGAACTTTGAATAAAAATTTATCAGAAAACAAAGTATCTATTATTTCTTAGAATTAATACAAAGGTTTACTCTTTTTATTCCTATTCGTGAGAATAGAAGAATACAAAAACACAATCTTACCCGACGGGCAAAGGAATGGAAGCCGGTCCGGAAAACTCTCCGGGACTAAGTGCCTGCAAATTTTTTCCAAAGAGTATGTCACACTGATTCAAGAATGACACGGTATAAAATGGCCTCAGAAAATCGTGGTGATCGATATGAGGTGGAATGCAGTCCCCTTCATCATAGATGTTCACAATGCAACTATCAGGAATGCAGGTGGAAGGAACAATGTTCCACCTAACCATTCTCTTTATCATTTGCTTGAACAAAGATGGTAAAGGATCAACTTCTTCATCTTTGACAATTCCCGGAGAATTTCCTTTTTTATCCTGTAAAATTTTGTTAAGAAATAACTAACACATCATGCAACTGAGACTATATATTAATAATAGTATTATAAGTTACTATATGTAATTATTGTTAATTAGGCACTCTTTAAGTACTCTTTTAAGTACTCTAATTTATATAACTTGTTAGAATAAGTTTATTAGGGTTTAGGTGTTTGATGCTGTATGTAGTGAGTAAAGGTGTATATATAAATGATGGTAATAATAAAAGTATGTGATTTCATACCTTAACTATTTCTCTTTTCTTCTTTCAGAATTTTTTTCATATGATGTTTGCTCCACTTTTTCACTACTCACTTTGAATAGAATTTTCTTACATCATACAGGAAAGTACATTACATTACATTCATTATAGATTGTAACATATAATAAAATAGAATACCTCTGCATAATTGTAACAGCAACCAAATTGAATTGTGACGCGCCCTTTACCTCGCATCCACTTTTTAGGCTTTGAATATGTGCGTTCTGTAAACAAAATAGGCCAAATAATTTAGTTGTAACAATTTTATAAGATGAAGCAGGATTTTAAGGAATAAAATGAAGCAGATTAGAAACATATATATCTATATATACCTTTAAGCTTCCCTTGCATTCCCCTCCATTGTAATCTGTATATACACTCAACAATTTTCCTCTGCTCCATAGGATTGAAAACCTGAGTATGAAGTTCAAGTCCTTGGAGCACATTAATCGATTTCCCATCTACCCTTTCAATGAGGCTAAAGTCCTTCTTACATTGAACTTGGGAATACCTTATACACTCTTTTTGTTTATCCAATTCTTCATTTCCAAATTTAGAATCCCCACCAATCCCGTCGTTTATCCACAACTCGAAATCAGATTGTTTGCTACCCAAGGATTCAGGTGAAGAAGAATCAAAATGGTGTCCATTACTCGAACTATCCTTCTGCTTTCGGTTCCTTTTACTATAAGATTCTGAGTTTGAAGAACTTCCATTCACATGGTTGTCTCTTATATCTCTAGAAGACTCCAAGCCTTCATCAAGGTATAGCGTCCCATTCAACTTTCCTGCATTTAATTTTGGTAAGCATTGCTTAAATTAATCACCAAACACAACCAATATTTTCGGATAATCATTTGTGTATTACTGTGAATATATTTTTAACAAACTATGAGAACAATCAAATATCTCGTGTGATAATAACCAATCTCGTTTACAAGAACAAAAAGTGTGTACTAAATCATTAGGAATGCAGAAAAAAAAACTGAATTAATTATCCTTTAATACATTTTTAAAAATTTTAGAATTTCAACTACATGCAGACAAAAGAATATATATATATATATATATATATATATATATATATATATATATTAAAATTTAAAAAATGTTCAGGCCGGTGATAAGAGAGAGAAAGACAAAAAAAAAAAAAGCATAATTAAAAAAAGTAATTAGCTGATTTATCTGACTTGTGAGTGTGAATGTTAGAAAAAAATTATGTAGTAGTTGCTTACTAGTTAGCATAAGATAGAAAGATAGAAAAGAGTCACAAAAAGAAAAAGTTCTAGATACTTTTGTTACGAAGGAGTGTAAGGCGGTGATGCAAAAGATGGTGGCAGTGATGGCAGAAACCGTCAGAGAGAAGGTTGAGTATTTCATGGTCGGAGGACGAGCTCAACAGCTTCTCCATTTGCAACAGTCTTGAGAGAGAAAGAGAGAGAGAAAGTGAAGTTGACTGAGTGAGGAAGGTGAAGGGCGGGTGCCAAGTAAAGTCTACGCAGAGAGAAATAAGGTAGCGCACACTTACAACTTACAACTCACAAACACTTTAAGCTGCTAGGTTTGCTCCCGATTTATTCATTCTAGGGTAACATCTAAATTGGCCTTAAATTCGAATTACACTTTTTTATCGATTCGAATTGGTCTAATAAATGTACTTATATTTATTACATTTTAATAATATATAAAAATTTAACAACTTTTTAAGTACTCTTTTTATAAAATATTTAAAAACAAATTTATTAACTGAAATATTTAACAACTTTTTATAATCTTTTAATAATATTTATTAAATACTTTTTTTAAAATATTTAAAGTATATAAAAATATATTTTTATTATAAAAAAATATTTAAAAAATTATTAAATTTTTATATGTTATTAAAATTTAATAAATATGAGTATATTTTAGAAAGACATTGTTCCCATTTAAAATGTTTTAAGAGAAAGCCATAAAGAAAGGGAAGAGTGTTTAGCTTTTTTCTGAGGGTATGTATAATTGGAAACAACTCATTCGAACTATTCTAAGATTACATATATGCATAATTTGAATTGGCCAAATTTAAATTGAAAAAGTATGAAAAGCCAATAGAATATTTGTACAGTATATACAATAGGGTTTAGAGAGTAATAGAGATATAACCATTAGTATTACTTTTTCTCTTCAGTTGAAACTCTTGGGATGAGTAGTATCATGACATGGTATTAGAGCACCAGATCCGAAAAATCAAGAGTTCAATCTTTAGTGAACCCCAAAATCACTTGGTGATTCAAGTAACATTTTTTACTTTGGTAGAATTGTATAATTTTATCCTCCATTTGGTTTAATTTCGTATTTTACCCTAAATTAGATATAATCTTATTTAGTTCTTAAAATTTAGAGTGTTTTATTTGAATTTAAAAAATTTTATTTAACTTTAATATAGAAATTAAAGTTAAATAATTAACGAAATATCTTATATGACAACAATATAAAAACAAGATCGATAATATATAGAATAAGTATAAATTCTAGAGACACAAAATCAACCGTAAATGCATCAATACATTTATTTATCATTTTTCTTATAATTTAAATAAAATATTTTTTATAAAACTAAAGAAAATGATAAATAAATACATTAATGCATTCACGGCTAATTTTGTGTCTCTAGAGCTTGTATTTTTTTTCCAAAGATAATAGGTTATATTTTATTAATTATTAAAAAATAAAATACAAAGATGTCCAAAAGCAGGACAGCATAATAAAAGGTGGGGATTTCCCAAAAATACTACACTGAAGGTATTCATCCGACGGTGCGTGGTCGAAAAACGAAGAAAAATCTTAAAGAAGAAAGAATGATAAATCCAATTGCATGCAACTAAGAGCTTGTCTCATGGAGATGACGACTTAAACTGGGAGTTCTTTGGATTTCACGGAGCAACTTGACAAAGCTTGCTAGAATGGCAGACGGCATAGAAGTAGAACCTTCAAAAATCAACTGGTTGCGAGCTTTCCAGCAGTTCCAGCAAATGATGGCAAGCAATTGAGGATTACGGTCAGCATTCTTCAACGGGTTAAGTATCTCTGTTGATGCAGTCCACCATGTCCAAAAGTCGTTAGAACTCTGAGGGTCACGAAGATAACTCTGAGACCATACGTCTTTAATTCTAGAGCAATCGATTAAACAATGAGTGACTGTTTCCGTTGCTTCATGACAGCAGGGGAATATTGGTGATATAGATGGGATGCGGTGATGAATCTGAGCAAGCACCGGAAGTCGGCCATGGAGAGCTTTCCAGATAAATAGCTTAATTTTGTGAGGCAAGTTCAACTTCCATAGATCAATCCACGGCTTTTTCTGCTGCATATAATTAGGGCAAAGCTCCAGAGGCGGATGGTAAAATGAATAGCCAATTCTGTAACCTGAAGCTGTATCATATTGCTTGGATTTGTTTAAATCCCATTGCAATTTGTCCCTACCCTGCTGAATTTTAACTGACAAAATCCTGTTTGCAACGTCTTGGGGAAATAATTTTTGAATGAGATTCTGATTCCAATTCCTATCTTCAGTAATTAGATCTTTAACTCTTGGAACCAACTCAGAAATAGCCTGTCTATTTGGCATGTCAGAAATCATTAAAGGATATGGAGGAGGCAACCAAGGATCCTCAAAGGTTCGGATATTCTCACCAGTACCCACAGCCCAATTAAGACCTTTTTCAACAATCTTTCGGCCTTCCAGTATGCTCCTCCATCTCCAAGAAGGTAAGACTCTAATTTCTGCCATTATAGCATTACCATTGCTAAAGTATTTACCTCTTAGTATTTTGGATAATAAGGAAGTAGGCTGTGTTACAAGTCGCCAAAACTGTTTGCCTAAAAGCGCCAGATTTTGGATTCTGAGATCTTTAAATCCAAGGCCTCCTTCTTTTCGTGGGCGAGTCATAGTGTCCCAGCTAATCCAAGCCATCCGTCTTTCAGAACCTTTTTGTCCCCACCAAAACTGAGAAAGTAGAGAGTGAATTTCTGAAATTAAACCATCAGGCAACTTGAAGCAAGACAATGTATAAATAGGAATAGCTTCTCCCACTGCCTTAAGCAATATGTGTCTACCACCTGACGAAAGAAGATTGTGCTTCCACCCTTGGATTCTTTTTCGAATCTTTTCTTTGATCATACTAAAAGAAGCCTTTTTCGATTTAGAGACTGTAGAAGGCAAACCAAGGTATTTATCCTGAGCCCCAATATGATTAATATTCATAGAGTTAGCCAGTAGTGTACGAGTAGTGGAGGAAGTGTTGTGGCTAAAGAATGCAGCAGATTTATTAAGATTTACCCTCTGACCACTGATGCTTTCATAAGAATTCAATAAATGCAGGATATTTGAACATGCTTCAGGATTAGCCTTACAGAATAAGATGGAATCATCAGCAAATAGGAGGTGGTTGACCTTGGGACATCGCCTATTGATGAGCAGATATTTTATACGCTTTTTGGGGATAATTTCATATAGTTTTGAGTATGTTTTAGTTAGTTTTTAGTCTATTTTCATTAGTTTTTAGGAAAAATTCATATTTCTGGACTTTACTATGAGTTGTGTGTTTTTTTGTAATTTCAGGTATTTTTCTGGCTAAAATTGAAGGAGCTGAGCAAAAATCTTATTCAGGCTGAAAAAGGACTGCTGATGCTGTTGGATTCTGACCTCCCTGCACTCAAAGTGGATTTTCTGGAGCTACAGAACTTGAAATGGCATGCTTCCAATTGCGTTGGAAAGTAGACATCCAGGGCTTTCCCGCAATATATAATAATCCATACTTTGCACAAGGATAGATGACGTAAACTGGCGTTCAACTCCAGTTCTCTGCCCAATTCTGGCGTCCAGCGCCAGAAAAGGATCAAAAGCTGGAGTTGAACGCCCAAACTGGCATAAAAACTGGCATTCAACTCCACAAATGGCCTCTGCACGTGAATTGCTTAAGTCTCAGCCCAGCACACACCAAGTGGGCCCCAGAAGTGGATCTCTGCATCATCCATCATAGTTTACTCATATTTTGTAAACCTAGGCTACTAGTTTAGTATTTAAACAACTTTTAGAGACTTATTTTGTATCTCATGACATTTTAGATCTAATCTTTGTATTCTCTGATGGCATGAGTCTCTAAACCCCATTGTTGGGGGTGAGGAGCTCTGTTGTGTCTCGATGAATTAATGCAAGTATTTCTGTTTTCCATTCAAACACGCTTGTTCCTATCTAAGATGTTCATTCGCGCTTAACTGTGATGGAGGTGATGATCTGTGACACTCATCACCTTCCTCAAATCATGAACGTGTGCCTGACAACCACCTCCGTTCTATATACGATTGAATGAGTATCTCTTAGATTCCTTAATCAGAATCTCCGTGGTCTAAGCTAGAACTGATGGCGGCATTCATGAGAATCCGGAAAGTCTAAACCTTGTCTGTGGTATTCCGAGTAGGATTCAAGGATTGAATGACTGTGACGAGCTTCGAACTCCTGAAGGCTGGGCGTTAGTGACAGACGCAAAAGGATAGTAAATCCTATTCCAACCGGATCGAGAACCAACCGGTGATTAGCCGTGCTGTGACACAGCGCGTGAGCGTAGTTTTCACTGGAAGGATGGAAGGTAGCCATTGACAACGGTGATCCACCAACACACAGCTTGCCATAGGAAGACGTGCGTGCGTGAACAAGAAGACAGTGGAAAGCAGAGATTCAGAAGACAAAGCATCTCCAAAACTCCAACACATTCTCCATTACTGCATAACAAGTAACCTTTAATCCATGCTCTATTGTTTATTTGCAATTCAACTGATAAACATAATTGACTTCTTGACTAAGATTTATAAGATAACCATAGATTGCTTCAAACCAACAATCTCCGTGAGATTCGACCCTTACTTACGTGAGGTATTACTTGGACGACCCAGTGCACTTGCTGGTCAGTGGTACGAGTTGTGAAAAGTGTGATTCATAATTCGTGCACCAAGTTTTTGGCGCCGTTGCCGGGGATTGTTCGTGTTTGAACAACTGACGGATTATTTTGTTGCTTAGATTAGGAAAATTTTTCTTTTTGGTTTAGAGTCTCTTATTATTGTTCTTGGTTAAAAATATCCTTCTTTAAAACAAGTGTTACATTTACTGCCCAATTGGCTAGAGCGTTAGTCTAAGCCCGTGACAGTTTGGTACACTCTTTTTAAAATCTTTTTCAAAAATAATATTTTTTTCTATTAAATCCTGTGCCAAACTCTAAGTTTGGTGTTTTCTTGTTGATTTCCCTTTGGTTTTCGAAAATTTTATTTTGGTTTTCAAAAAATTTTAAGTTTGGTGTTCTTCCTTCATGTTCTTGTATTCTTGTGAGTCTTCAAAGTATTCTTGAGTTTTTCTAGTGTCTTGATCTTAAAATTTTTAAGTTTGGTGTTCCTTAGTGTTTTCCCTCCAAAATTTTCGAAAATAAGGAACATTAGATCTAAAAATTTTAAATCTTGTGCTATCTTATTGTTTTTCTCTTTCCTTTTAAAAATCAAAAATATCTTTTCTCTCTATTTTAAAAGCAAATTTTCAAAATCTATTTCTAAAATTCAGATTTTTATTTCAAAATTTAAAACCTTTTTCAAAAATCATCATATCTTTTTCAAAAATCTCCTAACCACTTTCTCTCTCCTCACTTTTTCGAAAATCTTTTACTCATTTTTTATTTATTTTATTTTGATTTATTTTATTTTCGAAATAAATTAATAAATAAATAAATAAAAATATTTTTCCTATTTTACATCATCTCCCTTTCTCCATCATGGACCTGAGCGAAAATGAACAGTCCAGGAGGACTCTGGGGTCATATTCTAACCCCTCTACTGCTTCATATGGGAGTAGTATCTGCATACCCTCCATTGGAGTCAGTAGCTTTGAGTTGAATCCTCAGCTCATTATCATGGTGCAATAAAGCTGCCAGTATTCCGGTCTTCCACAGGAAGAACCTACAGAGTTTCTGGCACAATTTTTACAAATTGCTGACACAGTACATGATAAGGAAATAGATCAGGATGTCTACAGACTATTACTGTTTCCATTTACTGTAAAAGATCAAGCTAAGAGGTGGTTAAATAACCAACCTAAGGCCAGCATAAAGACATGGAAACAGCTGACAGAAAAATTTCTGAATCAATATTTCCCTCCAAAAAAGATGACACAGCTAAGGCTGGACATCCAAGGCTTTAAACAAGGAGATAATGAATCTCTTTATGATGCCTGGGAGAGATATAGAGAGATGCTACGAAAATGCCCCTCTGAAATGTTTTCAGAGTGGGTTCAGTTAGACATCTTCTACTATGGGCTTGCAGAAGGAGCTCAGATGTCTCTAGATTACTCAGCTGGTGGATCTATCCACATGAGAAAGACAATTGAAGAGGCTCAAGAGCTCATTGATACAGTTGCCAGGAATCAGCATCTGTACCTAAGCAGCAACCCTTCCATGAATGAAGAGGTTAAAACAGTAACTGCTGAACTCAGTCCTGTAAAACAAGCTGCTGAATTCAATCAGCAATTAGACTTTCTAACAAAGCAGCTAGCCGAATTTAAAGACAGGTTACAAGAGACAAGGATGGCTAATATACATATGGACGAACAGTTTAAGCAAACAAAGCAGCAGCTATCAAGGCAAATAGCAGAAGAATGCCAAGCAGTTCAACTAAGAAGTGGGAAAATATTAAATACCCCACCTCAAGGCAGCAAAAAGCTAAGAAATGAGCAAACCACCTAAAATTCACCTGAGGACAGTAAGAGCCCAGGGAAAAGTAATTCTGGAACTGAAACACCAGAGAATTGGTGGAAGGCTGGCGCTGAACGCCCAGACCATGCTCAGGACTGGCGTTCAACGCCAGAAACAAGGCAGGACTGGCGTTCAACGCCAGAAATGGGCAAAAATCTGGCGTTGAACGCCCAAAATGGGCAAAATCTGGCGCTGAACGCCCAAAATAGGCACAATTCTGGCGTTCAGACGCCAGGAGCAGACAAGGAGCTGGCGTCCAGTTTCACTCCAGCTTCTAACTCTGGCACTCAATTGCCAGTGAGGGACCAGACACACGCAAATGCTGATAACAACCCCTCTAAAAAGGCTTCTTCAACCACTTCTGTAGGCAATAAACCTGCAGCGACTAAGGTTGAAGAATATAAAACCAAGATACCTTATCCTCAAAAACTCCGAAAAGAGGAGCAGGATAAGGAATTTGCTCGCTTTGCAGACTATCTCAGGACTCTTGAAATAAAGATTCCATTTGCAGAAGCACTTGAGCAAATACCTTCTTATGCCAAGTTCATGAAAGAGATCTTGAGTCATAAAAAGGATTGGAGAGAAACAGAAAGAGTTCTCCTCACTGAAGAATGCAGTGCAGTCATTCTGAAAAGCTTTCCTGAAAAGCTTAAAGACCCCGGGAGCTTTCTGATACCATGCATATTGGAAGATAATTGTACCAAGACAGCTTTATGCGATCTTGGGGCAAGCATCAACCTAATACCTGCATCCACTATCAGAAAGCTTGGTTTAACTGAAGAAGTTAAACCAACCCGAATATGTCTTCAACTTGCTGATGGCTCCACTAAATACCCATCAGGCGTGATTGAAGATATGATTGTCAGGGTTGGGCCATTCGCCTTTCCCACTGACTTTGTTGTGCTGGAAATGGAGGAGCACAAGAGTGCTACTCTCATTCTAGGAAGACCCTTCCTAGCAACTGGACGATCCCTTATTGACGTCCAACAGGGGGAAATAACCCTGAGAGTCAATGATGATGAGTTCAAGTTAAACGCTGTCAAAGCCATGCAGCATCCAGACACATCACAGACTGCATGAAAGTTGATCTTATTGACTCCTTGGTAGAAGAGATCAACATGGCTGAGAGTCTCGAATCAGAGTTGGAAGACATCTTTAAAGAT
The DNA here is from genome assembly GCF_003086295.3 of Arachis hypogaea. Taxonomy (NCBI): domain Eukaryota; kingdom Viridiplantae; phylum Streptophyta; class Magnoliopsida; order Fabales; family Fabaceae; genus Arachis; species Arachis hypogaea. The sequence continues at coordinate 11,550,068 of NC_092055.1, forward strand.
GTTCAGCCTGATTTGGAGGATTCAGAGGACATGAAAGAGCCTCTGAAATTTCTTCTGAAAGAGGAAAAACCTCCTAAATCCGAGCTCAAGCCATTACCACCATCCTTGAAATATGCATTTCTAGGAGAAGGTGATACTTTTCCAGTGATCATAAGCTCTGCTTTAAATTCACAGGAAGAGGAAGCACTTATTCAAGTGCTAAGGACACACAAGACAGCTCTTGGGTGGTCCATAGGTGACCTTAAGGGCATAAGCCCAGCTAGATGCATGCACAAAATCCTATTGGAGGATAATGCCAAGCCAGTGGTTCAACCACAGAGGCGGCTAAATCCAGCCATGAAGGAAGTGGTGCAGAAAGAGGTCACCAAATTACTAGAGGCTGGGATTATTTATCCTATTTCTGATAGCCCCTGGGTGAGCCCTGTCCAAGTCGTCCCAAAAAAGGGAGGCATGACAGTGATTCATAATGAAAAGAATGAACTGGTTCCTACAAGAACAGTTACAGGATGGCGCATGTGTATTGACTACAGAAGGCTCAATACAGCCACCAGAAAGGATCATTTTCCTTTACCATTCATAGACCAGATGCTAGAAAGACTAGCAGGTCATGATTATTACTGCTTTTTGGATGGCTACTCAGGCTATAACCAGATTGCAGTAGATCCCCAGGATCAAGAGAAAACAGCATTCACATGTCCTTCCGGAGTGTTTGCTTATAGAAGGATGCCATTTGGGCTATGTAATGCGCCTGCAACCTTCCAGAGATGCATGCTCTCTATTTTCTCTGATATGGTGGAAAAATTTCTAGAAGTCTTCATGGATGACTTCTCAGTATATGGAGACTCATTCAGCTCCTGTCTTGATCACCTGAAACTTGTCCTGAAGAGATGCCAAGAGACCAACGTAGTTTTAAACTGAGAAAAGTGTCACTTCATGGTGACTGAAGGAATTGTCCTTGGGCATAAAATCTCAAACAAGGGAATAGAGGTGGATCAAGCAAAAATAGAGGTAATTGAAAAATTACCACCACCTGCCAATGTTAAGGCAATCATAAGCTTTCTGGGGCATGCAGGATTCTATAGGAGGTTTATAAAGGATTTTTCAAAAATTGCAAAACCTCTAAGCAATCTGCTAGCTGCTGACACGCCATTTGTGTTTGACACAGAGTGTCTGCAGGCATTTGAAACGCTGAAAGCTAAGCTGGTCATAGCACCAGTTATTTCTACACCAGACTGGACATTACCATTTGAGCTAATGTGTGATGCCAGTGATCATGCCATTGGTGCAGTATTGGGACAGAGGCATGACAAGCTTCTGCATGTCATTTATTACGCCAGTCGCGTTCTAAATGATGCCCAGAAAAATTACACAACCACAGAAAAAGAATTACTTGCAGTGGTTTACGCCATTGACAAGTTCAGATCGTACTTAGTTGGATCAAAAGTGATTGTGTACACTGACCATGCTGCTCTTAAATATCTACTCACAAAGCAGGATTCAAAACCCAGGCTCATCAGATGGGTATTGCTTCTGCAAGAGTTTGATATAGAAATAAGAGACAGAAAAGGGACAGAGAACCAAGTGGCTGATCATCTGTCCCGGATAGAGCCAGTGGAAGGGACGTCCCTCCCCTTTCTTGAGATCTCTGAGACGTTTCCTGATGAGCATCTATTTGCCATTCAGGAAGCACCATGGTTTGCCGATATTGCAAACTATAAAGCTGCAAGGTTCATACCCAAGGAGTACAACAGGATACAAAAGAAGAAATTAATTACTGATGCAAAGTATTACTTGTGGGATGAACCTTATCTCTTTAAGAGATGTGCATACGGAATAATCCGTAGGTGCGTGCCTAGAGAAGAAGCACAGAGGATCCTGTGGCATTGCCATGGATCTCAATATGGAGGCCATTTCGGAGGTGAGCGAACAGCCACCAAGGTCCTTCAATGTGGCTTCTATTGGCCCACACTCTATAAAGATTCCCGAGAGTTTGTACGTAATTGTGACAGTTGCCAAAGAGCTGGTAATCTGCCTCATGGTTATGCCATGCCTCAACAAGGAATCTTGGAAATTGAGTTGTTTGACGTATGGGGAATTGACTTCATGGGACCTTTTCCACCATCATACTCAAACACTTATATTCTGGTAGCAGTTGACTATGTATCAAAATGGGTTGAGGCTATTGCCACACCCACCAATGATACTAAAATAGTGCTGAAGTTCCTCCAGAAACATATCTTTAGCAGGTTTGGTGTCCCTAGAGTACTAATCAGTGATGGGGGCACTCACTTCTGCAATAAACAGCTTTACTCTGCCATGGTTCGGTATGGAATTCGCCACAAGGTGGCCACTCCATATCATCCACAAACCAATGGGCAAGCTGAAGTCTCTAACAGAGAATTAAAGAGAATCCTGGAACGGACAGTAAATACCCGTAGAAAGGATTGGGCACGGAGCTTGGATGATGCTCTGTGGGCTTACAGGACAGCATTCAAGACCCCTATAGGGACATCTCCATACCAACTCGTGTATGGTAAGGCATGTCACCTGCCCGTAGAACTGGAACATAAGGCCTACTGGGCAACCAGATTCCTAAACTTTGATGCCAAATTAGCAGGAGAAAAACGATTGCTCCAGCTAAATGAGCTAGAGGAATTCAGATTCACAGCTTTCGAGAATGCCAAGCTTTATAAAGAAAAATAAAAAAAATGGCATGACAGAAAGCTGTCATCTAGAATCTTTGAACCAGGACAGAAAGTCCTGTTGTTTAACTCTAGACTCAGGCTATTCCCCGGGAAACTAAAATCCCGGTGGAGGGGACCATACGTGATTACAAGTGTATCACCATATGGTTATGTGGAGCTTCAGGATATTGATTCTGATAAGAAGTTCATTGTCAATGGACAGAGAATCAAGCATTATCTTGAAGGCAACATTGAGCAAGAATGCTCAAGGCTGAAGCTAGATTAAAAGCTCAGCAAGGTCCAGCTAAAGACAATAAAGAAGCGCTTGCTGGGAGGCAACCCAGCCATGGGGCATCAATCCTCTAAGCATTTTGCCCTATTTCTATTTTTATTTTTATTTGTTTATATAGAGTTCATTGATAACAAGGTAAATAATCATTTACAGAAGACCTCGGCACACAAAACAGAGAAAAAGAGCTCACTGGCAAGAAAACGCCAGTAAAAGTGTATTTTGGGCGTTCAACGCCCAAAATGGGCATTCACTGGGCGTTGAACGCCAGTAATGGTAGTAATCTGGGCGTTCAACGCTAGAAATGGGCACCCACTGGGCGTTGAACGCCAGTAATGGCAGCAGTTGGGCGTTGAACGCCCAGGAGAGCAGCAGTTGGGCGCTGAACGCCCAAAACAGGCAGTGTTTGGGCGTTCAAACGCCAGGAAGGCAGGGAGGAGCCAAATTCATTTTTCCACACGTATTTCCATTTTAATTTCAAAATTTTATGTTTCAATGCATGATTTTTACATGAACATGTTAAGAACCCTGATTTCTAAAATCCTTAATTTCTAAAAAATCCCTCTTCCCAAATTCAATCCAACTCTTTTCAAATCTTTTCTGAAAACAAATCTATCTTTTTCACTCTAAAATCTTTTCAACTAATCCATATCTTTTTCAAATCTCCATATTATCTTTTTCAAAATTCAGATTTATCTTTTTCAAAAATCTATCATATCTTTTCAAAACTAAACTATATCTTCTATCTTATCTTTTTCAACTCAATCTTTTTATCTTATCTTTTCCAATTTTTCGAAAACCCACCCCCCATCCCTTTAAATTTGGGTTCGGCCTCCCTCCTCCTCCATCAACAATTGCACCTAGCTCTCCCTCTATCCCTCTCCTTTCTTTTCTTTTGCTTGAGGACAAGCAAACCTCTAAGTTTGGTGTGTTTATCCGAGATCACTAAGATCATGGCTCCTAAAGGAAAACAACCCACTCCAAGAGGCAAGAAAGAGAGCGTTCCAAAACCACTTTGGAATCAAGGGAAGTTCTTATCTAAAGAACATTCAGACCATTATCTTAAAGTAATGGGTCTGAGATCAGTGATCCCGGAAGTTAGATTCGATCTGAAAGAAGATGAATATTCGGAGATCCAGGAGCAAATTCGAATCAGGAACTGGGAAGTCCTAGCTAATCCTGAAACGAAAGTGGGAAGAAACATGGTCCAGGAGTTCTATGCTAATATGTGGCAGAGTGACAAGCAAAAACTATCTGGAACTGCCTTCTATGAATTTCGGACCATGGTCAGAGGAAAGATTGTTCATACCACCCCTGACAAGATCAGAGAGATATTAAAGCTACCTCAGCTAAAGGATGATCCAGACTCCTTCAACAGGAGGATGATGAGAGCAGACATTGACCTGGATAAGATTCTAGAGGACATATGTATCTCTGGAGCCAGGTAGACCACCAACACAAAGGGTGTCCCAAATCAACTCAAGAGAGAGGATCTCAAACCAGTCGCCAGAGGATGGCTGGACTTCATTGGGCGTTCTCTGTTGCCCACTAGCAACCGTTTTGAAGTCACAGTTAAAAGAGCAGTGATGATCCATTGCATCATGATGGGAAAGGAAGTGGAGGTTCATCAGCTGATTTCAGCTGAACTCTACAAAATTGCTAACAAAAATTCTAAAGAGGCCAGGTTGGCTTATCCAAGCGTGATTTCTCTGCTCTGCAAGGACGCTGGAGTAAGGATGGGAATAACTGAGTATATCCCAATTGAGAAGCCAATCACCAAAGCATCAATGGAAAAACAACAAGCACAGGAGGATCCCATCAAGAAGAGAGCACAGGAATTCCTCCCAGAGATCCCTCAATCTGAATACTGGGAGTATCTTGAGACATCTGTTACCAAGATACGGGAAGCTATGGAGCAAATAATAAAAGAACAGAAGGAACACAGTCAAATGCTGACCTATATGTTTAAAGAACAAGAGGAGCAAGGGCGTGACTTAAGGGAATTGAAGCGCCAAAAATCTTCTCTTGTAGGACCAAGCACCCCAAGGATCAGAGGAACCCCCGTTCCCCCAGAATAAAGGTTGTTAATTTCCAATTTCTGCTTTAACTCTGTGACAGTGTCTTCATAGAAGTTTACCTTAGGAGTCATATAGTAGTAATTAGTATCTATTTTGATTTTATCTCTAATTAAGCTATAGTTTATTTTTCTCATCATCAGCAAACATGAATAAAGTAGTAGATCTTTTGAATAAGAGGCAATAAAATTTCAAGTTTTAATAAGAGAAATTCTAATTAGTTAAATGTGGTGGCAATGCTTTCTGTCTTCTGAATGAATGCTTGAACAGTGCATATGTCTTTTGAATTTGTTGTTTAAGACTGTTAAATATGTTGGCTCTTGAAAGAATGATGAACATGAGACATGTTACTGATAATCTGAAAAATCATAAAAATGATTCTTGAAGCAAGAAAAAGCAGCAAAGAACAAAGCTTGCAAAAAAAAAAAAGAGAGAGAGAGAGAGATAGCAAGCAGAAAAAGCCAATAACCCTTAAAACTAAAAGGCAAAGGCAAATAAAAAGGATCCCAAGGCTTTGAGCATCAGTGGATAGGAGGGCCAAGAAGGAATAAAATCCTGGCCTAAGCGGCTAAACCAAGCTGTCCCTAACCATGTGCTTGTGGCGTGAAGGTGTCAAGTGAAAACTTGAGACTGAGCGGTTAAAGTCAAGGTCCAAGCAAAAAGAAGAGTGTGCTTAAGAACTCTGGAAACCTCTAACTGGGGACTTTAGCAAAGCTAACTCACAATCTGAAAAGGTTCACCCAGTTATGTGTCTGTGGCATTTATGTATCCGGTGGTAATACTGGAAAACAAAGTGCTTAGGGCCACGGCCAAGACTCATAAAGAAGTTGTGTTCAAGAATCATCACACTGAGCTAAGAGAATCAATAACACTATCTGAATTCTAAGTTCCTATAGATGCCAATCACTCTGAGCTTCAATGGATAAAGTGAGATGGCAAAACTGTTCAGAAGTAAAAAGCTACTAGTCCCGCTCATCTAATTAGAATCAGAGCTTCAATCAAAAACTCTGAGATATTATTGCTTCCCAACCTATTAGTCTTCTATTTTATTTGTCTAGTTGCTTGAGGACAAGCAACAGTTTAAGTTTGGTGTTATAATGAGCAGATATTTTATACGCTTTTTGGGGATAATTTCATATAGTTTTGAGTATGTTTTAGTTAGTTTTTAGTCTATTTTCATTAGTTTTTAGGAAAAATTCATATTTCTGGACTTTACTATGAGTTGTGTGTTTTTCTGTAATTTCAGGTATTTTTCTGGCTGAAATTGAAGGAGCTGAGCAAAAATCTGATTCAAGCTGAAAAAGAACTGCTGATGCTGTTGGATTCTGACCTCCCTGCACTCAAAGTGGATTTTCTGGAGCTACAGAACTCGAAATGACATGCTTCCAATTGCGTTGGAAAGTAGACATCCAGGGCTTTCCAGCAATATATAATAGTCCATACTTTGCACAAGGATAGATGACGTAAACTGGCGTTCAACGCCAGTTCTCTACCCAATTCTGGCGTCCAGCGCCAGAAAAGGATCAAAAGCTGGAGTTGAACGCCCAAACTGGCATAAAAACTGGCATTCAACTCCACAAATGGCCTCTGCACGTGAATTGCTTAAGTCTCAGCCCAGCACACACCAAGTGGGCCCCATAAGTGGATCTTTGCATCATCCATCATAGTTTACTCATATTTTGTAAACCTAGGCTACTAGTTTAGTATTTAAACAACTCTTAGAGACTTATTTTGTATCTCATGACATTTTAGATCTAAACTTTGTATTCTCTGACAGCATGAGTCTCTAAACCCCATTGTTGGGGGTGAGGAGCTCTGCTGTGTCTCGATGAATTAATGCAAGTATTTCTGTTTTCCATTCAAACACGCTTGTTCCTATTTAAGATGTTCATTCGCGCTTAACTGTGATGGAGGTGATGATCTGTGACACTTATCACCTTCCTCAAATCATGAACGTGTGACTGACAACCACCTCCGTTGTATATACGATTGAATGAGTATCTCTTAGATTCCTTAATCAGAATCTCCGTGGTCTAAGCTAGAACTGATGGCGGCATTCATGAGAATCCGGAAAGTCTAAACCTTGTCTGTGGTATTCCGAGTAGGATTCAAGAATGACTGTGACGAGCTTCAAACTCCTGAAGGCTGGGCGTTAGTGATAGACGCAAAAGGATAGTAAATCCTATTCCAACCGGATCGAGAACCAACCGGTGATTAGCCGTGCTGTGACAGAGCGCATGAGCGTAGTTTTCACTGGAAGGATGGAAGGTAGCCATTGACAACGGTGATCCACCAACACACAGCTTGCCATAGGAGGACGTGCGTGCGTGAACAAGAAGACAGAGGAAAGCAGAGATTCAGAAGACAAAGCATCTCCAAAACTCCAACACATTCTCCATTACTGCATAACAAGTAACCTTTAATCCATGCTCTATTGTTTATTTGCAATTCAACTGATAAACATAATTGACTTCCTGACTAAGATTTATAAGATAACCATAGATTGCTTCAAACCAACAATCTCCGTGGGATTCGACCCTTACTTACGTGAGGTATTACTTGGACGACCCAGTGCACTTGCTGGTCAGTGGTACGAGTTGTGAAAAGTGTGATTCATAATTCGTGCACCACCTATGTATTGACATTGTTTATGTATTGCTGTTATGAAAGATATTTCCTTAATTATTTAACTTTGACATCACAATGAAACTACATTAAAACTAAATGAAACTTTTTTATATTTAAATAAGATATTTTAGACCTTAATAATCAAAACAGAATTATGTCTTAAGAGACTAATTTAATACTTTACCTTTTATTTTAATAACTCATTAATTAAATAGACTTGAATACTTTACTTAGTTTCACATAATCATATTTGGAATAATAATTTTTTTTTATATTTATACACACAAAAAAAAGAACATTCTCTCTGAGATATTTTTAATATCCCGTAGTACATTTTATAGTGGGTCTAATTATTTTTTAATTTTAATTTAAATGGATATCTACAAATAACAAATAAAAAAATTCCCAGAATAGTTGTGAATGTTTATCTAGGCACACCACTACACCAGGCATATATGATGACCAATTGATCAAGCCTTTATTTACGCAAATATTCATCGTTTTCCTTTTTCTTTTCTTTTTTTTTTTATAAAGAAAAAATCTATTCTCGTTCGAACTTGGGCCAAAAGAAAGGTAGCCTCTTCTCACTTACTTGACTAGTGACCACTCAACAAGAAGTTTTTTTTCTTTACTCCCGATCCAAAAAGAAGGTTATCATTTTTCCAAAATGATTAAGCAAAGCAATAATTCTCATTAAAGACAACTAAGTGAAAATGTTTTCCATCATTTTGTTATCCAATACAGCGCTAAGATTACAAAGAAAATTATGTTTGTTTTTGGTGTAAAATCTAAAAAAAGACCATACTTATCGGTCAAGAGTGATTTATGTTACATATATGATAAATAATAAGATGCTCTATAGAAGAATGGGCCGTGCCGTGGGAGACAGACTGGGAGAGACTTTACCAAACTTTTTTATTTAAATAAATAAAAAAAAATATCATTTTTCTAAATACGCATAGTTAAAAATATTTTTTAAAATGCGCACACCATATCTTGTGAAGCACCTACGAAATGGATTAAGGCTCCATCTCAACACAGACGCCCACAAAATGATGCCCTACATGACAAATGAAGCGTTGACCGCCATCCCAACATTTGCATACACAAAATGGGTCAACTCAGTGATGGTATAAACGAAATGGGGCACATCGGCGGTGGCACAAACGAATTGGGCTACTCCAAGTCTAGCACACACGAATTGGGAAACTTCGTTTGCGGCACCCACAAAGTGGCCACTCCAATTGCGACAGACACAAAATGTTGATGAAGATTGTAAGTTTTAGGTGCTCCATTCCTCGTACCAGCATGCATTGGGTGCAGCGAGTGGCATAGCATAGGTGAAGGGTTTGGTGTGTATATAAAAGGGAAGAAGGAGGAGGGGACCAAGTGCAGCATCAGTTGAAGTGAAATAGGGATAAAAAAAATTACAATTCATGGAAGAGAAAGAAAAAAAAGTGTGTGGTTAATGATTTTGTGTTGGGGTTTGATAAAAAAAAATATAAAATGAGTGGTAGTGGTAGAATTAGTGTGGAAGAAAATCTTAATCAGTTAGATGAAATTCATATTGTCGCGCATTTGACTCACAAGATTAGTTTCAATGATCATGTGTTGTCAATTATGTTATTAGTTTTCTCGTTATAACTAATCTTATCATTATTTAATATTGGTTAGTGTAATTTTAAGTACGTTCTTCATGTTTCTTTGTTGTAGTCCACACGTGTTTTGACGCTGCATGGCACACTTGTTGATGTTTTCATGTCGGATCCGCCAGATCCAAGCATGGAGATCAGGCGGCAGAGGCTTGAACCCCATATCTACGACGATCAGGATTTTATTATGCTTCATTGATAAAGTGTTTCCAGTATGACAATCCACTGAAAGCTTGTAGTGCGTTGAAATATCTTTGCAGGTGGTCGTATGACTCCTCCCAGTCACCATAATTTTTTACAATTGCCTTCTGCTTTGCGTGCCAAATCTTCTTGTAAGAATCCTTGTACCCGTATGTTGACTCGACTAATCCTTGTAATACCTTTATGCAAATAGTCGCATCTGCATGAACCATGGGGAATATATGCTGGCTGATGACGTTGCTATCAAGTCACTACAATAGAAGTGGGGGATGCTTACGGCAAATTTCCAGCGGTGTCACCAACAGCAGCAATTCATGGTGGATAGCTGCAATCCCACCCCAAATCATCCTATCGACACCGAATCGCTTTGATTTAGTGTTGAACCCACCATGCCCGACGCTAACCCCAATCCGTCTAGTGATGGTTTTAGGAAAATTCAATTCAGAATACCCAAAATCAAGAATCTGAGGAACCCGCCAAAGAAAAGTGCAGAGCGCGTGAAACTCTTCCCTGCTCCACCGTACCCAGCTCTGTCACCATGGAGTCGTGTGGCTGCCGATCCACCCTTCTCCTCTGCAATCGATCCTTCACAGAATCAGATCCATATCTGGTATTTTTCATCGCGCGAACCCATAAAGGGCAAAGGCACGAAACACACCTCCGTGTGCGAATCCTTGCCGCCGTTCTCCTTCAGACACCAGTACCACCTGCATCGCGCTTCCCGTCACCGGTGGGTCCATCGCCGATCAGCTTCGCCGTTTACACTACTTCGTTAGTAAGGTTCCAACTTGTTCTTCATTTGTTATATCTATCTATCATACAATTTTTGTTTAATTTTTTTTATAATTAGCTGGTATCTGAAAGGGTGGATCATAGATGTTAGAAATCTCTTCCAAAGATTAAAGCTGAACACTTGTAATTTAGCATGCAAACTAACCATCAAAGCTAAAATATAGAGTGATTAGAAATATGAGAATTTATAGAGTTAAATAAAGGTAGAAGAATTTCTTGGATATAGTTTGGTCTACACAACTTTTTGTTTTCTGATTCAAGTTTCTTAACAGTTCTCTGTGCATTGATTAATATTATGTATGTCAAAATTGTGATATGGAAGCGTAGATATTGGAAGTCATATATATGATATGGCTAATAATTTAATTTATATAGAAACTCAGAAATCATCATTAGTGGGGTCAATAAAATAAATATCACTAATTGGAAGCTGTAATGGCAGTATAGTTGTGTTCACAACAGACAACCTGACTTGGAAATAAGAAAAGAAAATGACAAACTTAAAACTTATAAAATATAGGTATGCCTCTTATTATTAGTTATGTGCTAAATTTATTAAGTTTGAAAGATGGTCATAAGAAGAGTCGTGGCATATTAGCTGCAAGGGGTTGTTGTTACCTAGAACTGCTATAATAATTGACTACGTAATATAGAGAATGAGATTCTGTTGATATTCTGGAAATATGTCTTTACACTTTGAACCTGTGGTAGATTATATGTTTATGACTTGTTCCCTTTATGTTGAGCTTGAAATTTTATTTAATGAAAACAGTAATCAAATTACTTGATACTCTTCTATCAATAGAAATTTAATTTGCTCATAATACATCCAATCAAATGGACATTCAACCCTTGCATCTGTGATTTCCATAGAATTCAAGGTTTGATGTTGACTTTATAAAGACATCACATTACTTAAATTTCATTTCATTCTAGTATCTGTCAAAAAAATTGTGCTGTGTAAACCAATTTACCTTACAATTTTAAGGCATGCAAACTCTTTGTGCACTTAGCTAGTTAGCTGCATCTTTGCATATATATTTTTCATCTCCTTTATAAGACTTCTTATTCATGATATATCTAGTAAATGACTGATGGCAGTTGAATCATTTTTACCTGTTATTTGGTACATACATTAACCACTGATACGCTGAGGTCTTTGGCATCTATATAAGAATTTCTTAATTAATATAACAACTTAAACTTGACAATTTGTGAATGATTATAACTCATACAATTGGGATTTTGTATTTTTCCAAACTTAAACTTGAGATTTTCATTCCTTTTTTATTACTTACATTTACATTTACATTTTAGGTTATATCTTAGTGAACCTGATGACTTAACATCTGGTTTTGTATAGATAAAGAAAGAAAGAAAGAAAGATTGATTCTTGCATAAGAAAGGATTGCCTAATAAAATAGTAACACATGTTCAAAGTACATCTGCAGAAATATCCTCAAGTAAATTATAGTAATTACTGCTGGGTTTTTTTTTACAACAATACAAGGTTGACATAATACATTTGATGCTGTTAGTTCATCACAGAATTTGAATCAGCTCTGAAGTTTTATTTTGCCTATATGTATTACAGTGCCGAGGACCAAAGAGAATACTTGGAATTCCTCCTGCGTGAGTGCAAGAAAGAGGACGCATGAGGTACTTGATTTCATGAAAATTACACCATTTTCTGTCTCTGCCTGATACTTCTTGATTCATCTGATAATAAATTGGCTTTAGGATTTGCACTTTCTAGGTTGTTTGCGTCATATTCTTGGCAATATTGCGTTAGTGTACATGTACTTATAGATAATTTGGCATGTGACTATTCTTATCCAACAGAACTTTTTATGCTGTTAATAAATTATGCTTCCTGATTTATGGTTGTTGTTGAGTTAAGAAATTAACCAAATTAATTAGTGATGACAAACATTATTTTTGGGCAAAATAAATAATTAGCGTTGATTAATTCTAATTACATATTAATAATTATTTATAAAATGTTGCAGGCCAAAATTTGAATTACAGCCCAAATGAAATGAAAAATAAAACAAAGCTGATGGGTTAGTAAATCAAATAAAGCCCAATGAAAAACAAAGAAAGAAGTCAGATGGGCCAAACGGGTTACAAGAACCATATCCGATAAGCCCGAGTTGAGTTCAATTCCCTCCATCTTGCTCTTACCAAAGCAACGTTCCTCTCTCTTTTGCCTTAGTCAAATCAGAGTTTCAGAAAAGTAAGAAAGAGAAAGAGAGAGAGCTTCTTCCCTAAGCAAATCACCAAAGAAGCAAGAGAGAGAAGGATTAAGCTTGAAACACAGAAGTCTAATAAGAAAATCCAAACCAAATCAAGCTTAGGTTAAAGGTAACCCATTTCCTCTTGCATGCATCAGATCTTCTTCTCTTCTTCCCAACTCTCTGCTCTATCCGAAATGGGATACAAAGAAAAGATGGTTTCTGTTCTTCTCTGCTGTGTATCCACGGTCTTAAACATGACTTGGGGACCAAGTTGGTTTTCAAGGGCTAAGATCAAGTTGACCATGGGAAGATTTATATGGTTGCTGATTTATGTCTTTCGGTCAAGATGAGGAAGTCAGAAGCAAAGTTTCTACTCTGGGGATTAAGGAGAAAAAGTGAATCTGTGAGTTGGTGAAGCTCAAGGCTCAAGGTGTTGACCTTGGAAGAAGAACCCAACAACATGCAAGGAGATAAAAGAAGCTTGCTACTCATTCAGAAGGTAAGGAGAGAAAACCAGTGAATAGAGGTTCTGTTCTAAGAGAGCTCTTTGAAGAAGTTCAACTAACTGGACAGTGTAACCTAATCAAAGGTGCATTCCGCCAGTATGAAGAACTAAATCAGAGGCTTGCCAATCTGGTTTTTCACATAGCACAGAGGCTGTTGATGAAATCAATCTCCTTCATATTTTACTGATTGTAATGTACTTTTCTAAGTTTATCTTTTTGTAATTTCTTGTGAGAAAAGGCATTGTGAGAAAGCTTAAGAAAAAGCCATGAGTGGAAAAAGGCTGAGAGAAACACTTGAGAGAAAAGCCTAGAGTTATTTTCTGATTTCTTTAGGTTGGTTAAGTGTCTTGTATCTTGTACCTGTAAGGTATCCCTTTCTTAGTTGGGTTAGCACTAAGAGTGAATAGTTAGGTATTAGCATAGCCAATGTCAAGTTAGGTTAGAACTTGAGTGTGAAAGGATTGGGTCAATCCTGTGAAATTGGTGTATGTAATACTGTTAACTATAGTGAAATTCTTCCATTATTGTGGAGGAGACTGGACGTAGGTTGCATAGCACAAGGCAACCGAACCAGGATACATGCTGGTGTTAGCTTTTCTCTTCTCTGCTGTGTTCTGTTTTCTGATATTCATGAGACAAAAATAAATTGTCTCATAAATTTCTGCTGCTGAGTTCAAACAGAATCAGAATTGTAATCTTGTTTAAAAAGGGTCATAACAGTAACTTACAAGGAAGGCATAGATTCAACCCCCTTTCTCTAAGCCTACCACAACCTTCAGTTGTCTATTTTATTGAGATTTTCATTTTCATTAATTAGCCTTCTTTTTCCACCTTACTTTTTTTCGATGAACATACATGAAACTTAAAAGTATATAGTATGAGCTTGTATTTTATATTCTCTGAGTTGCATGAACAAATGATGATTTCTTTTCCCAATTATGTTTGAAACAACAAGCGTTTATTATTCCATGATGGTAGTATTGAAGAAATTGTTATTTGCAACTTCTTGAGATTATATAAACTCTAACATTTTTTATTTATATTTTTAAACTCTAACTTCTATTTCTCCTTTCTTTTTTTATTTTTTAAGGAAGTTTATCTTTTTCAGTTCATTTTTTGGCTTTGGAACCAGAAATTCTTTCTTCTAGTAATTTTTTAAAAGTGCATAATTCGACCATAAGTAAGCAACCTTCCTAATACCATTCGTATGCTATCTTTTATCCGGGATATAAGCACCTTTGTCTCTGTTTCATTTCTAAATTATTCTCTTGTTCTCTCTCTGGGATTACTTATTGAATTAAAATATATTATTACTCTCCCATTACATAATTGTGATAAATTTTAAATATTTCTTTTGACACTTTGCCCGAATTTTTTTAAAAGATTTTTTATTTGTAATACCTTTTTAAATATTTATTCATTTGTTTACATGATTTCAAAAGAGTAGATATAGATAAGAGTTGGATCTCAAAGCCACGAGGTAGTTACGAATACAGGGTCGGTTGAACAGATTTTTGGACTTCGCATTTGCCAATGCATCATCCGATGGGATGATACATTGTCCATGTCCTTCGTGTGGATTTTGGATTTTCCAAACTAGAGATGATGCCTACAATCATTTGCTGATAAAATCTTTTCCTGTCAATTATACCTTTTGGTTGCATCACGGTGAGAGACGCGTAGGAGAGAGCTCAAGTGAGAGACAAGAAGGTGAACCGTGTAGCGTCCGCCGAAATCTAATACACGACATGGTTCATGAGGCATTCAACTTTCAAGGTGTCTGGTGCAAAATTTATAACCCACAAACTAATCGGCAAGTGCACTGGGTCGTACCAAGTAATACCTCAGGTGAGTGAGGGTCGATCCCACGAAGATTGATGGATCAAGCAACAATGATTGAGTGATTAGCTTAGTCAAACAAATAGAAAATGGTGTTTGAGAGTTCAAAAGCATGAAACAGTAAATTCAGTAAATCAGAAATCAAGCAGTAAACAGGTTGTGAATAATATATAGAGAAACAGTTAAGGCTTCAGAGATATCTATCTTCTGGATTGACTTTTCTTACTAACTATTTTAATCATGCAAGATTCAATTCATGGCAAACTATATGTGACTAAACCCTAATTCCTTAGGCCTTTTTAGTCTCCTCTAACCTTCATCAACCGCCAATTCATTGGTCACTTAATTCCAATTAGAGAGTGAAGTTCAATTCTAGTTCATATGCCACAAAAATCCTAATTACCCAAATATAAGAGGATTATATGTCACGTATCACGTTAAGTCCAAATAATTAGAAGTTCAAGAGAAATTGTTTTCAAGCTGTTGTTCAAGTAAAGAGTTTTTCCAAGTTATACAAGAACTCAATTAGAACAAGCTAAGGGTCATACTTCCGTTCCACCCAAATTCATAAGATAAAAAATGAAAATAATTCTTGAATTATAAATCAGTACATGAATTAAAATAGAAAAATAATAGTATCAATCCATACAATAGATAGAGCTCCTAACCTTAACAGTGGAGGTTTAGTTGCTCATGGTTCAGAGAGAAAACTAGGATTCGTAAAAACTGTAAATTGCGGAATGATGTAAGAGAGAAGAGATGCGAGCCCGAAGGGCTGATTCTTTATCCCTTTTATATATAATTCTAATTAATGTAAATTATATTTCCTAAAACTAAATAATATCTTTTCCTATATTAAAATAAAATAAAGTTTAAATCAGAATTAATAGGAGATTGCGTGCTGGCTTTTTGGAGAGTTGGGGACCACTTGACTCCTTAATAATCCACGCCTAACTTGAGAATGGGCTGCGCCTTACTTGAAGTGGGCAGTGTGTCTTGGCATGAAATGTTGAGTGTTGCGCCTTACTTGAAGATAGGTTGCGCCTAACTTGAAATGCAAATTACTCCTTGTGCGTGCTTGTTGATGTCTTGCGCGTAACTTGAGATTTCTTAAGTTAGGCGCAGCCTTGGCAGTGTGTCTTGGAAGAGAAATATAAACTATTATACACCGTTGGAAAGCTCTAAAAGTTAGCTTTCCAACGCCACTAAAATTACATTCATTGGACCTCTGTAGCTCGAGTTATTTAGGTTTGAGTGCAGAGAGGTCAGGGTTGACAGCATCATTCGCCTTCTTCTCTTTTTATGCGGAAACTCCATCAAATCCAACTGAATGCTACCTAAAATAAACAAAATTGCACGCGACTCAAAGTAGCATCCATAGTGGCTAAAAGATAACTAATTCTTGATTAAACTCAACAAATTGAATGCAAATTTACTAGAAAAAGATAAGAAAGATGCTTACGCATCAGTATCCTTGCCGATGAAGAAGACTCAAGCAACGAACATTTGGGGGGGGGGTGCCGAAGAGTTGCCGTATTTGTAAGGCAAACCTAGTCACACGGCCTATGATTTTGATGAGGTGCTTGAAGATGGAGAGCAGAAATTATATCCGGGATGCTCAAAATTCTAGAAGCTGGCTTTCTTGGTGAGGCTATACCATATAAAGTGTATGTGCAGAGTGAGCGACAAGGCCTTCGGAATGATACTAGAGCTACTGGGGGATGCCTTTGAGCATGCAAAGATTCCGGCTTCACTGCACGATGCCAAGAGGATCATAAGAAATCTTGGCATTGCGTACAAGAAGATAGATGGATGTCCGAATGACTACATGCTATATCAGGGCAGCAATCAAGAATTGTCTAGGTGCAAGCGATGTGGGGCCTCAAGATGGAAGCAAAAGACTAGGCGAAATTCCATTGTCAAGATCAACATGGTTGTTAAAAAGAATGGGAAGCCCCAGGCGGCGAAATTTCTTCGTTACTTTCCCCTTGTTCCACACTGCAGTGGATGTTCATGTCCAGTAAAACATCCGTTGACATGTTGTGGCATAAGAAAGGTCCTAACTCAGACAGTTTTTTAGGCATCCAAGGGATGGTGATGCATGGAAGGCATTTGACAGAAGATATACTGACTTCAGTAGCGATCCGCGCAGCGTTCTCTTAGCCTTAGCTAGCGATGGTTTTAATCCCTTAGGAAATCTCAGCTCAGGGTACTCGATCTGGCCCGTGATTCTTATCCCGTACAACCTACCTCCATGGATTTGTATGAAACCCAACTCTTTCTTGCTCTCTATGCTTATTTCCGGTCCCAAGATGCCTGGGAATGATATAGATGTCTACCTACAGCCCTTGATAAATGAGTTGAAGCAGCTGTGGGATGGTGTCGACGCTAGCAAGAAAAAAACATTCAACATGTATGTTGCGTTGATGTGGACAATCAGGGATTTTCCAAGATTGGGCAACTTATCTGGGTGGAATACGTACGGTGGGAGAGCTTGTCCTATGTGCAACTTAGATGCTGAGACTAACCGACTCATCTTCAGTCAGAAATGGTGTTTCATGGGTCATCGGCGCTTTCTGAGTCAAGGCCACAGATATCGGCAGAACCGGGTGAGATTTGATGGCAAGGTAGAGGACAAAGGTCCCCCTGTCAAATTGTCTAGTGGAGATATTTTGAGACAGTTGGAGAACGTGCATGTCACTCTTGGCAAGGTACAAACGGTTGCTAGTAAAAGAGCACACGGACAACAGGTTGAATTACAAGACGAGTCTCCTTGGAAAAAGATGAGTATATTCTTTGAACTCCCATATTATGAGTATAATTTATTGCGTCACAACCTTGACGTGATGCACATAGAGAAGAATGTGTGCAACAACATAATCTACATGATACTGAACGATAGTGGTAAATCCAAGGACCACCTCAAAGCTCGAAAGGACCTCTAGCTAATGGGAATCAGGCGTGATCTCTGGCCACGGGAAGATGGAAAATATCTCATTGCAATTTTCTCCATGTTGAATTCACAGAAGGACGTCTTTCTTAGGACTTTAAAGAATGTGGTCTTTCCAGATGGTCACTCAAGCAATATTTCTCGTTGTGTTTACTTACATCAGCGAAAGCTATCCGGCTTGAAAAGTCACGACAATCACACTCTAAGGTAGCGTTTGTTTTGAGGTACTGAGACAGAGACTGAGAGACTGAGACTCAGTATCGTGTTTGTTAGTTCAGAGACTGGTACTAAAATTTTTGTCTCTGTCTCTAAAATTTCAGTATTTCAGTACCTCCAAAGAGTAGGGACACAGGAGACTGAAATTTTTAGAGATGGAGACTGAAACTTTAATAACATTTTATACCTAAAATACTTTCATTTCAATTAATTAATTCCAATTTTACCCTTTGTGCAAATTAAATTAGAGTTTCATTCTTGTTTCAATTCCTGTCTCCCATTTTGCACCAAACAGAATACTGAGATTTATTTCAATCCCTGTCTCTTAGTCTCTGTCTCTCAGTCTCAGTCTTTCCGTCTCTGTCTCTCCACCAAACGCTACCTAATGGAACATCTTCTGCCAATTGCATCAAGGAATGTATTGCCTGCACCAGTGTCAGTCGTCCTGACTGATTTCTCAACTTTCTTTCGACGACTATGCAGTAAATCTATAGACTCTCAACAACTTCCTCGCCACCAGGAACATGTGGTCCTGAATTTTTGTCACATGGAGATAATTTTCCCACCATCTTTCTTCACAGTCATGGTACACCTAACTGTGCATCTGGTCGAAGAGATACGCCTAGGGGGCCTGATGCATTATAGGTGGATGTATCCAATTAAAAGGTAACTATAGGATTAATTTTACATTGCTATTATTCTGATAGCTAACAACCTAACACACATATCTTGCTCGTAATGGTACCTATGTCGTCTCAAGCAGTACGTGCGTAATAGGGCAGCACTAGAAGGATCAATTGCCGAGGGCTATTTATCTGATGAGATTCTCACTTTTTGTTCAAGATACTTAGATAATGTTGAGAGAAGGATCAATCGACCAGTGCGTGTTGATGATCGACTGAGCGAAGATGTGATTAATAACGTGACAAGCATGTTCCCACTGATTGGCAAGGCGGTAGGGGCTGCGACATTTTTTAATCTTTTACCAACTGAGAGACTTCAAGCACATCGTTACGTATTGGTCAATTGCACAACTGTAGAGAATTTCTTAGAGTAAGTGTATTTATTTCAGGTTGGTTCAGTATGTACCCAAAGGAAATATTTGTGAAAACCTTTGATTTCGTATCCCCTTGGTATGCCCGGAGATTTTAGGGCCAGCACAAAAAGAAAGCTGCAAAGTATTGGAAAAAGAAACGAAGCTCACATTGACAAAGTTGTCCGCAGAGAATTCACCGAGTTGTTCAAGCATGAGGTGAATCTTTTGTATGCCTCTTCCATTTCAAGTTTGGATAGTATCTTGCTATTTGTTTCTCAACTGTGAAAACGTAAAATTGTTCCTTGTCAGATACCACTGGAAAGTACTGTGCACTCGAGAGAACTGCAGTGGCTCGCATGTGGCCCCAATATTCAGGCAAGGCACTTTAAGGCGTACAACATAAATGGATTTAGGTTTAGAACCCTGTCGAGAGGGATGGGATGAGAACCCAGAATAGCGGGATTTGTGTTACATCTGACACTAGAAGTTATGCAAGTGCTCGTAACAGTAATGTTGCTGTTGGTGGCGTCTCATATTATAGAAGATTGGTAGATATCATTGAGCTGAATTACAGTGGCCAATTATCGTGACCTTGTTTAGGTACCTCTGGGAAGACACCACGTCTGGTAGAGGAATAAAGCAAGACATTTTGGGACACACCTGTGTCAACTTCAGTAATCTGATTCGTGAAGATGACGAGCCGTACATTCTTGCATCCGAGGCTCGCCTTGTATACTATGTGGATGATCAAGTTGATAAGAACTGGAGTGTGGTAGTCCATGTAAAGCCGAGAGATTTGTTTGATATGGGTAAATACAATGAACACTGTGAGGTCGAACTTTCTCTCCAACCAAGTTTGACTAATTTGTCAGAATGTGATGTTGAAGGTCTTTCGTTGACAAGGGATGGCAATTTAGAAGAATTCCCGACTGACGCCATCGATACTGGAGAAGAGGCTGCTGATTTATAGATGTATATGGCTAGCAATATAGGACATGTACACTGTTACTCTATGTATAGTCTAGTTGATAGTTGGACATTTGCAATTTTATTTATTAGCAACTAGGATAATGGTAGAAATCAATCATCTGGTATAATTTACATGTTATTTAATATGGCTTTTTTTAACTGTGTGTACCTGGAGTTATAATATGATTGACGTGTATACTTAGAGTTCTTTTGCTCACCCATTTTGTGTTGGGACTTAGTAGGGAAATTGGAAGAGAATGACCTCTTTTTCTGCGCCAGCAGCTTCTTTTTCATCCACTCAATGCAAGAGGCATCTCCGTTCTCTTCCCTTGAGCATGCAACTTCATTTGCTCAAGATTTATGGTTCAATAAGTTGCCTATTAGATCATGGCTGGATGCATTCTCTGCACACAGGCACATAGGTGATGCTGTTAGTAGAGCGCCTATCGAACTTGTGTCAGTACGATTTCAATTTGGCTGACCGCTCAAGGGTTCTTTTACTTCGTCGAACGGCGAGAATAATTTTAGTGGTTTTAGTATCCTGTAAACTTAAGACAAAGCCAAATATCTTATGATTTATATGACTCTCAATATTGCAGGAACTGTGTCAATTCGGAGCAAAGTACCAGAAGAAATTTGGCTTCGAATTCTTAACAACTACAGATAGGGGACATTCGCATAAAATACTGGAAGAGGTAAAGGCAAAAAACGAGTTTAAACATAAATTATATGATTTATCCAGATGAAAGCACTTATATTAATACTTACTTAGCAACACTTTTTTTTGTGGATAAATACTTACTTAGGCATTACTTGAACATGCATTATTTTAATATTCACATGGATTATTATCTTAAAAAAAATGACAACACAAGTAATTCATTTGCTGGTGTGTGCTGTGATGCTATGAATGAACTCTTTTTTCAATGCCTCATTTTTAAAACAAAATATTTTTTCTAAAAATATAATACTCCTAGACACTGCTATACTTCTACTATTCAAGTCATATACCACAAAGCTTTTAGTTCCAGTTTTGTATCCTTTATATTGTCTTTCTAACTCTTGGATTAAATTTTGTTTCTATTATAGACTAGGGTGGATACAAAATATTGGCAGCCAAAGGTCCTGAGGTATGTGAGATTTGGTGAATTCCCAAACTAAAAGCATGGTACATTGCCACGATTCCCAAACTAACAAGTTTATGAGTTCAGATTTATGATTCAAGTTAACCTAATCGCTACGAGTCTAGTTGAAGTGTTGAGTTTGATTACCCTGATCCTTAAATAATTTGTGGTGAACTTTTTGGTCATACCTGCTGGGTTGCTTTTTTTTTTTATCAATTCATCAAGCTGTGGAGTAGCCATGGCATTGAACCCTGCTCCACTAACAGCACAATCAGAAAATTTACTTAGCCACAGCACTTGAAGCAAGAAGTTCTCTATTCTCTTCTACCCATTCTGTTACTCCTATCTAAAGGGAATTATGATCACATCAAATTCTAAAAACATGTATAATGATAATAAAAAGAGAGTGTAAAACATAAGAGAGAAAATTACAAGGCCATATTCCTCAGCATTGCATAATATCATTGTTCTTCTAGGCTTCTATCTTTGTTTTTGAAGCTTCCCAAATCTTTTAGTAATCTAAACTTTCAAAAGACATGTTCCAATAGTTCCTCAATGGTCGCCGAAATCACAAAAGCATGAGTGCAAAAACAAAGCCATATTTACCTCAAGTAATGCTGCAGTGCCACTATTTGGATCAACAGCTCCAAATGCCCATGCATCCCTATGGTTTCCTAGAATGACATATCTACAAACAGTTGCAATATTCTCCTGCCCCTGAAACTAATATTCAAAATTGCACTTATCAACTCAGGCCACGCTTTTTGTATCTGAACATTTTCACATTTTCCTATATACTATCTGTCTAGCTCTTGGATTGTCCAATTATTCTGATGATCATTCTTTTCTGTTTTAGGCCCAATGCGAGAACAATCTTATGGTTGAACTGGATATTGCGTCCCGGGAGGAATTCATTTTCATAGAAAGAGGACTTACTAAGCTATGGGAACGTAAGTCCAACCAGCCTTCTAGAATGTAGAAGCCTGATCATGTTCTTTATAAAATGTGTAATAGATTTCAATTTATTTTGCTACTTTGTAACTTTCAGGACTATATCAAGAGAAGATCCAAGAGGAAACAGAAGAGATAGGGGAGGTAGTTCAAGGCTCAGTGGAAGAAGAAGTCGTGCCCAGCAACAGTTCCGATGAGGTTGTTTCGACTGGACCCAAGGCTTCCATGATAAATTATGACTTCAATAAAACACTAGAAGAGAATGAGAGATTTTGATTCATGTCTAGTTTGATTTCTGAGATGGTGTTTAGAGACTAATTGTTTGGGCTGAAATTAGATCTTGTTAATAAAGACTAATTGGTTATTTATTATCGAACAAGGTGTTGAACTTCATTTTCTCAATCAATATACATGAAAGTATTTTCCTTTGAGGAGATGCACAACAACCTCAATTCACTTCCAAAAATCTTGTAGCATCGTTGATCGATGCCCTTTAGTTAAGACCACCTGAATCAATTGAGTTTGGACAGAGAAGAATTTGTTTTGACTTGTTTATTTTGCTCGTGTGAGTTAATAATGATTTCTTGAGCCATAATGATATGGGAAAGTATGGGGAGCCAATGAAATATTTGTACAATGCGTACAATGGAGGTTTAGGGAGTATTAGAGATATAACCATTAATGTTAATTTTTCCTATCAGCTTATGCTTTTGGGATGAGTGGTTGCATGACATGGTGTTAGAACTCTAGATCCGAAAGGTCACGAGTTCGATCCTTAGTGAACCCCAAAATCAACTTAAGCTTTTGGGATAAGTGGTTTCATGACATGAGATGTTTATTATCCGTGTACCCCGATGGTTATTCTTAATAGTATGGGTGATGTTTATGGCTCTCTAGCAGTACTCTAGTTGATATTAAACTAATTAAGTTAGACTTGATTAACAAAAATATTTTAGATTTGTAGCATTATTCATATTTTGTAGTACTTTTAATTCTCTTTTTTAGTATGCTATAATTTTTTACTACAATTATTATTTATGGTTAATTTTTTTTAATTTACTCCACTTAATGGGATAAAAAATTATATTATAAAAAATAATAATAAATGTAATACACTCAAATCACAAATATAAAAGTGTATAATATCAAATAAAAAAATTAACAAAAAATAAAAATAATAAATTAAAAAAATTACTCATAAAAAAATAATAAAACTTTTATAAATAAAATAATAATATGTATAAAAGATAGAATTGGTAAAACAAAATAAAAAAAAACACAGAAACTAGTTAATAAAATGCCAAAGTTGGAAATTATTATTTCTTATAAACATGAGCTTAACTATAAAATTATTTTTATATTATTTTAAAAAAATAATCAAATAAAAAATTGAAACTTCAACAAATTTACACGTACTATTTAACCCTCAAATATTAAAACAAGCACACCTTAATTCATTTGCTCGGGCGTGCGTAATTTTTAATTTTTTTGGTAAAATATATTTAATATTGTAATTTTAAATTTAATTAGGATCAGATATACAAATTTGAGTCTTTAATCATTTTTGTTATTTCTAATTATAAAAAAATTGAATTATTAGTATTATTATCAGTGTAATCCACTTCAGGTTATGATATTTTTTAAATTAGTCAACCCCACACCACTAATTAACTAATTAAGTATTATATTTCCTAACTTCTCTCAATTCGCACGTACACCTCCACTCTTTTCCAGCTGAATCCTTATTTTCGCTACACACATTATCTTGTTGTGAAAATTCGTCTACTTGTCGCCGCTGAGCATCGTAGTCAGAATTGTGCGGCCTTAACTCCCTCACCGTCGTCAGTCAAGTTCTCTTCCACACCTTGTCGTGCTCGTTGAGGTAACAAGTTCCCATCTTCATGCTAATCCTTATCTTCCTCCTATTGCTTCAGTTTCTTGCATTTTTGAATTGCTGACCATATACAATCACATGCATTCCTTCCTGTGTTTTTAATTTATTCACCTTATCCCGTTAAAAAATTATATAGGGGTATGAACAATCACAGCTAAGATTTGATGGGTTTGGAGAGTTGTATGTTCATATCTTCATTATAACTAGGAACAAAAAATTAAAAGATATAGCCTCTGATTCATTGAATTATTTTCTTATTTAAAAATGGTCCATTTATGTAATTAATATACGTATATATATCTAATGTTATTTTCTATACATAGCTGGCATGATGCGTCAATTACTACTGGTACTTGTCTATTAGTTAAACTCAGTCAATTTAAAAGGGAATAATATTTACCTACTTCACAAATGCAAGTTGGAAGAACTAATTAATCACCTTAGGTTATTAATGAGTGACATTTAAATTTAGCGCTCTAGAAGATTAATGCTAAATATTCAACTTTTAATGCTGTGAGTAAATGGTTCTCCCAAAGCCAAATGTATTTTTGTGGTGTTCAATTCATATAGTTGGGACAAATTCTATTAAGGGTGTGTTTGGATTTGCGTTGGAGAAGAGAAAAGCGCGTTTGAGTTCCTTGAACACTTCATCTTCATGTTTGGCAACATTTTAATCCTCTAAACGCAGAAATGATTTCTATCTTCGACCCACATTTACCAAAAACTACAAATTTTAGCTTTTCTGTTCACTTTCTCATGTTGAATTGAAATTTATGTTCTATGTACCAATTATGTCCTTCATTATTTATATGTTTATTTTTTTATAATATTTTTTCTAATACTCTCTTATATATATAATTTTTTTTATGAAACTTTTATTTTTTTTTGTTTATATGAGTTCTTTTACCGTTATTGTCATTTTTTTTGTATGGAATATTTTTTTACTTTGTATTATGATTCTATTAATCATATTAGAGTACTAAAGAATACTGAGAGTACTAAAAAAAAATGTTAAAATTTATTTAAATATTTAAAATAAAATTATAAGATAATATAAAATAATTATTTAAATTTATGTCCTTTTTTGTAATTTTTCATCTAAAATAATTATTTACAAAATTAATTTTATACAAACCTCCATTTGCAAACGGTAATCCAAACACACCCTAAATCATATGTCTGGTAAAGATGAGCAACTAAAATTATTAAATGTTCCATGTGTAAGCTTCGATATATGTTACAACATTTGGCCAAAGCTAATGACATTAAAATATAGATTAGATTTTAGGCAAACCAATCACTCCCAAAATTCAATTAAATAAATCAAATATGCATGTTAAACCGGGTTTCATCCCACATTATTTTCAGATATATTTAAAAGATATTAAAAATAACTTAAAATTAACACAAATAATTTTAGTATTCATTAGGGGAGGGACGTGCATGACGTTCCTATATTTTGTCCCGGCGTCACAAAGGTGTTGAAGGTGGGACTACGAGCTCTAACAATTTCCTGAAGAGTCGTGAAATCTGCCGTACCAAAATTTCTAACCTGCTCCACATTATTGGAACTAGAGGAGCTTCCACCAACATCTTGGAGATTCACATATAGTTCCAACGAGTAGATATTTCCAATACTGCGATGATAAGAAAAAATCATCGAAACATGTTGGTCGGATTTAATCTGCATTTTCTGATATGCAAACGAATTGGCAACTACAACTGACATTCTGTAAGTCAACTTCGTGATTTTCTTCTTTTCGACCATACCAGTATTCATGAGAATCAAAATTTTCAGCTCTTCCAATAATATTTGGGGTGGGATCATTATTCAGAATGGATTGTCACAAACAAATATGATACCTTCAAATGTATGAGAAAGTTTTTCATTCGGATATACGATGACATAGACATTTTCAGAAGCCATAGGCACAACAAACTACAAACTACCATATTTTAGAAAGAAAGTGAAGAGATGGAAGAGAGTTTTTGGAGATGGATTGCACCGTAGCAAAATAATGATTTCCAAGTATGGTTGCACACTAGTAGCTACAGCCATTTATATAGCGAAATCCAGACATCCTTTCGCGAGCGATACAACTTAGATACTCCATTTCATGTGGGGTACCAATAACTTGGGTTCGATTCGCGTCTGGCCCCTTTTGACTTTGCCCTCTGGCTCCATTTTGTGTGTACTACATGTGTGATGGCCCAATTCATGTCCGCCATATACGAGAGTCCCATTTCGTGGGCGTCGTCTACATGATGGATTAGTGACACCATTTCGTGGGCGCCAGTGTTGAGATGAAGTGTTAATCCATTTCGTCGGTGCTTCATAAGATATGGTGCTGTGGAATTTAGAAAACGTTTTCAACTATACGTATTTAGAAAAATAATATTTTTTTTTATTTATTTAAATAAAAAATCTGAATTTTCCAAGTGCTGTCTCAAAATGTCCTGGCTTGTAAGTAATAGTATTATCACTAGTAGCTTCAATTTCTCATTAATAACTGCATTAACTGCTTCAATAATCTCTATCATCAATCATCTGGGTTATAGATTCTAAATATCTGGATTTCTTTTATTGATAATGAATTTTTGAATTTTTGGGTTATAGTTTTTTTAAATGTTTATTATACTTAAAAAAAAGTAAGGGTCATATTTAGGCGCGCTTAGCCCACCAAGTCAGTTAGGCTACGTTTGTTTATAAAGATGGGACACTGAGACATAAAATTGTGTTTAGCATATGAGACATTGATAGAGACATTGTGTCCAGAGACACTGAATTAATGTATTTTGTGTTATCCTGACAAGAATGATACAAAAATACTAAAAAGGGACACAACTTATTTTTTATTTTTTCTTTCATTATTCTTGTTAATTTTTCATAATTATATTTTTTTTCTCAAATTTTTTGAATGAAAATAATGAAAATAAGTTAGATTTTTTATAATTTGTTCTAATTTATTATCAAACAAAATACAAAAATACTAAATTCTGTATCTATGTTCTTTATGTTTTGTTCTTAGTGTCTTGTCTTGTCTTATCTTATTATCATACACGAACGCAGTCTTAAAACTTAAAAGTGAAGCAGGACAAGTCCCGCCTATTTGCTACTTACTCCTATGATCCTATTAACTAATGAGATATTGTTAAAAAAATGGTTAAAAACTCGCAATAATAATAATAATAATAATAATAATAATAATAATAATAATAATAATAATAATAATAAGGGATAAAATCATATTACATAACTTTTTTTATATACTTTAAAAATAAATATTAATTAATAAATTAATCAGAAAATATGAAACAAACATGTGTAGACTTTAGATTGTTGTTTCTTTTTTTAAATTATCTTTTATTTCTTTTTAATTCAATTAAACGTATGTGACTTGTTACATTGTGCTTTTTAATTTTGGTGTTGTCATTTCAGAAGTTTTTTCACCAATGTTAAAATTTGGTATATATTTTTTTATGTGGAGATCACAAATTTAAAAGCTAGATTTGTAACTTTTAAAATTTTTTTAAATATCCAAATCTAAAGGTTAGATTTAATTTCTTTTATTTTATTTTTTTAAATATATAAATCTGAGAATAATTTTTAAATGTGTAAATTTTACTAAGTCAGTAAACAAAATGTTAAACTGACTCTAACTTATTACGCTGGATACATGACTCAATGATATCGTTTCGTTCTGTCACTTAAACAGGCAAAAAGAGAAGATGAAAAAGATTTTATATAATGTACAAACCGTTTTATCTCCTTTCATTCTCTAACACGACCTTGTTTTTGCCTTATTTATGCGCTAAACCAGAATGAAACCATTTATCCCCCTGTATTTAACGTAACAAGTCAGAGCAAGATCAACATTCCATTTGTTGACTCAACGCCAGAAGGAGTCTAGTGACTAATACAATGCTTGTAGCTAGATCTCGAGAATCAATATAGTGAATTTTAAACCTGAAAGATTAAAATGACAAAAACGCAAATCTCAAAAACCACTACCGGGATTTAGTCCATCCTTTTAACTTCAATTGTATTACTGAAAGATATGTTGATACTCGCAATAAACATGAGTAGCTAGAGTTCCTGCTTCATTTCATATTATGCCTATTTTCAAGCACATAAAGCTAAGCTATATAATTTGTAAGACATAGAAACCTTTACATGCAGAGAAATCACTTGGGTAGCTCATCTTTCGAAATTTATTTAACACCAGCTCTTGGCTACACAAAACAACCAAGAAAATTCACTTTTCTACACTATATTGTTTGTTTGTTCAAAGGCTAAAATTATAAGCAAACTAACTTAATGGCACACACAAAAAAAGGATTAAAATAGAAAAACAGCTTGGCATGGCAAGATTATGAAAGACATCAATCTTGTGTTGGAGCTCCTTGGTTAAGCTCAGCATATCTCATGCCAACATGCATAGAATGCTTCAGAAACTTCTCAGTACACCTCTTAATACTGGTTTCCTCTTGTTTTTGCAGGAATTTATGATTGAATGTATCCACACAATTAGTGAAACACTTATCCACCAATGAATTATACATTCTCAAACTGGAATGCAATCAATATAAATCATAATCATGCCCCAATAATCTTACACCAAGCAAATAACAGTGAAAACAAACATAAAATTTCATTCATCTGTTCAATCATGTACACTCCTTGTTACCATGGTACAAAGACTTTAGGAAAGAAAAGAAGAATTATTTAGAAAAGTATCATTTGTTATCATTCACTCTTGTGATTACAAGATTCTTACCAATATATAGACTAAGAGTATGCTAATGAGTACACTAATTATGAAATAATATCTTAATAAATTATATTGATTTTTTTTTACCCTCTTTGATATTTTTCTAATTTTGTTCCCTAATTATGATATTCTAATACTCCCCCTCAAGGTGAGTAGTGGGATCACCAATACTCAGCTTGGTTAGTACTTTAGCAAGAGCTTGTCTTGAAACTGCTTTAGTAAGAATATGAGCCAACTGATCTTCTGATCTCACAAATAGAAGTTCAATAATGTCATTCTCAATTTTTTCTTTGATAAAGTGTTGATCCACCTCAACATGTTTCGTTCTATCATGTTGTACGGGATTCTCTGAAACACTGATTGCGACTTTGTTGTCACATTTCAACTGGCTTGGCAATTGTGGTGGAAACCCAATCTCAGTTATCAATTTTCTTATCCACAATACTTCAGTTATGCCTTTAACGATCCCTTGAAATTCTGCCTCTGCACTTAAAAGTGCAACAAATTTCTGCTTCTTGCTTCTCGAAGTTACCAGGTTGCCTCCAATAAGTGTAAAGTAACCAGCTGTTGATCTTCTATCATTTGGGTTGCCCACCCAATCTACGTCAGTATATAGCTCAACTTTCAAATGACCATTCCTTTTGAATATGACTCCACTTCCTGGAGCTTCCTTCAAATATCGAATTATCCTCATGGCGTGGTTTATGCATAAACTGACTTACTATTCCCACAACAAAAGCTATGTCAGGCCGAGTATGGGATAAGTAAATTAGTTTTCCAACCAGTCGCTGGTATCTTTCCTGATCTGCTAGGGTGGCACCTTCTACTATCTTCAACTTGTGATTAACTTGTATGGGCGTATCTATTGGTTTGCAATCCACCATTCCTGTTTCTGCCAGAAGGTCCAAAATGTACTTTCTTTAAGAGATAAAAATTCCTTTGCTTGAATGTAGAACCTCTATCCCTAAGAAATATTTTAGTCTTCCCAAATTCTTTATTTCGAAGTCTGTAAATAGGTTCCTTCTCAATTTTATAATTTCTTCAGCATCACTTCCCATTATGATCATATCATCCACATAGATTATTAGGTAAGTGATTAAATCTTCCCATTTTTTCAAAAAAAGAGTATGATCAGAGTTGCTTTACTTGTACTCATACCTTTTCATGGCCAATGTAAATCTTCCAAACCAGGCATGTGGAGATTGTTTAAACCCATAAAGAGCCTTCTTTAATAGGCAAACTTCATGTTTTCTAAATTCCGTTGAGAAACCTAGAGGAGCTTCCATGTACACATCTTCTTTCAACTCTCCATGCAAGAAAGCATTCTTGACGTCAAATTGATGGAGTGGCCAATCTTCATTTACTGCAATTGAAAACAACACCCTGATAGTATTAATCTTTGCAACCGGTGAAAAAGTTTCAGTGTAGTCAATACCATAGGTCTGTGTATAACCTTTGGCCACCAAACTTGCCTTGTACCATTCAATGGTGCCATCTGCCTTGTGTTTAATAGTGAAAACCCATTTACACCTGACTGGCTTTTTCCTATCGGTAGGATACACTTCTCCCAAGTTCCATTTTTCTCTAGAGCTTCCATTTCTGTATTCATGACTTTTCGCCATTCAGCTTTCTCATTGGCTTCCCGGACAGTTCTTGGAATGTCTTTTGTCAAGAGTGTGGTAGAAAAAGCCTTTGCAACATTTTCTATTCCTTCTCTAACCACCCTAGTTGGGTATCTTGAGTTACGAAAAATATATTCTAGTGAGTACCGATCAGGAGGCATCCCTCTGTTTCTTCTTGGAGGAAGAATAAAGGTATTGGGCTCTGGTTCTTCATGTTCCAGTGCTATACTGTTATTGTTAGTGGCCTCATTAAAAACTGGGAGTAAATTATTAGATTGGCAATTACTTACCTCTTGTCTGACATTCTCAAAAGGACTCACACTGGTTGTATGTACCGAGTTGTTTTCTACGTTGAGTGAAGTATGCTCGGTGACTCCATCTACTTGCTCTGTTTGAACAGTTTCTGGGCAACAAAGGTTATTTAGCCAACTTGGTGGTTTATTATTGTTCTCCCCCTAAATGCCATGTTGGCGGCTGAAGTAAAATTCGGATTCTAAAAAATCACATTCCATTGTTACATGAATACGACGAGTGATTGGATTGTAGAACCTATACCCCTTTTGGTATGTAGCATACCCAACGAAAACACATTTTTCTGCACAAGAATTAAGTTTGGTTCTATTGACTTTGGGGATATGGACAAAGACGAAACATCCAAATACTCGAGGTGGTAAGGTTAGAATAGGCGGGATTGGAATCTGAGTAGCCAATACTTGTAAGGGTATTTTGTAGTGGAGAACTTGGGTAGGTAGGCGATTCAGTAAGTAGGCAGAAGTCGCTATAGCTTCAGGTCAAAAGGTTTTTGAAACTTGTGCATCAAAAAGCATGACTCGAGTCATCTCAAGTAACTTACGATTTTGCCGCTCAGCCACACCATTTTGTTGGGGTGTATTTGGAAAGGAAGTTTGATGGATAAGACCATTTTTTATAAAAAAAAATCGCGCATTGATTGATTTATAAATTTTCCACCATTATCTGAGCGAAGTACTTGGATTTTCTTGTTGAATTGAGTTTGAATCATTTGGTAGAAAGCAAAGAATTTATCAGGCACTTCAGATTTATGTTTTAAAAAATATACCCAAGTCATGCGAGAGAAATCGTCCACAAATAATACAAAATATTGAAAATTATTATGAAAAATAAAGGTTGAACCCCACATATCAAAGTGTATTAGAGAAAAACTAGAATTGACTCTAGTGTTGGTTGGAGGAAAAGAAACTTTGTGATTTTTTGTACGAATACAAATTTCACATTTGAGTGGTTCAGTGCTACTTGTAAAAAGACTAGGAAATAAAAACTTGAGGTATCCAAATGAAGGATGTCCGAGACGCTTGTGCCATAACCAAAGTTGCCTAGTAACCGTTCCGTGAGCAAGCATGGCATGACCCTGGTGTGCTACTTCATCAACGTAGTAAAGGCCTTCTCGCTCAGTACCACGCCCAATGATCTCCTTCGTAAGAATTTTCTATAAAAGACAAAAAGTAGAGTACATGAGTACCACACAATTTAGTTCCTTTGTTACTTGACTAATAGACAATAATTTTGATGATAGTGCAGGGATATAAAGGCAATTTTTTAGTTTCAATTTTCGTGAAAAAGTAATGGAGCCTCCTCCTTTAACATCAATTAATTCTTCACTAGCTATTTTAATATGGGCTTTTGAGGGTATAGTCAAGCTGTTAAAATCATGGAAGTCATGAGTCATAGTATCAGTAGCCCCACAATCGAAAATTCATTTATTTATTTTTTTAATTGGATTCTGATTTTGGGTCTCCCTTTCATATTGAGTCGCGGCCTGGGTTGAGCAGCCAAGGAATTCAGTAGTTCTTGCCCTTACCACTGATTTTGGGTCTCCCTTTCATATTGAGTCGTGGCCTGGGCTGAGCATCCAAGGAATTCAGTAGTTCTTGAACTTACCACCGCTGCTGCCTTGCCATCGCGACTTGCTTTCTCTAGTCTCGCCATTGCTGCTGGTGACCTCTGGGGTGTTCACATCCACAATCTTAAAGCAGTTTTCTTTGATGTGTTTCTTCTTTCTTCTCCTACTAATGATCGCATTCCAAGACTATTGCGTAGCATATTTGTAATTTGTAAGGTTAAGAATTGGTTTTTTTTTTTTTTACCAAAGATAAGAGACTCGAACCCGCAACCTCTTAATTGAGTATGAGGAGACTATGCCATTTGAGTTATAACTCATTGGCTGTTATCATTCACTCTTGTGATTACAAGGTTCTTATCAATATATAGACCAAAAATATGTTAATGAGTACGCTAATTATGAAATAATATCCTAATAAATTACATTAATTTTTTTTTATCCTCTTTGATATTTTGCTGATTTTGTTCCCTAAGTATGATATTCTAATACTTCTTAGAGATAAATAAACAAAAGTAATGTCATAATCTAGAAATATAAAGGAGCTTATACATTAAAATACATTGAACTTATACTTAACGTCCATATGCAACATTCAAGAGTAATCTAATTAGCCTTATGATATCAACTTGAAAGGAAAACATTGATGATTCAATTATTTGTACAATAATTGAAATTGAAATATAACTTTGAAACTTATTCAGTTATTCTTCTATGCATATTATCATTGATTCACAGCATATTGAAAAGAGGAACAAGTGGATTTCATGCATGATACTATTTAATACTTTGTTAATGTGCAAAATAGAAAAATTTCAAACACTAAAATGACTCGAAAAGAATACTATGCTAACAATATATCACTGTAAAAATAGATCCAAAATTTAACAAAAACATATTCAAAATTACTAATCTTTAATCTTCGTATCTTAATAATGCAGGAGAAAATGACAATCTACAGAAAAACAAAAAAGAGAAAAAAAAAGGAATATAATACAAACAAGGTTAACAAATTTTAAAAAAAATAAATCCAAAATGAAATAGAACTATTACATAAATAAAAATAAATACATATCCAAAATTTATCAAATTATAACAAACAGATCAAAAAATTGAATAGAACATTACTTTCGAAATAACATAAGTTCAAAACAGATAATTAATAATAAAATAGAATCTCAAAAATAAGAACAGATTCTCAAAACACAAATATTTTTTTAACAAAAATAACAATAGAAAACAATTAATTGAAAGAACCGATGAATTCAGTGTTTATATTCGATTTTTAAATAAATATTTTTACATGAAAAATTGAATAATAAAAATTTTCGGTTCAAAATTAGATCCATCAATCAGAACTATAATTTTAAGGTAATTTATAAAATCAATAAAACATAATTCTCACTTTTATATACATAGTATAATTTTCAGTGCAAACAAGATATTGCTTCAGTTGTTGTATATAAACTTTTTTAGTCTCTAACTTTTTTTTTGTGAGACACAGAAAACAAAATTTTGTAAATGATAGAATGAGAGAAAAACAGTGGCGGAAACAAATAGTTAGTTTGGCACCCTAGAAATTCTAATAATTAATATATATTTTACGTGTCCAATTTCACAAAAATATTTAGCTGACTAGTGATTTCAGTTATATATGTTGGATTTTATGTTATAGCTTCGAATCCTATTTTATTCATTCATTAATCTTTTGTCATTTGAATATCATAATCACATTGTCTGTGTTTTATTTTTTTGTTTCTTTCTAAAAAGAGATAAATTAAAGAAGAGAGCCAAAGCCAAGATGAGAACATAAGGGCAATGAAAATGAAAAAAAAAAAAAATTATTCTCCACATACAAGCCTTTTATTCATATAAGTCATACAAGCTCATATATTTTATTTCACACGAAACGCTCATCTTCTAGCACGTTGATATCATGCGCCTCCTAATTTAATAGATTTTTCAATCAACGCGTGCACGTTCTTCTTCTTCTTGCACGTTCTTCTTTTTCGTTGTCGTCGTCATCAACACCACCTCTTCCTCCTCCTCTTCTTCCTCTTTCTTTTTTCATTGGATTTTCTTCTCTTCCTTTCTTTTTCTCTTTCTCCTCCATCATCAGTTATTTCATTGTTGAATATAATGAATAATTCAAGTTAGGATTGTCAATTGAACTAGAACGAAATTGATTATTATTTTTGAATTCAATCAAGTGGCTGAGGTGTGGTTCAATTTAGAAGAAAAAATGCAGCATTAGAGGAAATATTTTTCTGTATTTGCAGCAAATTTTGGTATAACACGAAGATATTTGGGTGTAAAACGAAGATATTTGGGTGTATTTTTATTTTGATAAGTTTTGTATAATTCAAAACTCTTCCTCTTCCTCCTCCTCATTTTCTGCTGTTGCTTCTTTTTTTTTCATCGTCATCACCATCTTTTTCTTTTTTTTTTCTTATTCATCTTTTTCTTTTTGTTTTACCTTCTCAAGTTTCTTCTTGTTTTACTCTCTTAACACGAATAAAAAAAAAAAAATACATAATGCTGTAAAATTACTTGGAAGAGGATGAACTTACATTCATTTAACTAAAAGAAAGAAAGAAAGAAATAAGAAAAAGAAAAAAATGCAGCATTAGAGGAAATATTTTTCTGTACAAAAATGCTATTTGTACACTAAAATCAGCCACCAATGTATTTGTGTATAAATACGTGTGTTTTAAATTTTTAATTTATTTTCAATGTATATTTGTATTCCAGTATGTATTTTATATTGGTGGCTGATT
Organism: Arachis hypogaea; assembly: GCF_003086295.3. Classification (NCBI taxonomy): domain Eukaryota; kingdom Viridiplantae; phylum Streptophyta; class Magnoliopsida; order Fabales; family Fabaceae; genus Arachis; species Arachis hypogaea. Next base: position 11,585,158 of record NC_092055.1, read on the forward strand.
CTAGTGTACACGTAGCATAACTCATTTATGTATTTGCAGCAAATTTGGGTGTAAAACGAAGATATTTGGATGTAAAACGAAGATTTTTGGGTGTATTTTTATTCTGATAAGTTCTATATAATTCAGAAATCTTCCTCTTCCTCCTCCTCATCTTCTGCTACTTCTTCTTCTTCATCTTCTTATTTCATATTCTCATAATTCTTTTTGGGAGAAAAAAATCAAACAAAGAAAAAAATACATAATGTTGCAAAATCAAAAGAAGAAGGAGGAGAAACACGACGATGAAGATGAAACACGCGAAAAAAAATGAAGAGAAATACAAAGAAGAAGGAGAAGAAGAAGGAAAAAGAGGAGGAGGAGGAGAAACACAAAGAAAAAATGACAGTTGTGATTTTCATTGTGGAAGAAGAAAAAGAGTCGTTATGGTGAATGAGTGCTTTGAAAACGTGATGCGCGTGTTAACCGGCTTTTGTAGGTGAGCGTAATTTCTGTTAAGTTTGGCCCAACTTATAAGACTTGTAAATCAAAAAGACTTGTATGTGTAGCATAACTGTAACGAAAAAATAAGTCAAGGATTAATATAATGCACTTTTACCAATTTCAATAATGTAATTAGTGTAATTGAAATATCAAAGACATGTGTCACTAAAAAATCTATATCACCAAGCCACATCGATATGTCCTTAAAAAAATAGATTAAAGACTAATGTAATGCACTTTTATAAATTTTAAAAACGTAATTAATGTAACTAAAATCTAAAAAACGATTTTAATGCACGATGTTAGTCTCATGAATTACTTCGGAATTTAACTCCATTTTTTTGTTTGATAAATAAAATGAAGTTAAACCCTAAAATGGTCCCTAAGATTAGCGTCGTGCACTAAAATCGTCCCTGATATTTCAATTGCACTAATTAAGTCCCTGAGATTGACAAAAATACACCATGTTAGTCCCTGACTAATTTTTCATTAACGACATGATGACATGGCATGATGACGTGGGCTGTTAGTGACACGTGTCACTCCATGATTTGGCCACCTGTAATGGTATGATGATGTGTTGACCAGTGACAGGTGGCATGCTGACGTGGATGGTTGTGCCACGTGTCACAATACTATTTGGCCACGTGTCTGTTTGTGCCACGTGTCGCAGCAGTATTTGTCTACGTGTCATCCATTATGTCATCATTGTAGATGCACCAAATTAGTCCCTCATTTTGCGTTAAGTGACTTATTTTATTTCCTAAAATTGAATGTCGTGCACCAAACTAGTTCCTTCACTAGTTTTTTACTTTTTTCTCATGTTTTAAAAAATTTAAAATTTTCAATATCTTGGATGCACTAATTTTAATTTTATTTTTTCACATATCGTTTAAATACAAGTGCTTTTACCAAAATTTTTAAGATTTTAGTTTTAATTATATAATTTTTTCTATAATAATTTAACATTGGTAATTTTGTAATACATAAGTATGTTATTATAAAAAAAGAACTATATGATTGATTAGACATATTTTTCATTAAAAAAATATGTTTTTAACAATAAATCAAGAATTAAAATATACATTTTTTTTTATTCTTATGAAATACACGTTTTCGTTGTGTGTAATGGGCTAGACTGAAGGCACTTTAAGCACCTTCACTACCATCTCCGACCTCTTCAGTCTAGACGAAAGAGGTCGGAGATGGTAGTGGGGTGCTTGAAATATCTTCACGTCAACTCTAATACAGCGGTTAGGGATACCCGCAAGAAAAAAATATTTTATAAAAACACTTGCATTTAAATGATATGTGAAAAAATAGAATTAAAATTAATGGATTTAAAGATATTAAGAATTTTGAATTTATTGAAACAAAGGAGAAAAAACTGGTGAAGGGACTAGTTTGGTGCACGGCATTCAATTTCAGGGACTAAAATGAGTCACTTAACGCAAAATGAGGGATTAATTTGGTGCATCTACAATGATGACATAATGGATGACACGTGGACGAATATTGTTGCGACACGTGGCACAAACAGACACGTGGCCAAATAGTACTGTGACATGTGGCACAACCATCTACATCAGCATGCCACGTGTCACTGGTCAACATATCATCATACCATTACACGTGGCCAAATCATGGAGTGACACGTATCACTAACAGCCCACGTCATCATGTCATGTCATCACGGAGTTAAGCCCCATTTTGGTCCCTGAGATTGGCGAGTTGCACTGATTTAGTCCTCCAGATCCCGATTGCACTAAATTAGTCCTCCATATTCGAAAAAATACACCACGTTAGTCCTTAGTATATTTTCTGTCATCGGAGGACTGATGCTGTTAGTGACGTGGCCAAATATTGCCACGCTGGACACATTAACGGTTAGATGACGTGACTTAAAATTTGATTTGCTCCAATTTAGTCCTTATCCCCCTTTTAAAACCTAAATTCACCCCGTGACTTCATCATCTTCTTCTTCTTCCCGTTTCTCTCTTGTTCTTCATCTCCTACTCCCTTCCGAGTTTACCATCATGATTGCAAGTGAGAGCCAGAGTTTCATGCGGTTCAACACAAGGAGTTCCAGTCAAAGTAAAGCATCGGGTATTCTACAGTGGTGTGGGTGTGGGTGCCACCCTGTTCTTCGATGGTTCACAACAGAGGCTAACCCTAATAAGCCATTCTTTGGGTGCCCTAAATTCAGCCCACAAAATAAAAAGTATGATTCACAAAATGATTCACAGTTTCATCCAAAATAGGCTACACAGATCAGGTACATCTTCATTTCTTCTTCCTTGGTGGCTTGAAACCAGGTGTTGGGACAATTTTCAGGAAGTTGGCCAGTCTGGATGATGTGGCTGAGCTTGCTCCTTGTAGTGGATCCATAGTGACCGATCCTGATGGTGGTGTGGAGGACCTCTTTTTGGTCTGCAACTTGGATGGCCTCGCAGGTGGATCCTGTTTCAGTAGGACATAAATTTAGTTGAATGTGCACAAGAATTTTAAGTATGAGTTGTGAAAATAAATGCAACTACCTCCTGACTATGTTAGGACTGTTGTGCGTCGGAGTAGTTGGGCTGGGAAAGGTCGATCTCAACCACCTGGACATCAACTGGTGCAGGTGCCTGAGCAGGGGCTTCTGGAGCAGCTTGAGAAGGTGCTTCTGGAGGAGCCTGAGCAGGTGCATCTGGAGGAGCCTGAGTAGGTGCTTGATCAACATTTCCTTGTGCATTGGGCTTAGCCTTAGCAGCAGCGGCAGCTGCAGCTGCATCAGCAAGAGCTTGAGCAACATCAGCTGCTCTCTTTTATGGACAACCCCTCTTTGTGTGCCCCTTCTGTAGACAGTATCTGCAAGTAAATGATTTAAGTTGTCTCTTTAGAGTCCTAGTAACCTTAGATTTCTTGCTTCATCCATTACCCTCATCTGCATCCTTTCTCCTTTTCTTTGTCAGTGGTCCGGTCTTCTTCTTTTTCTTTGGAGCTTGTGGTCTATTCTACTCAGATTTTTCTAAAGAGATTGTCCAGACAATGGATTTATATAATGTGCATAAGTGTCTCTATATGCGTTCATGGTGAGCCACTTATGACAGAAATCTTCAGGTCTCTTATTCACCCTTGCGAGTGCTGCACACGCATGTACATAGGGCATTCTTGAAGTAATTAACATAATAATGTGTTATTAAAGTATTTAATAATTTGCAAATACACAGGTCCTAAAGGCTGGTTAATTACCTGTTAACATCCAAAATTGATATGTGCACAGTCGCTTGCCCAAATCCACTACCATGTTAGTTGGATGACCATGCACTTCAAACTTCTCATACTCATCATCCCCAGTCCAGATTGGCATCCAACTTTTAGACTCCTTCCTGATCTTGTCCAACCTACTTTGAACCATTGGTGGTAGTTTTTTCACATGGTTGGCTAACTTAACTTTGTTTTTAGCGATTGTTCTCATGACAAATATTCTGACCTCCTTAAGTAGCGTGATGATTGGCTTGGCCCTTGCTTCCTTAATTCTTGCATTAAAGACCTCGCATGCGTTATTGCAGATATTATCAAGTTTAGGAGCATGACTAAATGCTGACTTTGTCCACGAGTCCATAGGCCACTTGTTCAGGTAATTCCAGGCCTCTTCATTAATTTTCTTAATCTTCTTCATATTGTCAGAGAAATCTTGATAAGTGGTTGATCATGCGCATTCCCAAAGTAACCCTCTTAACTCTAAATCTTTCCACTGCTTGTTAAAATTTCTCCATAAGTGCCACATGCAGAACCTATGGTGGACATGAGGCATTACCTCCTGGACTGCAGAAAGCAGGCCCTGCATGTGAATGACATACAATTCGTGATACATAATAGTCCCTGAGATTCAACTCGTGACACATAATAGTCCCTGAGATACAATTCGTGATACATAATAGTCCCTAACATTTGTTTAATGAACCTGAAGTGGTCCCCTACATTGAAATCGTTCCCTATTTCTGTCCCTATATCATATTACCAATAAAGAATACTGTACACAAATATTTCCCTCATTCAGTACACAACTGTTCAGACCAACATGTCAACACCTTAACGAACAATTTACATTAACTAGCAATAGGCTACACCTTAAGAACTGTTGTAATAATAGAGTATACTATGAAAGGGCAGGTTTACCTTTTGCATGTCGCTCATGAAGCACCATTTGTTTTCTTTATAGTCTCTGAGGTCCTCATGGAGTAGCTCCAGAAACCACCTCCAATTCTCCGTGTTCTCAACATCCACAATTGCCCATGCTATAACATAGATGTGATGATTTGCGTCCTGACCCACTGCGGATAAAATCTGGCCTCCAGTTTGTGTTTTAAAGAATGCCCCATCTAAACCAATCAGTCGCCTACACCCTGCCTTAAAACCATTCTTGCACCCAATAAGACATACATACATCCTCTGAAAGATCACCTCTCCATCTGGTTGTGGGATGGTTCCAATTCTAACTGTTGAACCTGGATTACACTTTAAGAGTGTTTCTCCGTAGTCCCTGACCATTACATACTGGGCCTTCTCATCTCCATACACCACAGCTTTAGCGTCTGCCAAGGCTCTAGAAATTGAATTCCTATTTAACACCAGATCACACTTAGACTTGAAGTAGACAGCTGCCTCACATTGTCTGAAGTTAGGATATTTTCTAACATTCTTCACTAACTTGCTAGTCAACCAGTTCCTATTTGCAGCTCGGTTGGTGGCTTCTCTAGCACATGTGTGGTCGTCATTGAAAGTTTTTATCTACCAACATGTCTCCTCATGATCCTGTGAGGCATATACCACCCACTTGCACTCCTCAGCCTTATAGACAGCCCTGCATCTCACAACATCGTTCTTAATAAATTGAATCCGCCTACCTTCTTGAATTATAAACTCTCTCACTACCTCTCTGAACTCAGACTTTGTATTAAACTTCATCCCCACCTCAAGTTTTAAATCACTGAACCGAATACCATCTATAAATATCAGGAATACATCATCTGGCTTTTCTTCAGAAAATTCATCTTTCGAAGGAGGAGGAGTCTTCATTTCCTCCGAGTGCCAAGAGTTTGCCCCATCAGACTCTGCTCCAGGATCCAAAGCATTGTCTGTGTTTTCATCTCCTGCGACAGGGACTTCTAAGAAACTTAAGTCCACCTCACACTCCTCATCATCCACCACCAATGCATCATTATCGTTAAGAAACTTCCTCTTAGACTTTGCTAGTCCCTCAGCAGGTGCATGCTTCAACCCGGACTCTCTTTTTTTGGTCTCATATTTTTTTCCAACGACATCATCATCACTTGAGCTATCATCTGTCCCAGGATCATATGAACTGTCCTCCATGATGTGTTCATCTTCAGAAGAAGACAACCTTAACACTTGTTTTTTCTTGTCATGTTGCTGTACCTTTCTCACTTTTGAAGCAGACCTTGTGCAATAGGCTTTAGTAGTGATTTTGGGCTTTGGACTTAGTTTGGGCTTGGACACAGAATTCCGATTGGGCTTGGGTTTGGACTTGGAGGCATTCTTCGGATTGGCATTGGTCTTGGAGGATGATGTAGTATTAGATTTCGGATTTGGGTTGGCATTTGAATTGGGTTTAGTTTTTAGGATAACTGGAGGAGTCTTGCTAACAGGCTTTGCAGTAGTAGCTTGGCTAGGATTAGAGTTGGCTGTGGTAGTGGGATTATGTTTTTGGGGTGTTGGGTTATTAGCACCAGGATCTGTTGGTTCTGTGCTCTATGGTGGTGAGGTATTATGCGTTGGTTCATTGTTGTTGGTGAATGGAGTCTCATCAGCAGGGGCAGTGGGTATATTAGTTTTCTTTGGGATCTTGTCTTGTAGGGGTTCATTGTCAGCTTCATCACTAACCTCTCTCAAATCATCATGGTCACCCTCAACATACACCACAATCTCATTTTCGTCAAGAATTTTTGGTGTTGAAACTGCATGCTCAAAGTAAACATCAACCAGCACATCATTCTTTTTACCCATGAAACACATCTCTCTCAACTCATCATCACAATTCAGAGCTCTTAACCCACTATCTAAACTCCTCCCAGGAATATGCCACCAACATTCTCCTATCCTATCATATCTTAGTTCTTTATAATAATTTCTAACCCAAAAAATATCTAAAGTATCTACATCAATGTCACCAACGCATGTCTTCTTATTAGGAGAATATATAGTCATCCCGTTTTCATCTTTCTGAAACTTTTTCCCATGGTGAAACATAATATCTAAGTGCACATCCATCTGCATGATTCAAAAAAATTCTTTTTAGCACCAGTTCCACACAATGAGACCTTTAAGATAGTTTTTATCAACTACATTCATACATGACAGAGATATATATCAAAATAAAACACATTTATCCACCATCGGAACAGAGCAAGAAGACAAACCCCAAAAAAAACAGTGGCAAACAACATCGAAATAAAATCCTAGCCCAAATTCCACTACAAACCTTAGGAAAAAAATAATATACAAAGCAAAAAACTATGATCAACAACCATCAACGCATTCCCAAAAATTTGAAAAAATAAAATTTTCATCTCTTCACTAACCTTGGTAACGGAACAGAAGCTCCTTGTAGCGGCAGAGTACCTCCTCAGACAACTATACAGTGTTCACTCGTGATCCAGCAGTCTCCGGGAATCCTATTGCAGTTACTCGTTCCTATGTTGAGTCACTCATGGAGGAGTTGAAGACGAAGAGTGGAGACAAAAGAGGGAAGCAAATGTTTTGTTTTCCATTGCATACAAACGACGTCGCTCAAAGGGGTTCTTTAGCGCCAAATTAGAAACGACGCCGTTTCCTACTGTCCAGCGTGGCAATATTTGGCCACGTCACTAACGGTGTCAGTCCTCCAGTGACGGAAAATGGGCTAAGGACTAACGTGGTGTATTTTTTCGAATCTGGGAGACTAATTTAGTGCAATCGGGATCTGGAGGACTAAGTTAGTGCAACTCGCCAATCTCAGGAACCAAAATGAGACTTAACTCTGTCATCACGCCATTAATAAAAAATTGGTTAGGGACTAGCGTGGTATATTTTTGCTAATCTCAAGAACATAATTAGTGCAATTAAAATTTTAGGGACAATTTTAGTGCACGACGCGAATCTCAAAATCCATTTGGTGTTTAACTCCATAAAATGACAAGTTCTAAACAAAAGAGAGGGGTTCGGTGAGACAAAGTTCAAACAAAACACAGTAAACATTTGAACTCCAAAGCATATTCTTCCAAAACCCAAAATCTGAAGTGAGTCAACAATAATTCACCGAAAACCAAAAACCCTGTCAACCCAAATATATGAATATAATAAAAAATAAAACCTCTTTACCTCCCTTAGTCCCTTGAACACAAAGCAAAACCCTCAATCACAGCACCGCACACCCTTGACCCTCAGAGCCTCCCATTCTCTCCATCTCTCAATTCTCAGAACCAAAGAGAGATGGCGCAGTCGCTGGAGCTCTTGCTGATTCAATTCCTCATGCCCGACAACGACGCCCGCCGTCAAGCAGAGGACCAAATCAAGCGCCTCGCTAAGGACCCCCAGGTGGTCCCCGCCCTCATTCACCACCTCCGTACCGCCAAGACCCCCAACGTCCGCCAGCTCGCCGCCGTCCTCCTCCGCAAGAAGATCACCGGCCACTGGGCCAAGCTCTCTCCTCAGCTCAAGCAGCTCGTCAAGCAGTCCCTCATCGACAGCATCACCATGGAGCACAGGCATATTTGTTACTCTTCTGTTCAATTCTGTTATTGATAACCGTTATGCAGTTGTAACCGTTTTTTGTTAGTTAGTTAGTTATTGAATATGATCATAGTAATGTGCAGCCCTCCCGTAAGGAAAGCGAGTGCTAATGTAGTGAGCATTGTTGCCAAGTATGCCGTTCCGTCCGGGGAATGGCCGGATTTGTTGCCATTTCTGTTCCAGTGTAGTCAGAGTGCACAGGAAGACCACCGCGAAGTAAGATTTTATGTTACTTTTGTTACATCACATGCATTCCTATTTGATGGACTCGACATCTAACCGAGTGCTATTGATCTTGGGATTCTAAGGTGGCGTTAATTCTCTTCAGCTCATTGACTGAAACAGTTGGGAACGCTTTCCGGCCACATTTTGCTGCTCTTCAAGCTCTTCTACTCAAGTGCCTGCAGGATGAGACTAGCAACCGCGTTAGAGTTGCTGCCCTCAAGTAAGCTAATGTTCATTCCTTGTGTTGTATCTGTTCAAACACTGATTATAGTATCTGTTGTTGCTTATGGAGAGAGCTATGTCTGTTTTGTTAGGGCGGTGGGTTCTTTTCTGGAATTCACTCACGATGGAGATGAAGTGGTGAGTCACTGCTGTTTATGTAATTTAATCTTTTAAAAACAAGGAAAATATATATTTTGATTATAGGGTTGAAGGGTTTGTGCGTTTTGTTAGAATGAAGAATAGGATTTCCAATTCCATATTGGTTTGTAAGTAATGAGTTTGTAACTCGTAAATTTGAGTGGCATATAAGTGAAAACTTAATTTGATGCAATCAACTCCCTGAAATTGTGTATTCTCACTCCTAGTTTTTTTCTGATTTCTTTTCTATATGTGTGCAGATCAAATTTCGGGAATTCATTCCAAGTATCTTGAATGTAGCACGTCAATGCCTAGCTTCAGGAGAAGAAGATGTTGCTATAATTGCTTTCGAAATTTTTGATGAGCTGATAGAATCTCCTGCACCACTTCTTGGAGATTCAGTCAAATCCATAGTGCAGTTCTCCCTTGAGGTTTGTTCGAGTCAAAGTTTGGAGTCTAATACACGTCATCAGGTGGGTCTGAATCATGAAGTATATTTCTAAAGTTTTTTGTACTCCTGTTATTGTAGCTATGTTGCTCACATACTGTAACTTGCTATGTCTAACAGGCAATTCAGATTATTTCATGGCTGGCAAAGTACAAGTCGAACACTTTGAAAAAGCATAAATTGGTCATCCCTATCCTGCAAGTTTTATGCCCTTTGCTTGCTGAATCAACAGATGAAAGTGATGATGATGATCTTGCACCAGATAGAGCTGCTGCAGAAGTTATTGATACAATGGCTTTAAACATTCCAAAGCATGTTTATCCACCAGTTTTTGAATTTTCTTCTGTAAGCAGTCAGAATGCAAACCCAAAGTTTCGAGAAGCATCTGTAACTGCATTAGGTGTGATTTCAGAAGGTTGTTCGGAGCTCATGAAAAGTAAGCTCGAACCTGTTCTCCATATTGTTTTGGGAGCTCTGAGGGATCCGGAACAAATGGTCAGAGGGGCAGCTTCATTTGCTTTGGGTCAATTTGCTGAGCACTTACAGCCTGAAATTGTATCTCATTATGAGAGTGTTCTTCCATGTATTTTAAATTCTCTTGAGGATGCATCTGATGAAGTAAAGGTATGCACTGGGGAAAGGAATGGTTTATCAATAGATTATCTGCTACCACTTAAAAGATTCAAGTCAACTGCAATTTTTTTAGCATTATCTGTAAATTTATGCAGGAAAAGTCATACTATGCTTTGGCTGCATTTTGCGAGAACATGGGTGAGGAAATCCTTCCTTTCCTAGATCCTTTGATGGGAAGATTATTGGCAGCTCTCCAAAACAGTTCCCGTAATTTGCAAGAAACATGCATGGTAAGGGGAACGTTCAGCACTTCAGCATCCTGTAAAGGTTTTCAGGATCATAATGAATTGCTATAGCTTTCTTGGTTTTATTAAAACTCATTATTTTCATGTGGTGTTGTTGCAGTCTGCCATTGGTTCTATTGCTTCTGCTGCAGAGCAGGCTTTCTTTCCTTATGCTGAAAGGGTTTTAGAGCTGATGAAAAATTTCATGGTGTTAACTAATGACGAGGATCTCCGTTGCCGTGCAAGAGCAACAGAATTAGTCGGAATTGTTGCGATGTCCGTTGGCAGAATGAGAATGGAACCAATATTACCTCCCTACATAGAAGCTGCAATTTCAGTAAGTGCCTTTGCACTTAACTCTGTTGCTGACTGTGCTTTTCCCCTCCCCCCTGGATTTATTTTCTCGTTATTTTTAGGGATTTGGGCTTGAGTTTAGTGAACTTCGGGAGTACACGCATGGATTCTTCAGCAATGTTGCTGAGATCTTGGAAGATAGTTTTGCACAGGTTTGTATGGATTAGCATTATATCATTACAATGTCATACTCACTCTTACATAAGTGAAACTTTTTATTGGTAAACAGTATCTTCCTCATGTTGTGCCTCTTGCATTTTCTTCCTGCAATCTTGATGATGGCTCTGCGGTGGATATTGACGAGTGCGACGATGAAATTGCTAATGGATTTGGAGAAGTTTCTTCGGATGATGAAGCTCATGATGAACCAAGAGTTCGAAATATTAGTATTAGAACTGGAGTGTTGGATGAAAAGGCAGCTGCAACCCAAGCCCTTGGCCTGTTTGCGCAGCACACAAAGATTTCTTATGCTCCGTATCCTTTGACTGAATTTCTGAATTATGTTTTGGTTACTCAGTTTACAAATAAAGGAGGGAAAAAAAAAGGGGAAAATCAGCATTGATGGTTAAATTTTTTGAATTCTTAAATCATTTTAAGATATTTGGAGGAGACGCTAAGAATCTTGGACAAACACTCTAGTTATTTCCATGAAGATGTTAGACTACAGGCAATCATTGCTTTAAAACGTAAGTGGAAACTAATCATAATGATCTGTTTTCAAATCGTTTGCTATACCTATTCTTCTGTTTGCTGCTTGTCTTTTTTATTTAATGCATGGTAGGATTCTAGTACTTTCCTTGAGTTATTTTTCTGGTAGATGACACCCAAGATGCATTTTACTGTGTATAATATTATATTACTATTCTAAAAGGTACCAATTAATGTGCCCAAATCTCCCATGATGATTAAATCTATCAATTTAGTCATACAGACATTCCAATACAATGAGGATGAAGTGGAAATGTAATGCACTAATAATATATTTCGCTTGCTAGTTTTAAGGTCATATTTTACATGAATTCTCAAGCTTTAATTGTGCTCGCAAGTACTGCATTGATATATCTCATCAATGAATTCTGATTAAGGTGCATGCACTTCGTTTTTTTTTTTTTTTAAACTGCAGATATTTTAACTGCAGCTCATGCTATCTTCCAAAGCCAAAATGTAAGTCTGATCAGTGCTATTTTCCTTTATCCACTTTTATTCGTTTAGTCATTTTTTGCCAGTCGTATCTTTTGTACCTTCCCTGTAATTTGATATTGGATTCGGGTTTATAACTGTAAGTCTGTAACTGGCAATTAGTGTCTCCATTTTGATTACTCAACATTTAATTTGCTTATCATGATTAATGGTGGAGATTGGATACTACTTGATGAACAGATGAAGAATTGTAGCTTCTCTCTTTTTTTTAAATAGTTGTTCTCTAGATTGATGCCTTTCTTTTACTGCCACCAAAATTGATAGATGCTTACTTTTCAGGATGGTGCTGCAAAAGCAAAAAAACTTCTTGGTAAGAACCTCCACTGGAATAGTAAATCTTTTTGATGTTGTATGGGTTCATGATGATAATCCAGTTCATTTACTCTGTATAGATTAATCAGTCTGATACATTCTACAGATACTGTGATGAATATTTACATCAAAACTATGGTTGAAGATGATGACAAGGAAGTGGTTGCTCAAGCATGCACTAGTGTGGCCGACATCATAAGAGATTTTGGTTTCGCAGCTCTTGAGCCTTGTAAGCATAAATTTACATGATCTATCATTTGAACTCATCTTTCTGAGATCATGCTAACGATAGATTTTCTCCAACACCAGACTTGCCCCAGCTTGTTGAAGCAACTTCATTGTTGCTTCGAGAGGAATCTGCTTGTCAGCAGATAGAGTCAGACAGTGAAATTGATGATGATGATGCTTCACATGACGAAGTGCTTATGGATGCTGTATCTGATCTTCTCCCTGCATTTGCAAAGTCTATGGGTGCTCAATTTGCTCCCATCTTTGCACAGCTATTTGAACCTTTAATGAAATTTGCAGTAAGTCGGTGCCCCATAAGTCTCACAATTAGGAACAAATCACAAAACTTACATCCTCACTTTGAAATGCAGAAAGCTTCCCGTCCCCCTCAAGATAGGACCATGGTTGTTGCCTGCCTTGCTGAAGTTGCTCAGAACATGGGTTCTCCAATTGCGGCCTACGTTGATGTATTTTTTGTTCTCTTTAATTTTTATTTTTTGCAGTTATGCGATTCCATTGACTATGTTATCATTGATATGTAAAATGTGATGCATTTTTCTCAGAGAGTGATGCCATTGGTACTCAAAGAACTAGCATCATCTGACGCAACGAATAGAAGGAATGCTGCATTTTGTGTTGGAGAATTGTGCAAAAATGGTGACGACTTGGCTTTAAGGTATCCTTTCGCATGCTACCTATGTGATAACTGTACATGATTATATATGCCAGTCAATATATGCTTCTTTAGAGGTTAAATCATGTCCACGTATACCTTGCATTTTATTTTTACCTTGATTCAGTGTTTTCCTTAATCGAATACCAGATACTATGACAATATATTACGTGGACTTCATCCCTTGTTTGGGGAGTCCGAGCCTGATGATGCAGTGAGGGATAATGCAGCTGGTGCTGTGGCAAGGATGATTATGGTACACCCTGAATCTGTTCCACTGAATCAGGTAAGTTCTTGCTCTATTATGTCATTATGCAACTTGGTTTTCTTTTCTGCAATCAAATATTTTAACGTGTAAATTGCATCTCTACCCTTTATTTTTTCAGTTTAATAATTCTGTGAATGCTTTTTTACAGGTTCTTCCTGTTTTCTTGAGAGTTCTTCCTTTAAAGGAAGACCGTGAAGAGTCTATGGCTGTCTATAGTTGTGTCTCCACTCTTGTATTCTCATCCAATCCTCAGGTAATCCCCCCCCCCCCCCCCCCCGGGTCCCGTCTTTTGTTTTCTTCAATGGATAATATACACTAATACCAAACTCTGTTTATCCATTTTAATTGAAATGCAGATCCTCTCCCTAGTCCCTGAGCTAGTTAATCTCTCAGCTCAAGTGGTGGCATCCCCTGATGAGACATCTGAAGTTAAAACCCTAGTGGGCAGAACGTTCTCTCATCTACTTTCATTATATGGGCAACAAATGCAGCCCATTCTGAGCAATCTCTCACCTGCACATGCGAACGCATTATCTGCATTTGCCCCAAGAAGTTGATATAGTACAGACACAGAAAATTTAAACATTTTTGTTTGGTTTTTTCCCCGTTATGTACCAAGTATGTTTACAACGAAATTGAAATGGCTTGTTATGAAATGAAATTGGAGCTGTGTGGCTATGGTGCTGGCCAAAGATCATTGCCTTTGCCAGGTATGTTTGCCTTTTCAGAAATGTTACTAATACGGTAGTACCAAATGGTTCTCTTTAAACTGTTATATTCATTGCCCTGGTAAACACTAAACAAATCTTTTACCCCTGTGATCTTCTTGCAAAAGCGTTCTTTTGATCAATGCTTGTAACCTTTTTAAATTATGCCTCTTGTTTTCTTTTATAGTGCCAACAATTTTATGCTTACCTTTGATGGTTTTTACTTCTTGCAGGCTGCCGTTGCTCGTTTTTCCAGTGCCTTCTTCAGTTTTTCTTTTGGAGACACTGTTTTCTTCTCTTTCTTTTTCAAAATTTTCTTGTGTTCTTATGTATTTAATTATTTATTCATTTACTTGTATCTGTATTATGAAATTTTGGTTGTGTTTATTTCAGTGGTTTGGAGGGGTGACTTTTGTCTCAGCTTTATGTACCGAACTTTCTTCAAAAGTATATGTGATAATATTATTCAGTTTTGTGCAATGCTAGTATTATGTCCTTATCTGTATCTTGAATCTATAATATCACTGTACTTGAAAATACAATAAATAAATGGCTGAAAATCTCTTTTCTAAATTACATCTGGTCAAAACCACAGGATTCTTAATAATTTACTCTTAAGTTGTGACTATTACTTAGAGTCTTCCTCGAAATATTATTTAGTACATTTTTATAACCAAAAAAAATTAACTCCTCAAATTATATAAATCAGCATTTAACGTTAGAAATGGACTTATGATTTTATAAAACATTCTACTCATATTTGAGCCTTGGAGTATGTTCGGGGGAGTTAATATTTTATTTGGTCCTTAAAATTTGAGGTTGAATTTAATTTGACTTAAAATTTGAATTGATTTAAATTGGACTTCGAAATTTATAATTGTAATTTGCATTAATTTTTGAATTGATTTTGTTAACGATGTGTTGATTTGATACATTAACTTGTTGTAATTTAGATTTTTCAAATTCTATGTAATTGAGATTTATTAGAACTTTTGAGAAGTCCTAAATTTTTCAAATTAAATTTGTTGTTGTCATCTTTATGAGGATGTTGGAGAACAAATCAAGTTTATAAGAAGTCTAGTAGATAAATTATTATTGTAAATTTTGGAGTCTAAGTTGAATTAATTATCTTTTTACGAATCCATTTAAGTTCGACCTCAAATTTCATAGATTAAATTGAATATTAACTATTTCAGTATTTTGGGAACACTCTAAATAACATTTTTGAAAAAAAAAACAAAAAAGTAGTATCTAGAAAAAACTGTTTGGAAAAAAGGTAAAAAAGTCTATAATCGAAATATTCATATGCAAAAATAATATTTTAAAACTTATAATTATAAACAAAAGTTTATTATTTTGAAATTATAATGGTTTTGTCAATTTGCTTTCAACTATCAAATATTAAATAATTATTTTATATTCTTTTTTAATTATATTACTTAAAATAATTTTTTTCATAAGTTTTAAATATAAATTATAATAGGCTATTTTAAAATTACATTTCAACTAAACTATTTAAATATAAATTAATTGTCACGTAACTGATTATTCAAAAAATATTATATAAATAAAAATTACTAAAATAAGTTTAACTTTTTAGCCGTCTAAACACATCCTTACTTATTTGGTATTTGATGATTTTACATATATAATTGATAATTGACAAATGAACAAGAATAATTATAAAATACCAGAATTAAATTTAATCAAAATTTATAAAGTAATCGACCGGTTTAATTTTTTAATAATTCTAATTTTCAGAGGATAAAACATACTTAATTAAAATTAATTAATTGTACTTAAATAATTAACTAATTAGTGCCGGGACAGCAGAGTGGCAGTACATAACTGATAAGGGAAAAAGAGAAAGAAAAAATGTTAATTAATTAATTAATTAATTTGAAAAAGTATTTATTTTGCTTGTGTTTGTAAATTAATTAACTGTAATCGCACTCCTCGTTGAAAACGTGATGATCGTATAAATAAAGCGAAACCAATCTTCAGAACTTCGGAAACTTGGATTTTTCCATCACTTTTTCTCGGGAAAATCTTCTTGTTTTTCATTGCAAGAGATGGATCCAGAGCAGACCTTCATACGCGTGCAGGAGAGGTTTTCGCAGATGTTGACCCCAAAACTCAGAGTTGCTTTAGAGTATATGTATCTTGTTATTGCCATCACCTTGTTCTGTATTCTCGTTGTTATGCACGCCAATTACGTTCAGCAGGTCTATATCTTTTCTTTTCCTTCTTCCACTTTTAACTTTATCGTTAGGGCTTGTTAGAATTTGATGTTTTGTTCCGATTTAGATTTTTCTGTTATGCCTGAAACTCAGTTGATTTCTGATGGATTTTCAATGTCTGTTTGAATATGCATCAAATTAAATGATAGAATCTCGGAAGTGAAACAAGAAAATCTGTGTTAGAGTAATGAACTATGCTTATCTGCTAGATGATCATGACTCTAAATGCTACAGTTCAGTGGGTAGAATTTTAAATCTCTCTAAACATAAATGTATATCTGAATTTGTGTGCAATTTCTAGTCATAACTGAATTCCCAGCAAAGCCTGTGGTGCTCCGTTGCTTGTTGGTTTGTTACGTTATACCTATGCTTGAGAGAACCTGTATAATATCGGTAACAATAGAAAAGTAGGAGCTGAAGGGGCATATTTTCACTTTTACATGGATATAATCCAATGTCTAATACAAAATGTGACTGTGGCTGGGGAAATCAAGCGCAGCTTCTTGTTCCCAGCCCATCCCATGTTTTGAGTAAGTGTGGGAGTGAGATGAGAACAGCCAGAATCAGAGGAGGGTGACTTGGTAGCATTTATTTTGTGTAGAATTAATTTTCCTCGGTGCATTGGCAATCTATTTTAAGTCAAAACTTGCCAAATCTGTCAAGCCACTATTGAGCTCAATTTTGCGAAACCACCTTTGAAGCATGCATAATTTAAAACAAGCACAAAGTGGTGATTGGTGTAATAATAAGTTCATTATAGAATCCCCCTTAAAACTCAATATTGGAACTACGATTAAATACTTATAATGGACAATAGCACTGAGAAAATTTGGTATGATGTTTCTTACACCGAGAGTTGGATTAGCGAAGTGCCAAGCAATCACTTGTGTTGAATACCATTTCAAACCTCTAGTATCATTTGACTCTTATATTTCTGTCTTTCTCTTACTTCTCTAAACTTGCTTCTTGTCTCATTTTCGTCATTATTCATGAGATTTCTTCAGCATTGAGCTATTCATTCTTGGGGTTGCATTTGTCTTCCTACATTTTACATGTCCAAATTACATTGCATTATTATTCTTGACATTTAACCATTGAGGTCATAAAGCCATATATGCCCGGGGTTTTAGTGTTCGGTTACCCAAGAATCAAGGTGGTTCGAGTTTTTTCTTTTTTTTATCCTCCATAGTTAATTGCTTGTGTTAGATCAAATTCATTTTTTTTTAAATTATTTATTTATGGTTTCTTATAAGTATATACTTCTTCCTCTTTGTGAAGCCCGGTTGTTCAAGTGAGCTATCTGGAGTCGACACAACAGAAGCCCAACTAATTCTGATTAAGGTACATATATTTTTTCCAATTCTCATAATACATATTCAAATATCTACTTTTAGCAGTTTTTCTCTACGAACCAAACTTTGTGAAATTGATAATGTCTCACATCTTACTTTAGTTATCTCCTAAAGATTTTTATTTATCAAAAACTCTTCTTTTTCTTGTATTTAATTCCCACTTTCTTTGTATAGCTCCAATTGCCTACTTTAAGGTTTAGCTAATTTTTTATAGATATAGAACTATTTATCAACATAAGCTTTTGGGACAGGTGCTAACTTTTCATAACAATATTTGTAGTGCTAACTTTCTTTGTATAGCTAATTTTTCATAACAATATTTGTGATATAATCTATGTTCTTTTTGCTATCTTGCTGCATGTATGACACACTTTTAAATAATCATTGTAGATAACCAGTGCTGGCTTTTGGTCGCATGTTGATTCTGAATCAAGCAAAATAGATTCTGCTGGAATGGATGTTGCAAAAGATAAAATAGAGGTTGCTAATGTCAATGGAGATGAACTGACATTTTTGGCTTCAAAGTTTTGGTGGAATTGGATTGGTTCAGGTGCTAGGAGGGGAAAATTGGTGTTTAGGTTTTGGAAGACAGATACTCATCAAGCTGAAACCTCTACAAGTAGCCAAAATTCTAGGCCAGTGATTGAAGAAACTGTCATAAAAAATGATAAAGAGGAGCATAGAAATAGTTTTACTTTGTCAGCCAAAGAGACCCTAAAAGCCGCTATTACACATTTTGGCAGAAAGTGGTACAGGCGGATCTCCTTTATTTGGAGACACACAGTGCAGATAATTAGAAATTTCCAGAAGCTGTGGGTAAGCTGAAGTATTCCTAGCCATGATTTTTCATATAGAGAAAATGATAGACTTCATTCAAATCTCTGCTTAACTTCAAATTCTCAAGTGCAGGATATTGCTGGTATACGCCTAAATCTTGATATTCCCAAATGGATGCATATCCTTCATTTGGAGAAGTTTAACAGTAATGCAGGTAATTACAGTTTTTTACACTTTATTTGAGACTAAAATGCAGAGAAAAAGGCAGTTTCAAACACATATTAGGGAATCCACGTCCCGTATTGTTAGGGTTTACATTTTCGTTCTCCAAAAATCATGTGATTTGCGAGTTTTCTATGTGTGTAGACGTCTCCTCCCCACACCGCGCAAAAAAAAAAAAAAGGGGTTTTCAATGAATGTTTTTATTCTCAAAAAAGGTAGAGAAATGGTTAAATGTTATTTAAATAATTTAACAAAAACAAATCCAACAGGTTAACCTAGATGCAGATAGCTTTCATGCTTATAATTTTCCTCACTTGGTCAAATTTACATGTTATTAATGGTTGCTTTGTGCATATGATACAGATGGGTTCATTCCAAACTCTAGTTGCATTAGCAAGACTTACAAAAAAAACACAAGATTTTTCCAAACTTTACTGTTATTGGATTAAATACATAACAGGTGTAATATGAATTAGATATTGAATCTTCGAGCCTTTGCATTAGGAGATGTCCTAAATTACTGAATTTATGATTTTCTCCCTTTCTGTTCTTTTCAGTCACATTCCGTCATGTTATTTTCTTTTTTCAGTATGTTATGTTTTCAATTTCAGTGCAATGGCTTACAAAGGCGAGCAAATCTGAACCTACATATTTGTACACTACGGAAAAGGTATATTATAATTGTTCTTAACGTTGAGTTTTACTATGAACTTTCTGCTAGAGAGTACATGGTTTTGATATCTATGGGTGGGTTCTGTAGTTTGTTGAAGCTACATATAGACTGCACATCATTATTGTTTGTCATGTGATGTTATTCTGTTCTTCAGGGTTATTTCTTGTTACCTGAAAGTGCAAAGTTCCGTCATAATGTACGAACTGTCAATGTTAGCATATCAGCTTGGCACTCATGCTTTGGAAATAGGTAAAGACATTAACATGGCTATCAGGGTTGGGTTGGGTCAAGAAAGGATACATTATTTTCATTCTTAACTCCTTACTTTCATGTGGTTTTACTACTGAGAGTTGTAAACCTTACTGCTAATAGGAAATTTTTTCCCAGCATCATGATGAGATACAGTGTTATTTATATATGCTGCTCAGACTTGATCTTATTTTTATATTTTATATTGAATTTCTTTCTCATTACTAGGTGGCAGCAACTACTCATAAACAGATTTGTTGGATATGATACAATTTTAATCAACAGTTTATTAAGTTCTCCTGGCCAAGGTAAACTGTCTGCTCTCTGGATAAACTAATTGACAAAATTTCCATTAACCTCAAGTATCTGTCACCCACATTTTTTCTTGAACCATAAGCATTTAATTATTTCTTGAATATTTTTGGAACTTAACCACAGGTTATCTGTATAACTACCAAACAAAAGAATTCTATAACCTTAGCTATGCACAAGAACCTCCAGAAGGCCCAGCTAGGTTTGGAGGTTTGTTGATTTACTCTGCTATTTACTTTGTTGAGAACCTCTTGTTTAGAAATGTTGTATTTTGCAGTCCCTACTTTAACTAATGGATATCTTCTATTTGCCTACTGATATCCTGTAGGTTGTAGAGGAACTTGGCATGAAATTCATATTCAACTCTAGATTTCAGATTTCAATGGTCCAATATTTGTTATACTTTAAATGATTTGACAATAAGTGATTACCATTAATAGCCTAGCTCTCTATTTGAGTATTGGGGCAAAAAAGTCTTAAAAATCTTCTAGAGTAGAATGTGCAGTCTCTTCAAAAGACCATCATCAATTGGCTGGAATCCCATCCCCCCCCCCCCCCCGAAAAAAAAAAAACAAAGACTACATCTAGAAATCCTCTACCTTTTTCAGTTTATAATTAATTAACTACTGTTTGCTGTTGGCTTGTAACTTATAAATCATTTTTGTCGATGCAGACTACCTAGTAACAAAATGCGGTGTGCTTATGATGTCCTTGTTTGTATTTTTTACTACCACAATGTCTGTATCATTTACATTGAGAGAAACACAGACTCGAATGCTGAAGTTTACAGGTAGGCATTATTTATTTTCATTGTGGAAAATTAGTTTTGTGACACCTGCATGTATTCATCTATCTTGTTATTCAGCCATTTCCCCCATTGATACTTGCTTTTCTAAATTCACCTAAAATGTGAGGCAATCAGGATTGTACAAGACTGCTATCACCTTGCAATTGGGATGTTTATTCAGAAGGTTTTTTGTCAACTATGTTTTCTGGATTAAGTGTGCTAACCATAAGAACAGCTTCATTTGAGCTTTGGCACTATCTAATGTCATAGTAGTTCATGGTGTTGTGCACATTGGAAGAGACTCCCTTTTGACATCTTCTAGTCTTTGGCTCTTTGCAGTGCAGCTTCAACACCATGCTCGGCATCGCCTTCCGACATTTCAGTTGATCTTTGTACATGTAATTGAATCACTGGTTTTTGTTCCTGTAAGCACTCGTTTTAACTGATAAACAATATTTGTCTGAATGCTCAGTTGTGCAATTTCATTTTAGTCTTGGCCATGCTGATAGTTTTCTTTTTTTTCTTTTGGTTATTTCTTCAGATTATGATTGGTATTCTGTTCTTTCTCTTTGAGTTTTATGACGACCAGCTGCTTGCCTTCATGGTCTTGATTCTTGTCTGGTTGTGCGAACTCTTTACTCTCATTAGGTATATCTATCTCGTATGGTCTTGGGTTTAGACAATCACTGTTTTGATTTTTGCTTTTGACTATATTGGATAACTGTTTCGTTTTGAGGCTTAGTCTGAATGTTCTTGGCCAAATAGGGAATTGTAATAAGGAGCTACTACTTTTGTTTAATAAATATATTGGCCATAATTATAGATTCTTTTGACTGGTGTTCATATGAAGTTTCATACTTTCATCAATTAATTGAATCCTTATGACAATTGTCCTTATTCAATTGTTGAAATGACGAATAGTCCTGCCTGTTGCATTTTTCTTAAACATACGTGTGATTAAGCAAGTGTTTGGCTGACTTCTGATATGGTTTTGCTATCTTACATGCAGTGTCCGAACGCCAATTTCAATGAAGTTCTTCCCTCGCTTCTTTTTGCTGTATTTTCTGGTCTTTCACATATATTTCTTCTCTTATTCATATGGTAATGTTTGTAATGCTTTATTTTTCTCGGTGCAATTTAATTAATATTATCTGGAAATAATTTTTTTTAAAAAAAATTCCAGGTTTTTCATATTTGGCTCTATCTACTACAGCAGCTTTTATGCAACATCTTATCTTGTACTTTTGGAATCGTTTTGAGGTAAGAAATGATAAATGTTGGCGTGTTACAACTTTACAAGTCCTGAGTAAAGGGCCCAGTGTCATTGAGGCATTGGAGATTGGACCCTCCTTAGGTTCTTCACTTATCATGGTAATGGTATCATTGACATGTTTAATCCTAAATGAGGACCTGAAGAAGGGGATAGGAAATAAGGGCCAAGTGAGTTCTGTAATTTACAAGTGATCAGAAGAATTCTTTTTATTATTAGGAGAAGAAATATAACTCTCAGATCTCAATAAAAGTTTTAAACATTTCTCTGTACATTTAATTGTTTGTCATATTTACGTAATTGAAGTGTAACTCATACTATGTTTATTAGGTACCGGCATTGCAAAGATTCATGCAAAATCGACGGTCACATCAACAAGACTTTCACATTACCTCATCTACTATTCTTGCGTCAACCTTGCACATCACAAGATTGAACACAAGAAACCAAGGAGTAACTAACACAGATTCAAATTCAGGGGTAGGGTTCAGGCCGGGCTTTGATCCATCGGCGCCTCAGAACAGTGCAGGAGTTGCTGAGCCTCCACGACGACCAGAAAACAATCAAGACACCGTAGCCAACCCCGTGCAGATTCCTGGGCAAGCTGACATTCGACAAGCAGAAGGCGGTCCGAACCCCGGTTCCATGAATTCATTCAGTTCTATGTTATTATGGATCTTAGGGGGTGCTTCATCTGAGGGTCTCAACTCGTTTTTTTCAATGTTCAGAGATGTTAGAGACCAAGGACAAGTTTTTGCTGAAACTCCTCACGATGAAAACCGTGAGAATCAGGATAATGACAGATAGTGGTAGAATATTAGATTTTGATCATAAGTACTTGTTAATACTTAATATAGGAATATTGTACGGCATATCATATAGGTGACTGAACTTTCTCTCTCTTTGGTCCAAATGAAAATAAAACTAACGAAAAAAAAATGTGTATATAATGTATATGTATATTCTTTATAGCTTTTTTTTTCTTTCATAAATATTGAAGGTTTGATGTCTATTCTGTCTTCCTCAAAGCTAATAAGCTATAGGCTGATGGAATTGTTCCCCAAAAAAGATAAAGAACTTATAAAGTAGGAGGAAAAAGATTCTCTAAAATAAGGAAAATTTGTAAAATAATAAAATAAAAATTAATTATCATTTTCATTCAAGAATAATTAGATTTTTTATTTATTTTACCAACTTTTTTATTTTACGAGCTGAATGCAGAATAAAATGAAATTTACAGTGAAGTCTAGTAAGATACTCATAAAACAGTGGTTAATTGATTATAGGTATTATATACACAAATATATGTAATTATCAGCTATTTTCTATGGAGAAATAATCCAATGCCAACATTGTGCATGAATTGTATATCTATCATTACCAGAAAATTTGTGTCTTTAACTGATAGCAAATGCATTCATATATGCATACAAAATATACAAATGTACAACTATGGTCATCATTAGCAACAATTTTCTAAGATTCTAAAAGCTTCTTGGCGTTGTTCATCACTCAATTCTTTGGGGAAGTCAACTAGAAACTTGACATGGAGGTCACCTCTTTTCCCATCGTTTTTAATGGTTGGCATGCCTTGACCTTCAATAACCTTCACATATCCAGGGTATACAACAGTATTTTCAAATGACAAAGTCAACTTCTCCCCTCCTAATACAGGAATTGGTAAAG
Source organism: Arachis hypogaea (assembly GCF_003086295.3). Classification (NCBI taxonomy): domain Eukaryota; kingdom Viridiplantae; phylum Streptophyta; class Magnoliopsida; order Fabales; family Fabaceae; genus Arachis; species Arachis hypogaea. The sequence continues at coordinate 11,608,614 of NC_092055.1, forward strand.
AGCACCCTGTGAGTGCATCTACTAGAGGAATCTCAATACATATTTCCAAGTCATTATTGCCTTCTCTTCTAAACAAATTGTGTTTCTTTTCTTCAATTATGAACACTATATCAGCAGGGAGGTATCCAGGTTTCTCATCACCCTTTCCCTCAAATTTTATCTTTGTTCCTTTTCTCCATCCTGGCTTCACTTCAATCTTTAAAATCTCAATCTCTTGGACCATTACCCTGTTGCAAAATTAGTTAATAAGTAATATTATTCTAATTATCGAAGAGAAATATTTTGTATACTCATTGTGTCTCTATGCGAATCGCACATCTCATTCGAATAAGTACATATAACACAACTTAAAATTAAATGCTTAGTGTAAGATCATGACATGATAGATTAAGAAAAACATACCCGGGATGTTTGATAACATCTCTGGTAACTTTAATCTTTTTGGTGCATCCAAAGCACAAGTCCTCAAGTGAGCATTCTATGATCTTCTCAACTTCTGGTGGTTTCCTTCTAACTGTTGTCTGTGAAAATAAGATAGGTGTTGTCAATCTACGGCTCAGATTGCTTGACACCGACACTTCAGGAACATGTTCAGAATCCCCAGGAATCCACATTCCCATATCATTGATTATAGAAGATGCACCATGACGATGAGATCCTGCATGGTATATCAACTCTGGCCCTGATATTTCCAATTTGCTATTGCTCCTTAATAATGGACCTGATGTGGTTCCTCTTCTGCTCAAGATCCTCTTTAGAGGATTTGAACTAATTTCTGGTAACACATTATTATCATTATTTTTAATACTACTACTACTATTATTATTGTTATTATTATTATCATCGTTTTCATTGATGTTCTTGTTGGGGCTAGAACTTCTTGATAGGGAGGTCGGCGTTGGCGTGGTGCAACGCCGGCTTCCAATTCTAAAGAGGGACTTTGTTTGTGGTGTTGGTGTCTTGGATCTTCTGCTTGCTACCCTTGACAAAAATTTTGGACTCCAAATATCTTCATCCACTCTTTTTTTATCATCATTCTCCACAAATCTTTGGTGTGCTGTTATCCCCTGCAAATATATAATTAACAAAAATCAAGATTATTTATCTCAATAAATCATATAAATACATGATTCCAAAACCTGATAAAGGCTTAGATTATATTATTTATTATACCTCATCTTCTTTCTTGTCGTGGTGCTTTTTGGATACAAGGGATTTGTAGGCCTTGCTCATTTCTTTGATGGATTTAGATTTTGATTTTGGCATCTTATTAGAGAAAGAGAAAAGGTGAAAATCAAATGCTTGTGAGTCCGTAGTTTGGTGCCTTCCCATACGTATACGTATACGTATAATTATGTGTAGAGAGAAAGAGAGAAGGGGTATGTAGGAAACAATAACAGAAAGGTGAAAGAAGGAATGAAGCCATTGAACGAAACATTTGTGTTCTGTTCATGGTATGTTACATGGATTTTGCACTATATTTAGGTGCAGTAACAATATCTAAATCCAAACACTACATTTTTGCTAAACTTGTAACTATAATAATCTTGAATTCGTTGGAAATATAAAGTAGCCGTTGGATATAACTAGGTAGCCAATAACTCCAAATTGATATTTTCATTTTATTTAGAGAAGTTTTATTCTCAATGTAATAAGATTTTATTAAAAGAAAAATGTTAGGGAGTTAATATTTTTGTCAATATTAGCCAATACTTTGAGTCAATATTTTATTTTTATATTATTAAGATTTAAGATAAAATGTTTAGGAATTAAAATTTAGTATAAAAATATCTTTGTTAGTGTGTAAAAATGATAAATTTTACTGATTATATAGCATAATTCTTTATTAAAATTAGGAGCGATATTAATAGTATCTATTTCTTAATAATATGATAAAATTAATATAAAAACAAGAAAAAAAAGTATGTATTTACTTATTGTTTTGCTTAATTAATAATGATATATTTTGACAATTCTTTAACTTCAAAATCTAATTTTAGGAGCAGAAATCACTCTTTTCTATAAGCTATCAACTAAAAATAAAAGTATATCAACAGCAAAATTTCAAAAAATTTTATCGCAATAAATTGTATTATCTTATAAAATTTTTTGAAATTAAAAATTAGCATTAAAAAAACAAACGATAAATGGTATTATTTAATAAAAAGTCTTCTGAAACTTTTGAAAAATAAATATCATATAGCTAGGCTCATATGTCCAAACTTTTATGACGTATGACACATGCAATATGTTGATGAAAAATGATGTGTTAAACATCTGCAGAGCCTTGTGATTTTGAATGATCTGATCCTAATTCTGCCTCATCTGGAACTGTAGCAATCTCACTGCCTCTGCTCGTAACCTGCTTCATGTAATCAATCCCACACGCATTACACAAAGTCTGCACATAATTAAATAATTAATATGAAATTTCATTTCTAGAATACAAGGACATATACTATTTATACGGACATTTTATTGAGGTGTGGTGTCGAACATATTTTAGATATAATACATTTTAAATATGACATCTATTAATATTCATCTAAACACACGTGGATATGTTTAAATATTATCATATGTTAGATATGTATTTTTAAAATAAATTTAAAAATAATATATATTATTATTTATTAAAATAAAAATTATTTTAAATACTTTATTTAATTAAATTAAGATATTTAAAATAATTAAAAAATTAATTTATATTTTAATATCAATAAAATTTTAAAATATTATTAATAAAAAATTTTAAATATTTTTATTTAATGAAAACAAAATAAATACACTAAAAATTATATTTATAATAAAAAAATTTTAATTTATAAATTTAATATATATCTTATAAAATTTTAAAATTTATCTGTGTGCGTATTTAGCGTTGTATTGTATCCTGTATGTATCTGTGAATCATAGAATATATATATATATATAATGTTATAAATATTATATTATTATATTATAGTATGCACCGTGCAGATGAGTGACGACCTTATATCCGAGAGGGCCCCTTGCGCCACACTGGAGATCTTGTTGTCTTGCAATAATAATTTGTGCAGTATCTATTCCGATCATCACTATGCAGAATCACTCCTCTTTCATGCCGCCGGTTGCGACGGCGCCGGCCACCGAGCATGCTGCTTGCACTGCCATCTGAACCAAGGCTGCAGATAGAGGCCACGAAGCATCTCTTGCCGCCACTTGGATCGGGAAGAGTGTTAATGAGAGCTGTTGATGAACAACGTTCATTATTCTTCAACTCTTCCTTGTTGCTTGCTGATTTCTTCAACTCTAATTCTCCAATTTTTGGATTATCCATACTTAGATCTTAAAAATGCAATCAATCAGATTGGAATACATTTTTAAAAATCAAATTAAAGGGCTATAATTTGATAATATATCATGAAAAATGTTTATTTCTAAGTTAAAAATACAATCAAATTAAAAAAGCTAACTTAATTTAATATTAAAATAAATAAATATAAAATCAATACGAAATATAGTTATAATAAGAATAAATTTAATTATATTGGTCAAATAACACGTTTGTGTATATTATTATTATGAGTATAAAAATCGAATCGTGTAGGATCAAGCTATAGCAACACATGTGATTTTGCTAGTCATCTTCATTAATTTTGTTGTAGATGTTGAGAATGAAAAGAAACCTACTGTATTAGATTATGAAATCAAACTTTTCTATTTCTTTTGTCTTTATTTGCTGGGTAGACTCAGATTGGAAGATTGAGTGGACTGAAAGGTTAAGGAACCGCATGTGATATATATAAGAATTTTGAATTTAAATAAAAAAAGAAAGACATATTATTATTATTATTTAAAATTAGGAATGAAATTCGAATTTCTAACTTTTAGATAAAGGAGCCACTTAGATAGAGATGTCAAAAATGTTTTTTTTTTTAAACATGTTTTTAAAAAATTAAAATTTAATACATAAAATCAATTAAATTATATTATTTTTATTAAAATTAGATCGGACAAATCAATTTAGCAAAAAAATTAATAAATTAAATTTTGAATCGGTATAAATTAATATTTTTTTATAAAAAATTACTACAATATCCCTATTATAAAATACAACTAAAATATTCTATATATATATAAATTTTGAAAACTTTAAATTTTAACCCTATAACGACAGAGAAGAAAATGACTAGAATTTATGATTCTCAAAATTAATATATATAATAAGAGTATTTTAGTCATTTTATATAATAGGGGTATTATAGTCATTTAAAAAATAATATTAATTTAGATCGATTCAAAATTTGATTCACTATTTTTATTATTGAGTTACAAAATAAATATCTCCCATATTATCTAGAATAACCATCATCTTTCCAAAAGATTAAACTGATTTTAAGGTTCACCAAAAGTCAAACTCTTGACCTTTCGGATCTAGCGCTTTAATACCATATCATGATATCACTCATCCCAAAAGCTTCAATTGATGGAAAAAGGTAACACTAATGGTTATATCTCTAATACTTCTTAAACATCTATTGTACACATTGTATAAATATTCCATTGACTCCTCGTACTTTTTCTCCTTATTATTATTATTATTATTGTTATGGTGGGTAACCGGAGATTAATGGGTTGGATAGCGTTGGTTGGCCCAAACGTATGAAGGAGGTGGCTTTCGAGTGGATCTGTTCTCGGTGTTCCTCCGTCCGACTTGCACGTGTGAAATAATGGGGGGTGGTACCTGCAAAGACACTCCGATGCCTAAGTTAGCAAGAGTGTGAGCAGGTTAGAGAGTATTGGAACTTAGGGATACCTGAATGGTGTCAGTGTATTTATAGTGGTGAACCAATAACCACCGCTGAAGTAGTGCCACCTTTTTAGGTGGATAACCGTTCCCATATCTTAGGGAGGTTAAGATATGGCTCTATGAAGTGGTTAGAGAGTTTCTAGGGGCAGTTACTCATTCGAATGAGTGTTATCTGCCAGCTAACCCTCGTATCCGACTTCTTTGGAGCAAGTCGTGTTTAGTACCGACTTCTTGGGATGAAGGCTGGTACTGGGTGAGGGCCAACCCTTTGGGTGAGGGCCGACCCTTTGGGTTGGGCCTATTTGCTTGGGTCCTGGACCTTTATTATTGGGCCAGGGTATGAACAGTGCCCCTACTCGAGCCCAATTTCCTTTTAGGATTTGGGTTCGAGTATTCAACTCGGGGTCGTAGCCGATTTGCAAGAGGACCGATGTGATGGTTTAAGAACCGACGTGATTTTTCTTGACCTTTCTGTTCTGACAGTTACGTCTAATCAAGCGTCGTGTCCGTTAGGGGTGTGCGTAGGGATTTAATGGCCTTGGTAACGGTGCATCTTCATTAATAATTGCCCCAATTTTACCATTATGCCCCTAACGTTCTTATAAATACTTTCCCTCTCTTTCGTTGTTTCGTTTCTGCGATTTTTCAAATTTCCCTTGCATTCGTTCGTGCTGCATTCTTGCGTTTCGAAGGCTTTTACTTCCTCCAGTCTTGATTTCAGACTTAAAGGTTAGCTTTTTCCCCTTCTGTAACATGCTTTCTATTTGCGTGCTTTTATTTTGTAGGTAGATTGGTTTGTAGGCTTTAGTTCCGTACCCCGTCCCTTTAGAGACCGTGTGTTGATTTTCCTTTTCTTTTTGTAGGTTTCTTGTCACCCATTTTAAGAAAAGAAAATGGCTTCCATAGATGTTCTCTCTCAGTGGGTCGATGTCACGGTCCTAGGGGAGGAGCCTTCAGTCGATACCGAGTTTATCACCCACCTTCGTACTCACCACAGAATTTGTACTTCTGAAGAGGATGAGCCGAAGTATGAGTTGGTAGTCCCGGGTCCAGAAGACCGGGTTTGCTTCGGGAGGGCCGACGAGGCGGCCCCTCATTTCTTTTTTATGTATGAGAGTATGGTCACCCGTTTGGGCGTTTTTCTTCCGTTTTCAGAGTTTGAAATGTCTGTGTTACGTCACTGCCGGGTTGCTCCCACCCAGCTTCACCCCAACTCTTGGGGTTTTTTGAAAATTTACCAATTTATCAGCCAGGCCTTAGAGTTCCCGATTTCTGTGAGGATTTTCTTCTATCTCTTCCATATGACCAAGCCCTTCAGTGGGCTAAATAATAAGCAACAGTGGGTGTCCTTCCGAGCCATACAAGGTCGAAGGCTTTTTACCCTTTTTGACGAATCCTTTCACGATTTTAAAAGCTATTTTTTCAAAGTTCAAGCAGTAAAGGGTCACCACCCCTTTTTCTTAGATGAGAGTTCTTCTCCTCGCTTTCCTCTATACTGGTTAGAGGCCTCCCCCTATGAGAAATATGGTCTGGATGACCTGGACGAAGTGGAGGCGGCCATCGTAGGGTTCCTCCGAGAAGTGTGGGGGAGGGCCCCATACTTGGATACTAAAAAATTTCTCCAGGGGTCGCCGACTTTTGTCCAGTCACAACTAGGTAGCTTTTTGCGTTTCTTATTTATTTCCGACTTGCAATTTCTTTTACCGACTTGTCTGACTTTTAGCTACCAATTTGTTTTTGCAGAGATGGCAAAGAAAAACGCTCAAGAGTCTTACCAGAGGGTTCAGGAAGCCAAGGCAAGGTCTCGTGCCAGATCTGGTGGTGCTAGGGCGGTTGTCTCTCCTCCTCCTCCTCCTCGGAACGTCGGGACTCCCTCCCAACCTATTGTAATTTCTTCCTCTGCTTCCTCTCTGCCACCCCCTTCTGTCTGACCTACTCCTGAACCAGAGCCGAAGAAGCGCAAGACCTTAGAGTCTGGCGCTTCTGGTGAGGCGGACGCTCTTGCGTTCGTTCGAAAGAACATTTATCCCCATGCTCGTATGAGTATGGATGATGTTTCTGTTCGGCACTACCTCACCACTGTGGTTGAGGAGAGTCTCAAGACGGCGGGGGTTTGTGGCAAACTCTTAGATATATTTGAGAAGACTCCTCTCAGCTCTTTAGGGACGACCTCGAGGGTCGATGAGCTGGAAGGCAGGCTTCGCATATATCAGGAGCATGAGAGGGAGTTGGAGGGGGAAGTTGCCAAGCTGAAGGAGGAGAGGGCCAGCCTCCGGGAGAAGGAGAAGAAGTTGCAAGCCCAATGCAACATGGAGGTGGATTTGAGGAAAGCAGCGCAAGCCAGCTACAATAGTTTATTTGCTAATCTTGTGTCTGTAAAGAATGACTTGCTGAATGCCCGGGAGGCCTATACCGAGTTGGAGGATTCTATTGCGGATGGTGCTGATGAGGCTTGGAGGGTTTTTAAGGAGCAGGTCGGAGTCATTGCTCCTGACTTGGACCTTTCTCCTTTGGACCCTGATAAGGTTGTTATTGATGGTGCCATCATGGATCCTCCTGTCCCCGTGGTGGAGTCTGAGTCTGATTTGAAGACTCGGGGGCAGAGGATCATAGAGTCCCCTCCTCGCTCTAAGGATGCTCCGAGTTCTTCTGCCGCTCCTCCGACTTTCTCTCCAACTCCTGGTCCTGGTGGTGGTGATCCTTCTACTCCTCTTAAGAAGTGATTTTGGCTATTGGGGCTCGGCCTGTGGGCCCCTCTTTTTAAACTCTTTTTATATTTATTTGTTGATGTTTGCAACAATTTTTTGGCCTTTTAGGGCCGTAAACAAAACAAATTTTCGATACCCTTTTTAATAAGGGTTTAATTTAGCGTTTAAATAAATGCCCTTTTTTGGATAAGGGTTTTGAGTTACCTTATGCGCGCATGCTTTTCTGTTCGTGGTTCTTTTGACTCTTTGATCTTTTCTGGAAAAAACCTTTTCTCTGGGGCTTGCCTGCTTTTCTGAATCTCTTTGATCCTCAAGGCAGTCTTACAACTTTTTCTTAGTTTTTTCCTATCTCTTTTTGTTATTCCTAGTACTCAATTTTGTTTTATTGAGTTTTTCGTGACTTAGGCTACTTTTGCGATTCATTTTAATTTTACTCGGTTTCGCATTCCGACTTATGAGTCGGACTGCTCCCGAGTTTATCATGATCGACTTCTATAGCCTCTTTACGCCGACTTGTACCTCCTCGTTTTATCCTGACGACCATCTAGGTCAGTTCATGGGATTTTCACGTTTTGTCGAGCTTAAATCGGCGCGTTTCGTAGAAAGAGAATAAAAAGGGAATTTAAAAGAGATATTTAAAATGAAAGAGATCTTTATTAATTGAGGAGGTACCTTATTGCTACTAAGGGCTTTTGATAATTTATTTTTCCTTAGCCCCTACTATGATGCCTCGTTAAAAACCCTTTTCAGAAAAAACCCTTTGATTTTGGGAAAAAATCATGAAATTGGGAAAAGAGTACATCAGGGAGTAGGGTTCGCTTTTAGCTGTAGTACCTTTTCATATTACAAGCATGCCATGATCTTGGTAACTCGTTGCCGTCGAAGTCGGTTACCCTATAATAGCCTTTTCCTAAGACCTCGTTGATCTTGTATGGTCCTTTCCAATTAGCAGCGAGCTTTCCTTCCCCTGATTTGTTGACTCCAATATCGTTTCTGATTAGGACCAAGTCATCTGGGGTGAAACTCCTTCGAATGACTTTTTTGTTGTATCTCGCGGTCATCCTTTGCTTCAACGCTGCTTCTCTTATCTGGGCTTCTTCTCGGATTTCGGGGAGCAAGTCGAGATCCTCTTTGTGCCCCTGTATATTCCCGATCTCGTCGTAGAAAATCACTCTTGGGCTTTGCTCATTGACCTCTATTGGGATCATGGCTTCTACGCCATAAACTAGTCGGAAGGGTGTTTCTCCAGTGGCGGATTGGGGGGTTGTTCTGTAAGCCCATAGTACTTGTTGGAGCTCTTCAGTCCAAGCTCCTTTCGCATCTTGTAATCTTTTCTTCAGCCCTGCCAGTATGACTTTGTTGGCTGCTTCGGCTTGCCCATTGGCTTGTGGGTGTTCCACTGAGGTGAACTGGTGTTTGATGTTTATACTGGCTACTAGGCTTCTAAAGGTGGAGTCGGTGAACTGGGTTCCGTTATCTGTGGTAATGGAATAAGGTATCCCATACCTTGTGATTATATTTTTGTAGAGGAACCTCCGACTTCTTTGTGCAGTGATGGTGGCCAGTGGTTCTGCTTCTATCCACTTTGTGAAATAATCTATTCCCACTATTAGGTATTTGACTTGTCCTGGCGCCTGGGGAAAAGGACCTAACAAATCCATTCCCCATTTTGCAAAGGGCCATGGGGAGGTGATACTGATGAGCTCCTCTGGGGGGGCCACGTGGAAATTTGCATGCATTTGACACGGTTGGCATTTTTTCACAAAGTCTGTGGCATCTTTCTGCAAGGTTGGCCAGTAGAATCCAGCTCGGATCACCTTTCTGGCTAATGACCTTGCTCCGAGATGGTTCCCGCAGATTCCACTATGTACCTCCTCTAATACCTCGGTGGCTCTTGAGGTCGGTACACACTTTAACAATGGTGTTGATATCCCCCTTCTATAGAGAATATTTTTCACCAAGGTATAGTGTTGTGCTTCCCTTCGGATTTTCTTGGCCTCCTTTTCCTCCTTGGGGAGGATGTCGAATTTCAGGTATTCGACCAAGGGGTTCATCCATCCGAGGTTTAATCCGACCACTTCAAAGACTTCTTGTTTGTCTTCCATTTTTACCACTGAAGGTTCCTGGAGAGTTTCTTGGATCAGGCTTCTGTTATTTCCTCCTGGCTTGGTACTTGCTAACTTGGATAGGGCGTCTGCTCTGCTATTTAGGTCCCGAGTTATGTGCGTGACCTCGGTTTCTGCAAAACGCCCAAGGTGCTCCAGAGTTTTTTCCAAGTATCTCTTCATATTTGGGTCTTTTGCCTGATATTCTCCACTTATTTGGGAGGTCACCACTTGAGAGTCACTGTATACCATTACCTTCGTAGCACCGACTTCTTCTGCCAGCTTTAATCCTGTAATCAAGGCTTCATATTCAGCCTGATTATTTGAAGCTGGGAATTCAAACTTGAGGGAAACCTCTATCTGGGTTCCCCTTTCATCTACCAATATTATGCCTGCGCCGCTTCCTGTTTTATTGGAGGATCCATCTACATAGAGTTCCCATGTAGTTGGTTTATCCTGTTGATCCCCTGCATATTCTGCAATGAAGTCGGTGAGGCACTGGGCTTTAATCGCCGTCCGAGTTTCGTACTTCAAGTCGAACTCGGAGAGCTCTATTTCCCATTGAACCATTCTTCCTGCAACATCCGTCTTTTGGAGGATTTGCTTCATGGGTTGGTTCGTGCAGACTCTTATTGTGTGAGATTGAAAGTAAGGCCGTAGCCTTCGAGAGGCTATCACTAAGGAGTAGGCAAACTTCTCTAATTTGTGATACCTTAGCTCAGGGCCCTGTAGAACTTTACTGATGAAATAGATTGGGTGTTGACCGTCCTCGTCTTCTCTTATCAAGGCTGCTGAGACAGCCTTGTCTGCCACGGATAGGTATAGGACGAGGTCTTTTCCGGCTACAGGTCGGGTCAAAATAGGAGGTTGGCTCAAAAACTTTTTGAACTCCTGGAACGCCTCCTCACATTCGGGAGTCCATTCAAATTGGTGTCCCTTTCTCAATAGGGAGAACAGTGGAAGGGATCTTAGTGCTGATCTTGCCAAAAATCTGGAGAGAGCTGCTAGTCGGCCATTCAGCTGTTGGACCTCTCTCAAACAAGTCGGGCTTTTCATTTCTAGGATAGCTCTATACTTGTCGGGATTGGCTTCGATCCCTCTTTGTGTTAGCATGAATCCTAGAAATTTTCCTGCCTCCACCGCGAAGGCGCACTTTGCAGGATTTAGTCTCATCCCGTGCAACCTTATGGCGTCAAAGACTTGTGAAAGGTCAGACAAGAGGTCGACTTCTTTCTTGGTCTTTACCAGCATATCGTCGACGTACACTTCCATTAAGCTCCCTAAGTGAGGGGCAAACACCTTATTCATCAGCCTCTGATATGTGGCCCCTGCATTTTTCAATCCAAATGGCATGACCACGTAGCAAAAGTTAGCTCTGGGCGTGATGAATGATGTTTTTTCCTGGTCTGGTTCATACATCGGGATTTGGTTATACCCTGAGTAGGCGTCCATGAACGACAAGTATTGATACCCCGAGCTAGAGTCTACTAGGGTGTCAATGCTTGGTAGTGGATAAGGGTCCTTGGGACATGCCTTATTTAAGTCGGTATAGTCGACGCACATTCTCCATTTACCATTTTGTTTTTTAACTAGCACTACATTGGCTAGCCATGTTGGATATTCGACTTCTCTGATGAAACCGGCTTCTAGGAGCGCTTGTACTTGCTCCTCTACTATTAGAGCTCTCTCTGGGCCGAGCTTGCGTCTTCGTTGTTGTATAGGTCGAGATCCCGAGTGGTCCGAGAGCTTGTGGGACATGAGTTTTGGATCTATCCTAGACATGTCGGAGGCCTTCCAGGCGAAGAGATCGGAATTATCTCTTAGGAGCTTAATCAATTCTTGTCTTAGGGTTTCCCCCAGGTTGGTTCCTATGTGAGTGCTTTTTCCTTCCTCTTCTCCAACCTGAATCTCCTCGGTTTTTCCTCCGGGTCGTGGTCGCAGCTCTTCCTTAATCCTTGCTCCACCGAGCTCTATTGTGTGAACTTCTTTGCCTTTTCCCCTCAGGTTTAGGCTTTCATTGTAGCATTTCCTTGCCAGCTTCTGATCTCCCCTCACCGTTGCTATCCCCGCTGAGGTCGGGAATTTCATGCAGAGGTGGGGTGTCGATACCACCGCTCCGAGTCGATTAAGGGTAGCTCTGCCGATTAAAGCATTATAGGCCGACCCTACGTCGATGACTATGAAGTCTATACTCAGAGTCTTTGATTTCTTCCCCTTTCCAAAGGTGGTGTGGAGGGGCAAAAATCCTAGTGGCTTTATTGGCGTGTCGCCTAATCCGTACAAGGTGTCGGGGTAGGCTCTTAACTCTTTCTCATCTAAACCTAGTTTGTCGAAAGCGGGCTTAAAGAGGATGTCCGCTGAGCTTCCTTGGTCTACTAGTGTTCTGTGTAGATGGGCATTTGCCAGGATCATGGTAATTACCACTGGGTCGTCGTGCCCAGGGATTATTCCTCGCCCATCTTCCTTTGTGAATGAAATGGTTGGAAGGTCGGAGGATCCCTCTCCGACCTGGTAAACTCTCTTGAGATGTCTTTTACGAGAAGATTTTGTGAGTCCCCCTCCCGCAAACCCTCCTGAGATCATATGGATATGTCTCTCCGGAGTTTGTGGTGGTGGGTCTCTTCTATCCATATCATCTCGCTTTCTTTTTCCATGACTGTCCGACCTTTCTATGAGATATCTGTCAAGCCGACCTTCTCTGGCCAGTTTTTCTATCACATTTTTAAGGTCGTAACAGTCGTTTGTGGAGTGCCCATATATCTTATGGTACTCACAGTAATCACCGCGGCTCCCCCCTCTTTTATTTTTAATGGGCCTGGGAGGAGGCAGCCTTTCGGTATTGCAAATTTCTCTGTATACATCCACTACAGGAACTTTCAGTGGAGTATAAGAGTGATATTTTCTTGGCCTATCGAGGCCGAGTTCTTCCTTCTTCTTAGCTTCCCTCTCCCTCTCTTTCGTTGAGGGAGGGTGACCGGGCCGCAAACTCGGGTCTCTTAGCCTAGCATTTTCTTCCATATTGATGTACTTTTCAGCTCTTTCCTGTACATCACTTAAAGAGGCGGGGTGTCTTTTTTATATGGACTGTGAGAAGGGACCTTCTCTAAGACCATTGACTAGCCCCATGATGACTACTTCGGTGGGCAGGTCTTGAATCTCCAAACATGCTTTGTTGAACCTTTCCATATAGGCCCGTAAGGACTCCCCGACCTCCTGTTTTATTCCCAGGAGACTTGGTGCATGTTTTACTTTGTCTTTCTGGATGGAGAACCTCATCAAGAACTTTCTTGAGAGGTCTTCAAAACTGGTAATTGACCTCGGAGGGAGGCTGTCGAACCACTTCATCGCTGCTTTTGACAAGGTTGTCGGAAAAGCTTTGCATCGCGTAGCGTCAAAGGCGTCAGCCAGATACATCCGACTTTTAAAGTTGCTCAGATGATGCTTTGGATCAGTGGTTCCGTCATAGAGGTCCATATCGGGCCTTCTAAAGTTTCTCGGAACTTTTGCCCTCATTATGTCCTCGCTAAAAGGATAGTTCTCCCCTAAGGGCGAATCTTCTCTACGGTCGTGGGAGTTCTGACCTTTGAGGGAGGATTCTAACTTTAAGAGTTTTCTTTCTAACTCTTTTCGTCGCTCCATCTCCTCTTTTAGGTTCTTTTCGGTTTCCTTTTGTCGTTCCCGTTCCTGTTCTAGCTGCTCGAGGCGACTGTGGACTAATCCCATGAGCTCAATTGCGTGGGATGGTCCTTCTTTTTCTGATTCGCGCCCCTCCGAGGAATTTATCTTCGGGTTTTTGATTCCGGAGGTGCCTTCCCTGTGTTGATCGTTGGCTTCCTGGTGAAGGGTCTGGTCTGCCTCATTGTTTCCAGTGTTCAGATTCTCTTGTTCAGAATCTGTCTCCACATGACCCTCTTCAGGGGATCTATCCGCCATCACTGGTTGATCTCTCGGGTTCCCCGGCAACGGCGCCAATGTTACGGTGGGTAACCGGAGATTAATGGGTTGGATGGCGTTGGTTGGCCCAAACGTATGAAGGAGGTGGCTTTCGAGTGGATCTGTTCTCGGTGTTCCTCCGTCCGACTTGCACGTGTGAAATAATGGGGGGTGGTACCTGCAAAGACACTCCGATGCCTAAGTTAGCAAGAGTGTGAGCAAGTTAGAGAGTATTGGAACTTAGGGATACCTGAATGGTGTCAGTGTATTTATAGTGGTGAACCAATAACCACCGCTGAAGTAGTGCCACCTTTTTAGGTGGATAACCGTTCCCATATCTTAGGGAGGTTAAGATATGGCTCTATGAAGTGGTTAGAGAGTTTCTAGGGGCAGTTACTCATTCGAATGAGTGTTATCTGCCAGCTAACCCTCGTATCCGACTTCTTTGGAGCAGGTCGTGTTTAGTACCGACTTCTTGGGATGAAGGCTGGTACTGGGTGAGGGCCAACCCTTTGGGTGAGGGCCGACCCTTTGGGTTGGGCCTATTTGCTTGGGTCCTGGACCTTTATTATTGGGTCAGGGTATAAACAATTATTATTATTATTATTATTATTATTATTATTATTATTATTATTATTATTATTATTATGTTGACTCCGTTGTATTCAACTAACTTCTCTTAATAAAATATTACCAATTTGCATAAAATAGAATCTATGATATTTATGGTTACAATGATTACAACTGTTAAACAATTTAGCAATACTTAAAAAATATTATAAAAATTAAAGTCACATTTTTTATATTTTAATAATACCTTAATTTGTTATTTTAAATTAAAAATATTGTTGAATAATAAAATATATTATTATTTTTAGCAATAATTTTTAAATGTTACCAAAGTTGTATATAATACCAGCAATCACTGTAATTATAAACACCATAACATACACTATTATATAATGATATTCATTTGGTTTTTATTTTATTATGATGATATTAATTTATATATAATGACATTGAAAATTAGTTTTACACCCTTAGTTAGTAATATATAGAAAATGAAATATTATAGTGAGAAAATATTAAAATAATATATTGATTGATAATACCTAATTATAAAGAATTTAATTTTAATATATTAATAATATAAATAATTTTAAAGTTATAAGTTTAAAAATTATTTTTTTACTAATATGATAATATATATTTAAAAAATTAAGGATTATAAATTTTAACTTATATTAGCTATTATTTTTAGTTAACAGCTTAACACTTTTATTTCAGTAACTAATACTATATTTTTACTAATATTTTTAAATATTACTAACTAGTTGTTGATAAAAAAAACAAAATTATACTAATCTGTAATATTATTATATAATTAATTATATATGTAAATATTTTTACATTAATAATATATAAAAATTGAATCCTATATTAAAACTGAATACTTATTTGATTTTACTAGAAAACCACAAGAAAGACAAAAAAGATACAAGTCTAGTAGTCAAACTGAAATCTTACATTAATATTCTTTCCTTTTAAATCAGGAAGGGAGTTATAATAATGATTTCCTTTAAATCAAAAGCAGCATTGCATTTCTTAAAAAATTTATAGTTTTTGAATTCAACCCTGCGAATTCTTTCCAAGAATAATAATAATAATAATAATAATAACAATAATAATAATAGTTTAATTTTGATATATTTATAGTATAAAATATTTTATACAAATGTATAATTATATTTTTTTAATGATTATTCAAATAGCCAATATATGAAAGATAATTATTTATATTGATGTATCGTTACATATAGTGAATGTTATTACATATAATAATAAAACAATAATTACTTTTTGGAAATAATTAGGATTAGAGTTATTTATTTTAACTTCTTATTTTTTTTATTATTTATTTAATTACTTTTTTATTAAATAGTTAAAATCAAATTTTATATATTTATAAAATCAAATTTAATTAAATATCTTTCAATAATGATATTAAAGAAGGGTTGGAAGTATGTGAAAAAAGTTTAATAGGTCGAATTCTGTCTCATAAATTCTTCTTAATTGACACAATTGAACTTGCTATGTTTGCTATATGACGACAGTCTGAAGGTTTTTATGTCACTAATCATGGAGACAACACCTTCTAATTCTTCTTTGATAACAACAGCTAATAGGGTATTTCTGTTCGGGAGGAAGGAACCATGAAATCGTTCGTTGAAAGCACTGTACTCTTAAAAAAATAATAATATATATTTATTATCTACGATGAATGTAATCTAGATTTTAGAACATAGTCAACATATACTACATACATAATCTCTACTTCAAATACTTCCCAAGTGAGGCACAAAACTGTTGAAAACTTGAAATAGTTGTACATAATAACTAATTATTTATTATATATTAATAGATTAACACAATATAAATTTAGATCTTTTTAATTTTAATTTTTTATTTAAAAGAGTTAAGTGTAATGTTTTTATTTTTAAATCTTTTTTTAATAATTTTTTTGTCTCATTTATAAAACAAATAATAAAAAATTACATTTTATCATTTTCAATTTGAATTTGAATCAAAATCCCGCCAAATTACTTCTTTATTTGAAAACTATCAGGTGCCCAACTTTAAAAGCAAGTATTTGTCAATCAGACACAGCTCCACGTGTCAGCAATAAAACGTTTCACTTGTGATTCACAGACCACTCTACTACTCTCCTATTATATATTAAAATAGATAGACATATCTATCTTATTAGATACTTACTAATTAAAAGTGGATGTGAATGTTATTATCCTGTAAAGTTTTATGCTATTGATTCATACGACCCATTTTTTCTGGCCTTTTTCATAAGGTAAATTAATTATTTGGTGTTTTATTTTTACAATATTATTAATAAAAAATTGAAGAATGTTGAAGAAATTTTAAAATTTAAATAGATTAGTTTATCATAAATGTCAGTAGAGTTCAAGAAGAGTTCTGATAATATAATAAAAAAATTTAAAAACATACATAAAAAAACATTCTTTATTATTTTTGTGTACTCTTTATATACTCTTTCAATTTTTTATTAATTAACCTTAACAAAACCATCTGACATCAGTTTTGATTATTAAAATATCCTTTACTGTAAAAACTAATTATTATATTCATTGCTATAACTTATTAAACTCTAATTTTTCTTAAAGTGGTTCCATCCAATTTTTGTATGGCTGCCTGATAACATATAAGAAAGTAGAATAGAGAAATGCAACAAATAGAATTGAAGTTTTCACTTCCAAAAAATTGGTCTATGTGCTATAAAATAGTTCAACATTAATTTTATATTTTTATTCTTGAATAAATTTATTAAGACTAAATTTTTATGAATAAAAATGATTCCATATACGCCTAATGACATGACCCAATTCGACAATTCCGTAGCCCATAGGGTCCAAGTCCCAAAAGAACAATCAATTATTCTAAGATTTATAACACTGTTGTTCTCGCAGAACAATATAACTAAAAAAAGTGATAACATGTAAAATTTTAGGGGAGTGCTAGGGGAACAATGAAAATTTTGAACAACATGAACAACCACCAATCAAATGAAAATATATTATACCTTAATTTAATGCTACTAATTAAATTTACTCTTTTAACCCTATTAATTCACATTATTTACACATTGTTCAAAAATCTTGTTGGTTACCTATACTTTTCCAAAATTCTTATATACATAATCAATAGCTACAAGTTTATAACAACAGATATATATACATACATACATTAATTAATTAAGACAGAAAAAGGTAATAATATACAAACAACACTATTCTATACTAGAAAGTAAAAAAAAAACACAAGAACAGAGCATCTTGAAATCATCATTGTCATCATGGTTGTCGTTAATTTCCGGTGTTACTTGTCGAAAGGTAACCACTCGAAACCGGCAGGGTTGTGGATGTAGAGCTAAGGTAGTAGCTGCCTTCTCCGCTGTCTTTCTGCTTCTTGTTGCGGCCGGAGCAAGACAACGCCGCTACTATGCTCTTGAATATTCTAATCTTGATTTGGCCCCTTCTCGGCGGCAATCTTTGTGTGTCTCTGACGGTGGTAGTGATGGTTATTCGTTTGATATCTCCATCGGCCATTAAAGCGAAAAACAGAGGAATTAATCAGGACAAGTGAACAAATGATGGTTGGAGAAGGTGGAATCTCAGAAAGACTAAGAATAAGAATAAAGAGCGAAAAGAGAAACAAGTCTTTTATTTTGGTTGTGAAATGTGAATTGTAACGAGAGTGAAACGTGAATTCCAAAGATAGCTGTATTATAAAAGGATCAGAGAGTAACTATAGCAACCTTGCTGTTAAATGTGGGAGTGTATACAATAAAATGAAGGGAATCAAAAATTGTAAAAGTGCAAGTCAGTCTTGATGTCACTCAAAAACTGAAAAAGTCTATGAGAATTGCAGCGGTAAATGATCGGATTATGGAGGTAAATCTGAAGTATGAGCAAATAGGGTATTTCTGTTTTTATTACGATCATCTGGAGGTACGAGATGAGAAGCTGCAACACACTGATAAAGGGGAGAGTGAATGAAAACAGAGCAAACAGGTAAAAGGGTTACAGTGATGAATTTGATATATAGAGCTTCTTAGTTCACTGACTTCATCATTCGAGTGATGGCATCACTGACGTACAAAGTTCAAATGCTTCAAGATGAAGGAACCGTGAAATTGTTCGTTGAAAGCACTCTTAAAAAAATAATAATATATATTTAATTATCTGCGATGAATGTAATCTAGATTCTAGAACATAGTCAACATACACTACATACATAATCTGATAATCTCTACTTCAAATCCTTCCCACGTGAGGCACAGGACTGTTGGAAACTTGAAATAGTTGTGCATAATAACTAGTTGTTTATTATATATTAATAGATTAACACAATATAAATTTAGATCTTTTCAATTTTAATTTTTTATTTAAAAGACTTAAGTGTAATTTTTTTATTTTTAAATATTTTATTTACAATTTTTTTGTCTCATTTATAAAATAAATAATAAAAAAATTACACTTTACCATCTCTAATTTGAATTTGAATCAAAATCCCCTCCATTACGGTCAGGTGTCCAACTTTGAGAGCAAGTACTTGTCAATCACACACAGCTCTACGTGTCGGCAATAAAACACTCCACTTGTCAACAATAAAATGCTCCACTTGTCACTCACAGACCACTCTACTACGCAAGTACTTGTCAATCACACACAGCTCCACGTGTCGGCAATAAAACACTCCACTTGTCAACAATAAAATGCTCCGCTTGTCACTCACAAGCCACTCTACTACTCTCCTATTATATACTAAAATAGATAGACATATCTATCCTATTAGATATTTACTAATTAAAAGTGAATGTGAATGTCATTACCCTGAAAAGTTTTATGCGATTGATTCATACGACCCATTTTTTCTAGCCTTTTTTATAAGGTAAATTAATCATTTGGTGTTTTATTTTCTACAATATTATTAATAAAAAATTGAAGGATGTTAAAAAAATTTTAAAATTTGAATCGATTAGTTTATCCATAAATTTCAGCAGAGTTCAACAGAAGTTCTGATAGCATAATAAAAATTTTTTAAAAAATACATAACAAAACATTTTTTATTATTGTGTACTCTTTATGCACTCTTTTAATTTTTTATTAATTAACCTTAACAAAACCATCAGACATCAGTTTTGATTATTGAAATATTCTTTACCGTAAAAACTAATTATTATATTTATTGCTATAACGTCACCAAAAAAAAATATTTATTGCTATAACTTACTATACTCTGATTTTTCTGAAAGCAGTTCCACCCCATTTTTGTATGGTTGCCTGATAACATGTAAGAAAGTAGAACAGAGAAAATGCAATATGTGCGATAAAATAGTTCAACGTTAATTTTATATTTTTATTTGTGAATAAATTTATTAAGACTAAATTTTTATGAATAAAAATGATTCTATAGAAGCCTAATGCATAATGGCATGACTCAATTCGGCAATTCCGTAATCCATAGAGTCCAAGTTCCGAAAAAACAATCAATCATTCTAAGATTTCTAACACTGCCGTTTTCGAAATTCAGAGCAATGTAATTAAAAAAGATGATAACGACACATTTTAATCACAAAGAAGGAGTAATAATTGTACAAACAAAATCAGCTACAAGTCTACAACCACAGTATATACATACATACATACATTAATTAATTAAAACAGAAAAAGGTAATAATATACAAACAGCACTATTCTATACCAAAAAAAAAAAAACACAAGAACAGAGCATCTTGAAAATCATCGTCATCGTGTTGTCGTCAATTTTCGGTGTTACTTATCGGAAGGGTAGCCACTCGGAACCTGCGGGATTGTGGATGTAGAGCACGATTAGGAGCAGAAAAATTGTAGTAGCTGCCTTCTCCGCCGTCTTTCTGCTTCTTGTGGCGCAGGACAACGCCCCCATTATGCTCTTGAATATTCTAATCTTGACTTGGCCCCTTCTCGACCACAACATCAATGTGTCTCTGACGGTGGCGGTGGTGGTTATTCGTTTGGCATCTGCATCTGCCATTGAAACTAAAAACAAAAGAATTAAACAGGGAAGTGAACAAATGGTAGTTGGAGAAGGTGGAATCTCAGAAAGACAAAAAGAATAAGAATGAAGAGTGAGAAGAGAGACAAGTCTTTTGTTTTGGTTGTGAATTGTGAATTGTAACGAGAGTGAAGTATGAATTCGAGTGATAGTTGTGTTATCAAGGGATCAGAGAATAACTATAGCAGTCTTATTGTTGAAGTTTCTCTGTTTTTACATGTTTCATTGTAGAGTCTTTAATTAATTTATTTTTTTTAATAGATTCTAAAAAATATATAAAAAATTACAACTTTAAGATTTTAGAAATTGAATAAGTATTTAAAATCTTATAATGCTAGACTTATATTTTTAATCAATCATCTTATACATGCACAAAAATAAATCATTAAATTGCATATTGAAATATGTATTTGATCTTTTATAAAAAAAATTATTATAAATAAATTTTATTATTTAGTTATTACAAATTTAATTATTTTGTTATGGCAGATTTAATTATTTTAAAATTTGATTATTTAATTAAAAATATACAAAATAATATAATTATTTATAAAAATTACATATTAATTTTATTATTTTTTTAATGTATAAATAACAAAAATTAAAATATATTTTATTTATTATTTTTATTAGCAGATCATGTTTTAATGAGTATTGTACTCTACTTTTTAAATTTGAATTCTCTAAATTTAATTAGTATACAGAAAAATTAATGTAGATAATATTCTTTAATATTTTAGTTTATATTAACTTATATCTTTTGAATATTTTTTTTTTCAAATGGTAACCTTTAAAACAAACATTTTAATTTTAATTAAACTAAAAAGTTAACTATTTAGATTTATGAAATTAATTATTCAAAATATTTTATTAGTATGTCTTTCATATTTTGGACATGTTTCATAGATCTATTTAATTTTTTTTCTTAATCTATGTGAAAAGGAGCTTATATCTATTAACATATAACAAAATTTTTCACACGTTTATGAATTGAGTGATTAATATTTTTTAAAAATATTAATGTTTAAACTAATTACAAAACATAAGTATATAAAATTTAGAGTTGTTACAACTAATTTATATATTTTTAATGTTTTTTTATTCAAATGAAATTTTTTTAGCATATTTTAACAAATTTTAAGAAAGAAAGAAAATAGATTAACGGTATGCACCATTAATTCAACATCCATTTCTTATATTCATAAAGAAAGGAAGAAAGAAAATTAATGGTCCAAAATGAGATATTGTCATTAATTCTTCCTCAAATTCACATAAACAGAGGTGGAAATACTTTCAAACTACGCATCCACTCACACTAGGATCATCGTCAAAGTGAAGAGAGCTGCGGAAATCTTGCCTCCTGTTCATAGGGAAGATCTTTGTGTGCTGGTATCAACCGAGAAAGAAAATATCGAGCTCCCCTATTTGAATGCAAGGATCGATCCTAGGAGCTGGAAACCTTATTTCAGTGAGCTCTTCAGACAAACGTTTTTCAATATGATTCTTTTTCCGTATTTGTTCGATGAGAAATGCAAGATACAAACTTCTTATGAGCAAATAAATTATCACAAAGCAATCACGTATAGTCATAACATTGTTGCACACATATATTGTTAAAGAAAGTCAAAGCAACAACCAAACCTTTTTAAAGAAAAGAAAGCCAAAGCACAACCAAACCTTTATGAGGGGATTGTGTATCTTTCCTAATATAATATTAATAAATCAATGAAAATATTTGCCAACTTTGAGTTGTGAGGGAGATTGTGATCATACTGTTTAGGTTTCGCTGAAGGTACAATCCCACAATTTGATCTATAATGACATCAACACCTGCAGGCTGCAGCAATACAGGCAGTGGCAACTGAGATAGATGCTTCAATTATTGCACAAATTAATTACAAAATTTAGAGAATAATATACCTTTCGCTCTTGTTTCTTCTTTTAATCGTGCAACAGAATCTTCTGTCTTATAATTGACGACAACATCGGCTCCAAGATCCTCAGATAGTCTTTCTTCTCTGCCTGAAATTCAACACCTGATTTAGACAAAACTGTTCACGCTAACTATATTGGTTGTTCTAATCTGGTC
The DNA here is from genome assembly GCF_003086295.3 of Arachis hypogaea. Lineage (NCBI taxonomy): Eukaryota > Viridiplantae > Streptophyta > Magnoliopsida > Fabales > Fabaceae > Arachis > Arachis hypogaea. The sequence continues at coordinate 11,630,871 of NC_092055.1, forward strand.
AATTCTGTCCCCTTGAAATGCAAAGCAATTGAATTTGTAAACAGACTACTGGCCGAAAGAAAAGGTATTATGTTCACTTAAAAATTTTGCATTATAGTGATAAAAGTAGCTTCGCAAAAGAAAACTCATGCATTTATAAATATGAAAAAGAGAAAGCTATTAGATCACAATTTTAGATTGAGCAACGTGTTTTCTTTTGTTATCCTTTTTCAAATTTAATTTCAAAATTACACACATGTTCAAGTTAGAACTGAGCATAGAACTTAATTAATCTACATTGGAACAATATCATTAATCAGAACAACATAGAATGCTTTACTTTCAATATACTCATTTAAAAATGCTTATTAAAGCAAATCAATAAAGGACCTTAAGAAATACCAATATTGTTGCCTATTGGAATGCACCGAATGCTTTACTTACAATGATAATTATGCAGAAATGGAATAAACCAAGCTGCTTCTATTTAAACTCACACATGCCTCTAGCCATTAACTTGTTAAGTTACAAAGCTTCTATTTTATTTGAACACTACAAAATGGACAACTAAGATCATATTTAGCCATCATCTATGTATATATCTTAATTCTTAAGAGAAATTAAACCAACTTTTCTATCATCACCATCACTGCTATTTAAAATGATGGACAATTTTAAAAACTGCTATTTAAAATGATGGACAATTTTAAAAAGTGAAACACAGAAGAATTGGAAATTGACGAAGAGAGTTTGTATGTATTCTATCAATTAGTCCTCTAAAATCAGCTTTAATCCATGTAATGATTAAAATGTTATACTATGTCAAATCATAATACAATGCTTCTGCAAATTATCCCTGGCTATGATGTCTTTGAAACTGTCATAATATAAAGCAATTCACTACTAATTACTATCTCAGTATATTTTCTCTGAACGCAAAAAATTATGTAAGAAAAATTATGCCTACAATCATGGAAGAAATTATTACTTTAATAGCAAATATATTCTAGAGCAAAAATGTTAAATTGATTATGCAAACGTTTCTTCTATATTGAAGGAAATTCTTAGCTTATGTAGTAGTATTATACCGTGTGAAGTTGAAAACCAAATCATGAGTAAATTCAGGTAATATATCTACATGACCAAATAAATAAAGAAAACTGAACATAGCCAAACAGGGTATCATATTTTAGTTATGAAGGCTAAACTTCTTAGCATAATCTAATTAAACATAATAATACAAAGACCGAGCACACTTGTATTGTATATAAGAGATGAAATTAATTAACATATATATATATATACCTAAACAAATAAATCTTTTCACAATGTAAAAATTGGTGGGGTGGCTTTTGCAGATGAGAGATGTTCTTACTTTTCAGCAATTTCAAGCAATTCAACTGCAGTTCCAACAACAATAACCAACCCTTGCCAAGCCTCAAGAGATGTCATTGGTGTTAGAACACTCCCTACAAAAATTAATTATCAGATCAACTTTGCTGTTTGGATTAAATTAAGATCATTCTCTTTCTCAACTTCAATTTCCACTATAAAAAAGATACAAACTACTTTCAATCAAAAATTATTTACTCCCATTTCCCTATAGTTGCCAACTATTTATTTTTCAGTGATCTACAGTTGAAAAGGCCAAAGGGTATCCCACTAAAACAAAAAAGCACTAATATGAACCAATGAAGAACTTCATAATTCACAAATTCATCTTTTCAAATGTTTGAAAAATTCTCTCTCCCTCTTACCTGCTAATTCTTGAAGGCACATTCATTTGTAACAAATGACCACCATTATGTCACTAAGAGATAAAAATTCCTGCAAAAATCAGAAAAAAGAAATAGACAAAGAGAAGTAGATAAACAAATACTTTTTTAAAAATATTCGAATAAAAATTTTGCGAATTAATTAAAAGAGTAAAGTAAACTACAAATTGATCTTCCAAGGAAAGTAAAATCAAAGACCAAACTTCGATTATATAATTTTCTTCTGACTTTTTATTTTCTCAAATAAAGTAAAGTAGTAAACTACAGATTGATCTTTCATCTAGATATAATTAGTATCAAACAGAGAATATAATTCTGATCCCATAGAAAAAAGGCAACAACTGACACTAACCCAATGGTAAAGAAGAATATGGTGGCAAATATTCAGTATAATATATTTTTGTTTAAAGGAAAACACATCCACATAAATGTCTCATGATTCACCACAAAAAATGCATAAAAGTTTGCAACAACGTAACATTTAGGGAGCTCCATATACAACATAAATGATGAAATGAACAAAAGAAACAGGTATTGAATAACTTCATTTGAAACTTACAATGCTTGTTGATGATATTTTTCATAGTCTCCCTCTATCTAAACAGAATACCTATATGACATTAAAAATGAATTTTAAAAAATATAAAAGCCAATGAAATTGATACGTTTTCTGAAATGAAATATGTGAACCACACCTTTAAAAGTCAACTTACCTTCTCCAGCTCATACTTAACAATGTTAACTTTTCTAGTTTCAACAACATACCATGCTAATCCATTTCAACCACCTTTGCCAATTGTAAACTGTCTAGAACTCCAGGAGTCTAGACATATATTGCAGCAATAACAAAAAGTAATGTTAATGTTAAAAACTTATTAGTTTATGCATATTCTCAAGTTTAAAACACCAAAAATAATATCTCCTTCTTTGATGAATATGATTTTAATGTATTCAATTATTTTAAAAAACTTCTACTTGTTCTCTTCTTGTTTGCTAAAAATGTAAAATTTATAAATATTTCAAAGAATGTTTTAAGCATAAAAACACTAAATAAATTTTGGAATACTCAATTGATTTTTGAAAAAGAATTGTAATGTTCAATAAAAATCATAACAATCTGCTTGGCGTATTTTTATTTTTGCTATCTATTTTATAGAATAACTTTGACCAAATTATTATAAAAATAGATAAACGAATTATAGGTCTTTGAAATTTTAATTTGCATTCACATAATGAACACCCAATTGGTTTTTCTTTTAAAAAAATACCGTAAATTTTATCAGATATATAATTAATTTTATATACCTTTTCTTAACCAAAAATCAAAATTTTATATAAAAAATTCTAAATTGATAGATATGAAATCAACAATCAGATAGCAAGAATTGAATTGGGCATAAAATTTAGCTTACTTGTTGATTAATTAGCCTATGCACTTGTCAAATACATCTTTGAAGATGACTGCACCCAACAACAAAAGCGGTAAGCAACAACAAACACATTAATCATTTGGTTAAACAAAGATAAAGCCTTCTCCAAATCATCATAAAGTTCGCACAACCCTACCACGTATAAATCTAAAAAAAAGAAGCTATTAAATCAAATTTCAGATTGAATAACAGAAACATGTATGAATTTTCTTTAGTCAAACTTTTCTATAATAATTTTAGGATTACACACAGATAGAACAAAGCATGGAATGCTTATTAAAGCAAATCAATAAAAGACCTTAAGAAACACCAATATTATTGCTTATTGGAATGCTTTATGATAACTTTGCAAAAACCTATTAATAATTGATTCTTTGCAAACACCAATATGTAATTAATTCATTGCATATGTATACATGTATAAAGAGAAAAAAGAACTACTTAGTTGGAGATTTTTTTTTAATTCTTTTAAATTAAGATTCAGCTATTACATATTTACATTCATAAACTGAAATGGTGCGAGAAAATTAAAAAAGAAATACTTTAAGGTAAGTGTCTCTTGAGAGTACGGGAAGTATCACTCTGTGATTCTCGGTTTGAAGAGTAAATGTAATGCAATTATCTTTATAGGAAACATCTAATTTTAAATGGAGATAATAATGAAATCAATCTAACCCTTTTAACAAGAAGAAAACTTGAATGGTACCTCTTTAAAAATAATCTTGCCATATGCGTCCATCCTTTCGATACATCACCAATATATTCTGGATAAAAAAATGGAGGAACTTCAAAAATGCTAGATCTTTCAAGGAAATAATTTCCACGAATTGAATATGCATCTGAGTATTTGCAACCTACGGAATTGGACAATGATAAAAATGAAACTTCTAATATATCAATGTTCAAAGAATTCAAAAAGAAGCTCGCACATTGTTGATTTAAGAAAGTAATGAACTTATCACAAAAACAATATCTTCAACAAACAAAAGTTCAATGCCAAATAATGTCTTTTCTCCAATGTTCTCTCCAACAATAAGATTTTTTTTTCTTGAAATTACTGCCCTCACTCCATCCAGTAGTATATCAGGCTTCACTTTTCCTATTCTATTTATGAGAAAACAAAGTAAATTTGAAAACGAATTTACAGAAATCAAAAACCAAAAATATTAAAAACAAAAATAGAATCATACACACATAATATCCTTTCAAATCAAACCCTTCTTCTGAAAATCATTCACATATGATATCCTTTCAAGAAATGTGTTCTTGTTTTTCAAATATATGAAACTCAATTTTTCGATGAAGTTTAATAGTCAAAGAAACACTTCATAAGTTTTATTTGCGTGACTATTCTAACATTTAGAGAGTAAATTACCTCTGCAACATGGTGGACGACAGAGATCTCTGCGTTCTCTTCACCAGTATGGTCAACTTGCCGCTAGCTGCTCCTTCTTCAATAACAGGAGCAACACAACTCACAACTCATTGCTGCCACTGTTCTTCGTCTCCGCTGCATCCACAACCATCGCCACCTCTGACTTGTTGTTTTTCATCTCCACTGCTCAACGGAAACAGCTCCGGATCATCTGGCGCTATCTTTCCTTCGTTTTTTTTTGCCAATCGCTCTCCCAACTGCAACGGAAAAAGAATTCTCATACTTCATGCTACAAAATAACGAAATTTAGCTCATAATAAAATCAAGTGAAAAGACAATAGACGTTAGACATAACAAAACAGACATTAAGAACTAACCTTGGGAAATTGAGTTGTAACTTTTGCATCTTGTGGGCATACTGTGCTAAGCACCTGCTTCCCATAAAATAACTCTGCATTTGCCTAGATGTAAGTTGTAAACAAATTACAACAGAAAAATATCAGTTCTTAATTGATTTGGAATTAGCACAAATCAGATCAACTACATTTTTCTAGTGCCATTCAAGAGAAATGTATCAATACAAGGGTCATTTGATAAGATATTTCTTGGGTACTATTTAGGGACTATTGGAAGAAAAAATCATATCTTAATCTTGATAAGATAATTTACGTAAAAAAAATTCATTGATTAACAAGTTTAGGAAACAGACCAACGATAATGTATGCTTTTTAGAAGCCTTAGAGAAACAAAATTTACTTAAAATAGTGGGAATTTTAAATATTTATTATTATCCCCATTCTCTCCATTCTCTCCCATAGAAACTAAATCTAGAAAAAAAGGAGAACAATAATGCATGAGGCACACCTCATTAATTGGAAACTCCACAGTATTAGATCCTGGTCTCAATATCGTTATTTTCGAATTCACCATCTTTACTTAGCCCTCCATACTCCACCATAAGTTGTGCAGCTATAATCTATCTGAAAATAAAACAGAAAATAAAAATCAGATACACAAACACAGAAAAACTATAGTAACTAAGGAAGACAGTTCTCTGCATCATCAGCCACCGAAATGTTTTTGCTCCAAAAAACACAATTGTTCAGAATAAAAATAATTTATTAAACCAAGATGACAATCTTTAACTGGCCATACACACCAGAAACATAAAAAGATTAGTGGAAAACATTGAGCAGAGAAACTTAACAAATCTAACCGTATTTAAGCTTGAAGTCATTTGGGGTGGAGTGAGTCACTGCACGACTTGGCCTTTCCTGGGCAAAGCTGTCCGATTCAGAACGGTGGTTGGGCCATCGCTGCTGCATACTTAGTGTGCGTCAGCGTCGCGCTTCGCATCACCATCTCTGGCGCTGATTCCTCACCATCCATCAATCATGTGTATGAGTATTCTCTTTACAATTTCCAATTTCTAGTTTATTAAAAACCGAGTCATAGGCCAGATTGATGGAAACCTGAAGCTTATATCAACAAAACAAAACAAAAAAAAGAAGGAATTGAAACAAAATCATCGACAATGTGAGAAAATCTATTAACGCTGGTATAAACTTCGTTAACATTTTTCTCAAGAAGCTGCATTTCAATAATTAAAAAAAAAAACAATGTAAAAAAATAAATCAAACAATAAAAAAAGCGTGTGACGGAGAGAACAAACCATGCTTCATTTGCAGCACCTGCCAGCGAAGGAACGTCTGCGACGCCGTTCTGCGGTGGATGCAGTTCTACGCATCCAACAGCAACGATGGCCTCCATCACCGCCGTCGCCTCATTCCTCTTCCTTTCTCTATCGATCTACCCTCCTTCTTTGTGACCGCTGCGGCGTTGCCCTCGTCGCCACCCTCTTCTCCTTCTTCCGTCGTGCTTTCTCTCTTCTCGTTAAAAAAATTGTTGACATCTCAGTTTTGAAATTTGCCTATGACAAATGTGAACAAATTAAGATATATAAGAGGCTAAGAGCACAGCTGAAACAAAATAGATTTGAATTTGATTCAAATTCCCGCCCCATTGCTTTGCTCTGTGATGCAATACTCTTGTACTTTTATGATTCATTGTTTTTTTTGACACTGTCGTGCAATTAAGATAAACACTTTGTCAAACATAGAAGGTACTACTTGTCTATCAAAGGACCATTTACTACATTTTTATTATATATTAATATAATATTAATATAATATAATTAATATAACAATAATAATTAGGATTAGAGTTATTTATTTTAATTTCTTATTCTTTCTTATTATTTATTTAATTATTTTTTTATTAAATGGTTAAAATCAAATTTTATATATTTATAAAATCAAAGTTAATTAATGATATTAAAAAAGGGCTGTAGGCATGTGGAAAAAGTCTAGTAAATTAAATTCTATCTGATAAATTCTTTTTAATTGACACAATTGAATTTACTATGTTTGCTATATGACAACAGCCTGAAAATTTTCATGTCACTAATTATGGAGACAACACTTTCTAATTTTTCTTTGATAATGAGCAGGATTTAATTAGGGTGGAGAAGGAGGTTTCATGACTTCTCAAAAATTACATACTCAATATCAAAAAATGGAACAAGGAGATGTGTATTAATGCTGAAGAATTTTCTCTTGTTCCGATCTGAGTGTAACTACGGGATCTCCTAGAATATTGTAAGATAATTGCACTGTAAAGAAAAATTAGTACAGCTATTGGTGATGTGTTGGATGTGGGAGTGTTTACAATAAAATGAAGGGAATCAAGAATTGTGAAAGTGCAAGTCAACCTTGATGTCTCTCAGAAACTGACAAAATCTGTGAGAATTGCAGAGATAAATAATCAGATTATGGAGATAAATCTGAAGTATGAGCGAATAGGGTATTTCTGTTTTTATTGTGGTCATCTGGAGGTACGAGGTGAGAAGCTGCGCAACACACCAATAAAGAGAGAAGATGGAAAAATGTTGGGGAGAGTGGATGAAAACAGAACAAACAGGTAACAGAGTTAAAATGATGAATTTGATAAAGAGCTTCTTAGTTCACTGACTTCACCATTCGAGTGATGGCATCACTGACGTACATTGGTGAAATACTTCGGGAGGAAGGAACCGTAAAATTGTTCGTTGAAAGCACTCTTAAGAAAATAATAACAATATGGCGAATTCTCTGGTGTAGAAGCTCCTTTTGCTTCTACACATGTAGTATTGTGGTGGCAACATCGTTGAGTGACAAGTATCCATTTTTAAAAAACAAGAACTGCTGTGTGACAGGGTGGGCGCAGACTGCAAAGGCTACAGTGATTCTGCACTGTTCACGCACATGATAGTTAATATCGTTGATTAACAAAAATTATGAATCCTCTAATTATGCTTAATAATGGGCCTGTATGAGTTGGAATTTTGTCTGTAGTTCCTTTAGCTAAAAAATCCAAAAATGTTTGGGCTGTTTTTTTATGGTTCTTTAGATAAGTTAGTTCATCTTATGTGTGATCCAACCTCAGCCTTATGTACTACAAGTACAAGCACCCAATGGCTTTGGCTTGTCTGATAGTAAGCATTTTGTCACATTTTATCCGTATAAAAATATTTAAAATGTATACAATTATATAAATTTATATAAATATTGTCACATACATATCCAACTATATTAAAGAGAAAATAAATTCTGTAATATGATTTGTTATGATGTTTTAAAAAAACGTTTCAATGTACTTAAACAAATTATCTTGTACTTTTTCAAACTTTTGTTCTAATATTCTAATATTTATTTAAATAAAGCTCTTTACATAATTAAAGCAACAATGGTTAATTACATTTAAAAAATTTAGAAAATTATATTTAAGTATATAAATACATGATAATATTCTACCAACATAGATATATTTTTAATAAAATAGTAAATTGTAATTTTTTTCTCTATTAAAAAATAAACCCTATTCTTAGACTAAATTTTGGTGTGAAGTATGTAACATCCGTTAATAATCGTATTTAAACTTTTGATATTTAAATTTAAATGTTTGATGAAAAATTGAAAATAATTTTAAAAGTGGGTGAAATAATTTTTTGTTGATTTTAGGGTGTTTGGACTTTTGATGTAATCTATGAAATGAAAAATGTAATGGTGTTAATATAGTTGACTTAGGATGGTTTAGGGATTAAGATTATAATTTAGTCTAGGAATAGGGTTTGATTTTTTAATAAAGAAAGAAATTGCAATTTACTATTTTATTAAATGTATATCTATGTTAGTAGAATATTGTCACGTATTTATGTACTTAAGTATAATTTTTTAAATTCTTCTAATGTAGTTAACCAGTTTTTTTAATTATAGTTGTAAAAATCAAATTGAATTAGCTGGTTCAACTGAAAAACTGGTAAATTAGACCATTAATCAGTCAAATTTAAGAACTGTTTTAGGTTAAGAACCAGTCAAGTCAGTCCAATCGAATTGCTCAAAAAAAAAATTTTAAAATTAATAAAAATGTGATTTAAATTTGAGTCCTCCTTGTATTGCATGCTTCTCTAGTCATTAAACTATGTTATTTTTTATTATTTTATATGTTAATTATTAATTATATAATAAAATTACACAATAATTTTTTTTAATATTATTTTAATTTTATACTCACTTATATTTAAATTAATTATATTTTTTATTATTTATAATTATTAATGTAAATATGATTAAACATGTATAAATAAAAATATTAAATATTTTTATTAATTATAATATTTTTTTATTATATGATATTTATTAATATTATTTTTTAATACATACATATAGTATATAACAAATATAAAAAATATAAAAAATACTTTAATACAAAAATAAAATTAAAAATTATTTATTATGAAAAAATACTAAAATTTTATATACTTATTTAATAATAATTAGATTATAACTTGTTGATTATAATTTGTTGAAACTTGATTATTTTTAAAATATTAGTAAAAATATGTATTTTAAATTTTAATTTTAAGTTTTTAACTATTTTATATTTTTTATTTACATAGGACCGGTTCTACTATAACTCATTGGTTGAACTAATAAATCAATAAACTAGTAATCTCTTCGGTTCGATTCTTATAACTATATCTTTAATTATGTGAAAAACTTTATTTAACTACATATTAAAATATTAGAATAAAGTTTTGAAAAAGTACAAGACAATTTATTTAAGTACATTGAAAAGTATTTTTAATACGTCATAACAATTATATTACAGAATTTATATAAATGTTACAGAATTTATGTTTTTTTTTTAAATGATTGGATATGTATAGGATAATATTTATAGAAATTTATATAATTGTGTGCATTTTAAATATTTCTATACGGACCAGATGTGACAAAATGCTTATTCCTAGACAAGCTGAAGTCATTGGATGTTTGTAGTATATAAGGTTGAGGTTGGATCACAAACTAATTTATCTAAAGAACCATCAAAAAACATCCCAAATATTTTTGGATTTTTTAGCTAAAGGAACTACAGACAAAAAATTTCAACTCATACAGGCCCATTATTAGACATGATTAGGGGATCTATAATTTTTGTTAATCAACAACATTAATTCTTCAGAAGGAGGTTTGTGAAGTTGTTAAGGTCTTTTTTCGGGAAGGGGTCCTACCAAGTAGCATTGGAGATACTATTATAGTCTTGGTCCCTAAGACCAATTTTCCAGAATCTCTTAATCAGCTTCGACCAATCAGCTGTTGCAACTTCATATATAAGATCATTTCTAAAGTGTTGGTTATTAGGCTTAGAAGAGTTATTGATGCGATTGTTTCACCTATCCAGAGTGCATTTGTGGGGGGACGTCTCATTCAGGATAACATGGTGATAGTGCAGGAAATGTTTCCACTACAAGAATTTGACAAATTAGCGACGAATTTTTGCGAGAAATATGTTTTGTCACTAATCTGTCACTAACTTGCGAGGAATTAGTAACCCACTAACGACAAAATTAATGAGCGGTCACAAAATACCTGAACTTGAGAAAAACGACTGATTAGCGAGAGATTTACGAGTAAGTTTGTTTCTCGCAGATTGACTTTTGTGGCTAAAAAAAGAGCGGGAAAAATTCCCTCACTAATTTGTCACAAATTAATTAGCGAGTGACAATGTTCTAGCAAATCAGTCACTTAGGGGTTCAATCGAATAAAAGTAAAGTAACGAGTGAAATTATTGTCACTATTCCGTCGCAAGTGTTTGATATACAATTAGCGAGAAACAATTCACACACTAGTTCGTCGCTAAATAAACTCGCTAATTTGTCGCATAATATTGTAAAATTCAAATTAGGTTAGCGATGGAAAAATACTCGTCGCTAACTCGTCGCAATGGATAAATCATTCAGCTAGGAAAGTGTTCCTTGCTAATTTGTCGCTAAAGTGGAAATATGGATATTGAGCGCCTAGGACCTAAGTAGCGAGAAATTTGCGACCGTTTAACAACTGACCCACTTCGTTCGCTGATTTTAAGTCGCTGATTAGCGGGCGAAATACAGTTGTCGCTAAGTTGTCGCAATTTAAATTTAGCGAGCGACTTGACAACTGCAATCTTGTCGCAAAGCAAAAGCTATATCCTACCTATTTTGTAGCAAATTACTCACTAATCTCGTTGGAAATCTGTCGCAGAGTTATAGCAAATACAGAGCTGATCGTGAAAATTTTAGAAGTAACTGATCGCAATTGAGTCACTAATCAAAGCTTATTTAGTGAAAAATTAGTGACTGATTAACAACTGATAAACTTTCTTTGCTTATTTAATGTTGCTACTAATTTGTAAGAAAAAACGTTAGTCCTTATTTCGTTATTCACAAAATATACTAAAAAATATATAATAGATAAGATAATTAAATATTATATATGAGAATTTCTTGTCTAAATTTTATTAATAATTATTCAAATTTTATTATTAATTAAAATTATTTAATAAATATTAAACCAAAATGGGCCAAATACGTTGCTAATTTAATTATTAATTAGAATCATTTAATAATTGTCCAAATTTTATTATTAATTAGAATTATTATGTGCTCAAAAAGTTAGAGATGGCGTTCGAACAGGAGACATTAAGAAAGTAACATTCCACTCTAGCCACTCTACCAACATGCTCCTTGCTATTTTTTGTGATAAATTATTATTATATAAGAAACCCCTGAACGAATTTTTATTTTTATTTTTATCTTTTTAAACATGAATTGACATAGATACCAAATTTAAGATCAAATAAGTAACAACACATGATATATGAACATAGATTGATATACTTATTGTGTTATTTTTTTCTGTTGTTCATTTAAATTGAAAAAGTATTTTGTACTATTGACTAATTTATTTTCTCTTTTTGCGTCATAAATTATTATATCTAAGAATTGATACTTGATTATTATTAATATATTTGTGAAAACATGCATTTTAAGTTTTAACTTCTAATTTTAATTTTATTTTTATAATTTTATATTTTTATTTAATTATGACCGAATCAATCGGTAAATCAACGACTCACTAGTTAAACCAATAACCTAGTGATTCTGTCATATAACTGGATTAATTACCGGTTCGATTCTGATAACTATGTACATATGTATAAGAATAAATTCAGGAATATATATAATAATATAATGACTATATTTACATTTATGATTAAATTTAATAAATAATAGACCCAAACTTAATTTATACATGTAATCAAACTTCATAAATAACATAATTAATCTATATTCAAATTTATAATCATAATACATTTAAAAGTGTACACATATTATGGTGGCTATTTTTGGTACTCCTGAAAAGTTTGATTATAATATTTTAAAATATTTTATTATTCTACTCTAAGAGGTTTTTTAACGTGAAATGTTTACTTCTTTTAGTAGTTGATATTTTTGTCACAAAAAAAAAATTAGAAAGCATATTTGTTGTTCTTAAAGTTTGTTAAAAATTTTAAAAATTGTCCTAAACTTTATTTTATTTCAATTTTGTCTAAACAAATTTTCAATTTGTATCAAATGTATCCCTGAGATCTAATTTTCGAGCCACTTATTTGACTGCTTATGCTTCGACCCAGTGAAAACCAATTTGACCCATATAGTTTTCAATAAAAAAAAACTGGTGACCCAGTTGGTTTATATGATCCGAACCGGGTCTTGCTTGATTTTAAAATGTTAAGATTAAACTAAAAAGTCATAAAATATTTTAAAGTGGTCGTCCATTCATTATATATATTTACTATTTTTTTGGTTTTTCATGATATTTCTTAACTTGACAAGTTAAGAATTAATCTATTATGAATCGGAGTTTTATTTAACAGTTTGTCATTAGCCAACGAATTATTACATACACAAGATGAGATTCAAATGCCAAATACTTGTACCAACGTAAGTTGGCACAGATGAATGAGGGTTTGTGTTCCTTAACCATCTCTCCCGGTTCGATACTCACTGGAGGATGGGAATGGAACTTGCTTGCTTGGGAGGGTCGTTCACTTTGCCTCTGCAGTACCCGATGGATTAGTCATTGGACTTCCGGCCTGATGGATACCTTGGTGTAAACAAAAAAAATGTCGAATACTTGTTTACTATTTATTTATATGATATATATATTGCTCTCTAAATTATATTTTAAATAAATTTTATTATATACAAAAGTATCCAATAATATATATTTAAATTGAATTAATTTATGAGATTTTGATTATAAAAATATAAATTATAAAATATAGAAATATTTTTAAATTATAAAAAGAATACAAATTATTTTAATTTATTTATTTTGATACAAAATCATTAATATTTACATAAATATTTTTGTATTTATTAACAAATTTTATCTATCTTATAAAAGATTTTTTAAAATTTAAATCTTTTTCAAAAAAATAAAAATAAAAATTTAAAAACAAAAGAAAATAAATTAATAACACAAAACACAAAACAAATTATATTAATTTCAAAAAAATGTTTAATTCTAAAAATTAAAAAACCCGAATAAGCGCCAGCACCCGCGCCCTTCCTTTTCAGGTACTTCAAATTAAAAATTGCATATAATCTCCTTTTATCTTTTAACATTACCCTAAATTCATCTGCAGCCACTCTCATTCTTCTTTTCTCCCACATTTGAACCCTAGCAGAGAGCATACTACCCTAGCCAGTAGCCACCGACGGTTAAAAGCTCCTCATTGACCATGGCGGTTCATGGTAGCGGCCAACAGTCCCTTACTCATGGCGGCAACCAGCAACCCCAAGCCTGCTCCCACACCACCATTTTCGATTTTTGCCCGGCTATCACTGTTCGTTACTTCCATTGTCAGACGTCTTCTCCGCCATCGTTAGTGATCTTTTCTACCATCCTCAGTCCTTTTCTCCATGGTTTGCAGGAAAGAAGCTCTCTCTTATTGACTCCGCCACTGTCAGCGGCAGCGCTCATTGTCACTCCGACGAACCCCGCAATAGCTCTTAGGCTCTACACCACCATTTTCCACCGACTCCTCCGTGAGGTCGTTATTGCCGCCAACATTGCTTTCGGTAAATAAACCATAGATCTAACAGAAACTGTGGTTCCCAAAGTTTCTACAAATTCAAGAAATTTTGATCAGTTTTATCGTTTATTTATTATTTTTGGCGTCAAAGCTCATTCCCACTTCTTTTAAGTTGTTGCATTGTGGAAATTCAGATGTCATTTTTGAGTTTGGGTTTCTGTCTGTGAAAATTTCTTGGGGTTAAAGTGATTGACAATGTTTAATATCAATTTTTATTGGATTTACCTTATGTTTAATAGTCCAAGGATTAATTAATAAATATCTGTATTTATGATCTTTGTATTTTAACTTTTCAGGATGTATATAAGAAATTTGCTTATGTTGATGATTTTGCAATGAGTAAACAGATGATTATTTCTGAGAAATTATTTATTTATTTGATTACTAAGTTTGTGCTAAATAAGGTTTATTGAAACTTCAACAACCTGGATAAGATTTTTTTTTTTAAATCAATGATTTTAGGAGTTCGATTGAAGATTGAAAGGGTAAAGTAGTAAGAGCTGAGCATTTACAAATTTTGATGTTTGGTGAAACAGAACCTACAGTTCAAGAACCTTCTCTCATCATGGTCCCGCACGACCATTAATTGAAGCTCAAACACAACTGAAGCACAAGAAGGTAAATTGAAACTAGACCCCCTATTATAACTCATCAATATTATTAGATCAAAGCTTATAGTAGCAATTGCAGCTATGCATCTTATGCTTATTTTGATTGCATAAGAATTAGAAACCAAGTGTGAAGAATTTATTGTTCATTCGTCAGAAATTATAATGTATGTAGTTTAGAAACAATAAGATTATAGCTTTGGCTTTTATACTATAAATACAGTTTGTAAATTGGCTATTAAAAGATTGGAGGCATTGGAGGATGCCATTGAAAGCATTGAAATTATCTTGACAACTTATTTAGGGAATTGGTAAAAAATAAAAACCAGAGTGTCTCTTTTAAACATTATGACTCAATAAAGCCTACTTACTCATTCTTATCTCGCTAAATCCTACAAAAACATTCAAAATTTAAGAGATATGGAATGATCAGCTTTTTTTAATCATGTGAATTTGTGGACGGTTTGATATATATATATATATATATATATATAAGGCAAATTCTGGGTGAGTCATTGAGCAATATGATTGTCAGGGACCTCAAAAACCTCGAGAGTAAATTAGAGAAAGGAATTAGCAAGATTTGTTCCAAAAAGGTATTTGAATTCTAGTTAGGATACATGACTTTTGAGATAATTTATTGCTAAATATCTAAAGAACTTAACATTAAAAAAGAGGAAAATTTCGTCTGTCTTACTGTCTACATTTAATTTAGGACAATACTTAGAGCAATACTTATTAAGGTTACGTAGAATTGATAAGATCTAAGGTATGAAGTGGCATATGAAATGAAATGACACATTATAGCTTTATGGATGCATGCTTATTTTTTCTTCAATTTTTACATGCCATTTTGTCTTGAATTGTTCATTGTTCTTCTGTGTTTTAATTCTTTATAATACTGTAATTCTTTGTGATAACTTACTACCCTCCAAAATTTTCTAGGAATCTGTGAAGAAAAAGCATCCACAGCTTCATTATGAATCAAATATATATGCTTCTTCAAGAAGGGAGTAAGTATATATACGTCTATTTCTTTTCAGAATTGTCTGTGCTAAAAGTCTTAGGTACTACCTAATAGAAAAATTTCACTTGAAAAATGGTTTCTGCTTTCTCAAGTTTGAAAATTTTAAATGATTGTTGTCCAGAATCTTCTAGTCTTAATGCAATCAAAACTATGAATTTTGAAATCATGTATTTATAGTAAAATCAAATAATTAAGACTCCAAGTTTCTCATAAAACAATCATGATGTTTTCTTTTGAGTAATCCAATTTGGTTCCTTATTGAAGTTGGGATTCTCCACCTAAAGTGGTTTGGAGTTGAAGGAGACTACAACATTATGGCTATTGACCTTTTTGGACCAAGCTTGGAAGATTTATTCAATTATTACAACAGGAAGTTTACACTGAAGACAGTGTTAATGCTTGCTGATCAATTAGTAAGTCTACATGTCAACTATTATAATCAAACAAGAATCACATGATGTTGTGTAGTGTAGTGCAGTGCCTTTGATTTTGACTGTTGTTGGATTCTTTATAATTATGAAAATTCTTTTCTTTTCTTTTTTGTTGAATTTCTTGTTACTTTTTTGGTGATCATCTTCTATAAATCCATTTATGGAATTTTTCATCATGGGTTAGTTTGGCTTATAGTTCTATGACCTCATGTATGGACACAAAATTTTCCATTTTTCTATTGATTCATATTACTTTTCCGTAATCTGCAGAACTGATGAGGTAATCAACACTCAATTGATGGTTTCTCGGTAAATTCTCCAAAAATGGGTCAAGCATTTTTCTCCATATTTCAGCTGGAAACAAAGAGGTTGTTATGGCTTATTGGCATTACATTTGCAGTATGTAAATTAAATTATTAGTTTTATTATAGAATTGTAATTTTTTTAATTATAATTATAGCATGTAAAGAATTTATGTAAATCAATAAAAAAAGTCAATTATTTTTATACTTTCGTACTTTCTCCCTTCAAAAGCGTGGCTATGTCTCCTATTGGCACGCTTTCGAAGTGTAGCTAACACTAACTCAATTGGCACATTTCTAAAAAAGCGTGGTGAAAAGATATCGCTATACTTTTTGCATATTTGGAATGCTTTAAAAGCATAGCAAAACCTAGTTTTTCTTGTAGTGCGAGATACTTATCGATTTGTTACTAGTTTAAAAGGAATTTGCGATGACATTTTGCGATACTATTACAACTAATTGACTACAGATTATTTCCTAGCAAATTAGCGATTATTTCATAACTCTATTTTCTCATTTCGAATAGCTTTGGTTTAACGACAAAATTCCTACAAATTTGATTAAGGATTTTTAAAGATTAGCTATAGATTTGCTACAAAATGTGACAGATTTGCGATCATATTAGCGGACAACTTGCGACGAGTTAGGTTCGGAAAAATTCCTCTCGAATTAGCGTCAACTAATCATTTTATTTTGTCTATGAAGTTAGCTTGCATTTAGCGATGAGTCTGCTGCAGTAGATTTTGTCGCTAATTAGCGACTACTGTTTAGTCTATTTCTTCTATGGAATTAGCTTTTACTTTAGTGATAGATTTGCGACTATCTATTCGGTAGCAAAAAAACTTTCCGATAAATTAGCGACTGTTGTGTTTGCCTCACTGATTTGCGACTTGTAATCAGCGAGGAAAGCATTAGTAGCTAAGCGGTAGCTAATCCGTCACAAATTATATTTTTCGTCGAATTAGCGATGATTTTACGACTCTTTTTGTGGTAGCTAATCGGCCATATTCTTGTAGTGTTCATGCTTTAAATACAAAAGGGCAGTTTGCTTCCAGGAATTTAGCTGTTAAGATTGATATGAATAAAGCCTATGACAGGGTTGAATGGTCGTTCCTAGAAGCAACTCTGAATGCTTTTGGGTTTAATCCGCACTGGGTCAGGTTGATTATGATGTGTGTCTCGCAGGTTTCTTATAAAATTAAGATCAATGGTGTTTTGTCGACGAGGTTTATGCCGCAGAGGGGACTAAGGCAGGGAGACCCCCTTTCGCCATACCTGTTTATCATAGCAGCTGAAGTTTTTACTATTCTCATGGACAAGGCCAAAGAAGAGGGTAGAATCTCTGGTGTCAAAATTGCTCCCACTGCTCCAGTCATTTCTCATCTCCTCTTTGCGGATGATTGCATTATCTTCTCGAAAGCTAGTGAGGAGGAAGTTTATCAGCTCATTACTATTTTAAATATGTATACAGAAGCCTCGGGGCAGCGAATAAATGTTGACAAGTCTGGTATCACGTTTGGCAACCAGGTTCCGATCAGAAATAGAGTAGAAATAGAAGAGATCTTAGGGTTGCCGGCTTGGGATCAACCAGGCAAGTACCTGGGTCTTCCAGCCCAGTGGGGCAGATCTAAGAATAAAGCTCTTAGGTGGATTGAGGAGCGAGTGACTGATAAGCTTTGCGGTTGGAGAGAAAAACTGCTTTCTCAGTCTGGGAGGGAGGTTCTCATCAAATCGGTTATTCAAGCGATACCTGCCTATGCTATGAATGTCGTCCTCTTTCCTAAAGGTTTTTGTCATCGCCTTTGTCAAAAAGTGGCTAAATTTTGGTGGGCCTCTACTGGTAAGGATAGGGGTATCCATTGGAGAAGTTGGGATAAAATTTGTGCTAGCAAAAGGGATGGAGGAATTGGTTTTAAAGATTTTTATAGTCAAAATTTAGCACACTTGGCAAAACAAGCATGGAGAGTTTTCGAATGCCCTAATGCGGTATGGGTTCAGGTGCTTAAGGCTGTTTATTTCCCAAATGAGGATTTTAAAGTAACTAAGGCGGGAAGGGGAGCATCTTGGATCTGGAAAAGTATTGTGCATGGTAAGGATTTCCTTTTGAGAAATGGGAGATGGTTGGTTGGAAATGGAGAAAGAGTGCGAATTTTAGATGACAATTGGATATTGAACATGACGAACAGTCCTGTTGTTATGAATGATGATGTCACATTTGTAAAGGAGCTGATTAGTGAAGGACAGGGGTGGAATATGAGTGAGTTAAGGAAACATTTTGATGGAGATACTGTTGGGAAGATCATTAGAACTCCGGTGAGTGTTATTGGCAGAGAAGACAAGCTTAGTTGGCCTTTTAAACCAGATGGCAAGTATACTATCAAAACAGGTTACCATGCTGCCAGGAAAGAACAGTATCTTGCTAATAGCATTAGCCCATCAACCAGTGATGACTTTAAGGATTTATGGAGAGACATTTGGAAATTAAAAGTGCCTCAAAAGATCAGAACCTTTCTATGGCGGGCCTCGCATAACATTTTGCCAGTGTTCCAAAATCTTTATAATAAGAAAATCTCTAACACTCCTACCTGTCCTATTTGTTTGCAAGAACCAGAGTCCACTGAGCATGCGCTTCTACTCTGCCCTTGGACAAGGGCTGCGTGGTTCGGAGCTCAAATCCAGTGCTGTCCTACGGCCTATACTGTATCATCTTTTGGGAAATGGATAATGGATCTTTTTAAAAGTATGAAGATTGGCACAGGAACTGATTATGAGCTGTGTAGCAGCAGAGTTGGTTTTTTGGTATGGGAGGTTTGGAAAGCACGAAATCAGGCAGTGCATCACAGGTCTAAACCTAGTCCTTTACTAGTAATTCAAAATGCTAAACAAATGGAAATTGATTTTGCAAATGTTGTAGAAGAACCAGCTATAAGTTCTAATCATGATAGAAGGACAGATAGAAGGGTCACCTGGAGACCGCCTCCGCCAGGATGGATTAAGTGTAATGTGGATGCAGCTTTTCGCGAAGTGTACTCTGGAGGAGCAACAGCGGCAGTATTCAGAGATCATGCTGGAAGCCTTCTCACAGCTTCAAATCATAGAATTGCAGCTTCCTCACCTCTAGCTGCGGAAGCATTTGCGGTTAGGGAAGCATTAATAATGGCTAAAAACTTTCAACTGGATAGAATTATTTTTGAATCTGACAGTTTGATACTCATACAAGCTTTAAAATCAAAAGCATCAATTGCAGAAATTCAAGTTATTTTGGATGACATTTTGGAATTAGTGCGAAGTATCACAAATTGTGGGTTTACCTGGGTGCCTAGAGAAGGGAATGGCTTAGCACATGAAGTAGCTAGGCTTACTGCTGACGGTTCTCTTCAACAGAATTGGCTCAGGTGCAAGCCACAAATCATCATCAACATTTTGGCAAAAGAGCACTATATGTCTCTGCAACTGGCAAACAGATCATGAGTATGATGACCTTTTTGTTCTTTTTTGGCTGTGTATAAATTAAATCAGGCAGGGAATTATTTAGATTGCAGATTGAAAGTTTGGAGGCATTATGGATATGCATTTTGGTACCTTGGGTGCTGCAAATGATGTGCTGCTAGGTTCTTCAGTGATGAAGTCCATCCCCATAGATTGCCAGAGACCAGAACTTCTAAACAAGAGACTGATAGAGGGCAAAGTTCTTCTCTGTGGATACTCTTTCAACTTCATTTCTGGTTCAGCATCAATAAAGAAAGTCTCAGAAACAGCAAAGGCCCTGGCGCAGTTGGATTTGTTCTTTGTGTTGAAAACGTTTTCCCTAGAAACATGATTTGACCCAGTTCCTGTTGGTCTTCCTGGGATTGTTATCGTAGATGTCAGAAACTCGAAGGAACTTGTTGATCATCATAATATTTCTACACCAAGAGATTGGACCGGACGAGTCCAGAGTTTCACAGGAAAAGGTAAAATTGGAGATGGTTTGAGGGTCAAATGTAAAGGGCTTCAGCTTCCAAGAGGCAGATCTCCTCAAACCAGATATATTAGCTCCTGGTTCGTTGATTTGGGCTGCTTGGAGTCCAAATGGTATTGATAGGCCAAATTATGTTGGTGAGGGATTTGCCATGATATTTGGAACTAGTTTGTCTGCGCCGCATATAGCTGGCATTGCTGCTCTCATAAAGCAGAAGCATCCACATTAGAGCCCTGCTGCCATTAAATCAGCCTTGATGACGACAACATTGACATTAGATAGAGCAGGGAATCCTCTTCTAGCTCAACAACCTTCTGAAGCAGGAACTACAAAGCTTGTCAAGCTACTCCGTTTGTTTATGGAAGTGGACATGTTGATCCAAGACCTGCATTGGACCCTGGGCTGATCTTTGATGCAGGATATGAGGTTTATCTAGGCTTTTTGTGCACAACACCAGGCATTCATGTTCATCAGATAAGAATCTACACTCACACACCCTTGTTTCTCTCCCTCTTGCTTACCATGCCTTCTGCTAGTCCGGAGGGTGTTTTGAGGAGATGTTGATGCGGCTGCTAAGGGATGTGCCAGGGAGGCTGGATGCGAAAACCACAGACAGGGAACCGGCTAAGAGGGGAGAGTAGTCATGAACAACTAGATGCATGCATTCAGTTTCATCAAACAAGAATATTGGCTTATGCTCCTTGGGGCCATGTTTCAGCTGACGCTTGGATCGGGTAGATGACTGAGGGTTAGGTGACTGGAGTATTGCTCAGATCTAGTCTGTTGAGGATTCTTCCGGTGGTCTCTTTCCCTCATTCTGGAAGAAGTTGTCAATGGAAGCTTGCTGCAATGGCGGATCTCTGCTCTGGGGTAACATGCCTTGGCTGTGGCCATTGAGTTTGGTAATGAGTTTGAAACTTCAGCTGCAGAGTGGGGAAGGAGACCTCTTCCAACGCTGGGTCGGGTATAGGTCTGTGGATCTGTCTTGGGAATCTGGTTTGTTTTGGTTTGGGCCTGCATGTTGGCCTGGACCTTGCCCAAAAAAAAAAAAAAAAAAAAAAAAAACAGTGTAGATATCACTGTGGTCTCTGTACTCACCCTGTCACACAGCAGTTCTTGTCTTTTAAAAATGGATACTTGTCATTCAATCACGTTGCCACCACAATACTACATGTGTAGAAGTAAAAGGAGCTTCTATACCAGAGAATTCGCCTAATAATATATATTTATTATCTGCTATGAATGTAATCTAGATTCTAAATCATAGTTAACATACACTACATACATTATTTCTACTTCAAATCCTTTCCACGTGAGGCACAAGACTGTTGAAAACTTGAAATGGTTGTACATGATAACTAATTGTTTATTATATATTAATAAATTAATATAATATAAATTTAGATTTTTTCAATTTTAATTTTTTATTTAAAAGAGTTCAGTGTAATTTTTTATATTTAAATATTTTTTTTACAATTTTTTTTGTCTCGTTTATAAAACAAATAATAAAAAATTACACTTTATCATTTTCAATTTGAATTTGAATCAAAATTTCGTCCAATTACTTATTATTTATTTGAGAACTGCCAAGTGCCCAACTTTGAGAGCAAGTACTTGTCAATCGCACACAGTTCCACGTGTTAGCAATAAAACGCTCCACTACTCTACTACTCTCCTATTATATATTAAAATAGGTACATATCTATCTTATTAGATACTTACTAATTAAAAGTAGATGTGAATGTCATTACCCTGAAAAGTTTCATACGATTGATTCATACGACCCATTTTTTCTGACATTTTTTTATAAGATAAATTAATCATTTGGTGTTTTATTTTCTACAATATTATTAATAAAAAATTGAAGAATGTTGAAGGAATTTTAAAATTTGAATCGATTAGTTTATCCATAAATGTCAGCAGAGTTCAAAAAGAGTTCTGATAGTATAATAAAAAATTTTAAAAAAAATACATAACAAAACATTTTTTATTTTTATGTACTCTTTATGCATTCTTTCAATTTTTTATTAATTAACCTTAACAAAACCATCGGACATCAATTTTGATTATTGAAAAATCTTTTACAGTAAAAATTAATTATTTTATTTATTACTATAATTTACTAAATTCTGATTTTTCTGAAGACGGTTCCACCCCATTTTTGTATGGCTGCCTGATAACATATAAGAAAGTAGAACAAAGAAAATGCAACAAATGGAATTGAAGTTTTCACTTCCAAAAAATTGGTCTTTGTACGATAAAATAGTTTAACATTAATTTTATATTTTTATTCGTGAATAAATTTATTAAGACTAAATTTTTAGGAATAGAAATGATTCCATATAAGCCTAATGCATAATGGCATGATCCAATTCGACAATTCTGTAGCCCATGGGTTCCAAGCCCAAAAGAACAATCAATCATTATAAGAATTTTAACACTGATATTCTCGAAATTCAGAACAATGTAATTAAAAAAGGTGATAACAACATATTTTAATCACAAAGAAGGAGTAATAATTGTACAAACAAAATCATCTGTAAAATCTTATATACATAATCAACAGCTACAAGTCTACAACCACGGATGTATATATATACATACATTAATTAATTAAAACTGAAAAAGGTAATAATATACAAACAACACTATTCAATACCAAAAAGAAAAAACACAAGAACAGAGCATCTTAAAATTGTCAATTTCCGCTGTTACTTGTCGGAAGGAAGGGTAGCCACTCGAAACCGGCGGGGTTGTGGATGTAAAGCTAAGAGGACGATCAGAAATGGTTGTACATAATAACTAGTTGTTTATTATATATTAATAGATTAACACAATATAAATTTAGATCTTTTCAATTTTAATTTTTTATTTAAAAGAGTTAAGTGTAATTTTTTATTTTTAAATATTTTTTTACAATTTTTTTGTCTCATTTATAAAACAAATAATAAAAAATTACACTTTATCATTTCCAATTTGAATTTGAATCAAAATTTCACTTAATTACTTCTTTATTTGAGAACTGCCAGGTGCCCAACTTTGAGAGTAAGTACTTATCAATCACACACAGCTCCACGTGTCTGCAATAAAACGCTCTACTTGTCGCTCACAGACCACTCTACTACTCTCCTGATATATTAGATATTAAAATAGATAGACATATCTATCCTACTAGATACTTACTAATTAAAAGTGGATGTAAATGTCATTACCCTAAAAAGTTTCATGCGATTGATTCATACGACCCATTTTTTCTGCCTTTTTTATAAGGTAAATTAATCATTTGGTGTTTTATTTTCTACAATATTATTAATAAAAAATTGAATAATGTTAAAGAAATTTTAAATTTTGAATCAATTAATTTATCTTTAAATGTCAGCAGAATTCAAAAAGATTTCTGATAGCATAATAAAAAAATTTAAAAAAATACATAACAAAACATTCTTTATTTTTGTGTACTTTTTAGGACTTTTTCAATTTTTTATTAATTAACCTTAACAAAACCCATCGGACATCCGTTTTGATTATTGAAATATCTTTTACCGTAAAAACTAATTATTATATTTATTTCTATAACTTATTGAATTCTGATTTTTCTAAAAGCTGTTTCACCCAATTTTTGTATAGCTGTATGATAACATATAAGAAAGTAGAATAGAGAAAATGCAACAAATGGAATTAAAGTTTTCACTTCCAAAAAATTGGTCTATGTGCGATAAAATAGTTTAACATTAATTTTATATTTTTATTCGTGAATAAATTTATTAAGACTAAATTTTTAGGAATAGAAATGATTCCATATAAGCCTAATGCATAATGGCATGATCCAATTCGATAATTCCGTAGCCCATAGGTTCCAAGCCCAAAAGAACAATCAATCATTCTAAGAATTTTAACACTGTTATTCTCAAAATTCAGAACAATATAACTAAAAAAGGTGATAACAACACATTTTAATCACAAAGAAAGAGTAATAATTGTACAAACAAAATCATCTGTAAAATCTTATATACATAATCAACAGCTACAAGTCTACAACCACAGATGTATATACATACATACATTAATTAATTAAAACATAAAAAGGTAATAATATACAAACAGCACTATTCTATACAAAAAGAAAAAAAAAAACACAAGTACAGAGCATCTTGAAAATCATCGTTGTCATTGTGGTTGTCGTTAATTTTCGGTGTTACTTGTCAGAAGGATAGCCACTCGGAACCGGGGCAGGGCTGTGGATGTAGAGCTAAGAGGACAAGCAGAAAAATTGTAGTAGCTGCCTTCTCCGCCGCCGTCTTTCTGCTTCTTGTGATGGCCGGAGCAAGACAGCGCCGTCACTATGCTCTTGAATATTCTAATCTTGACTCGGCCCCTTCTCGGCGGCAACATCTGTGTGTGTTTCTGACGGTGGCGGTGGTGATTATTCGTTGCCAATGAAGCGAAAAATAGAGGAATTGAACAGGAGAAGTGAACAAATGGTGGTTGGAGGAGGTGGAATCTCAAAAAGACAAAAAGAATTAGAATGAAGAGCAAAAAGAGAAACAAGCCTTTTGTTTTGGTTGTGAATTGTGAATTGTAACGAAATGAAGCGTGAATTCGAGTTATAGCTGTGTTATAAAGGTATCAGAGAGTAACTATAGCAGCCTTGCTGTTGAAGTTTCTCCATTTTTACATATTTCATTGTAGGGTTTTTAATTTATTTTTTTTAATAGATCCTAAAAATATATAAAAAATTACAACTTAAGATTTTAGAAATCAAACAAGTATTTAAAACCTTATGATACTAGACTTATATTTTTAATCAATCATCTTATACATGCACAAAAATAAATCATTAAATTGCATATTGAAATATGTATTTGATCTTTTATAAAAAAAATTATTATAAATAAATTTTATGATTTAGTTATTATAGATTTAATTGTTTTGTTATGGCAGATTTAATTATTCCAAAATTTGATTATTTTATTAAAAATATACAAAATAATATAATTATTTATACAAATTACATACTAATTAATTTTATTATTTTGTTTTAATGTATAAATAACAAAAAAATTAAAATATATTTTATTTATTATTTTTATTAGCAGCTCATGTTTTAATGAGTACTGTACTCTACTTTTTGAATTTGAATTCTCTAAATTTTAAACTTTTATGTTAGACAGTAAAGTGTGATTTCTCACCTTTGAATAATTTTTCTATCATATTTTCTCTTGATCCCACCTATAAAATAAATTGTAAGAAATCACATTCTATCTTCTAAAATAAAATTTAAAATTTAGATGATCCATACTTTTACTTTTTACATAAGCATTCGTCTAAGAGAATAGACTAATAGAAAAATAAAAATATAAACATTACAATTTTCCAAAAACTTAATTTTCCTTTAGAAATTTAATACTTTATTTCAAAAATTTTCATAAACTTATTTTATTTTTTCTCTAAATTTTATAAGTTTCTTATATATTTTTTTCAAAAATATACTTACCTTATTACTTTTATTTTTCATATATATTCACAATTATATTTGGTTTTCATAAACTATAAAAGGGTTCTATCTCATATGAAAGTGGCTTCTTCTTTGGTGGTGCAAGGTCTTGTCTAGTTCATTCACAACCATATTCACTGACAACAGCAACATTCAGTAAATTTCGTAAACATAATTTTAACTCCTAGTTATCTACTACGACTGCAAAAAAAAAAAAAAAGATCACATAAATTTTCTAAAATTCAATATACAAACCCTAACATCACAATAAAACCATCTCATCAAACCATCGTATTTTTAATCTGCAAACAAAAAATAAACTGCTCCTGTTCATCAAAATTCAATTTACCTAAGTGTATCTTAACATTGTTAGCATTAGCTTGCCATTTGTCTTCATATCAACATTCAGAATTTCACCCAGTTTAAGAACATGCATAAAAAATCAGCTTTATTTTTGCCAAGAATCGTATTCATTGTTGAAGAGTTTCAATTTTTCACCGAATATTTGCCTAACATCAATGTCGTGAGTTTGTTAACATCAATGTCACAAGCTTTTAAAAGAAAGTTATCAAATTAACCGTATTCAAGAACAAATAACACTTTTTTATCATCTAAGCCACTACTACTAAAGTTAGTGTGAAGCCAACAATTAATCATTGTGAAAACCAAAGTTCAATGAAATTGCATTTATAAGAATTAAGAGGCTCCACAAAATATTAATATACAGAATCCTTAGCTGAGCATCAAAAAAGAAGAAGAAAAAAGAGCAAGCTAATGCGGTAATCCAGGAAACAAAGGATCATAATGAAAAAGCTCAACATACTGTTTCAAATAAAAGAAAAGAAAATCATCCTTCTAGCCCACATCTTATTGGTATGAAGAAAATCTCATACCCTAACTGTTCAAGCTGTGATGTTGATGGTTTGATGAACCAGAAGGGATTAAGAGAGGGAGAGAAATAAGTTCTTCTCATTGTTGGAGAGAATGAAAAATCCCCTTAGAAAATATTTGTTGAGTTATTACACCTTATATACTATGTACATTTTATGTACTTTCACTAAAAAATAATTACAATGGTAAACCTATTATTGATAAAGAAATAATCTAGGTAACACCCTCCCGCAAGCTAGAATTGTGTAAATCTAACAATCCTAGCTTGGAAACATTAGCAAGAAAAGGACCCGGTGGCAGAGCTTTGGTAAGAAAATCAGCAAGTTGATCCTTGGAACGAACTGGCATAAGATGAATGAGACCAGACAAATGCTTTTCACGAACAATGTGGCAGTCCACTTCAATGTGTTTAGTTCTTTCATGAAAGATGGGATTATTGGCAATGTGAATGGCTGACTGGTTTGTCACAGAATAGAATGATAGACTTTTGAAGCGGCAAGCCAATGAAATCCATTAAGAAAGATAACCAACTAGCTTCACAAGTGGCAACAGCAAGAGACCTATATTCAACTTCTGCAGAGGACTTGGCAACTGTGGTTTGCTTCTTACTCTTCCAGCTAATGAGTGAGTTCCCAAGCATGAAGCAATAACCGGAAACGGAGCGACGAGTATCGGCACAGGTAGCCCAGTCAGCGTCGGCAAATCCAGTGAGATGCAGATTAGAAGTAGAGGAGAAGAAGAGACCAGTTGCAGGTCGGCCTTTTAAATATCGGAGTACACGAAAAGCAGCCTGTAGGTGAAAAGTGGTTGCACAATCCAAAAATTGGCTCAAACGTCCCACAGCATAAGAGATATCGGGTTTAGTGTTTGTGAGGTAAAGGAGTCGGCCGATGAGCTGTCTGTAAACAGTGTTGTCTGTTAAAATGGTACCTGATTCCTTTGAGAGTTTCTGACTATAATCAAATGGAGTAGAGAGAGGCTTGCAATCTAGATAACCAAAATCTCTGAGAAGGTCCATGGTGTACTTCCGCTGGTAAATGTGAATTCCAGAGTTAGAGCGTGCTACTTCCATTCCCAAGAAGTATTTGAGATCACCAAGATTCTTTATTTTGAATTTGTCATCCAAATCTTGCTTGATGGAATTGATTTCACCAATGTCATTCCCGGTTAAAACCAAGTCATCAACATATACTAGAATGGCAGTGAAGCTTTCAAATTGTTTCTTGATGAAGAGTGAATGATCATAAAAAAACTGCTTATAACCAGCATCCACAAGAGTCTGAGTGAGCTTAATGTTCCATTGCCTGCTTGCTTGCTTAAGCCCATATATAGATTTTTGCAATTTACAAACCAAACCTGGTTGTGATACAGCCAAACCGGGTGGTAACTTCATATAAACTTCCTTATCCAAATCTCCATGAAGGAAGGCAGTGTTGACGTCCAGCTATTTCAAATGCCATTTCTTTGCCGCTGCTAATGCTAACATTACTCGTAGGGTAGTCATTTTAACAACTGGACTAAAAGTATCACCATAATCTACTCCTTGCACTTGAGTGAATCCTTTTGCAACTAGCCTCGCTTTGTGCCTCTCTATGGTGCCATCGGGATTGAATTTTACCCGAAAAATCCATTTGCAACCCACAGCCTTCTTGTCTTTTGGGAGTTCAGTGAGACACCAAGTTCTGTTCTGATCTAGAGCTGTCAATTCATCTTGTATTGCCTTTCTCCAACATTCATGTGCAGCCGCTTCCTCATAAGTGCTAGGTTCTTGATTTGAGGTGATGGCTAGAGAAAGTGACTTATATTTTGGGGTTAGTTTATCATATGACAAGTGTTGTGAGATAGGATATAAAGAGTTAGAGTTGGCAACGTTGCTAGAGTGAGCTGTGTGGGTTGTCATACAATGATAGTCCTTCAAATAAGCAGGCGGTTTCTTGACTCTTTCAGACTTTCTAGTAATGCAGTCATGTGTGATGTCAGAGTGTTGTGATGCAGGTGCACTGTTAGTGTGTGGTGTAGTAATGGGTGCAATGGTGTGTGAGGAAATTGGTGAGTGCATTGAGCTTGAGAAATATTCATTTGAATCTATGAGTGTGGTATGTGTGGGTGATTGCAAATGATGTGTGGATGGTGTATCATATTGAAAAAGATCAATGCATTGTGGAGTACGAATGGGTACCACAGAAATGTCAGTGCTAGTGGAATGTAAAAATGAAAAATGAGTTTCATAAAAAATTACATTTCTGGATATGAAAATTTCCTTTGATTTTAAATCAATAAGTCGAAAACCCTTTGTTCCTAATTTAAAACCAAGAAAAGCTGTTTTTCTGGCTCTTGGGTCTAATTTTGTTCTTGAATTTGTTAATGTGGAGGCATATGCAAGAGAACCAAATACTCTTAAATATGAAAGGTCAGGTAAGTTACCATACAAAAGCTTATAAGGACTAGCATTATCTAGGTTAGTGCTGGGCAGCCTATTAATTAGGTGAATGGCGTGAGCAACTGCGTATTGCCAAAAACAATGTGGAATTCCTGATTGAAATAGCAGTGCTCTAGCAACACCTAAAATATGCTGGTGTTTTCTCTCTACAATCCCGTTTTGCTCTGGTGTTTCTACACAAGAAGTTTGGTGTAAAATTCCAGTTGATGCAAAAAAGGATTTTAGGGTGAACTCTGGCCCATTGTCAGTCCTTATACACTTAACTTGTTTTTCAAATTGTACTTTGACAAAATTCACAAAATTAATAACTAATTGTGATGCTTCAGATTTGGTTTTCATAAAAAAAATCCAAGTGAATTTGCTCTTGCCATCCACCACAGTCAAAAAAATACCTATGTCCTTCATTGGAAGGGACAGAAATAGGACCCCAGATATCCATATGAACTAAGTCAAAACAATCTTTTATTTTAGTTGTACTAAGATTAAAAGATAATTTCTTTTGTTTTGCAAAATGACATGAATCACAAGAAAATTTTGAAGCAATACAATCTATAAAAGGATAATACTTCTTCAGAAAAATCAATTTATGCATGGGTATGTGTCCTAATCTAAGATGCCAAATGTTGTTGTGCTCACTGTGTGAAGGTGTGGTGGGATGAGTAGTAGTCGTAGTTGCCGCCAATGAAGCTTGCTTTGTTGGAAGAGGGGGAAAGTGAGAGAATTCTGGTTCTCTACTCATTGTATATAACCCTTCTATACACTCAGCAATGCCAATCATTTTTTATGTGGATTTATCTTGTATCTCACAACACTTATCATTGATTAACAGTTGACAATGTAAGTTTGAGGTTACCTTTGACACAGATATCAGTTTAAAATCAAAAGAAGAAATGTATAAAACATTTTTGAGAAAAAATTTTTTAGAGAATGTGATTGTGCCAATGATGGTGCTAACAGTTTTGGTCCCATTTGGCAATATCACATTGATTGGATCAATATTTTGAAAACTTGCAAAATCTTTTAAGTCAAAAGTCACATTTGCACCGGAATCAATGACCCATAGTGCAGATTTTGGAGTGATAATGCTCATAATTCTTGCATTAAAATATAATGCAATGGTTTTACCTGGAGTGAAAGTTTGAATGGAATTAGTCAAAATTTGATTTGCATTATGAGGTTGTTGCTGCACACTTTTGTCTTTGATCAACTCTAACAAGGCAAATCTTTGCTCTGGAGTGAATCCAGATCTTGATATTCCAGTGTTCTCTTGGAGACAATTGAGCTGGAATTGTTTGTCACTGAGTATATCATCATGCCCCTCAGTGATCACGTGATTGATGGTGGTGTTATGTTGCTGCCATTGATAGAAATGGGAGGAGTACCCATGCTTCTTATAGCATACATCTTCTGTATGGCCTTGCTTGTTGCAATGAGAGCAAGCCAATGTAGCTCCACGACCTTTGCAATGGGAGGATCTGTTTGCCATATTTGCCATTTTGAGAAATCAATGAATCACAGAGTAATAGGGATTCAGATCTTCTTCCTTTCAACTCGTTGATCGGAACAGCTATGTTCACCAAGAAAGAATCTTGCGAAATAGCCTCTCATCAAATTCTATTGGATGAGTTTGAAGGAGGAGGTAAGAATGGGAGAAAGAAAATGTCGAAAGAAAAATTAGGGATAGAAAGAAAATGACAAAATTGGATTGATCTCAATTCACAACTTTTTTTTTTTAATAATTTGATTCACAGCTTGGTTGCTCTCCACGCTCACCGCACCATGAAGAAAATCTCATGCCCTAAGCTGTTCAAGCTGTGATGTTGATGGTTTGATGAACCAGAAGGGATTAAGAGAGGGAGAGAAATAAGTTCTTCTCATTGTTGGAGAGAATGAAAAATCCCCTTAGAAAATATTTGTTTAGTTATTACACCTTATATACTATGTACTTTTTATGTACTTTCACTAAAAAATAATTACAATGGTAAACCTATTATTGATAAAGAAATAATCTAGGTAACAGGTACCACTACGATAGAGTGACATATATACTGAAACTTTTTTAACAAAGATTGTATTTCTCTATCAAGTAAATACAAATAAAAAAACAGTCTCGTCTGATAAATTATACAGAATTGATATGAGAATTTATATGCAATTCTAAATTACATTTCTATCCAGAAAATTTTAAATCGTAAACCTTTGCAACGAAGCATTAAGAACATCAATAATTCCATCAAAACTACCAACCTTGAAATCCACCAGAGAGATAAAATTACTAAACTAACCTCTTCTTTTAAAGGAATCATGGACAATTTCAATCAGAAAATATTGCTTTCAACATGTTGTTTCTTAATTCAAACTCATTAAAACACAAAGTAATTAGTCTTCACCCCAAAGCATTGTTCATACCAAAGCAGTTAACTAAATGACAATCCATTTGTTCATACAAACAATCAGAGAGAAAGAGAGAGCGAGAAAGAAAGAAGAGGAAGAGAGATAGAGAGAATCTAGCAAAGAATTGATTATGATAGTGTGCTAGTTAAAAAGTTTATTTGACTACTACATTCTTGATTTAGCTACTTGATCTATTATACTTTATGCATACTCCTGCAGAATCCAGAATTCAAATTAATTCACCAATTTATTTTCATGAAATACATCAAATAGACTAAACAGAAACATTAACAAAAATTAATTTCAATTCCTTACTTAATACTTTCTCACTATATACATGTCTAATACCAAGCCCACTAATTGAAAAATCGATCATTTTACATCTGCATAAAGGAATAGATCACAATTCATAACATGTATGAACTTACAAAGCAGATTCAAAATACAAAATCACTGCCCCATGAAATATTTTGGATACAGTAAATAGACTTGTAAAATCATTAGCATGTTCATATTATTTGTATAAAGTTATGTATGCATAAGCTATGACTGTAGTCAAATTAAGTATACCAAAGCTAGTTCCTCAATGATTATAGAGCTGTTTCCGTCCTTTTCAAAATGTTCATAAGAACACTGAGCATGTTGCTCTGTTAGGATTTAGTTGAATTAGTCCCACATTGCTTAGGATAGCAAATGGAGTGGGTGGCCTAGGCTATAAATATGAGGCTAAGTTCTCCATATTTTTTGCACCAGTCGGAAACACTTAAAGCTTGTATCTGACTTTTCTTTTCCTCTATATTCTTAGATTAGAGAGTGTTGTGAGGTGTAGTTAAATATTTGCTTTGAGAGTGTGGGTGTACTGGGGTGCCGGTGTTAGAGAGAAAGAAGTCTATGTGTTGTAACAATTTTCACATAGTGATATTCTCTGGTTGTCATTTGACAACGGCCGTGATTTTTTTCTCCAGTAATTGGAGTTTTCACGTTAAATTCTTGTGTTGTGATTGTGTCTATTTTATTTCTCTGTGAAAGGTATTTTCTCAAGGGAGAATGGTGTATTATTCCCAACATGTGGTATCAGAGCTTCGGTTCGGTGGAATTTATTCTTAGTATGCTCTGTGGTTGCAGCCTAGTCTGACCTTCCACATCAGAAAAGAATTTTATCCTATGGCTTGAGGTTGATCTTTGGTTGCTGTTGTTGTTGCTGGAAGGCAATGTGACACTGTGAGAGTGCAGTTTGGAAAGGTTCTGGCTAAGGAAAGACTTGGTATTTAAGTGTGTCCATTGTGACCCACCTCTCTTTCCTGGGGACCCTTCCTAGTGCACAGTCTACAGTTGAGTTATACTATTCCAATATACGGTTGCAACAATGTCAGGATATTCAAGTGCTATGAAGCTTGAAATAGAGAAATTTGATGGAAGAATCAATTTTGGCTTGTAGCAAATACAAGTCAAGGATGTGTTGATACAATCAGGTTTGCACAAGGCGTTGAAAGAGAAGATCTCTGGTATGAAGGATGAAGAATGGGAGGAACTATATTTGAGAGCTGCAAGTGCTATTCGCCTGTGTTTGGCTAAGAATGTTCTTGCAAATGTGCAAGGAATGAAAATAGCCAAGGAACTTTGGGATAAACTCGAAGGGTTGTATCAGGCAAAGGGCATCTCAAATCGGTTGTTATTGAAGGAGCAGTTCCATAATCTACAGATGGATCACAATGTGAAAATCTCCGACCATCTTAGTGCTATCAATGGTATTGTCTCTGAATTAGAGGCAATTGGAGTGAAAATTGATGATGAAGATAAGGCACAGAGGCTCATATTGTCTCTTCCTTCTTCCTATGAGTATATCAAACCTGTTTTAATGTATGGGAAGGAAACTCTAAATTTTGAAGAAGTTGCCAGTAAGATCATTGCTGAAGAAAGAAGAATGAAAAATGAGGGTAGCACTTCATTAGATTTGGCGCTTGTAGTTAGAAGTGACAATTATGGAAAAGGAAATCGTGGAAGGAGTGTAACATGCTGGAAATGTGGAAAGCCTGGGCATGTAAAGAGAAATTGTCCAGGTAATGTGGTTTCAGAAAAAGGCTCTCAATCTGATACTTGCAATATTGCTCTCTCTATGAGAGAATATGATGTTCTCTAGAAGACAAGAAGTATCATCATGGTATTACCGCACTGCCATGGATAAGGATACGTTGTGACAATCGGGTCCACAATTGCACACGGGCATTGGTTGGCGTTGAGATGCAAGGTGTGTGGCGAAGTTATGTCGATGGCTGAAGAACTTACAGGAAAAGCCAATTTGGAAGTTGCACCATGAATTTTTAACAAGGTTTCGATCTGTATCAAGGCGAAATGCTTGGAGTGGTCTAATTCCAAGTGAGTATACTTTCATGGTGGAGTATGATAGTTCTCTGAACTATGATTGTCGGTATAGACAATGGCAGCAAAGAATTGTCGGTGTTGACTATGGAAGCTGAAGATGTGTGACTATTTCAATCAAGGTGGAGATTGTTAGGATTTGGTTGAATTAGTCCCATATTGCTTAGGATAGCAAATGGAGTGGGTGGCCTAGGCTATAAATATGAGGCTAAGTTCTCCATATTTTTTGCACCAGTCGGAAACACTTAAAGCTTGTATCTAACTTTTCTTTTCCTCTATATTCTTTGATTAGAGAGTGCTGTGAGGTGTAGTTAAATATTTGCTTTGAGAGTGTGGGTGTACTGGGGTGCCATTGTTAGAGAGAAAGAATTCTATGTGTTGTAACAATTTTCACATAGTGATATTCTCTGGTTGTCATTTGACAACGGTCGTGGTTTTTTTCTCCAGTAACTGGAGTTTCCACGTTAAATTCTTGTGTTGTGATTGTGTCTATTTTATTTCTCTGTGAAAGGTATTTTCTCAAGGGGGAATGGTGTATTATTCCCAACATGCTCTAACCTATCAAGTGCTTCAAGTTGATGAACACTGAGTGTAGCTGCACAAAACTCATCAAAATCCATCCTTCTATATTGCAATGCATTAAGCTGCAACCCAAATTTATTTTAATCAGCGAGCACTATTGGTGCAAATTCTATTTATATAATGTATGGAAGCATTGGTACAGTTAAATCATAGAACTTACTGATCCAAAAAAGTCAAGAATGCGTGATTCCATAGCATTTGTTGCCTTTTTCATCGAGGCCTATCCATGTCAAATTTGTGAGATGGCAAACATCATCATCTTAACCAAGTATATAAAAAGAATTTGAAATAAAACTAACCGCTTTAATGTTTTCTAGGCTAATGGTTCCATTTTTGTTTGGCTCCAAAAGTGTAAACTCCTCCTTTAAATAAAGCAGTTCGTCTATAGTTAATGTCTTAGAGACTTAGACAGTGCCTGTGTTGGTGCCCATCAAAATAATATTCTGCTTAGTTATTGACAAGCTTAATGTAAAGTGGGATCATTTAAAAGCAGAAAGAATAATAAATAACAAAGAAAATAAGTACCTAAAAATGCAATGCTTCAACCACCTTCAATATTGGCAGTGTGTCCTGTCTGGTGCATCTGGCAGCTATTTTTCATTACATTCAAGTTTAGAGTCAGTCATGAGCAGCATGAAAGAAAAAGGATACCGCGTAGCTGTTGCACAATATCTTTAAGTGTGCTTTCTTCTTTTTTCAATTTTGAAAACTCAGCCTCATCCTTAGACAGAACTGATTTAGCTTTTTCAATTTATTCCATCCAAAGCTCACACCATCTATGACGAAGGGCAAAGGGCTAGGACTTTCTGCAGGTTCGAATTACACATTCTCT
The DNA here is from genome assembly GCF_003086295.3 of Arachis hypogaea. Classification (NCBI taxonomy): domain Eukaryota; kingdom Viridiplantae; phylum Streptophyta; class Magnoliopsida; order Fabales; family Fabaceae; genus Arachis; species Arachis hypogaea. Next base: position 11,666,290 of record NC_092055.1, read on the forward strand.
ATCTTCTCTGTCAGTTACTGCTTCCATTACCAGCGAATTCTTCCTACTTTTTCACCAGTGATATGTCTAGGTATTTTGAACCACAAATTGATTTGTGTATACTCCACATCTGCCTCAATCACAGAGGGAGAGAGAGAAAAAGAGAGATAAAAGAAATCAAGTAATGATCTGATTTTTAAAATATGCATTTAAACGTTACACAACTAATCTCAAATGGATCACTCTGCAGAATGCTGCTTGATAGGTAAATGGACACAGTTTTACGGATCCAACAACGGCGGTGGCATCCTTCTCTGTGACCTTCGATGTCGTCACCACTCTCTTCTCATTCTTCCGTCGTTCTTTGTTTCTTCACCGTTGTTTTCTTCTTCTCTTCTCTGCGATATCAAAAGAGGAAGTCTTTCCCTTTCCCTTGCTGGTGCCAACTACTCTCCCTTTCAAAACTTGCAGCGCGCTCTCTCTCATCTTCTCTTCTTGTTAACAATAAAAATGCAGCTGCAACAAAACTATTTCCAATTTGAATTTGAATCAAAATTCTGCCCAATTACTTCTTTCTTTATTTGAGAACTGCAGGTGCCCAACTTTGAGAGCAAGTACTTGTCAATCACACACAGCTTTACGTGTCGGCAATGAAACGCTCCACTTGTCGCTCACAAGACCACTCTACTACTCTCCTATTATATATTAACTAGAGTAAGACCCGCGCGATGCGCGGAACGATAAATTAATAAAAATATAAAATATATTTTAATAAATATTATATTATTTAAATATTAATTAAAATATACACAAATTGATATTACATTTGATATATTTTTTAATTAAAACATTTTATAATACAATAGTTATTCTACAAACGTTTTTTGTATTTATTTTAATTAATAGATTTAGTTTTTTTAAATGGTGTTTATTTTCTTTTTTCATTTTCAGTTGTTGTTAAAGTTGTTTCTTTTTTCTTTTATCATATGTTCTTGTTAAGATATGTTCTTTTTGAATTGTTGATATATATGCATTTTTTATTGCCTTTGTTTGTTTATTTTTATCTTGGATTCATTTACTTTTCTTTTTTCTTAATCTTTTGATTGGTATATCATTTAGGTATCATGGTATTAGTGTTGGTGAAGTTGGTTCCTATAATCAACAAATAATATAAATGAATATTTTGAGTAAATAATTTTTTTTACAGTATTACTTGTTTTATTTGTTGCAATAGAGGTTGAATTTTAACATTTTTTGTTGACAAATATCTTGGGAACAATATATTATTTTTTAAAACTAAAATTATTTACTTTGACTTCAAATATAATTAGTATAAGTTTTGTCAAATATAATTAGTATAAATTTTTTAATTGAGATGGTGCTTTAGTGTTGTTACTGTTTTAGAATGAAATTAGATTTAAGCCAATTGAGTTTAATAATTTTTCGCTTCTCTATCAAATAACACAAAAATTGTAGCACTTTGATCTAAAATTTTTAATTCAATTTTGAATCTATATTTTAAATTTTCTTTGAATAATAATATGTATTAAATCAATTAATTATAGAAGTTATAGTGTTAATTTTTTTTAAAATATTTGACTAAAAGTTAATTGGTTAATTTTTAAATTTTGTCAAGTAATCAAAATTAATAAGATGACATCATTAGAAAAAAACATGACTTAAATTTAATGTATAAAATATTTGTATTAACTTTTACATAATAATAAAGATAAATTCTTATTCTGCAGTAAAACTTTTAAAAAAGAAAAATAGTAAGTACTTTTAGTAAAATATTAATTTATTAATATACTTTTTATGTCATCAAGCATATTACAATTTCAAGAATAAAACTAAGTCGCACTTATTACCATAACAGATATTAATAAAACGTGAAATAAAAAAATATATGAAATTTAACAATGTTAACCTTTTTTTATAGATAATTTCATCAATCACATTAATTTTATTAGGAACAAAGTTATAGATTAACATATTAAGTTAAATAACTAACACTTAAAAAAGAAATTTATAAAAAAGAAGCTATCCTTTTCCTTTAGCTTGTCCATCAAACAAAAACAACAAATAAAAACACAACAATGATATCAATAAAAAAGATATAAAAAAAAGAACAAATAAAAAACTAATCTTACTAAATTAATATCATTTCTTACATTCACATTCGTGCCACTCTCACCCCAAAACGTAACAAAGTTTTTTTTTTTATTTGTTCTTTCTGTAACAAAATTTTACCATTTAATCTTTTAACTTTATCCTTTTTCTATAACCAAACAACCACGGCTGGCTTAACTAAACTGGTTATTCCCCTTTTAATTTTTTTTTTGTCGTCTAATTTTTCTCGTTTATTATTTATCAAAAATATTTTACTATTGGCTAAGCCGTAAATTCAAAGTTTATAAGGAAAGAATATAAATAATATTATAAATCAATATAAATAAGTAAGAAAAAAAATATATTAATATAAATTTCTTTTTCTAAAATGCTGATTATATTTAGTGGAGCAAGTATCATTTTACCCATCAGATAATTCATAAAAAGATCACTCAAAAGATTTAGCAAAATAACTTTTATGATAGATTTTATTAATGCAGTAAAATCACCACATGCATTTATAAATTCATAATCGAAATAAGAGTTTCTTGTCAATTATTTTATCGCTCCCGCAGTTAGTTACTACATTACAATTTAAGCATTTTAAAACAGTTAAATTTTTTGCTTTGGAAGCTGTTACAGATCCGGCCCAACATCCCGGATCCAAGACCGAACCCAACACCGGTTCCCCGGGTCCGACCTGTTCCTCACTTCTAGAAGGCCCGAAAACGGCATTCTCAGACTCCTAACCGACTTTCGAATTCAAACGCCCCCTTTATCTTAGCCAAATAAGATAAGATAAGATATCCTCCACCGCCTATAAATAGAGGACTCAGACCCCTCCAGGTATTCATTCATTCCTCACACTTTCTACCTCTTAGATCCATTCTGACTTGAGCGTCGGAGTGTCTTTGCAGGTACCACCCCCATTGTTCCAGTCAAGCGACCCGGCTCCAGCTCTGTCCGCGGGTTCCCGATCCACCCTTCAAACCGTACCAGAGACATCTCGTACATTGGCGCCGTCTGTGGGGAATCTGCGCCAGCTGGGCCCAATGGGGGACGTCCTAGAGGAAACCCCCTCAAGCCAGGATGATTCTCAACCGATTAATCCAACCCCCGAGCACCGTGAAGTCACGAACCAAGCGAGAATAGCAAGCGCTATCCAAAACGCGAACGATCGCGACATCACGGACCGACGACACCCTGAGAAAGCCAGCGACAAAGCAGCACAGATCATCCAAGATCTCTGCCTCCGAGTTCAGGAACTCGAAGGCAAGATAACCAATAAAGGAAAGCACAACGACGAGCACGGAAGCCATGCAACCTCCAGATCAAGATCTCGCCGCGGTAGGTCGCCAACCCGACGACACGACAGAAGAGACGGTCGCAGCTCATCACGCGATCACAGACACGGAAAATCGCCAGAACGGCGATACAATAAGAAACATAACCGCAGCGCTTCTCAAGATCTGAGTTATCAACATCACTCGGACGAAGATCGGAGAAACCGAAACACCAAACGCACGAGAAACGACCATACAATAATGGGAGCTACACCCTTCACAGAAAGAATCCTAAGGGCAAAACTCCCCAAAGGCTTCGACAAACCTACCGACATGAAGTACGATGGAACTAAAGATCCCCAAGAACATCTAACGGCTTTTGAGGCCAGAATGAACCTAGAAGGAGCGGCCGACGCGGTCCGATGCAGAGCCTTCCCGGTAACCCTCGCCGGGCCAGCGATCAAATGGTTCAACGCCCTCCCGAACGGATCCATAGCCAGCTTCCACGATATTACACGAAAGTTCATGGCCCAGTTCACTACTAGGATCACCAAAGCCAAACACCCCATCAGCTTACTAGGGGTCACGCAAAAACAAGAAGAATCCACAAGAAAATACCTCGACCGCTTCAACGACGAATGCCTAACGATCGACGGACTCACGGATTCCGTCGCAAGCCTTTGCCTGACCAATGGGCTAATGAACGAAGATTTTCGCAAACACCTCACCACCAGACCGGTATGGACCATGCATGAGATCCAGAACGTCGCCAAAGACTACATCAACGACGAAGAGGTCAGCCAAGTCGTCGCGGCCAACAAGCGGCAGCACGGCAACAACCAACGCGGCAATTCGGCTTCTCACCATAACGCAACACCCAAAGAGAATCAACGAGACCACCCGAGACCGACCAACCGGACACCGAGAATAGGCAAATTCTCCAATTACACACCCCTAACCGCACCAATCACCGAGATATACCACCAAATAGCGGACCGAGGCATCATTCCAAAAGCCCGCCAACTCAAGGAAAGGACAGGAGGCAACAAAACCCTCTACTGCGAATACCACCGAGGCTACGGTCACAAAACGCAGGATTGTTTCGACCTTAAAGACGCCCTTGAACAAGCCATACGAGACGGCAAACTCCCAGAATTTACCAAAATCATCAGAGAACCAAGACGCGCGGAGAGAGACAGGTCACCGGAGAGAGAAGGACGTAACCCGAGAACCCAAAAGCGACCCCCAAGAGAAAGTCCAGAAGAAGACCCGACCATCATAGTAAACGTCATCACGGGCAAAGATGCACCATGCAAGTCGAAATCCAAGATAAAAAAGGACCTCCAGGTAATGGCCGTCACAAACCAAGCCCCAACTCCCGTGTCCAACAAAGCAATAACCTTCCTACCCGAGGACTGCCAGCACGGCACCGCAGCCGAAGACGCACCCTTCGTGATCTCGGCGAAGATCGGAACCGGGCTAGTCCGAAGAATACTAGTAGACACCGGCGCAGATTCCAACATCCTCTTTCGAGGGGCCTTCGACAAGCTTGGGCTCCGCGACGAAAATCTCCAAACGCACCGCAACGGCGTCACGGGACTCGGAGACAACTTCCTCAAACCGGAAGGCTCCATCACACTCCCCCTCACCATAGGAACCGGTGACAAGAGGAGGACACTCATAGCCGAATTCGTGGTCCTAAAAGACTCCACTGCCTACAACGTCATCCTCGGAAGAAAGACGATCAATGACTTTTCGGCCATCATCTTTACCAAATACCTCCTTATGAAGTTCGTAGCGGAGGACGACTCCATCGGGACCATCCACGGAGATCGGGAAATCGCGACAGAATGCGACAACACCAGCCTGGCTTTACGGAAAAAATCCCGCGACGCAGCCGGGATATTCCTGGCCGACCTAGATGCCCGACAAGATGGCCAACCTAGACCCGAACCAGAAGGCGACATGGAGAAACTACAAATAGGACAGACCAAGGACGAATACACCTTCATCAACAGGAACCTCCCTTACGACCTGAAAGAAGACCTTTCCCAATTTTTAAAACAAAACAGAGACCTGTTCGCTTTCACTCAAGCCGACATGCCGGGGATAGATCCTGACTTCATGTCCCACCGACTAGCCGTGAAGCCCAAAGCCAAACCCGTAGCACAAAGAAGAAGAAAAATGTCAGCAGACCGAGCGGCCGAAGTCAAAAGACAAGTACAAGCCTTGCTCGAAGCAAACTTCATCCGAGAACTTCCCTACACAACCTGGTTAGCAAACGTCGTACTTGTAAAGAAATCCAACGGAAAATGGCGAATGTGCGTCGACTATACGGACCTCAACAAAGCCTGCCCCAAAGACGCCTTTCCCCTACCGAACATCGACGGACTAGTGGACTCCGCATCCGGACATCGGTACCTCAGCTTTATGGACGCGTACTCCGGCTACAATCAGATACCCATGCACCGACCCGACGAAGAAAAAACGGCGTTCATTACCCCCGACGGCACGTACTGCTACACAGTCATGCCCTTCGGTTTAAAAAATGCCGGAGCAACATACCAACGGCTCGTCAACAAAATATTCCAGAACCTATCCGGAACCAAACTAGAAGTCTACATAGACGACATGCTCGCCAAAACTGACTCCGACGAACAACTCATCAGCGACCTCAAGGCCGTAACGGACACCCTAAGGAGACACCAAATGCGACTCAACCCAACAAAGTGCGCCTTCGGAATGGAGGCAGGAAAGTTCCTCGGCTTCATGATCACACAACGCGGAGTTGAAGCCAACCCGGAGAAACGTCGCGCCGTTCTCGAGACGACGAGCCCAAAAAACCTACGCGACGTTCAGAAGCTCACCGGTCGACTGACAGCCCTATCTCGCTTTCTCGGAGCATCAGCCCAAAAAGCAATCCCCTTCTTCAAACTAATGAAGAAAGGAGCCCCCTTCGTATGGAAAGAAGAGTGCGAAGTGGCATTCCAACACTTCAAGAAAACCCTGGCGGAACCACCAATCCTCGCCAAACCCCAAACAGGGGAAACCCTATACTTATACCTCTCCATAACGGAAGAAACACTCGCGGCAGCACTCATCCGAGAAAACAAGAAAAAGGAGCAAAAACCTATATACTTCACAAGCAAAGTCCTACAAGACGCAGAGACCCGCTACTCGCGCCTAGAAAAACTAGCCTTTGCCCTCCTCACGGCGTCCCGACGCCTGCGGCAATATTTTCAAGCCCACCCCATAACGGTTCGAACCGACCAAGCAGTCAAACAGGTACTACAGAAGCCCGACCTAGCGGGTAGAATGCTAGCATGGTCCGTCGAACTATCCCAATTCGACATCAAGTTCGAACCCCGATACGCAATCAAAGCACAGGCCATGGCCGACTTCATCGCAAAAATGACCCCAGGAAACATCCCTCCCGAGGCATGGAAACTACACGTCGACGGCTCCTCGAACCTCACTTCCGGAGGCGCCGGAGTCATTCTGGAAAGCCAAAACGGCGTCGTGATCGAACAATCAGTCAGATACGACTTCCCGGTCTCAAACAACCAAGCAGAATACGAGGCCCTCCTGGCAGGCCTAACCCTAGCCAGCGAAGTCGGGGCAAAAATCCTGGAGATCAACACGGATTCGCAAGTAGTCAGTTCCCAAATCAACGGAGACTACCAAACGCGAGATCCCCTACTACAACAATACCTCGCCAAGGTCAACAAACTAAAAGAAGAATTCGACCAGATAATCATACAGCACGTCCCCATGGAAAGAAACGCCAGAGCCGACCTCCTCTCCAAACTTGCTAGCACCAAACCAGGACACGGCAACAAATCGCTAATTCAGGAAGTCGTCAAAACGCCGTCCGTATCCTTAACAGCCGACACCCACCTAACACACTCCCACCACAAGTCATGGACCCACCCCATCCTACAATACCTCCTCAACAGGGAACTGCCCGAAGACCCTAAAGAGGGAAAACGAATAAAAAGGGAGGCCGCCGGTTATACGGTTGTCGCAGGACAACTATACAAATGCGGACTCTCGCAACCCCTGCTCAAATGCGTCGAGCCCGGGAGCACGGAATACATACTACGCGAAATCCACGAAGGCTGTTGCGGCCACCACGTCGGAGGTAAAACCCTTGCCCAAAAAGTCATCCGCGCCGGCTACTTCTGGCACACGATCATCCGGGACTCCATGCAACTAGTGAAAAACTGCGATAAATGTCAACGACACGCTAACATCCACCAAGCCGCCCCACATCAGCTCAGCATCATATCGGCAGAACGGCCATTCGGCACCTGGGGGATCGACCTTGTCGGACCTTTTCCCACGGCACCAGGCCAACTCCGATATCTCATCGTTGCCATAGACTATTTCACCAAATGGATCGAGGCCGAGCCGCTAGCCTCTATCACGGCGATCCAATGTCGAAAATTCCTTTGGCGACAAATCATCACCCGATTCGGGATCCCCGAGATCATCATCTCGGACAACGGAACCCAGTTCGCCGACACCAAATTCAAGGAATTCCTAAACGGGCTACGCATATCCCACCACTTTAGCTCGGTAGAACACCCCCAAACAAACGGACAAGTGGAATCAGCAAACAAAATAATAGTCAAAGGCCTCAAGAAACGACTCGACGAAGCCAAAGGACTATGGGCAGACGAACTCAGATCGGTCTTATGGTCATACCGCACGACCCCACAGACAGCTACCGGGGAAACCCCCTTCCGATTAACCTACGGCACGGAAGCTATCATCCCAGTCGAAATCGGTGACCCAAGCCCGCGAAGAACAATCGGAGGCAACGACGAAGAAGCAGAACGAGACCTCACTGGCGAAATAAGAAGCATAGCCCACCTCAGAGAGCTAGCCCTAAAACAAAGAATCAGCCTAAGATACAACCACGGAGTCATTCGGCGAGAGTTCACAACTGACGACCTCGTCCTACGACGAAACGACATCGGTCCCCCAACCCCGGGAGAAGGAAAACTCGCCCCCAACTGGGAGGGACCATATAGAATCAAAGCTGCAATCGGGAAAGGAGCCTACAAGCTCGAACGGCTTAACGGTAACGAAGTCCCGAGAACGTGGAACGCCGCCAACTTACGGCGATACTACTCCTAAAACCAACCCAGGTCTCCATTTCCCCCTCCCCCATCTCCTTTTACGCTTTCGCTTTACTTATTTGCAAATTACATTTACATTTCAAAAACTAAGACTATGTATCAAACTCGGGTACTCTTTCCCGCCAACAACGGAGGGTTTTAACGAGGCCCACCCATCAATAAAATCGCATTACAAAGCTATCCCTAAATTCTTTATTTTTACTCACATAATGTCCCAAATACGGAACAAAAACACGGCCACGACTGGAGGACCGATCACCCTCCAAGCCCAACCCGCGGATATCCATATAAACCCGACCACACTACGGTCCACTCATCCCAAATACGGGAAAAAGATTAATTAAACGGAATAGCTTTTAAACGGAACATACGAAAAGAGCCCGAACGGCTCGAAAAATTGTTAAAACGACAAACCAAAGTTACGGAGTCACGGTTACACGGCCCACGGCCAAACCAAATGTATCCAAAAAACAAAGTAAGTCTAAAAAAGCGGGAGAACAAAAGATTACAAAGATAAAGCTACTCGAGGTCGACTATCCGGCCATCACGAACGGCCTTGAATGCGCCCATCACGGACACGTCCACTCCCGGAGCAAGCACCAGGGCCTGCGCCTTCATCGTCTCCTCAGTAGCAGCAATTGCATCCTTAGCATCGGCCAACAGTTCAGTTTTCTCCCTCTTCAATGTAGCAACCTCGGCAGTCAGAGCCTCCATCTCACCAAGAAGTACGGCAGCCCGGGAACCCGC